>NC_135233.1:771710424-772324799 GCF_051348905.1 Ranitomeya variabilis | reverse complement strand
TGACATCAGTGGCGACTCATGCCATGACATCTTGTGGTATGATGAGGGCAAAAAATACCTATGGTGGATTCTGAAAACTGCCAGGATGAAGATAGTCCAGTTTACACTATACGAAAGAAGCAACCAGAGAAGGGCTGCACAGCGAGAGAGGAGAGAGCCAGCTGAGTATCATTTTTTAAATATATTGTTTTACCTTTTTTTCTGTTTATTATGCAAAGCAAATTTCTTGGACAAAATTGAGCACATCTGCAAATTTCAGATATTGTGCAGGAGGAGAACCTGTAAGGCCACGTTCAGACATTCAATATTTGGTCAGTATTTTACATCAGTATTTGTAAGCCAAGACCAGCAGTGGAACAATCAGAGGTAAAGTATAGTAGAGACATGTCACGACTTCTGCATTTCACAAAAACGTATGTAAAATACTGACTATATACTGTACATTTGAACATGGCCTAAAAGTGATATAACAGTAAGTGCCACAAAATCATGTCTACAACACTTCTACAAATAAAAAGATAGTGTTGCCATGCCCTTTAAATCCTTCACGACATATGACGCATTATTACATCATATGTCGTGTCTTCTCCTTTAATGCGAGCTCCGGCACTTAGCCTTCATCTTTTCTTGCATCTTTTTTGTGTCACTCAATATATTCTATAAGCAAAAATTAAAACTTATACCCACTGACCTCCTCCTAAACCCTGCATTGGACACCCTACTTGACCTGAGCTCAAGAAAATAGCACGCAATAACTTTTAAGAGGCTTGCTTGATCTAATTGCAAATTATTCACCCCATCCATGTTACACCACTTGTTGCTAACCATTGCATAACTATTCTATGTAGCAGGAGCCACCGAAGAGCCAATAAAATCCATCATGTGCTTGTCAATATATCCCACATTCTTCGGAGACAAGTCCTGCCCACCTCGGATGGTTCTGGCATAAGACAATGAAACTCCGGCCAATGGAAACATGAAAGGCACAAACATTTCGAACACCAGGTACATGGCAAGACCTAAACCAAATATTCAGTTGTAAGCACAAAGATCCAGGTGCCTGAGTACAGCCAATACTGTCAAGGGGGATGATGTTGGATTATTAATCCTGTGCACCACACCCGCATTGTCTGTCCAGAAGCAAACCTTTTAGCTATTCAACTCCTCATCCCACAACTCCACTGCTCCCACTATAGGGAAAAGTTTCAGGAAAACTAAATTTTTTGCCGTTCGCAGGGTCAGCTAGCAGAACACCACCTTTACCAAAAATTGCTCCAAAACCTTTCAAACCAGCTGCATTTGTTTACAGCGAAAGATCTGAATTCAAAATTTTGGCATCCTGACAAGTGCGACCATTATAATCGCTAAGAAAAACATACCATATTCTCAAGTGATCTTTCATTGGTTTAGTTAACCTAATGTGATGTTCAAGTTTAGCAAGGCCACATTGACAATGATAGCCAAAATGAAAAAACTCATCCCATGGGCATGACTCTACGCGCAAAGACTAGAAGACTTAAAAGTGATAGCATTTACCTTATGGTCACATTGGACACACAACAGATTCCCTGTACTAAGCATAAGAGCTTCTCAATTTTTTTGTCGGACATCCTGAAAACCATCTCCTCCAAGTAGAGCTCAATACCTAAGAATGACAATTGACTCACTTGGCCAATCTTCTCAGTCTAAATAGGTACTCCAAAGTGAACCATTAAAAAAAGAAGGAATCAAGTATGTACTAACATTGTTTACTTACTTTAGGGGAAATAAAAAGAAAATCATCCAGGTAATGTATGACTGCCTTGGAGCCGGTCTCACGTCGCACCACCCATTCGAGAAAAGAGTTAAATAGCTCAAAGTAAGAGCGCAAAATGGAGTAGCCCATAGAAAAAAGTGCCATAATAAAATTCCCATCTAAACAACAACCCAGGAGATGGTAGCAATCTGGATGAACCGGAAGGAAAGAAACATTAATTCTATGTCAGATTTCACCATCAGCTCCCCACAACCCACACGCCAAAGTAGTGCAACCTCTCTATCTAAAGACATGTAAGACATGGTATCATCCTCCTTAGAGATGCCGTCATTCAGAAACTAACCTTTAGGGTGTAACAGGTGATGAGTTAAACGGAATTTATCCTTTTCTTTTGTGGGACAATTCCCAACTGCGACGCTCTCAGATTCAGAAAAGGAAGGGATGCGAATGGACTTGATTTTCTCCCGAGAACAACCTCTTTTTTTACCTTCTCATTTAAAATGTTAGGGTTCACCATAGCTGATTTCAATAAAAAAAAAAATAATAAGGTATACATGAATAATAAAAGGGATGAAAAAAACTAAAGTAAACCCAAAACCTAACTGAGCAGCTGCTGGCTAATGGGGATATTGGTGTAGCCACGCTCACCGGAGTCTTTACCTTCCACAGGCAAGGCTGGGCAGCTAACTGACTTACTTTATTTAAAGCATTGTACTGCCGCATGCTGTCCACAGCAAAATGAGCACTCGTGTTTGTACTTACACAAACCGTAGAATCTGCAATGACCCTCATTGAAAAGTCAGCAGGACCTTGGTTCAGCATGGCAACTACTTCTTGTAATAGGTAGTGGGCAGTGGCTGCCTTTTTGAGCCATTATTAATCTGAGCCACACGTCCATAGCCTTCACACCCCATCCGATTTCAGGCTGGAAGGACAAGCGCCTGCGAAACTCCTCATAGTATTTAGACCAGGCTCTACCACCATGGGATTTGTAGGCATTATAAACAGAATCCATATATATATATTCTGAGTAGAGTTTCAGATGCTGCTGAGCCACAACACAGCCCAGCAATGAGAAAGCCCGTAACCAGTTGCCTATGGTCCTAGCCACCTTTGGCCTCCCATCAAAAGGTTTGTCTGCAAGCGGTCTATATTCCTTGTCAATAGTATGCTGATCAACAGAAATTGAAGACCAAATGTCAACATACTGTTTAGACCATATTTTCTGTTTTGTTTCCCGATTTAAGTGGCCCCCCCAAGGGACTAATCCCACAAAATAAGGGTTCCTTATGAAATTAATAGAATAGAAGCGTGTTTTCCTGCGCTTATATTCCAAGACCAGTAGAAGCGCAGGAAAGCGTGAAATGATCGTCGGCCTGCACATGTGCTCCTTCCCTCTCTGCAGGCAGTTTTAAACATATTTTCTAAATACAGACATTGGATTTTAAAGGACTGGCAGGTGCCACTACTTTTTCTTTCTATTTACGGTACATATTTTAATATTGTGCAGATTGAGCTATGCGAGGGCTTGTTTTTGCATGGCAAGCTGATGTTTTGGGGATACCCTATTGTAGTAAATGCAATATTTTGATAGATTATTATTTGATTTTTTTTTATCGAGTTGAACTGAGAAAAAAATTTACTATTGGCACTTCAAATTTACTTTATGAATTAAATAGCTTTAAATTTTCGTACATCAGACAAAGCAATACCTAATATGCTTATTTTTTACATTTTTTACATTTTTTTATTTTTAAATTGAGAAAAGTTTTTAGTGGTAATTTTTAGGGTTGAGCGAAACGGATCGGACAATTTAAAAAATCGCCAACTTTCGGCAAAGTCGGGTTTCGTGAAACCCGACCCAATCCCAGCGTGGCATCGGCCATGCTGTCGGCGATCTTCGTGCCAAAGTCGCGTTTCGTATGACGCTTTCAGCGCCATTTCTCAGCCAATGAAGGAGGACGCAGGGTATGGGCAGCGTGATGACATAGGTCTCGGTCCCCACCATCTGAGGGCTGTCCCACACGTCCAGATAATTCCGGTACCGGAATAAATCGGTACCGGAGTTATCCGTGTCCGTGTGCCTGGGAACTCACGGAGGCCATACCTGCGGCACACGTGTGCCGCCCGTATGGCGAGTGGGTACCACACGGAGCGTGTGGTACCCACTCTGCATGGTGCTGAAGCTGCGATTCATATCATCCCTGCAGCAACGTTTGCTGCAGGGAAAATATGAAGAATAGTGTTTAAAATAAAGATCCATGTGTCCGCCGCCCCCCCACCCCCTGTGCGCCCCCCCGCTGGTCAGAAAATACTTATCCGGGTCCCCCGTCGGCTGTCGCTCCTTCCTGGTCTGGCCGCGCCTCCTACTGTATGCGGTCACGTGGGGCCGCTCATTTACACTCATGAATAGGCGGCTCCGCCCCTATTGGAGGTGGAGCCACATATTCATGAGTGTAATCGGCCGCATACAGTAGAGAAGCCGCGGCCAGACCAGGAAGGAGCGACTGCCGACGGGGGATCCGGGTGAGTATTTTCTGACCAGCGGGGGGGGCGCACAGGGGGTGGGGGGGCGGCGGACACATGGATCTTTATTTTAAACACTATCATTCATATTTTCTCTATAGCAAACGCTGCTACAGGGAAGATATGAATCGCGGCTTCAGCACCATGTGGGGGGGACAGCGCTTACTGTAGCGCTGTCTCCGGCACGCCACACGGACCCCAGACGGAGAATGTCCGTGTGAGGTGCGTGTTTTACGCGGACCCATTGACTCTATTGGGTCCGTGTAAAACGTGCGCTCCCACGAACACTGACATGTCTCCGTGTTTGGCACACGGAGACACGGTCCGCACACGGTCCGCACAAAATCAATGACATCTGAACAGATGCATTGATTTTTATGGGTCTACGTGTGTCAGTGTCTCCGGTACGGGAGGAAACTGTCACCTCACGTACCGGAGCCACTGACGTGTGAAACCGGCCTTAGAGAAGGGCATGACAGTGATTGGCTTGCTTTCTGCAGCGTCACAGGGGGTATAAAGAGGCGTGCACGCCGACCGCCATCTTACTTCTGCCGATCTGAGCATAGGGAGAGGTTGCTGCAGCTTCGTCAGAAGCAGGAATATTGTTAGGGAGGAAATATTAACCCCCAAACCGCTTGTGCTGTAGCGATTTCCACTGTCCAACACCACCTTTTCTTTGCAGGGACAGTGGAGGCTAGATTTCTGTGCATCAGCTCTGTAGCTTATAAGGCTCCCTGAAAGCTGCACTGCTGTTTGTATGCCGCTGTGCAAACCAACTGCTTTTTAAAAAGCAAAAGTCCTGTTGCTCCTTTCTGCACAGTTCTATTGTTTATTTGTCCCCACTTTTGTGTGCAGCAGTCCTTTTTATTGCTGGCTGCCATACTTGTCCTGAGATCACTGTAGGGAGAGTGTTATTGTAGTACAGTCCCTTTTTTTTTTTATATGTCTTCCAGCCACTTTCTGCCACTTATACTGTGTAGTTTAATACAGTGGGCCTTATTTTTGCCGCAGTTTCCCACACATAAAAAGGGAGATTTATATACACGGTGACACAGAGGAAGGTGCACAGGACATTGAAGAGGAGGTGATAGATGACCCAGTTGTAGACCCAGATTGGCAGCCATTGGGGGGAAGAGGGTGCCGCTGGCAGTAGCTCTGAAGCGGAGGAGGATGAGCCGCAGCAGGCATCAACATCGCAACAGCTTTCATCTGGCAGGCCCGTATCAGGACAAAAACGTGTGTCGAAAACAAAACCAGTTTTAGGACAGCGTGGCCATCTGGTGAAAGCAGCACAGCGTGCAATGCCTGAAAAGGTATTCGATAGTAGGCAGAGTGCAGTGTGGCAATTTTTTAACCAAGATCCAAATGATCAGTGCAAAGTTATCTGTAAGAAATGCTCAAAGACCTTTAGCAGAGGGCAGAATGTCAAAAATTTAAATACAATGTGCATGCATAGACATTTAACCAGCATGCACTTGCAAGCCTGGACTAACTACCAAACGTCCCGTACCGTTGGTGCACCTGCTCAGAATGAATGTAGTCAGCAATGCTACATTGATTCCCTCACTGTAAGCCCACCGGTTAGGACACCACCAGCAGCAAATGTGGAGGTATCGTCGCAAGGCCAAAGCAGTCAGAGAATCACAAGGTTTTTGGTAGAAAACACTATGTAGGTCAACATCGAGAATACCATCACCAACCCTCTCTCAATCCGCCATGTCCACCACCACCACTTGTTCCACCATATGCACCTCTCCAGTCCAGCTCACCCTACAAGAGACTCTCATTAGGATAAGAAAGTACTCACCCTCTCATCCACGTACACAGGGTTTGAACGCCCACATTGCTAGACTAATCACGTTAGAGATGATGCCCTACCGGTTGGTTGAAAGCGAAGCTTTCAAAGCCCTGATGGCCTATGCAGTACCACGCTATGACCTACCCAGTTGACACTTCTTTGCGAGAAAAGCAATCCCAGCCCGCCACCAGCATGTCAAAGACCACATTGTCCATGCACTCAGGCAATCAGTCAGTAGAAAGGTGCACCTGACAACAGATGCATGGACCAGTAGGCATGGCCAGGGATGTTACGTGTCCATCACGGCGCACTGGGTTAATGTGGTGGATGCAGGGTCCACAGGGGACAGCCATAGTGGGACAGTTCTGCCTAGCCCAAGGTCTAGGAAACAGTTGGCATTAGGCGTTCGATAACCCTCCTCCTCCTCCACCTCCAGAAGCGAAAGCTCGTCCACAGAGCGCAGTCGCCCTACCACTCCATCCGCAGCTGCCAGTGTTTCACACGAGGTGTCCCATTATGGAACAGCTAGTGGTAAGTAGGGTTGAGCGAAACGGGTCGTTCATTTTCAAAAGTCGCCGACTTTTGGCAAAGTCGACGTCTCATGAAACCGAGCCGATCCCAGCGTTGCATCGGCCATGCGGTACGCGACTTTCGCGCCAAAGTCGCGTTTCAATGATGCGAAAAGCGCCATTTCTCAGCCAATGAAGGTGAACGCAGAGTGTGGGCAGCGTGATGACATAGTGCCTGGTCCCCACCATCTTAGAGAACGGCATTGCAGTGATTGGCTTGCTGTCTGCGGCGTCACAGGGGCTATAAAGGGGCGTTCCCGCCGACCGCCATCTCACTGCTGCTGATCTGAGCTTAGGGAGAGTTTGCTGCCGCTTCGTCAGAAGCAGGGAGAGCGTTAGGCAGGGTCCATAAACCACCAAACCGCTTGTGCTGTAGCGATTTCCACTGTCCAACACCACCTTCGGTGTGCAGGGACAGTGGAAGCTACATTTTTTTATTTTTTCTCTCAGCGCTGTAGCTCATTGGGCTGCCCTAGAAGGCTTCCTGATAGCTGTATTGCTGTGTGTACGCCACTGTGGAAACCAACTGCTTTTTTCAAA
Source organism: Ranitomeya variabilis (assembly GCF_051348905.1). Taxonomy (NCBI): domain Eukaryota; kingdom Metazoa; phylum Chordata; class Amphibia; order Anura; family Dendrobatidae; genus Ranitomeya; species Ranitomeya variabilis. The sequence continues at coordinate 772,317,610 of NC_135233.1, read as the reverse complement.
GCACATATCCTCTTGTTCCTTCCTTTCTGCACAGCTATCTTTTTTGTTTGTCCACACTTTTTATTTAATTTGTGCATCAGTCCACTCCTTATTGCTGCCTGCCATACCTGGCTGAGATTACTGCAGGGAGATAGTAATTGTAGGACAGCCCGTTTTTTGTTTTTTTGTTGTTGGAGATTAAGATTGGCATTTCTGCTAGAGTGCCATCCGTGTGTGTGCCATCTCTCACTGAGTGGGCCATAGAAAGCCTATTTATTTTTTTCCATGATTTGGGTTCTAAAATCTACCTGAAAAAAAAACACTACATCAATCAGTGGTAGAAAAATATTGGCCTCAGTCAGGGCTTGTGTGCCACTCCTGACTCCTGTGTGTGCCATCTCTCACTCAGTGGGCCATAGAAAGCCTTTTTTTTTTTTTATTATTATTATTTGGTTTCTAAAGTCTCCCTGAAAAAAAAAAAAAAATTAAAAAAACAGTGGGAGATTAATATTGCCCTTTCAGCTTGTGTGCCAGTCTTGACTCCTGGGTGTGCCACCTCTCTCTCTCAAATTGTGGGCCATAGAAAGCCTATTTATTTTTTTGCTTGATTTGGGTTCTAAAATCTACCAGAAAAAATAAATAAAACATCAATCAGTGGGAGATTAATATTGGCCTCAGGGCTTGTGTGCCACTCCTGACTCCTGTGTGTGCCATCTCTCACTCAGTGGGCCATAGAAAGCCTATTTATTTTTTTGCTTGATTTGGGTTCTAAAATCTACCAGAAAAAAAAATAAAACATCAATCAGTGGGAGATTAATATTGGCCTCAGGGCTTGTGTGCCACTCCTGACTCCTGTGTGTGCTATCTCTCACTCAGTGGGCCATAGAAAGCCTATTTATTTTTTTGCTTGATTTGGGTTCTAAAATCTACCAGAAAAAAAAATAAAACATCAATCAGTGGGAGATTAATATTGGCCTCAGGGCTTGTGTGCCACTCCTGACTCCTGTGTGTGCTATCTCTCACTCAGTGGGCCATAGAAAGCCTATTTATTTTTTTGCTTGATTTGGGTTCTAAAATCTACCTGAAAAAAAAAAAAAAACATAAATCAGTGGGAGATTAATATTGGCCTCAGGGCTTGTGTGCCACTCCTGACTCCTGTGTGTGCCATCTCTCACTCAGTGGGCCCTAGAAAGTCTTTTTATTTTTTTAGTATTTGGTTTCTAAATTGTCCCTGAAAGAAATCATTTGATCTTATTTGGTTTCTAAAGTCTCCCTGAGAAAAAAAAAAAAAAAAAAAGGTGTGAGATTAATATTGACATTTGTGCTTGAGTGACAGTCCTGCGTGTGTGGCATCTCTGTGATTTGGTGCCACAGAAAACAGTGTGTGTAACATTGTGCCTGATTTTCCTTGTGGTCTCAACAACCTGTTAAGGGATATTGAAATCATACTGAAGTAATAGCTCACCGTGTAAGTTGTTTGACAGCAACAAATAAAGTTACTTTGGTTACGTTTTTAAAACAATGAGGAAGTCTGGTGCAAGAGGTCGTGGCCGTGGGCATTCATTGTCAGCTGGTAATGATGGTAGTGGTAGTGGAGCATCAGGTGGGCGTGGGGATAAAAATATTCCACCTAAGTCTGGAGCTGTGGAGCCAGTTTCATCGTCTGGCTACAGAAGGCCTCGAAAGCTCTCTTTTCTGGGAGTAGGAAAACCGCTTTTAAAGCCGGAGCAGCAACAGCAAGTTTTGGCTTACATTGCAGACTCAGCCTCTAGCTCTTTTGCCTCCTCTTCTGAAACTGGTAAATGTAAAAGCAGCGCGTCGCTTGTGGATGTTCACGGTCAGGGACAAGTCGCTTCCTTGTCCTCTTCAGCAAAAACAACAACAAGAGAGAAGGATGCAGCAGGCGACACAACGGGTTACTCCATGGAGCTCTTTACACATACCGTCCCTGGCTTAGAAAGTGAAACACTTAACAGGCCATGCCCATTACAAGTAGATTCTGACATGGAGTGCACTGATGCACAGCCACAGCCAGAGTACTATGCTGCTCCTTTGACTCAGACCACAACATTGCCCTCTCAGGGTACTGATCCGCAATCAGACCGTGATGAGACTATGTTGCCCCGCCACGAACGCTATACCACCGACCAACACGGTGACACAGACGAAGTTGCACACGAGCTCGAAGAGGAGGTAATAGATGACCCAATTGTTGACCCCGATTGGCAGCCATTGGGGGAACAGAGTGCAGGCGGCAGTAGTTCAGAAGCGGAGGTGGAGGAGGGGCCGCAGCAGGCATCAACATCGTAACAGGTTCCATCTGCCGGGCCCGTATCTGGCCCAAAACGCGTGTCAAAGCCAAAACCTGTTGGAGGACAGCATGGCCATCCGGTTAAAGCTCAGTCTGCAATCCCTGAAAAGGGATCCGATGCTAGGAAGAGTGCAGTCTGGCATTTTTTTAAACAACATCCAATTGATCAGTGCAAAGTCATCTGTCAAAAATGTTCAACTAGCTTAAGCAGAGGTCAGAATCTGAAAAGTCTCAATACTAGTTGCATGCATAGACACTTAACCACCATGCATTTTCAAGCCTGGACTAACTACCAAACGTCCCTTAAGGTTGTAGCACCCTCGGCCAATGAAGCTAGTCAGCAACGCAACATCCCTTCCGTCACTGTAAGGCCACCATTTTCCGCACCACCGGCAGTATCTGTGCAGGTTTCTTTGCCAGCCAAAAGCAGTCAGGGTCAGGGAATCACCAGTTTTGTAGGAGGAAATATTGCATCTAGGGCACCGGCGAAAACAATACCGTCTCCAACCGTCTCTCAGTCTGCCATGTCCACCGGCACACCCGCAAGTTCCACGTTCTCCATCTCTCCAGTTCAGCTCACACTACATGAGACTCTGGTTAGGAAAAGGAAGTACTTATCCTCGCATCCACGTACACAGGGTTTTAACGCCCACATAGCTAGACTAATCTCGTTAGGGGTGCACACATCAGAAGTGGTGTTGGACAGAGGGGTTTTCTGACCAGGTTGTGGAGTGATTTTGCTATGACCGCAGACAGGACAGGTACTGCTGCATCAATTGAAAGTGACAGGAGACAACATTTGTCCAGTATGGTTACTAACTATTTTTCATCCCTTTTCGATGTTCTCCCTCAACCGTCATTCCCATTTGATTACTGGGCATCAAAATTAGACACCTGGCCAGAATTGGCAGAATATGCATTGCAGGAGCTTGCTTGCCCGGCAGCAAGTGTCCTATCAGAAAGAGTATTCAGTGCTGCAGGTTCAATATTAACCGAAAAAAGGACTCGTCTGGCTACCCAAAATGTTGACGATCTAACATTCATTAAAATGAACCACAACTGGATTTCAAAATCTTTTGCCCCACCTTGCCCGGCCGACACCTAGCTTTCCTATGAAAAGCTCTTGCCTGTGAATTACTTTTCTAATGTCTAATTTGCTGCAGCTGATTGTACAGCATACGACATGTTTACACCTCCATAAATGGCCAAACTCACCACACGGGGCCGTGGTATCGCGACTTGGCGCAAGCACCCGTGAGACTGCTGTTTGTCTGAAGAGGTGGGTGTGCTCGCTTTTGGTTGACGGCATTGCTACTGGGTCCCTCATAGTACAATGTAGTGTCTCTGGCGGTGGTGGTGCGCACCCAACGTCAGACACACCGTTGTAACATGAGGGGCCCTGGGGCGGTCCCGCCGGCCACAAGACAGTTCCCCCCTCCCCCAGCTCAAACTGTGCTCTACCACGTGCAAAATTATGTCGCACAGCTCCACCAATGTTTAGTCTATTCGCTGACATCATTCAATGTCTGGCACTGACAATACAAATTTGTAGACATCTATGATGCTACTTAAAGTAGTCTGTGTCAGTGTCCTATATTGGCACCATTAAATAGTTACTGCCAAATTACTATGTCAGAAACTCAGCAGATGAGCCCACCCCTGTACCTAAGTATGCCACCTTTTTTTTTTTTTTTTTTGGGTTGTTTTGCGAGACATTAACATCTATTTATATTTTGGGAGTACTGGGACAGACACTCCTTGCAATACTCCTCCACTGACCACAATGCTGCCTGCCTGTGTATCCATGTAACTGATGTAAAACTGCCTTGAGCCTATGTTTTGTTATTTTAGGCCTTTGATAGCCTGTCTGCGGTCCCTACTTGCAATACTCCTCCTCCGCTGACCACCAAGCTGCCTGTGTATCCATGTAACCTATTTTAAACTGCCTTGAGCCTATGTTTTGTTATTTTAGGCCTTTGATAGCCTGTCTGCGGTCCCTACTTTAAATACTCCTCCACTGACCACCAAGCTGCCTGTGTATCCATGTAACCGATGTAAAACTGCCATGAGCCTATTGTTTGCTATTTTAGGCCTTTGATAGCCTGTCTGCGGTCCCTACTTTAAATACTCCTCCATTGACAACAATGCTGCCTGTGTATCCATGTAACCGACGTAAAACTGCCATGAGCCTATGTTTTGTTATTTTAGGCCTTTGATAGCCTGTCTGCGGTCCCTACTTTAAATACTCCTCCATTGACAACAATGCTGCCTGTGTATCCATGTAACCGACGTAAAACTGCCATGAGCCTATATTTTGTTATTTTAGGCCTTTGATAGCCTGTCTGCGGTCCCTACTTTAAATACTCCTCCACTGACCACCAAGCTGCCTGTGTATCCATGTAACCGATGTAAAACTGCCATGAGCCTATTGTTTGCTATTTTAGGCCTTTGATAGCCTGTCTGCGGTCCCTACTTTAAATACTCCTCCATTGACAACAATGCTGCCTGTGTATCCATGTAACCGACGTAAAACTGCCATGAGCCTATGTTTTGTTATTTTAGGCCTTTGATAGCCTGTCTGCGGTCCCTACTTTAAATACTCCTCCACTGACCACCAAGCTGCCTGTGTATCCATGTAACCGATGTAAAACTGCCATGAGCCTATTGTTTGCTATTTTAGGCCTTTGATAGCCTGTCTGCGGTCCCTACTTTAAATACTCCTCCATTGACAACAATGCTGCCTGTGTATCCATGTAACCGACGTAAAACTGCCATGAGCCTATGTTTTGTTATTTTAGGCCTTTGATAGCCTGTCTGCGGTCCCTACTTTAAATACTCCTCCACTGACCACCAAGCTGCCTGTGTATCCATGTAACCGATGTAAAACTGCCATGAGCCTATTGTTTGCTATTTTAGGCCTTTGATAGCCTGTCTGCGGTCCCTACTTTAAATACTCCTCCATTGACAACAATGCTGCCTGTGTATCCATGTAACCGACGTAAAACTGCCATGAGCCTATGTTTTGTTATTTTAGGCCTTTGATAGCCTGTCTGCGGTCCCTACTTTAAATACTCCTCCACTGACCACCAAGCTGCCTGTGTATCCATGTAACCGATGTAAAACTGCCATGAGCCTATTGTTTGCTATTTTAGGCCTTTGATAGCCTGTCTGCGGTCCCTACTTTAAATACTCCTCCATTGACAACAATGCTGCCTGTGTATCCATGTAACCGACGTAAAACTGCCATGAGCCTATGTTTTGTTATTTTAGGCCTTTGATAGCCTGTCTGCGGTCCCTACTTTAAATACTCCTCCACTGACCACCAAGCTGCCTGTGTATCCATGTAACCGATGTAAAACTGCCATGAGCCTATTGTTTGCTATTTTAGGCCTTTGATAGCCTGTCTGCGGTCCCTACTTTAAATACTCCTCCATTGACAACAATGCTGCCTGTGTATCCATGTAACCGACGTAAAACTGCCATGAGCCTATGTTTTGTTATTTTAGGCCTTTGATAGCCTGTCTGCGGTCCCTACTTTAAATACTCCTCCACTGACCACCAAGCTGCCTGTGTATCCATGTAACCGATGTAAAACTGCCATGAGCCTATTGTTTGCTATTTTGGGCCTTTGATAGCCTGTCTGCGGTCCCTACTTTAAATACTCCTCCATTGACAACAATGCTGCCTGTGTATCCATGTAACCGACGTAAAACTGCCATGAGCCTATGTTTTGTTATTTTAGGCCTTTGATAGCCTGTCTGCGGTCCCTACTTTAAATACTCCTCCACTGACCACCAAGCTGCCTGTGTATCCATGTAACCGATGTAAAACTGCCATGAGCCTATTGTTTGCTATTTTAGGCCTTTGATAGCCTGTCTGCGGTCCCTACTTTAAATACTCCTCCATTGACAACAATGCTGCCTGTGTATCCATGTAACCGACGTAAAACTGCCATGAGCCTATGTTTTGTTATTTTAGGCCTTTGATAGCCTGTCTGCGGTCCCTACTTTAAATACTCCTCCACTGACCACCAAGCTGCCTGTGTATCCATGTAACCTATTTTAAACTGCCTTGAGCCTATGTTTTGTTATTTTAGGCCTTTGATAGCCTGTCTGCGGTCCCTACTTTAAATACTCCTCCACTGACCACCAAGCTGCCTGTGTATCCATGTAACCGATGTAAAACTGCCATGAGCCTATTGTTTGCTATTTTAGGCCTTTGATAGCCTGTCTGCGGTCCCTACTTTAAATACTCCTCCATTGACAACAATGCTGCCTGTGTATCCATGTAACCTATTTTAAACTGCCTTGAGCCTATGTTTTGTTATTTTAGGCCTTTGATAGCCTGTCTGCGGTCCCTACTTTAAATACTCCTCCACTGACCACCAAGCTGCCTGTGTATCCATGTAACCGATGTAAAACTGCCATGAGCCTATTGTTTGCTATTTTAGGCCTTTGATAGCCTGTCTGCGGTCCCTACTTTAAATACTCCTCCATTGACAACAATGCTGCCTGTGTATCCATGTAACCTATTTTAAACTGCCTTGAGCCTATGTTTTGTTATTTTAGGCCTTTGATAGCCTGTCTGCGGTCCCTACTTTAAATACTCCTCCACTGACCACCAAGCTGCCTGTGTATCCATGTAACCGATGTAAAACTGCCATAAGCCTATTTTTAGGTATTTTAGGCCTAGGAAGCCTGTCTGCAGTCCCTAATTCAAGTTGTCCTCAAATGAATAAAGCTGAGCTTCTACTTTCTGCCTCTCATTAACTGCTGTTTTAAAAAAAAAATGGTGTTTAGGGCCTACTAACGGTTTCTGCCCCTCCCTGGTGTTGCCCTCAACTGAATACAGCTGAGTTTCAACCTTCTGCCTCTCATTAACTGGTGTTTTTTTAAAATACAAAATGGTGTTTAGGGCCTACTAACGGTTTCTGCCGCTCCCTGGTGTTGTCCTCAACTGTATAAAGCTGAGCTTCAGTCTTTAGGCTTTTGGCCTATAGTAGCAGATATTAAACTGCATTTGGCCTACTAGTGTGGTTGGGCCCTTAAAACAGTGTCTGCTGCTCCTGGGTTTGCTACTCCACTGAACAAAGCAATGCCGCCTGTTTAGTCCTGTTACCAATTTTGAACTGCATTTAGCCCACTTTATTCTTTGGGCCCATATCTGTTTTCCCCTCATCCTGCCCATTGCCCAGCCAGTGATAGATGAGTCTGCTGGTACATTGACCCATAATGCAACATTCCCCGTGCACGCTACACTGCAAGATTGTGACCCTGCTGAAAGTCAGGTCCCCCTTCCCGCATAAAATACCACCTTACACGGGGACAAAGAGGAAGGTGCAGATGAAGGTGCAGGTTCCTTCATCAGGTGGGGGGAGGAATACTCGTTGGCGACGTCACTGCCACAGGGCCCCTCATAGTACGCAAAAGTGTTGCTACCGGTGGGAGGCGCCCCCGCCGTGCAAACACACCGCTGTACTTTGATCGGTGACTACCCAGATAACGGTGCAGCTACGACACTTAAGTAAGCCCACCACGAAGTCCATCCCAACCATCTCCCAGGGCCTGTCTGCCACTGGCAGGGGGTAAAGTAGCCCAGCAGGCCGTTGCCGAGTAGACCGATTCTTGGCGCAGGAGACACATGCCCGAATATTATCCCCGACGTCACGAGCCATATGCGGCCACCAGTATGTTCTCGCCAGAAGCTCAAATGTCCTCTTGATCCCGAAATGTGTACCCTCCTTGGACAAAGGAGCCCAACAGAGAAACTCCGGTCACAAATTTGATGGTACAAAAGGCTTGCCCGGGGGAACAGACTCTAGTGAATCCGGAGCCACGGTTCTCAGGCTCTCAGAAGGGACAATAAGCCAAGGCTCCTCCTCCTCTGATGACACTATGGAGCGGGAGAGAGCGTCGGCACGAATGTTCTTCAACCTGGAGAAAAAAGTTAGGGTGAAATGGAACCGGGAGAAGAACAGGGACCATCTGGCCTGGCGAGAATTTTGCCGCTGGGCTGTCTGTTAGTACACAAAATTTTTTTGGTCTGTAAAAACTTTAGGAGGTGTGTTGTGAAATTGGATTTTGGGCTCCCCCGGTGGCCACTGGTGGAATTGAACTGGTGTGCATCATCCTCTCTGTTCACCTGTTTCCATCAGGATGTGGGAGTCGCTATTTAGCCTTGCTCCTCTGTCACTTCCATGCCGGTCAACATTGTAATCAGAAGCCTTTCTGTGCATGTTCCTGCTGCTAGACAACTCCCAGCTAAGTTGGACTTTAGTCCTTGTTTGTTTTTGCATTTTGTTCCAGTTCACAGCTGTAGTTTCGTTTCTGTGTCTGGAAAGCTCTTGTGATCTGAAATTGCCACTCTGATGTTATGAGTTAATACTAGAGTCTTAAAGTAATTTCAGGATGGTGTTTTGATAGGGTTTTCAGCTGACCATGAAAGTGCCCTTTCTGTCTTCCTGCTATCTAGTAAGCGGACCTCAATTTTGCTAAACCTATTTTCATACTACGTTTGTCATTTCATCTAAAATCACCGCCAATATTTGTGGGGGCCTCTGTCTGCCTTTCGGGGAAATTTCTCTAGAGGTGAGCCAGGACTTTATTTTCCTCTGCCAGGATTAGTTAGTCCTCCGGCCGGCGCTGGGCGTCTAGGGATAAAACGCAGGCTACGCTACCCGGCTACTGTTAGTTGTGCGGCAGGTTTAGTTCATGGTCAGTTTAGTTTCCATCCTTCCAAGAGCTAGTTCTTATGTTTGCTGGGCTATGTTCTCTTGCCATTGAGAACCATAACAGTTTGACCGGCCCAAAGAGGGTTAAATTAATTGACAGAGAAAGGAGAGAAAAGAGAAGTCTGCTGAAGATATATATATATATTTTTTTTTTTTTCCTTCAGTTCTGAGTGTGCTTGTAATTGAATCTCTTGCTAGTCTGCCTATATTGCAGCCTTTCTCTCTCTCTCTCCTTCTAATCCTGGAATGGCTCTGTGTTCACCTGTTTAAAATGGATATTCAGAGTTTAGCGGCAGGTTTGAATAATCTCACCACGAAAGTTCAAAATTTACAAGATTTTGTTGTTCATGTTCCTATATCTGAACCTAGAATTCCTTTGCCTGAATTTTTCTCGGGGAATAGATCTTGCTTTCAAAATTTCAAAAATAATTGCAAGTTGTTTTTGTCCCTGAAATCTCGCTCTGCTGGAGATCCTGCTCAGCAGGTCAGGATTGTGATTTCCTTGCTCCGGGGCGACCCTCAGGATTGGGCTTTTGCATTGGCTCCAGGGGATCCTGCGTTGCTCAATGTGGATGCGTTTTTTCTGGCCTTGGGGTTGCTTTATGAGGAACCTCAGTTAGAACTTCAGGCGGAAAAGGCCTTGATGTCCCTATCTCAGGGGCAAGACGAAGCTGAAATATACTGCCAGAAATTCCGTAAATGGGCTGTGCTTACTCAGTGGAATGAGTGCGCCCTGGCGGCGAATTTCAGAGAGGGTCTCTCTGATGCCATTAAGGATGTTATGGTGGGGTTCCCTGTGCCTGCGGGTCTGAATGAGTCCATGACAATGGCTATCCAGATCGATAGGCGTCTGCGGGAGCGCAAACCTGTGCACCATTTGGCGGTGTCTACTGAGAAGACGCCAGAGAATATGCAATGTGATTGAATTCTGTCCAGAAGTGAACGGCAGAATTTTAGACGAAAAAATGGGTTGTGCTTCTATTGCGGTGATTCAACTCATGTTATATCAGCATGCTCTAAGCGTACTAAGAAGCTTGATAAGTCTGTTTCAATTGGCACTTTACAGTCTAAGTTTATTCTATCTGTGACCCTGATTTGTTCTTTATCATCTATTACCGCGGATGCCTATGTCGACTCTGGCGCCGCTTTGAGTCTTATGGATTGGTCCTTTGCCAAACGCTGTGGGTATGATTTGGAGCCTCTTGAAACTCCTATACCCCTGAAGGGGATTGACTCCACCCCATTGGCTAGCAATAAACCACAATACTGGACACAAGTAACTATGCGGATTAATCCGGATCACCAGGAGATTATTCGCTTTCTTGTGCTGTATAACCTACATGATGTGTTGGTGCTTGGATTGCCATGGCTGCAATCTCATAACCCAGTCCTTGACTGGAAAGCTATGTCTGTGTTAAGCTGGGGATGTAAGGGGATGCATGGGGACGTACCTGTGGTTTCCATTTCATCATCTATTCCCTCTGAGATTCCTGAATTCTTGACTGAATATCGTGACGTTTTTGAAGAACCTAAGCTTGGTTCATTACCTCCGCACCGGGAGTGCGATTGTGCCATAGATTTGATTCCGGGTAGTAAATACCCTAAGGGTCGTTTATTTAACCTGTCTGTGCCTGAACATGCTGCTATGCGAGAATATATAAAGGAGTCCTTGGAAAAGGGACATATTCGTCCTTCGTCATCTCCCTTAGGAGCCGGTTTTTTCTTTGTGGCTAAGAAAGATGGCTCTTTGAGGCCGTGCATTGATTATCGGCTTTTGAATAAAATCACGGTTAAATATCAATATCCGTTGCCACTGCTGACTGATTTGTTTGCTCACATAAAGGGGGCCAAGTGGTTCTCTAAGATAGATCTCCGTGGGGCGTATAATTTGGTGCGAATTAAGCAGGGGGATGAGTGGAAAACCGCATTTAATACGCCCGAGGGCCACTTTGAGTATTTGGTGATGCCTTTTGGTCTTTCAAATGCCCCTTCAGTCTTTCAGTCCTTTATGCATGACATTTTCCGTGATTATTTGGATAAATTTATGATTGTGTATCTGGATGATATTTTGATTTTTTCGGATGACTGGGACTCTCATGTCCAGCAGGTCAGGAGGGTTTTTCAGGTTTTGCGGTCTAATTCCTTGTGTGTGAAGGGTTCTAAGTGCGTTTTTGGGGTTCAAAAGATTTCCTTTTTGGGATATATTTTTTCCCCCTCTTCCATCGAGATGGATCCTGTCAAGGTTCAGGCTATTTGTGATTGGACACAACCCTCTTCTCTTAAGAGTCTTCAGAAATTTTTGGGCTTTGCTAACTTTTATCGTCGATTTATTGCTGGTTTCTCTGATGTTGTTAAACCATTGACTGATTTGACTAAGAAGGGTGCTGATGTTGCTGATTGGTCCCCTGCTGCTGTGGAGGCTTTTCGGGAGCTTAAGCGCCGCTTTTCTTCCGCCCCTGTGTTGCGTCAGCCTGATGTTGCTCTTCCTTTTCAGGTTGAGGTCGACGCTTCTGAAATCGGAGCTGGGGCGGTTTTGTCGCAGAGAAGTTCCGATTGCTCCGTGATGAGACCTTGTGCTTTTTTCTCGCGTAAATTTTCGCCCGCCGAGCGGAATTATGATGTTGGGAATCGGGAGCTTTTGGCCATGAAGTGGGCTTTTGAGGAGTGGCGTCATTGGCTTGAGGGGGCTAGACATCATGTGGTGGTATTGACTGACCACAAAAATCTAATTTATCTTGAGTCCGCCAGACGCCTGAATCCTAGACAGGCGCGCTGGTCATTGTTTTTCTCTCGGTTTAATTTTGTGGTGTCCTACCTGCCGGGTTCTAAGAATGTTAAGGCGGATGCCCTTTCTAGGAGTTTTGAGCCTGACTCCCCTGGTAATTCTGAACCTACAGGTATCCTTAAGGATGGAGTGATATTGTCTGCCGTTTCTCCAGACCTGCGGCGGGCCTTGCAGGAGTTTCAGGCGGATAGACCTGATCGTTGCCCACCTGGTAGACTGTTTGTTCCTGATGATTGGACCAGTAAAGTCATTTCTGAGGTTCATTCTTCTGCGTTGGCAGGTCATCCTGGAATCTTTGGTACCAGGGATTTGGTGGCAAGGTCCTTCTGGTGGCCTTCCCTGTCTCGAGATGTGCGAGGCTTCGTGCAGTCTTGTGACGTTTGTGCTCGGGCCAAGCCTTGTTGTTCTCGGGCTAGTGGATTGTTGTTGCCCTTGCCTATCCCGAAGAGGCCCTGGATGCACATCTCGATGGATTTTATTTCGGATCTTCCTGTTTCTCAGAAGATGTCTGTCATCTGGGTGGTGTGTGATCGTTTCTCTAAGATGGTCCATTTGGTTCCCCTGCCTAAGTTGCCTTCTTCTTCCGAGTTGGTTCCTCTGTTTTTTCAAAATGTGGTCCGTTTGCATGGTATTCCGGAGAATATCGTTTCTGACAGAGGTACCCAATTCGTGTCTAGATTTTGGCGAGCATTCTGTGCTAGGATGGGCATAGATTTGTCTTTCTCGTCTGCTTTCCATCCTCAGACTAATGGCCAGACCGAGCGGACGAATCAGACCTTGGAGACATATTTGAGGTGTTTTGTGTCTGCAGATCAGGATGATTGGGTTGCTTTTTTGCCTTTAGCGGAGTTTGCCCTCAATAATCGGGCCAGCTCTGCCACCTTGGTGTCTCCCTTTTTCTGTAATTCGGGGTTTCATCCTCGATTTTCTTCTGGTCAGGTGGAATCTTCGGATTGTCCTGGAGTGGATGCTGTGGTGGAGAGGTTGCATCAGATTTGGGGGCAGGTAGTGGACAATTTGAAGTTGTCCCAGGAGAAGACTCAGCTTTTTGCAAACCGCCGGCGTCGAGTTGGTCCTCGGCTTTGTGTTGGGGACTTGGTGTGGTTGTCTTCTCGTTTTGTCCCTATGAGGGTTTCTTCTCCCAAGTTTAAGCCTCGGTTCATCGGCCCGTACAAGATATTGGAGATTCTTAACCCTGTGTCCTTCCGTTTGGACCTCCCTGCATCTTTTTCTATTCATAATGTTTTTCATCGGTCATCATTGCGCAGGTATGAGGTACCGGTTGTGCCTTCCGTTGAGCCTCCTGCTCCGGTGTTGGTTGAGGGCGAGTTGGAGTACGTTGTGGAAAAAATCTTGGACTCCCGTGTTTCCAGACGGAAACTCCAGTATCTGGTCAAATGGAAGGGATACGGTCAGGAGGATAATTCTTGGGTGACTGCCTCTGATGTTCATGCCTCCGATTTGGTCCGTGCCTTTCATAGGGCTCATCCTGATCGCCCTGGTGGTTCTGGTGAGGGTTCGGTGCCCCCTCCTTGAGGGGGGGTACTGTTGTGAAATTGGATTTTGGGCTCCCCCGGTGGCCACTGGTGGAATTGAACTGGTGTGCATCATCCTCTCTGTTCACCTGTTTCCATCAGGATGTGGGAGTCGCTATTTAGCCTTGCTCCTCTGTCACTTCCATGCCGGTCAACATTGTAATCAGAAGCCTTTCTTTGCATGTTCCTGCTGCTAGACAACTCCCAGCTAAGTTGGACTTTAGTCCTTGTTTGTTTTTGCATTTTGTTCCAGTTCACAGCTGTAGTTTCGTTTCTGTGTCTGGAAAGCTCTTGTGATCTGAAATTGCCACTCTGATGTTATGAGTTAATACTAGAGTCTTAAAGTAATTTCAGGATGGTGTTTTGATAGGGTTTTCAGCTGACCATGAAAGTGCCCTTTCTGTCTTCCTGCTATCTAGTAAGCGGACCTCAATTTTGCTAAACCTATTTTCATACTACGTTTGTCATTTCATCTAAAATCACCGCCAATATTTGTGGGGGCCTCTGTCTGCCTTTCGGGGAAATTTCTCTAGAGGTGAGCCAGGACTTTATTTTCCTCTGCCAGGATTAGTTAGTCCTCCGGCCGGCGCTGGGCGTCTAGGGATAAAACGCAGGCTACGCTACCCGGCTACTGTTAGTTGTGCGGCAGGTTTAGTTCATGGTCAGTTTAGTTTCCATCCTTCCAAGAGCTAGTTCTTATGTTTGCTGGGCTATGTTCTCTTGCCATTGAGAACCATAACAGAGGTGTCTCCACTCTGAGAAAGCCAACTTCATGGCTAGCAACTCCCTGTCCACGATGGAATAATTCCTCTTCGCTGGTGAGAAGGTCTTGGAGAAGAAGCAAGGACGCTTCCGACCTTGAGCATCCTTTTGGAAGAGGACTGCTCCAGCACCAACGGATGAGGCATCCACCTCTATTATAAATGCCTTATCTACATCGGGGCGATGTAGGATGGGAGCGCTAGCGAAGTGTGACTTAATAGTGAGTAGGGCCTTGGAGACCTCCTCCGACCACAACTTGGGATTTGCTCCCTTCTTGGTGAGGGCAACCAAGGGAGCTACCAAAGATGAGAAGTGTGGGATGAACTGGCGATAGTAATTAATGAACCCCATAAAGCGCTGCACTGCTTTAAGAGAATGGGGTTCTTGCCAGTCCATTACAGCCTGTAGCTTGGCAGGATCCATAGCCAATCCCTGGTCAGAGATGATATAGCCAAGGAAAGGCAAAGACTCCTGCTCAAACACACACTTCAGTTTGCCCGTAAGAGGTCAAAAACTTTGCAAACATCTCTCTGATTGGAGTCAATATCTGGAGAGTAGATGAGAATATCATCCAGATAGACTACGACCGAGGTGGTGAGCATCACCCGGGAGATGTCGTTCACAAAGTCTTGGAAAACGGCTGGGGCATTACAGAGTCTATCAAAGAGCTCAGATATCAAGGGCAAAGGATACTTATTCTTAAGTGATGGCGTTAAGACCCCAGTAGTCTATGCATGGACGTAGTTCTCCCCATATTGACAGCAGCATCAGAGGGGCTAAACACCCACGATCAATGCTAGCAGGGCGTCACCTCTCATATTGAGTTGACACCCACATTTGATCGTGACGGTGCTTTGTGTGAGCTCATATGATCCCACAGCACTGTACATATATGGCGCATGTTGGGAAGGGGTTAAGAAAGAAGTGTGTAAAGACAGAAGACACAACATTCAAAGAAATCATGCATTTTGGAAATTAAGAAAAGTAAACACTGAATCAGAAGGCAAACATTTTAATAAAATTCACAATACTAATAACAATACCACACACAATACAATACAACCACTCACCGATTCATCAAACCTACATACTAAAGATGACCTGCTAATAGTTGTTATCACATTTTACTGTCTTTATAAGTATAACAGCAGCTCTAGAATGTTGTCTTTATGTTTTTTTTTATCTATTTTGAAACACTACTGCTTTTGACAGAACAAACTTGACATTTAAGTCTGTCTTAAAATATTGTGCACAGGGCAACAAGCTCAGAGTACAAAACCAGCACTAAAACTACATATAAATTATGCAAAAGGAATCAATGAAGAAAGTAATGCAATAAAAGGAACAAATAATGTCATGTCAAATGCATACAGGTTGCTGGGGAGAGGATGTATGCCTACAAAAAAGTGCTGAATGATTGCCCACTGTCCTTAAAAGGTGATGATACCTATGGTGATAATTACAATCAGTTCCTTCTATAAAATCTTGCAATGGCTTTAAAATATAACACATTAAGTAGCAATGAAGAAAGTGTTTAAGTAGGAAAGATGGATATGCTTCTTAGACCAGCTAATTTTCCTTACTGCTCAGTTCACAGATCTGGGGGTATGACCTAGAATAATGGCCCAACAGACGGAACTTGATAACATTTCACCTGAGAAGAGCTGAGCTGACAAGTGTCCATTCAGTTTTTATTATATATAACAGTAAAGGCATAACAATCATTTCCAAACCATGAAATCTTTGAGATCTCTTAGAGCCACAATTACAAAAAATATATAATGTGACTCATTAGAAACACATATATAAGACACTTTATAAGCGTGTCCCGAGGAACACTCCGGTATAAAACATCAGAAAATATAAAAATAAGTATTTTGCTTATAAAAAAGAAAATACTGGAGAGATATCAAATGCAGACATTTTAACATTAAAAACAAAAACACATACAACAAAAAACTGGTACAGTACAAAAATTGGCCACCAGCTACAAAAACTTTCTCCTGCAAGTAGTTAACTGAAAGGTTTTTTTCAGTTGAAAACACAGATATGGCATCCACCGAGTGTTGTCCTGTCGCGTCTTCTTTATATTATTGCCAAGAAGCTGCAACTGAATAAAGCTGTGCTTCAACCTTATGGCTTTCGGCCTATAGTATCAGATATTAAACTGCATTTGGCCTTCAACTTTGGTTCCGGCCTACTAACGGTGTCTGCCCCTGCCTGGTGTTGTCCTCAACTGAATAAAGCTGAGCTTCCACCTTCTGGCTCTGATTAACTGCTGTTTTTTTAAAACTTTGGTTCCGGCCTACTAACGGTGTCTGCCCCTGCCTGGTGTTGTCCTCAACTGAATAAAGCTGAGCTTCCACCTTCTGGCTCTGATTAACTGCTGTTTTTTAAAAGATAGGCTGTTCCGGCCTACTAACGGTGTCTGCCCCTGCCTGGTGTTGTCCTCAACTGAATAAAGCTGAGCTTCCACCTTCTGGCTCTGATTAACTGCTGTTTTTTTAAAAATTGCCTGTTCCGGCCTACTAACGGTGTCTGCCCCTGCCTGGTGTTGTCCTCAACTGAATAAAGCTGAGCTTCCACCTTCTGGCTCTGATTAACTGCTGTTTTTTTAAAAATTGGCTGTTCCGGCCTACTAACGGTGTCTGCCCCTGCCTGGTGTTGTCCTCAACTGAATAAAGCTGGGCTTCAACCTTCTGGCTCTTATTAACTGCTGTTTTTTTAAAACTTTGGTTCCGGCCTACTAACGGTGTCTGCCCCTGCCTGGTGTTGTCCTCAACTGAATAAAGCTGAGCTTCCACCTTCTGGCTCTGATTAACTGCTGTTTTTTTAAAAATTGGCTGTTCCGGCCCACTAACGGTGTCTGCCCCTGCCTGGTGTTGTCCTCAACTGAATAAAGCTGAGCTTCTACCTTCTGACTCTTATTAACTGCTGTTTTTTTTTAAATTGGCTGTTCCGGCCTACTAACAGTGTCTGCCCCTGCCTGGTGTTGTCCTCAACTGAATAAAGCTGAGCTTCCACCTTCTGGCTCTGATTAACTGCTGTTTTTTTAAAAATTGGCTGTTCCGGCCTACTAACGGTGTCTGCCCCTGCCTGGTGTTGTCCTCAACTGAATAAAGCTGAGCTTCTACCTTCTGGCTCTTATTAACTGCTGTTTTTTTAAAAATTGGCTGTTCCGGCCTACTAACGGTGTCTGCCCCTCCCTGGTGTTGTCCTCAACTGAACAAAGCTGAGCTTCCACATTCTGGCTTTCGGCCTATACTATCAGATATTAAACTGCATTTGGCCTACTAGTGTCGTTAGGCCCTTGAAACAGTGTCTGCTGCTCTTGGGTTTGCTACTCCACTGAACAAAGCAATGCCGCCTGTTTAGTCCTGTTACCAATTTTGAACTGCATTTAGCCTACTTTATTCTTTGGCCCTATATCTGTTTCCTCCTCATCCTGCCCATTGCCCAGCCACTGCTAGATGAGTCTGCTGGTACATTGACCTAGACCACTACATTCCCCTTGTACTCTACACAGCCAGAATCTGACCCTGCTGAAAGTAAGGTTCCCCTTCCCGCATGTTATACCACCTTACACAGGGACAAAGAGGAAGGTGCAGATGAAAGTGCAGGTTACTTCATCAGGTGGGGGGGGCATACTCGTTGGCGACGTCACTGGCACAGGGCCCCTCAGAGTACGCAAAAGTGTCGCTGCTGGTGGGAGGCGCCCCCGCCATGCAAACACACCGCCGTACTTTGAGGGGCCCTGTGCCAGTGCCAATGCGAACGAGTGGGCCCCCCCTGCTTGCTCAGGATCACAGCACTTGCAACGTTGAAATACTTACCTCTCCCTGCTCCACCGCCGTGACGTAGTCCGCATTTCCTGGGCCCACGAAAAACTTGAGCCAGCCCTACTCCCCCCACAACTTTAGCCAAATGACCCCCAATTTCCTATGCCCAATTATTATTATAAAGTTAATTAAGATTGACAAGCTTCAGAAACAAGAATGGATGTTTTTGGCATTAAAATGGGCACTGTAGGTGTTTTCCTGGCCTCCACTCACTGCCGACTATGCTTCCCCATTGACTTGCATTGGGTTTCGTGTTTCGGTCGATCCCCGACTTTTAGCGATAATCGGCCGACTGCACTCGACTCGACTCTGGACAAAGTCGGGTTTCCCAAAACCCGACTCGATCTTAAAAAAATGAAAGTCGCTCAACCCTAGTGGTAAGCGCCAGCAGGCTGTGTTGGAAATGAAGTGTTTGGGTGAAAACAGACACACCGCGGAAGTTCTGGCCGAGTTATTGCAGCAAGAAACTCAGTCATGGCTGTGCAATGTACATCTTGAGGCAGGCAATGTAGTCAGTGATAACGGAAGGAATTTTATGGCTGCCATAGCCCTTTCAGAACTGAAACACATACCTTGCCTGGCTCCCACCTTGAACCTGGTGGTGCAGTGCTTCCTGAAAAGTTATCTGGGGTTACCAGCCCTGCTCCTGAAGGTGCGAAGACTTTGCTCGCACATCCTCCGGTCGCCCGTACACTCCAGCCGTATGCAGAACCATCAGCGATCGGTGAAGCTTCCCCAGCACGCCTAATAATCGACATTGCAACAAGGTGGAACTCCATACTGCACATGCTTCAGAGGCTGTGCGAACAGTGGCATGCTGTAATGTATTTGTGGGAGGATACACATACACGGGCAGGCCGTTGGATGGCAGACATGGAGTTGTCAGGTGTGCAGTGGTCGAAGCTACAAGACCTCTGTCAAGTCCTTCAGTGTTTTGAGGAATGCACACGGCTGGTAAGTGCAGACGACGCCATCATATGCATGAGCATCCCACTAATGCGTCTGCTGATGCACACTAATGCGTCTGCTGATGCAAAGTTTGACGCACATTAAGGAGCAGGCGTCTGCAGCCGAGGAGGAGGGAAGTCTTGATGACAGTCAGCCATTGTCTGCCCAGGGAACTCTCCTGGACGAGGTGGCAGACGAAGAGGAGGAGGAGGAGGATGATGGGGATGAATATTTATGGGAGGGGGAAGCTTCTCAGGGGGCAATAGAATCTGGTGGCGTTGCAAGGTCAGGTACAGGGTTTTTGCGGGAGACAACTGACGTTGATTTGCCAGAAAGTACTCCTCATCCCAGCACAAGCAGTGAATTGACACCTGGAACATTGGCCCACATGGCTGATTATGCCTTGCATATCCTAAAAAGGGACCCCCCCGCATTATCAAAATGACGACCGATGACGATTACTGGCTGGCCTGTCTCCTGGATCCACGCTATAAAGGGAAATTGCAAAATATCATGCCACATGAGAACCTTGAGCAAATATTGGCTACCAAACAAGCAACTTTTGTAGACCGTTTGGTTCAGGCATTCCCAGCACACAGCGGCAGTGATGGTTCTCACACGAGCTGCAGGGGGCAATATGGCAGAGGTGTTAGAGGTGCACAAATCAGAAGTGATGTTGGACAGAGGGGTTTTATGACCAGGTTGTGGAGTGATTTTGCAATGACCGCAGACACAACAGGTACTGCTGGATCAATTCAAAGTGACAGGAGACAATATTTGTCCAGTATGGTTACGAACTATTTTTCCTCCCTTATCAATGTTCTCCCTCACCCGTCATTCCCCTTTGATTACTGGGCATCTAAAATAGACACCTGGCCTGAATTGGCAGAATATGCATTACAGGAGCTCGCTTGCCCAGCTGCTAGTGTGCTATCAGAAAGAGTATTCAGTGCTGCTTGTTCAATACTGACTGAAAAAAGGACTCATCTGGCTACCCAAAATGTTGATGATCTAACCTTCATTAAAATGAACCAATCATGGATTTCAAATTATTTTGCCCCACCTTCCCCTGCTGACACATAGCTTTCCTGTAAAAAGGTCTTGCTTTTGGCCTCCTCTTACTGACTGCTCCAATTCCTCCATTTGCAGCTGCTGAATGTCCACCATAGGCCATTTTTACACCTCCCAAAATGGGCTGACTCCCCCCACGGGGCCGTGGTCACCTCTTGGCGCAAGCACCCGTGCGAGTGCCGTTTGCCTGGACAGGTGGGTGTGCCCACTTTTGGGCGACTGCACTGGCACAGGGTCCCTCATAGTACAATGAAGTGTCTCTGGCGGTTGTGGTGCACACCCAACGTCAGACACACCGTCGTAATATGAGTGCCCTGGGCCAGTACCGCCGCCCACGAGAGAGTGTTCCCCCCCCAGCTCAAACAGTGCTCTACCACTTGCAAAACTTACCTCTCACTGCTCCACCACTGTTTAGTCTTTGCTGTTAAATCCTTCAATGGCACTGCCAATACAAATTTGTTGAAATGACAGATGATAGTAAAAATATACAGGGGCCCTGCCCTCCATTTAGACCTGTGAATACTGTGCGCAAACTACCACTGTCTGCTACTCAGCAGAGGAACCCACCCCTGTACCTAGCTTTGCCACCTGTTTATTTAGGAACATTTTTTTGCAGACATTTAGCCCACTTTACTATTTTGGCCAACTAACTGTGTCAGCCACTTCTTTCAGTTGTCCTCCACCGAACAAAGCAATGCTGCCAATTCACTCTTGTTACCAGTTTTGAACTGCATTTAGCCAACTTTTTTATTGTAGGCCTACTACCTGTGTCTGTCTGCACCACTTATTACAGCTGTCCTCCACTGATCAAAGCAATGCCGCCCGTTCACTCCTGTTACCAGTTTTGAACTGGATTTAGCCTACTTACTTTTTTGTGCCTACAAACTGTGTCTGCCCCTCATTACAGCTGTCCTCCGCAGAACAAAGCAATGATGCCACTTTACTCCAGTTACCAATTTGGAACTGAATTTAGCCTACTTTTTTATTTTAGGCCTACTACCTGTGTCTGTCTGCACCGCTCGAGTCATTACAGCTGTCCTCCACTGAACAAAGCTGAGCTTCAATCTTGAGGCTTTCGGCCTGTATTTAGAATATGAAACTGCATTTGGCCTACTAGTTTGGTTGGGTGCTACTAACGGTGTCTGCCGCTCCTTGGTGTTCTCCTCCACTGATCAAAGCTGAGCTTCAATCTTTAGGCTTTCGGCCTGTATTTAGAATATGAAACTGCATTTGGCCTACTAGTTTGGTTGGGCCCTACTAACGGTGTCTGACACTCCTTGGTGTTCTCCACTGATCAAAGCTGAGCTTCAATCTTCAGGCTTTCAGCCTGTATTTAGAATATGAAACTGCATTTGGCCTACTAGTTTGGTTGGGTCCTACTAACGGTGTCTGCCGCCCCTTGATGTTCTCCTGTGCTTTTCTCCTGTGCTTCGATCTTCAGGCTTTCGGCCTATATTTAGAATATGAAACTGCATTTGGCCTACTTGTTTGGTTGGTCCTACTAACAGTGTCTGCCGCTGCTTGTTGTTCTCCTCCACTGAACAAAGCAGTGCCGCCTGATTACTCCTGTTACCAATTTTGAACTTTATTTGGCCCACTTTATTATTTGGGCCTACTAACTGTGTCTGCCACTCATTACAGTTGTCCTCCACTGAACAAAGCAATGCCGCCTGTTTAGTCCTGTTACCAATTTTGAACTGCATTTAGCCTACATTATTCTTTGGGCCTATATCTGTGTTTCCTCCTCATCCTGCCCATTGCCCAGCCACTGCTCGATGAGTCTGCTGGTACATTGACCCAGACCACTACATTCCCCTTGCACTCTACACAGCCAGTATCTGACCCTGCTGAAAGTCTGGTTCCCCTTCCCACATACTATACCACCTTACAGGGGGACAAAGAGGAAGGTGCAGATGAAAGTGCAGGTTCCTTCATCAGGTGGGGGGGCATACTCGTTGGCGACATTACTGGCACAGGGCCCCTCATAGTACGCAAAAGTGTCTCTGCTGGTGGGAGGCACCCCCGCCGTCAAACACCGCCGTACTTTGAGGGGCCCTGTGCCAGTGCCAATGCGAACGAGTTTGCCCCCCTGCTTGCTCAGGATCACAGCACTTGCAAAGTTGAAATACTTAACTCTCCCTGCTCCACCGCCGTGACATAGTCCGCGTTTCCTGGGCCCACGAAAAACTTGAGCCAGCCCTACCCCCCACAACTTTAGCCAAATGACCCCCAATTTTCAATGTCTAACTATTATTATGAGGTAAATTAAGATTGACAAGCTTAAGTAACAAGAATTGATGTTTTTGGCATTAAACTGGGCACTGTAGGTGTTTTCCGGTCCTCCACTCACTGCCGACTTTGCTTCCCCATTGACTTGCATTGGGTTTCGTGTTTCAATCAGATCCCCGACTTTTCGCAATAATCGGCCGATTTCACCCGACCCGACTTTTGAGAAAGTCGGGTTTCGCGAAACCCGACTCGATCCTAAAAAAGTAAAAGTCACTCAACTCTAGTTATTTTTATATTTTTAAAAGTTTTTTTCAGTCCACACAGGTAACTTGAACTTGAGATAATTCCATCGCTTGTTGTATATACTGTAGTACAACGACTGCATTATATGCAGAAAATCACAGTCTTCTATGACAACCAACTTGTGGTTAGATGCCACAGAAACATCAATATTGCATGCCCCCAGCTGCCATTGCCACCTATCAGCACCTTGCAACCAAGTCAAGGTGGGAAGGGGGGCGAAGGGAAACCAAAACAGACATCAGGGCCGAATCATGCAATTTAAATGCCGATGTTAATTATTAACAGTAGTATTTACCTGGTTAACAGCAGCTATTGCCGCTAGTGCTGATCGCTTGTTTTAGAGGCAGATACTAGCGTAAAATACAGCTGGCATCTCCTTGTATGGAGCAGAAGCAGCTTCTGATCCTGGTCATTAAACCCACAACACTCAGAAGTTAATAGCATGGATTTGTGTAGCAATGAAGAATGCTAGCAATCTCTGAACAGTGTTGTGCAATTTAACGCATAAGACATGCAGAAATTTGAATTGCACGTCTTTTTTACATAAAAACTTATAGAAAAGCATGCCTTTTGGCCCACCTCCCTGTTATACTTGTATGATTTTTGATGGACAGAAGAGCAGATTTGGAGAGGTTAAGACCCACTCACTCTTCGGACTCACAAAAATCACGAATATAACTTGTACCTATGTTATTCTATTGGGCTGTGCACATGTCTGATTTAGTCCAAGGAAAAAATGTATGACAGGTCCGATTTTAATCCTATTGTTGGATCAAAAGAAACAATGCAAGTCTATGGGTCCGTGGTAAACATTTGACAACACTCAGATGACATCCAAGTGCAGTCCAATTTTCACAGACTGACTGAATGAATAAGGTGAAGAATTATTTTTTCTCTCCATCTCGAAGAAAAACTGATTCTTATTCTCATCAATCTCTGATCGAACTCTGATCATTGTCAGTTCAGGAAAAAATGGGCCATTTCTCTCAGATGGAGAGAAAACTGTTATGTGCACCTAAGCTTCCTGTAATCCATTTCAACATCTCTGCTGCTGTAGATGGATTACACTTGACAATAGGCAGTGGCATAAAGAAATTCTACAGAAGGAAGACACCTAGTGGCCAGCACTTTGTAGTGATTCTTCAGGAATAAGGTAATATCATTTATAACTATATTGTTTTACAGATTGCCTATTTAGGAAATTTTTATCAAACAAGATCAAACTATGGGACAGTATAGCAGCCACTTTAGTATTTATGGGCCCTATGGCACTGCGGACCCTAAATTTATTGGACAATACATGACTAGTCAAGTTTTACCCCCAACATTATGAAATTACTATCTTATAAAATGTATGGCCGACGTTGAAGGCTTGACCAATTAACATATCATAAAAGTGTTGTGACAAACCACTTTAAAATCTATTTTTATTGATAGGCTTTTGCGCTAACTTTTACTTGTTACACAATCTAAATCTTTCAACCCTGCATAAATTGTGCACAATCCTGATTAAAACAGAAGAGGAGCAATTATGTCAGATTATTCAGAATTGTAAAGTCAATAAATTACAGGTGCAATACAGGAAGGAAAAGAAAATTAGAATCTGTGGGAGTGACAATTAATTTTTACCTGACAAGTTCTCATGCTGAGCTGCTATTTTGAAAGACTAAAATGAAGGCAATAACAAACATAAAATAACAAAATGCAAGTTGTTCAAGTGAGTTCATTGAATTTTAAATATTTATTTGGCTTTTTTTTTACTCGTCAATGAAACACAGATTGCACTTTGCATTTAGTTTCTCTAATAGCATGGCTCATCAGGCTCACATTAGTTTAGTTTATGCTATGTATATAGCATATTCAACAAATGTTTTTTATTATGCATGCAATCTGCAAACTGCAAACCTCTGGTGAGATATTGTACATTTAAGCAATGGGCAAAGTCTATTAACTCACAAAATTTCATTAGAAGATGATATATCAGAAAAATGTAAGGTCCTGCTTCTGCAGCAAAGGTAAAACTAAGACAAACAAATCAAGTGTAATAAAAGTTATGATCTGACAGTAGTTGCAGATTTGATATTCTGACCGAATCCATAGAGCCATATTAAAATATAAAACAGAGCCATTACTTTGTATGAAATTATAGCTGGCTACAGAATATATTTTGAGTCTTAAAGTATTATGAGAAAAAGAAAATGTATCAAAGAAAATCTTTCAGGTCATTTTTGGGTACCTTACTAATGGTATTCTGAAATAGGGCGTGGGCAGCCCTTTCAGGATATGCAACTTTTATTGATGTACGCTACCCCGTGGTGTTGCTGTAAGCCCTTGAAAGTTTATAGCCGAGCACCAGCTAGTTAAACGTATATTAAAGAAAAAATGGCTATTTACCCTTTCCCCCCCATAATCCCGCCCATCTGTTTGCACTGGCATCACTAATTTGGTGCAGTCAAGCTGCCATATTACTCACCTGAGGATCGCATCGCAATCCTCGGACTGGCTGTTTTCTTTCTTGGTCTGAGTGTGACAGTGTGACAGCGTGACAGCTGCATAGAAATACATGCATTTGATTATAGGATGCACCCTGGTTTTGGATTGAATTTTCTGGTCTTGCTGTTTAGAGGTACAGTAATATTTTAATATTATTACTAGAAATAATTGTACCAATCCGCAGGCAATCAAATTCTTGTTAAATTTGCTGAAATTCACAGCTCCACTTGGTTTCAAACACTTTTGACAAAAAAATGCCTGGCACCATATCTCCCACTGCTGAAGAGTCACTGAGCTGGCATGGCCAGGGGCTTTCCCATAATGCAATGTAGCCATCATATCAAATGCCCTCTCCATCTCTTTGATCAGACCTCATCTGAAGTACTGTGTCCTGTTTTGGGCACCACATTTAAAAAAAGACATCAACAAACTCGAGCAAGTTCAGAGAAGAACGACCAGAATGGTGACCGGTCTACAAACCATGTCCTATGAGGAACGGTTACAAGATTTGGGAATATTTAGCTTGCAAAAAAGAAGACTGAGAGGAGACTTAATAGCTGTCTACAAATATCTCAAGGACATCTGTCTGGGATGATTTAGTGAATCCTTCTTTGAACAGGGGATTGGACCAGAAGACCCATGAGTCCCTTCCAACTCTATCATTCTAATCATTCTATGATTCTATTATTCTATCCAGTTTCGCAGCATAAGTGTGTTCTCCAGCTCCCTGGTTTGGCCAATACTACAGCACCACACAATAGTACTATGCTTATTCAATTATTATGGGGAGAGAGTTAGGAAAGTTTCCGACGGTCATATAACAGACAAAGATTACAACACAATGTTCAGACTAGCAGATGGCTCACCCTAGCGTGACAGCTGAATAGAAATACATGCTGTCACACACGGTTCAGGAGAGCCAACAGCCATTCCGGACTTTGCATTACGAACCTCGTTATATGACTGTATGACTCTTCCCTTAGAATATGTGCCAGCAGCAGTGCAAAACCCATGGTGATTGATCAGGGATATGGTACAGTTGGTATTTGTCCACCTGAATTTTAATTCCAATTACACTTTTTTTCCTCATAATGTACTAAAATTAAAGTACTAGCAAGATAATTATTAAAAAAATGAAATCTGATGAGTACTTACTTGTCAAAGGCGGCTATACTGAGTTTTGCATTTTTTGTGCAATCCTCCCTTTTAGGATGCTGATTTAACTGAAAGGAATGAGGAAGACACTTCCACCATAGCATAGAGCAAGTTTCTCAGTGTGTGAGATATAAAAATATGGGTGTTGTTAGGGGTCGAGTTCCTGTCTCTGCACAGGGGGAATCTCAGGCCAATTCCGCTGCGGTCTCCCATTCTTCTCCTGCCGCAGTGGAGTCTGCTCAGCGGAGTCATCAGTCCCAGTGTCTTGCTCAGTCTGACTCTGTACAGAGAGTTGCTGCTGCTTTTCCTGCTTCTGCCATTGAAGTCAGTGCTGGGCAGCAGCGAACAGACGCTTTTGGGACTAAGTCCTGCTTTTCTCATTCTGAGCATGCCCAGAGTAAGATCTCTCAGTGGAGATCGAGGGTCACATGATCAGACACTGCAGCTAAGGTCCTATAGGTGCTCACGCTCTGTGACAGCCTCTCACTGGTCCTTCTTGGTAGGTCCTGTACGTGCTGCAACTATTTAAGGCTCGCATGGCCGCACGGCCATGCGCTAGTATTGCTTTCATTTATGTACTTTGCGCCAGTGTGGTCTTTTATGAGTGTGTTCAGGGACCCGGTTGAAATAAGCCCCTAGAATGCTGGCACCTCCGGCGAGGAGTTTGTATGCTTGTGTGTTCAGGGACCTGGCCGAAATAAGCCCCTAGAATGCTGGCACCTCCGACGAGGAGTTTCGTGTGCATGCAAGACCACTGACTGTTCTTGTATAGACAGTTAGCCTGTGCCTCTGTGGTGTCTAACAAGGCGCAGTGCTTTGAGTTCACGGCTGCTCTGTGAAGTAACAGAGTTAGCTTACACCGCCATTTAGTTCCGCTATTTGCTGGCAGTGGGTTCTCCTGCACGGTGGACCCCGGGCTGCGAACGCATCTATCCTAATAAAATATATACATTCATTAGGTGCGTTCCACTAGCCCTAACATAACATAATACTAGCGCCAGGGTCTGGCTAGTAAATGGCGGACATACAGCAATCTTTGCGGTATATCCAGCAGCTGGAGGGTAGGTTGGCGGCTCTCGAGAGCTCAACCTCAGCTGTGGATATTTCCGCAGTTGCTGTACAAGCTGCTAGCGTGACTGCAGCAACTTTGTCCACTACCACCCCTGTTCCGACATTTTCGCGCCTCCCGCTTCCAGAAAAATTTTCTGGAGAAAGCAGATCTTGTAGGGGATTCGTGAGTCAGTGCTCTATTCACCTTGAGCTTCTGGCTGCACGTTTTCCCACAGAGCGGGCTAAGGTGGGATTTATTGGGTCCCTCTTGTCGGACAGGGCGTTGGAATGGGCTACGCCACTGTGGGAGCGTGGCGATCATGTGGTGCAGAGTGCTCCGCTGTTTCTGAGCACTCTGAAACAGGTCTTCCTAGGACCTCAAGTCACCCATGATACGGTGCTCCAACTGCTGGCATTAACTCAGGGTGAGTCCTTGGTCAGCCAGTTTGCCATCCGTTTCCGAACTTTAGCTTCAGAGCTGGAGTGGTCGGATAAAGCCCTTATCCCCATATTTTGGAGGGGGCTGGCTGATCACATTAAGGACGCTCTGGCCACTAGGGAGATTCCAGCCACACTGGAGGAGTTAATAACTGTCTCTACCCGTATTGACCTCTGTTTTTACGAGCGGAGGTTAGAGCGAGCCCAGTGTAGGCAGAGGTTTCGGCTGGCTCCTACCTTCACCAGACCTCTGGAATCTCCGGTCCTGGTTCCTGAGTCACATGAGGCCAGGGAGGTGTCACGAGCGGATTCTAAGTCCCGGATCGCTTGGGCATCCAAGGTCTGTCATGTTTGCCAGCAGTCTGGACATCTTGCCACCAGATGTTCCCAGCGGTCGAGGAGACGTCAGCCTCTAGTGGTAGTCGGTGGAGGTACTCTAGATACGGCGACGTTTGCCTCAAAATTGTCCTTTAAGGGGACATTATTATTGGCTCATCTTCCCACTCAGTAGAGCTCTGCGTGGATTCTGGGGCAGAGGGCAATTTCATGTCTTCCGCCTTTGCCCAACGTCACGCAATACCCCTGGTTATGCTAGGGCTACCAGTTACGGTACGAGTGGTGAATGGGTCGACACTGCCTTCACAGATAACTCACCAGACCATTCCTTTTTTTCTGTCCATGTCGCCATCCCATCAGGAGACAATATCTCTGCTCGTCATACCTGAGGGTATTGATGAGGTCCTGTTGGGGTTACCTTGGTTACGGTACCACTCTCCACATATCGAGTGGTCTTCAGGCAGAATTTTGGGATGGGGTGAGTCTTGTGAGGGTAGGTGTCAAAGGGAGTGTGTTCAGGTTGCTACTACAGAGGTACCCTTAAATCAACCAATTTTGGTCCAAAAAAGTATCATTGTGTCATACTTATACTACTGAATCCAAAAAAGTTCCCAATTGCCATGAAGACGCAAAGAAACTTCATACACAATGCGCTATAATAACCAATACCATAATATTTATTAATAATTAATAAGATTAAAATGACAATAACTATTAAACCAGAAAAAAACTTCCAATGCAATGGAGCGGATAATACACTTGACATCTATATAGACACACATGCAGGATAATGGGCTGACTCCCAAGACAAAAGACCTGCTTAATTAGATATCATCTAGCCGGGCGGTATTACCATACAAAACCGGCTCTATGAATGAAAGGTGGATAAGTGCTAAGACTTCCTTAATATATCATTACCCTAAGGCATACATTTAGTATAGACCATAACCACCTTCTAAGTACATCGATAATTATTATAGGTCAAATGGAGTAGGCCATAAATACCAAAAAACTTACATGGTGTGAGATGTCCGTGTCTCCGTTTCTTTACCCCGACGCGCGTTTCGTAACACTTCCTCAGGGGGCGTCACGGAACATGGACAGACAGCCCAGCGGTTAAATTCTCGCCAGGCTAGATGGTCCTTGTTCTTCTCCCGGTTCCATTTCACTCTCGATTTTCTTTCTGGGGAGAAGAACATTTGTGCCGATGCCCTCTCTCACTCCGTTGTGTCATCTGTGGAGGAGGAAGAGGAGCCTCGGCTTATTGTCCCCACTGAGAGCCTGAGAACCGTAGCTCCGGTTTCGCTAGAGTCTGTGCCTCCGGGCAAGACTTTTGTACCATCCAATTTGCGACCCGAGGATCTCTCGTGGGCTCATTCGTCCAGGGTGGGTGGACATTATGGGACAAAAAGGACATCTGAGCTGTTGGCGAGGACGTATTGGTGGCCACATATGGTCCGTGATGTCAGGGATTATATTCAGGCGTGTGTCTCCTGCGCCAAAAATAAGTCTCCTCGACAACAGCCAGCTGGGTTACTCTATCCATTGCCGGTGGCAGACAGGCCCTGGGAGATGGTCGGGATGGACTTTGTGGTGGGTTTGCCCTAGTCTCGGGGCTGTACCATTATTTGGGTTATCACCGATCACTTCTCCAAAATGGTGCATTTGATGCCGCTTCCGCGGTTACCTTCGGCACGGGCCTTGGCAGCGTTGTTCATAAAGCACATCTTTCGCCTACATGGTATGCCAGACAAGATTGTCAGTGACCGGGGTCCCCAGTTTGCATCTCGGTTCTGGAGAGAGCTTTGTCATCTTCTTAGCATTGAGTTAAATCTCTCTTCCGCATATCATCCCGAGACGAATGGATTGGTAGAGAGGGCCAATCAGACCTTGGTCACATATCTGTGACATTTTGTCTCAGCCAGGCAGGATGACTGGGCATCCTTGCTACCGTGGGCAGAGTTTGCGCTGAACAATGCGGTTGCCGATTCCACTGGACAAACCCCATTCCTCCTCAACTATGGTCAGCATCCGAGGGTACCTGTGCCTATGCCCGTGTCTTCTGCCGGCTCCAGGGTGGCAGACTGGGCTGTGGAAGCACGGGATATTTGGGACTGCACTCAGGATGCCATTCAGGCCTCCAAGGAGAGAATGATGTCCTCCGCCGATGCACATCGGCGCCCCGCTCCAACCTTTGTTCCTGGCGACTTAGTGTGGCTCTTCGCCTGTAACATCAGGCTGCGAGTTGAGTCCACTAAGTTTGCACCTCGCTACTTGGGTCCTTTCAAGGTCCTCGAACAGGTTAACCCTGTGGTCTATCGTTTAGCCCTTCCGCCACGCCTGGGTATCACCGACACCTTTCATGTGTCCCTCTTGAAACCTATATACATGTCCCGGTTTTCCGAGTCATCTGCCAGGACATTGGGTTAATCTACGGACGATTATGAGGTGAACGCTATTTTGGGGTACAAGGTGGTTCGTGGCAAAAAAATTTATTTGGTGGACTGGAAGGGTTACGGTCCTGAGAGCCTGTTGAGCGCATTCGGGCTCCGCAGCTCATTGCTGCCTTCGAGCGTAGCGAGGCCCAAGGAGGGGGAGCCCTAGGAGGGGGGTAATGTTAGGGGTCGAGTTCCCGTCTCTGCACAGGGGGAATCTCGGGCCATCTCCACTGCGGTCTCCCATTCTTCTCCTGCCACAGTGGAGTCTGCTCAGCAGAGACGTCGGTCCCAGCGTCTTGCTCAGTCTGACTCTGTACAGAGAGTTGCTGCTGCTTTTCCTGCTTCTGCCATTGAAGTCAGTGCTGGGCAGCAGCAAGCAGATGCTTCTGTGACTAAGTCCTGCTTTTCTCGTTCTGAGCATGCCCAGAGTAAGATCTCTCAGTGGAGATCGAGGGTCACATGATCAGACACTGCAGCTAAGGTCCTGTAGGTGCTCACGCTCTGTGGCAGCCTCAAATTGGTCCTTCTTGGTAGGTCCTGTACGTGCTGCAACTATTTAAGGCTCGCATGGCCGCACGGCCACGCGCTAGTATTGCTTTCAATTATGTACTTTGCGCCAGTGTGGTCTTTTATGAGTGTGTTCAGGGACCCGGCTGAAATAAGCCCCTAGAATGCTGGCACCTCCGGCGAGGAGTTTGTATGCTTGTGTGTTCAGGGACCTGGCCGAAATAAGCCCCTAGAATGCTGGCACCTCCGGCGAGGAGTTTCGTGTGCATGCAAGACCACTGACTGTTCTTGTTTACACAGTTAGCCTGTGCCTCTGTGGTGTCTAACAGGGCGCAGTGTTTTGAGTTCACGGCTGCTCTGTGAAGTAACAGAGTTAGCTTACACCGCCATTTAGTTCCGCTATTTGCTGGCAGTGGGTTCTCCTGCACGGTGGACCCCGGGCTGCGAACGCATCTATCCTAATAAAATATATACATTCATTAGGTGCGTTCCGCTAGCCCTAACATAACAGGTGTAATCTCCTGGTTTAGTAGGAACTAGTGATTGTGGTGGGAAAGGTAGTGCATCTGAGTTTAGCTTTGTCACATTACAAACCCTTTTAGCAGCTCTCCTGATTACTGAGTGTGTCAGGACTGCTGTGCTCAATAAACTTGTAATCACTTTGCAGTGAGATCAGGGCTGTCATTATGTCTCACACAGAAGCGGCCTGCTTGATTTACACTACTCCTGTGTGAGATGTAATGAGACCATGCTTTGATCTCACTGCAGAATGATTACAGGTTAACCTTAATAAAAAATAAGTGCAATTACTGACACATCTCTGGACATGCAGTGTGAGGGAAGGGGCAATACAGCAGAGCTAACAATGATATGAAAAGAGGAGATATGATAGAAGGGCTTGTAATGTGACTCAGCTAAATTCAGCTTTGCTGTCCTTCCTCCCTCAGGAACCTTATCTGTAAGGTGTTAGTCATTTGCACTTTCTAATCATGCAGAAGCTTAACCCCTTCGCGACCTATCACATATATATATATAAGTCATTGGTCATGTTCCCGCATTTGATGCAGGCTCTGGCACTGAGCCCGCATCCTTTCCAGCACATGACAGTTGATTTTATGAATGTCCATTGCAGATCTGCTATGAGTGCCACCCTGTGGCCGACATACACAGCAGATCATTTCACAAGCGATTAGAAGATTACAGCTTCAAGTCTCCTAAGGACACTATTGAAACAATTAAAAACTTTTTAAAAAGTGTTTTTAAATGTACAAAAATATAAAAGTTCAAATCACCCCCCCTTTCCCCATTCAAAATAAAACAATAGAAAAAAAATACACATATTTGGTATCACTGCTTTCAGAAATGTCAAATCAAAATCTAAAAATAATTCATCCTATCAATAAACGACGTAGCGAGAAAAAAAATCAAAGCGTGAAAATTTTTTTTTTGGGTTGTTGCAACTTTGCAATAACAGACAATCAAAACATTGTATCTACCCCAAAATGGTATTACCGTATATACTCGAGTATAAGCCGAGATTTTCAGCCCAAATTTTTGGGCTGAAAGTGCCCCTCTCGGCTTATACTCGAGTCATGATCGGCGGTGGGGTCGGAGGGTGAGGGGGAGAGAGGACTGTCACATACTCACCTAGTCCCGGCGCTCCTGGCGCTCCCCCTGCCCATCCCATGGTCTTCGGTGCCGCAGCTCTTCCCCTGTTCCGCGGTCACGTGGGACCGCTCATTAAAGTTATGAATATGGACTCCACTCCCATAGGGGTGGAGCCACATATTCATTTCTCTAATGAGCGTTAACGGTGACCGCTGACAGAGGAAGAGGCTGCGGCACCCGGAGACCAGCTGTCCGGGATAAGGAGCCAGGGATGCCAGGAGCAGGTAAGTATGTCATATTTACCTGTCCGCGTTCCACACGCCGGGCGCCGCTCCGTCTTCCCGTCCTGTTGCTCTGACTGTTCAGGTCAGAGGGCGCGATGACGTACTAGTGTGCGCGCCGCCCTCTGCCTGAACAGGCAGAGCGGAGAGACGCCGAGACGGGATGCTGAGGAGCTGCGGGCAGCAAGAGAGGTGAGTATGTCATTTTTTTTTTATTGCAGCAGCAGCAGCATTATATATGGCACAGCTTTATGTGGAGCATCTATGGGGCCATAATGAACGGTGCAGAGCATTCTATATGGCACAGCTTTCTGTGGAGCATCTATGGGGCCATAATGAACGGTGCAGAGCATTATATATGGCACAGCTTTATGTGGAGCATCTATGGGGCCATAAGGAACGGTGCAGAGCATTCTATATGGCACAGCTTTATGTGAAGCATCTATGGGGCCATAATGAACGGTGCAGAGCATTATATATATTGCACAGCTTTATGTGGAGCATCTATGGGGACAAAATGAACGGTGCAGAGCATTCTATATGGCACAGCTTTATGTGGAGCATCTATGGGGCCATAATGAACAGTGCAGAGCTTTATATATGGCACAGCTTTATGTGGAGCATCTTATGGGGCAATAATGAACGGTGCAGAGCTTTATATATGGCACAGCTTTATGTGGAGCATCTATGGGGCCATAATGAACGGTGCAGAGCATTATATGTGGCACAGCTTTATATGGAGCATCTTATGGGGCAATAATGAACGGTATGGAGCATCTATTTTTATTTTTGAAATTCACCGGTAGCTGCTGCATTTTCCACCCTAGGCTTATACTCGAGTCAATAAGTTTTCCCAGTTTTTTGTGGCAAAATTAGGGGGAGTCGGCTTATACTCGGGTCAGCTTATACTCGAGTATATACGGTAATAAAAATGTAAGCTCTGCACACAAAAATAAACCTTCACCCAGCCCTAGATCCCTAAAAATTGAGATGCTAATGGTCTCGGAAAATGGCGCCATTTTTTTTTTTTTTTTTTTTACAAACTGGATTTTTTTTCACCACTTAAATAAAAAATAACCTATACATGTTTGCTATCTTTGATATCGTAATGACCTGGAAAATCATCATGGCGGGTTAGTTTTATCATTTTTTTGAACATGATAAAAAACAATTGTGGAATTTTTTGCAATTTCACCATACTTGGAATTTTTTCCAGTTTTCCAGTTCACTATATGGTAAAATCAATGATCTCGTTCAAAAGTACAACTCATGTCACAAAAAGCAAGCCTTCACACAGCCATATCGAGGGAAAAATAAAAAAAGTTATGACCCTGGGAAGAATGGGAGCAAAAAAATGAAAACGCAAAAATGGAAAATCCCAAGGTCATGAAGGGGCTAAACCAGGAGATTAGGTCGGCCTGTCATACATCTCACACTCTAATAAATTTGTTCAAAGCTATGGTGTGGGTGTGTTCATTTGTCATTTGAATATTGTTGTCTGCTTTTGGTTGGTCAACATCATATGGGGAGAAGTGCATGCCGCTAGTGTAAACTTTCTGATAACATCCACTTCGACTTAGGCCAGTCTCACACGTCCAGATAATTCTGGTACTGGAAAAATCGGTACCGGAGCTATCCGTGTCCTTGTGTCCGTGTGCTCACGTGGCACATCAGTGTGGCACACGTGCGGCAGCCATGTGCCGCCCGTGTGCAGACTGAGGACCACACGGACCGTGCAGGAGACTCCTCCCATAGGGGTGGAGCCACATATTCATCCCTGTAATGAGCGGCACCACGTGACCGCTCACACAGGACAAGCTGCCGGCGCTGAGAGGAAGCATCTCAGGAGCTGGGTGCACAGGGGGTGGGAGGGCGCACAGGGGGTGGGAGGCGGGAGGTGACCACAAACTTTATTTTAAACACAAAATAAAAAACCTTGATTTTTTAGGGGGGACAGCCCTTACTGTAGCGCTGCTTCTCCTGTGGCAGTACGTGCACACAGAGGAGAGTGCACACAGTTCTCCATGTGCACGTGTGCGGGATGCTTTTCAGACCGTGCTGCCGGAGAAAAATGGACATGTCTCCGTGTTTTGCACACGGACACATGGTCTGTGAAAACACAGAGACATGTGCATAGACCCATTTATTTGAATGGGTCTACGTGTGTCAGTGTCTCCGGTACATGAGAAAACTGTCACTACACATACCGGAGCCACTGACGTGTGAAACCGGCCTTAAGAAAAGTTTAAATTATTAGGTGACAATACTTTGTTTGCTAATATCGCAACAGAGAGACAAAAAATATTCTGCTTTGCATATAGTATCACATTGCGTGTCCAGTTCAACATGAAAGGTTTGGTGAAAAGTTCTCTTTAACTGCACATGTCTGTTTTTACACACCTCTTTTACTACTCTAATTTGACAACTGTCTGTAATGCCTATACTGCAGCCTGCTTCTACATTTTGCTTTCTCAACATGTACCTATCTACCTACCTAGGATTTATTAATATGTCCTTTTAGGAAAGGGTTACATAATTAGAGTTTAAAAGATTTTTAAACGATAATTAACATTTTGTACAAAATGTATGGTAAAAGGAAAAATGGCAATGGATGTGGTAGTGTAACAGAAAAAAAAGAATGGGAAAAAAAATTGGATCAGCAAACTGAATTTCAATAATAAAAATTCTTCTTTATTTTGTTCTTTTAAAAAAATTAGCCAGGTAAAACTCACAGCTGTGGGCTGAAACCCTCAGCTGTCAGCTTCAGCAAGGCTGATTATCAAGAATAGAGGGGTCCCCACGCTGTTCTTTTAATTATTTAAATGCATTTTTTTTAAATGGTGTGGGGCCCCCGTAATTCTTGTCAACCAGCCTTGCTAAAGCTGGCAGCTGGAGGGCTGGTATTCTCAGGCTGGTAAGGTGGCCATTTATATAGTCCCCCCAGCCAAAAAATAGCAGCCCACCGCAGCCCAGAAAAGGCGCCTCTATTAGATGCACCAATTCTGGCACTTTACCTGGCTCTTCTCACTTGCCCTGTAGCGGTGGCAAGTGAGGTTCATATTTGTGGAGTTGGTGCTACCTTTGTATTGTCAGGTGACATCAAACCCAAGGCTTAGTAATGGAGAAGTGTCTATAACAGAGGTGTCAAACTGCATTCCTCGAGGGCCGCCAACAGGTCATGTTTTCAGGATTTCCTTGTATTGCACAGGTGAAAATTTAATCACCTGCACAGAATGATTCCAGCACCTTGTGGAATGCTAAGGAAATCCTGAAAATATGACCTGTTGGCGGCCCTCGAGGAATGCAGTTTGACACCTCTGGTCTATAAGACACCTATCCATTACTAATCCTATAGTTACATGGTAAATAAAGACACAGCCAGAATAAAGTCTGTTATTAGAAATAAAACAAAACACAAACAAAACACAGTTTTCCATTTTTATTTAAAAATAATAAACATAGTTAAACTCACCTAATGCCTAATTCCACTGAATCCCAGCAAGGCTGATTGACAAAATGGGGGGACTCCACAACTTTTTAAATTATTTATTGAAATAGTTAAAAAAAACCAGTGTGGGAACCCCTCTATTCTGATAATCAGCCTTGCTGAAGCTGACAGCTGAGGGTTGCAGCCCCCAGGTGTGAAATTTGCCTGGCTGGTTATAGAAAATACAGGGGAACCCACGCCAGTTTTTTCTTTATTATTTACTCTCATCAGTCACTCCTGCTGTCATTGTTATTAGCAGCATCAGGTGTGGGCTGATGGGAGTAATAGTCCCATCAGCCACCGCCTCCTGTCATTATTCTCGCTTGAATATAACTCTCATCGCTCTCTCCTGCTCGTACTGAGCAGGGAACAATGATGAGAGCTGTCTTCAGCATCGGGGAAGAGCGCTTACCGTACTGCTGCTTCCCTGGCACCTGTCTGTGTGGTACTGAGGCGGCACATGGTTGCCACACGTGTACCGCAAGTATTAAACACATCTCCGGTACCGTTTTTTTCAGTAACGGAAAAAAACGGATGTGTAAAATTGTCCTAAGAATGTTGGAGCCGCTAGGCTAGCAGCAGCAGAATTACCACCACCACTGGCACAATTCGTTTGGGAAATATTACTTCTAAACATGGCGCCAAGACTGTGCACCATTGCCTCCCGCAAGAGTATTGGCATGAGGAAGCAGAGGGTGTTATAGAATATATGGCACTTCACTCATGTCACTCATATTAGGATGACAACAACACTATCAGCATGAGTCAGTGATCTGCACTGAATGGTCTCCCGGATCACAAATGACTAAGAGCAATAATTTTAGAAAAGTTTTTGAATAAAAAAATCATTGTTATTAAATGTGCTGTTCGTTACTACCAGTTATCATCCCTTTTTATAGTGGCATCACTTTGGCATTTTTAAGATCTCATTCAGGCATCCATAATGCATGTACATGTTCTATCCATGTTTTTTCACAGATATAACACATAACTGTTAAAGATTAATGGATTGTTCAGCATGGAAGAAAAGTGCAAATAAAAGTCTAAGGATCTGTGAAAAACATGTGGCACAGATGACATGTTTGGATGGAATCTGTGGAATTTTGTCTATGAAATCCTTCATTTTTCGAATGATTTTTTTAGCAAGTTTGTGATAGTTCGAAGCTAGGTGTTATGGTACATCTATCTGATTCCACATGGTTTTGAACTGATTGATTGTGGTCTAAGTTTACCTTAACACAAATAACACATCCATTGGTATCATGGTGCAAAAAGTATAATTTGACACCTAACCTAACATCTGTTAATTATTAATGGACACAGAGCCTGTTTGCACCATGCTTATATAAAAGTTGTGGCCTGCCTTTCGTGAGCTGGGCATTATAATATTGATGCGGTCTACCATGGCTGTGTGTCCACTAGCTGGGCCCAGTCTTTCTCAGCCCTTATCCACATGTATGTCACTTTACAAACTGTAAGGATTTTACTATTAGAGTTAGGACTGTCTCAATTACGGTCACTATGAAGTGGTGGTATTTTTGTTGCATTTTATTTAATAAAAAAATATGTCAAGTAAGTACCGTATATAATTTTCATGCACTATGTTGTTTATTTATTTACTTCAGGGCATTCAATCATTATGTTTCTGTCTTTGATTTTTTAAGTTCAGTGGCCAGTGTGAATGTGCGCTTACACGCTGCATGCACACCAGATTGCATCCCAGTTGGCACCTTTTTGTTTTTTTTCAGTCTGTTTGCATCATGTGCATATGAAAGGTGTGGCCTGACTTTCCTTGAGGGAAATCTGCCAATAACTTAGTATATTCTCCCACTTGACCTGAGTGCAAAGAAAAAGCAGGGATTTCATTGCATAAATTCTATATATTTATTAATTCTCTATAACATTTTGCTGACAGGTTGCACTGTATTTCCAAGCTGACATGTTCCCTTAAACTGTTATTTTTATTATTTTATTATACTACACAGTTGCACCTATACTGAGACTAAATATCACCTACATAACATACTGTTACAAACAAACCTCACTTTATATATTGTAGATTATTATTACCAGTAATACCACTATCCTAGGCAGGCATAAAACCACTACAAAAGTGACCGATACCACTGCCACCACATACGGAATTCATAATACTACTACAGAACAAAACAAACTAAATAAAATCCTATTATACCAATAATACTACTATACATCTACATATCCCTAAAGACTGACTAAATTTCACAACTAAACTCTTGCAAAACAATAATATAAAAAGACTAATATTACCACCATACAGTGACCATATAGTAATAGAGAACGGTTCTGCAGACCATGATTATATGACTGTTATATGTCATGGCTCACCGTTGACATTTCTTCTATCTTGCTCAGACCTACATGATGACTTGTATCTATAGAAGTTGTATCACAGACAGACTATACTTCTCAGATTTCCAGCATCCTCCTAACTTATTCCCCATCCTGCTGTTACTCTTAATTCTGTGGTTCATTGTGACCACTTCAATAAACATTCCCCCTGAGTGCCCCATTCAATAATAATGCCCCCCAAGTCCCTCCGGTCTAATAATGTCGCTTCCAGTAATAACACCGCCAAGAGTGCTCCACTAGCAATAATGCCCCAACCAGTAATAATGCCCCCAGAGTGCCCGTTTAATTAATAATGTGCTCCATGGTGCTACCTGAAGTAATAATGCCCCTCAGTAATAATCCCTCCCATTGTGCCCCCTCCAAGAATAATGTTTCCTCAGTAAAAGTCTTTCAATTTGTGCCACCTTCTATAGTGTCACCTGCTGTGATACTGCAAGTTAAGCAAAACATAAAGTTTACATTCACCTAATCTGGTCCCTTGCAACATCTCTTATACTCTCCACTGAAATCTCAATAGTGAGTTGGTGGAGGTGGCAGTAACATTATTGGACCACATGCAGACATACTGTCGGCCTTGGGCCTAAAGAAGATTGTGTCCTACAAGACAGAGATTTTCTCCCTGCTCTACCATAGAATCAAACCTTATTAACATCATGTTCAGGCAACTACACTCCAAAGCAGTGCTCACCAGAGCATCAAGCAAGAAGTCCAAGGCCCATGTCCTGGATATTTGCCTCTAGCCACTCCATTGATATCAGCATTTCAAAAAAGCTGGATACGTTTTTCATAACTAATGGTATTGAGGTTATAAATAATCCACAGACAAATAATATTTTATTGATCGAGAAATATTGAACTTCATGCACCAACTTACTGTATGTAAACAAGTAGCTGTGCATCCAACAAATCTGTGGGAACATTTTCTCAGGCTTGTTATAACTCACAAAACTCAGTGGGCAAAAGAGCACTGAGAAGCGGAACGTCAGTTTAGACCAAACATATGGTCTCTTTAGAATAAGTGAACATTTTCATTTTGATGGACCACTGAATGCTTTTTGCTTACTATCATCTTTCTGCTTGCAACTCCCCTGCCAAGTTGAATCATTTAAATAGCCATGAAAAACATGCAAAAAAAACAAATTAGGAATTTAACAAAAATAAACATTGTGAACCAGTCAAAACATAATTGAGAAATATATAGAGCACTCTTCAAGACATTAATATTTCATTTTTGTAAAGAATTATAATATGGATGTTTAAATTCTCCTAATAACCCCATGAGCTAGAGCTAGATTATGGCTGGTTACATCCCAAGACTTCATTTCAGTGCAGAAGCACTGACTAGTTGTGACTTGTTCAGAGGAAAAAAAATGCCTCTTTAGCTTAAGCAAGTGTGAAATGAATCCATCAAAAATAGATAAGGGCAGCACACAGGGAGCTCACATAATTCTTGCTCCAACTGACTGTAATACTCAATGTACCCGAAAGCTTCAAAAAAGCATGCAGCAATAAATATACAAAGACAGGTAATATGGAAAATTGTGATAAGAGAGAAATATGCAGCCATCTGTAATAACATAGGATAAGGTAACTGCAAACATGTCTGGCTGCAAAGATACTGAAATCAGACTTTCAGTACACAATGTTCTATCGCAGTGTATTCTCCTATTAGGAAACACCTTGTAATCAAGATAGCTTAATGCTACAGATAAAAGTAATTAGCGTGTAACTGGTATTTCTAGACTGAAAGAAGAAACAAGGGAGTAATACTGATAGGGTTGTATATTATACTTTAAAATGCCTTAGAAGTCTTTTCATTATGAGTGTATTTAATTAACAACATTTTATGATTTCTCCTTTACAGTTTATTAATACTTTTTAAAGAACAGTGGAAAAAAAACCCAAATATGTAAAACATGATGTCCAGAGCAAAGGCTCATTCAGACGTCAGCTTTTCGCGTACGAATTGTAGCCAGAATTTTCATGCATAGAATTCCTAACTATTAAGGAGCAGTCACATAGCCAAGGATTGCATCACAATGCATGGACTGGCCGGCTGCTCTCGTGACCTGAGCGTAACAGCTGCATAGGAATACATGCTGTCATGCTTGAGTTAGGATTGCCGACTGCTAGTCTGATTATCGCAATATGATCCTCAGTAGAGTTACAGCCATCTGACTGCACCTGTAGGCCTCCTTCACAGGTCCTGGTGATTTTTGTACTGGAAAAAACAGTACTGGTGAGATCTGTGGTCCATGTCTGTGTACTATCCGTTTGTATGCATGTGATATCTGTGTGATATCCATGTGTCCGTGTACTGCCAGTGTCACTCATATGGAATGAAATGCTGCATAGAAATTAAAGAGTGTTATGTATTAAAAATGTTCAAAGATAGAGATACTGATGAGGAACATAATATATAGATACATAAACAGATGTAAAAAAAATTTGTCAGTGTGTTATATAATCAGTTCTTTGTGTGTTTTATTCCTGTACTTGTTTTTTATTTCTAAATAAATTAATGAAAAAAAAATTGTATTGACTTCCTTATAATTTTCATAACCACCAGAGGGAAAGCCAACT
Organism: Ranitomeya variabilis; assembly: GCF_051348905.1. NCBI lineage: Eukaryota > Metazoa > Chordata > Amphibia > Anura > Dendrobatidae > Ranitomeya > Ranitomeya variabilis. The sequence continues at coordinate 772,276,351 of NC_135233.1, read as the reverse complement.
GCTGGGGGCTGATATTAATATTCTGGGAAACGGGCCACTAGCCCTAAATGTTCCCAGGCTATCAATAACAGCTCACAGTTGTATGCCTAACCTTTACTGGTTAGTTTACAGGGGGAACTAAAAATAAATGACGTAGGGTCCCCTATAAATTCTAACCAGCAAGAGCTAAACAGACACCTGTGGGTTGATATTAACCAGGGAAGGGGCCCTGGATATTTTGTAACCCATCTCTGCTTTATTTGGATGACTTGCTGAATGGTGGCATGATGTGAATGTTCAGCCTGGCATCTAGGAGACACTAAGCTGAGCGTCAGAGTGCAGTTTCAGTGTCACTGCCAGCTGTTCCTGTTATGATCTGGTGACCTTGGAGCCGCATGGACTTTCTCAGGAGTAGGTGGAACCTGTACTGACCGCAAACCCTAAACTGACACAGCAACTAGAAGTAGCCGTGGGGTGTACCTAACACATCCTAGACACCTCGACATAGCCGGAGGACTAAATACCCCTATAGATGGAAATGGGAATTCTATCTTGCCACAGAGCAGAACCCCAAAGGATAGGCAGCCCCCCACAAATATTGACTGTGAGTATTAGAGGAAAAGACACACGCAGGCAGAAATCAGGATTTAGCAAAAGAGGCCACGCTAGCTAAATAGGAAAGGATAGGACAGAATACTAAGCGGTCAGTATTAAAACCCTAAAAATATCCACAGCAGATAATACAAAAATTCCACATCTAACTAAAGACATGGAATGTATATCTGCTTCTCCTGAGAATCCAACTTGACTGAAAATATCCAAACACAGTCTTAGGCTACGTTCACATTTGCCGTCAGCGCCGCAGCGTCGGGCGCCGCAGCGGCGCCGCATGCGTCATGCGCCCCTATACTTAACATGGGGGCGCATGGACATGCGTTGTGCTGCGTTTTGCGCCGCATGGCCGCAAGCGTTGGACGCAAGAAACGCTTCAAGTTGCATTTTTTTTGCGTCCAACTTGCGGGCAAAAACGACGCATGCGGCGCAAAACGCAGCGTTTTAGCGTGCGTTTTGCCGCGTTTTTGTTTGCGTTGTGCGCTGCGGCGCCGACGCTGCGGCGCACAACGCAAATGTGAACGTAGCCTAAGCTGGACAAGAAAAAAACATGATTAGCACTGAATTGTAAAGCACACAGCATGTGTGCTGTAGAAACAAAAAACAGACACTTATCTTTGCTGAATTAGCAGCAGGGCAGGAGGAACCAGACAGAGATGCAAAACCTCCAAGAACAATGGACAACTGGCAAGGGCTAATGAATCCTGCACACCTAAATATCCCAGTCAGAGCTGCAATCAGCAGGGATACCTGCCCAGGATTGCAACCCAGGGACAACTGCATTACTATCAACAACCACTGGAGGGAACCCAAGAGCAGAATTCACAACATGTTCCCATGCTCAATTCACTGTGAGCTGGCCTATGAACTGCGGTAACCTTCATTACGTCATCACTAGAATTTTGTATTATTTTCATTTTTCATCATTGATCTTTGAAAAAAATCACAACCAACCATCTATAAATGTCATAATATACAGAGTTTATCAGAATATCCATTATTCTTGTATTATTTCATCTTAAATGGACTTCCATATTTTTTAGTGTTTATTCCAGTACTTTATTTTTACAAGAGCATAGTATCAGGCAACTTTTCCAAAATAATAGTTCTGGCTTCATTGTTGCTAATCTTTTGCTCTGTCATATATATAATATAATTTCATATAGTCATATTGTGTCTGCTTCTTTTCATGACCTCTCGAATATTGCTCATTTGCTGTGTTAAAACCGCTATATTGGAATTACACAGCTTTACTGCATTAACCCCTTCACAACATATATACAGCGCTGCAGGAGCTGTGTTCCCACAAATCCCTGCATATATACGGTGTGATGATCGCGCAGGCTCACGCTGAGCGCCACCTCAATCAAATGTGGGTGCTAGCTCTGAGAGCTGACACTCTGCAGCAACACCCACAATAGGTGCTAACCCTCTGGTGCTGTTGTCAATAGTGACAGTGACATCACGGGGCATTTCAGAGGGAGGGAGCTCCCTCTGTGCTCCCATAGTCATAATGTGATGCTGATCGTGTTGTGCCGATGGTCTCCATGGTGAGCCCGGGCCAAAAGATGGTCGAGGGGTCACCCAGGGTTGGTGGGTTGTCAGCTCATGCTCAGTGCAGGACCTTACATGCCTCCTCCAGTATTAGATCAGCGATATGTTCGTATAGGGTTGATGTCCCATCTTGGGACAATGTCAAAAAGTTAAAAATGTTAACAAAAATTGTAAAAATATTTTTTTAAAAATCACAAAATAAAGAACAAAAAAATATAGTTCCAATAAACACCTTTATTTATGTAGAGACTAAAATAAACAAAAAAGTACACATTTGGTATCACCGCTTCCAGAACAAACCATCGTTTAAAACTGTCTCACAAGTTCACCCCTTCTTGGTTGTATAAAATAGTTTTATTGTGTAAAAGCGCCAAAACATAAAAAAAGTCTAAACGTAGTATCACTGTAATCATACTGACCCAAAGAATAAATTTGCCTTATCAATTTCACCAGACACGGAACTACATAACCCCTGGAAAAAAAAATCCTCAATTGTTGGTTTTTGCTCATTCTACCTCGCAAAAATCGTAATAGAAAAATTTGACCAAAAATGGTACCAATAAAAAATGTCAAATCGTCATGGAATAAACAAGCCTTCATATGACTCTGTCAGCCGAGGTATGGAAAAATTATAGCTACCTAAATATGCAGATGTTTTTGCAATAAAAAACGTTTTTAGTGTGTGACAGCGTCCAAACAGAAGAAAAGTTATAAATCTGGTATCGCTGTAAGCGCACTGACCCTAAGAAGAAAGTCGTCTAAAGACTTATACCGCACGAAGAACGGTATAAAAAATAAATAGAACCAATTCTTCACTTACTGTTGATTTTTTTCATTCTACTCCCAAAGATCGCAGTAAAAGTTGGTTCTCATTTATCCTCCACACTATGCTAAGCCCTTGCACCAAGGTTTCCAAGTAAATTTCTGAAATAAGTGATTCAGACTCAATCCTCTATGGAAGATTCCCTATAATTAAGCAAATTGAGGCATTGTGGATGCCATAGGACCTGTGGTTTGGCAGAGATCGTCTTTTTAGACCTGTGTAAAAGCATGGTTTGCCACAGTTTTGTGCACTTCTGGAAAGTAGGACACTGATGAACAGATGACGGATGGAGTACACAGTAACTCTACTGACTCATTATAATTAGTGCTTCCCTCAAGGGTTTCATCTGAATCATGTCACTCAGAGATTTAGAAGTAAACCCCACTTAAGTGCTCAGCTTAGAGTGGCGTTTAAATGTGATCCCAAAGTAAAAAGTTTAAAACAAAAATGTCAACTCAGTCCACAAAAAAGCAAGTCCTCACTCAGGTCAGTCATCTGTCAATGGAAATATAGGGGGCTTCCACATTACTGGTAGTTTAAAGGCTCTGTAAAAATACTATAACTCCTCACACTCCAAAAGAAATTTAGCAAATTCTGCGCTCCCAAATCCAAATGCTGCACTCCTTTTTGAGTCCCACAGTGTGTCTAAACCACATTTAGCATCTACATGTTTAGCATTTTTGTAGGGATAACAGCCCTCTTAATTTATGGGTGTATGTCTCCAGAAGCATAAGCTGTGCACCACAATGTACTGGTCACTTCAAAGTACTGTTGTCTGAAAACCAATATGGCGCTTATTCCCTTCTAAGCTTTGCACTGTGTATCAAAAGTAGTTTTCAACCAAATATGGGGTATTAGTGTACTCATAAGAAATTGTACAACAATCTCTGGGGTCCATTATCTCCTGTTACCCTTGTGAAAATAAAAAATTAGGGCTAAAAGAACATTTTTGTGGGAAAAATGTGATTTCTTTTCAGGCTCAACATTATAAACTTCTTTGAAGCACCTGGTGGTTCAAGGTTCTCATCACACATCCAGATAAATTCCTAGAAGGTTCTAGTTTCCAAAATGGGGTTACTTGTTGAGGTTTCCACTGTTCAGGCACAACAGGGGCGCTCCAAATGCGACATAACACCCGCAGAACATTCCATCAATATTTGTGTTCCAAAACGTCACTTCATCCTTTCTAAGCCCTGCTGTGCTCCCAAACAGTAGTTTTCTCTCATATTAAGGATATCACCATACTCAGGAAAAATTACTCAACAAATTTTAGGTTCTTTTTTAGCATGTTACCCTTGCAAAAATAAAAAAATTGAGGCTAAAAGAACATTTTGTGGGAAAAATGTGATTTTTAATTTTTACAGCTCAACGTTATAAACTTCTGTGAAGCACCTGGGATTTCAAAGTGCTTACCACTCATCTAGGTAAGTTCCCTGAGGGTTCTAGTTTTCAAGATAGGGTCACTTCTTTAGGCACATCAGAAGCTGTCCAAACTCAATCTGGCATCAGCTAATGATTGCAGCAAATTTTGCATTCAAAAAGTCAAATGGCACTCCTTCCCTTCCAAGCCCTGCTGTGTGCCAAAACTCTTGTTTACCCTCATATATGGGGTATCGGTGTACTCAGAAGATATTGCACAACAAATTTTATAGTGCACTTTCTCATGTTACCTTTGCAAAAATGCAAAAGTTGGGGAAAAAAACATTTTTGTGGGGAAAATGTGCTTTTTTTAATTTCACTACTCGGCATTATAAACTTCTGTGAAGGACCTGAGGGGTCAAGCTGCTCACAACACATCTAGATATGTTCCCTGAGGGGTTTAATTTCCAAAATGGTGATTTGCACTTTTATGGCACATCAGGGGCTTTCCAAACGTGACATGGTATCCGCTAATTATTATATCAAATTTTACATTTAAAAAATCAAATGGCGCTCCTTCCCTTCCGAGCTCTGGCAAGTGCCCAAAGAGCAGTTTTGCCCAACACATGGGGTATCATCATGCTCATGAGAAATTGCACAACAAATTGTATGGTCATTTTTTCTTGTTACCCTCGCAAAAATAAAAAAAATTGGGGTTTAAAATTATTTTTTTGTGAAAAAAAGTTAAATGTTCATTATTTTCCTTCAACTTTCAATTAATTCATCTGAAGCACCTGAAGGGTTAATAAACTTCTTGAATGTGGTTTTGAATACCTTGAGGGGTGCAGTTTTTAGAATGGAGTCAATTTTAGGTATTTTTGTTCATATAGGCCCCTTAAAGTCACTTCAAATGTAATGTGGTCCCTAAAAAATGGTTTTGTAAATTTGTTGGAAAATTGAGAAATTGCTGGTTAATTTTCAACCCTTTTAACTTTTTAACAAAAAAATAATGTTTCAAAAATTGTGATGTTGTAAAGTAAACATGTGGAAAATGTTATTTATTAACTATTTTGTGTTATGTAACTCTCTAATTTAAGGGTATAAAAATAATTTTTTTTTAAATTACAAAGTTTTCCAAATTTTTGCTCAATTTCTGATAGATTTTCAATAAATGCAAGCTATTGAAAAAAGTTTAACCCCTTCATGACCTTGGGATTTTTTGTTTTTCCGTGTTCGTTTTTCACACCCCTCCTTCCCAGAGCCATAACTTTTTTATTTTTCTGTCAATTTGGCCATGTGAGGGCTTATTTTTTGCGGGACAAGTTGTACTTTTGAACGACATCATTGGTTTTAGCATGTCGTGTACTAGAAAACGGGAAAAAAATTCCAAGTGCAGTGAAATTGCAAAAAAAGTGCAGTCCCACACTTGTTTTTTGGTTGGATTTTTTGCTAGGTTCACTAAATGCTAAAACTGACCTGCCATTATGATTCTCCAGGTCACTACGAGTTCATAGACACCTAACATGTCTACGTTATTTTTTACCTAAGTGGTGAAAAAAAATTCCAAACTTTGCTAAAAAAAAACAGAAAAGAAAATTGCGCAATTTTCCGATACTCGTAGCGTCTCCATTTTTCACGATCAGGGGTCGGTTGAGGGCTTATTTTTTGAGTGCCGAGCTGGCATTTTTAATGATAGCATTTTGGTGCAGATACGTTCTTTTGATCACCCGTTATTGCATTTTAATGCAATGTCGCGGCGACAAAAAAAACCTAATTCTGGTGTTTCGAATTTTCTTCTCGCTACGCTGTTTAGCGATCAGGTTAATGCTTTTTTTTATTGATAGATCGGGCGTTTCTGAAAGCGGCAATACTAAATATGTGTAGGTTTGAATTTTTATTGATTTATTTTGATTGGGGTGAAAGGGGGGTGATTTAAACTTTTATATTTTTTTATTTTTTTCACATTTTTTTTTCCTTTTTTTTTACTTTTGCCATGCTTCAATAGCCTCCATGGGAGGCTAGAAGCAGGCACAGCACGATCGGCTCTGCTACATAGCAGCGATCTGCTGTTAGCTGCTATGTAGCAGAAAATCAGGTGTGCTGTGAGCGCCGACCACAGGGTGGCGCTCACACCTGCCGGGGATCTGTAACCATAGAGGTCTCAAGGACCTCTATGGTTACAATACTGAAGCATCGCCGACCTCCGATCATGTGACGGGGGTCAGCGATGCCGTCATTTCCGGCCGCCCGTCTGCGTTTGACAGTGGCATTTAACTAGTTAATAGGCGCGGGCAGATCGCGATTCTGCCCGCGCCTATTGCGGGCACATGTCAGCTGTTCAAAACAGCTGACATGTCCCGGCTTTGATGCGGGCTCAACGCCGGAGCCCTCATCAAAGAGGGGCTTCTGACCTCGGACGTACTATCCCGTCCGAGGTCAGAAAGGGGTTAACACTTTCAGAAATTACAACATGTTTTGAGAAAACAAACTCAGAATTGTTCGGATCCGTTGAAGCATTCAAGAATTCTTGCCACATAAAGTGATACTGGTAAGAATTGTAAAACTTTGCCTGGTCAGGAAGGATAAAACAGGCTTCGGGGTGAAGGGGTTAAATATCTCCAGTAATGCTAGGGATTCTTGATCTTGTGCTTTTTTTATCTATCTGTTGTTCCCTTACAGTTATGCCTCTGGAATCTGCACATCAGCTTCCTCTACTTGTGCATTTATTATTTTACCAGTGCCAAGGAGTGATCAGGCATTTAGACTAGTATTCATTATTATTATTATTATTCATTTTATAGCGCCATTTATTCCATGGCGCTTTAGATGTGAAAGGGGGCAAATATAGACAAAAAAACAAGGCATACAGGTACATAAGAAGGGAGGACCCTGCCCACGAGGGCTCACAGTCTGCAGGGAATGGGTGAGGATACAATAGGAGAGGGTAGAGCTGGCTGTGCAGCAGTTTGAAGGTTTCTATAGTAGGCGAAAGTCTGATGTGTTCTGGTAGAGAGTTCCAGAGTATGGGGGCAGTTCGGGAGACGTCTTGGATGCGGTTGTGGGAAGAAGAGATGAGAGGGGAGTAGGGAAGGAGATCTTGAGAGGATCGGAGGTTGCGTGTAGGTAAGTACGGGGAGACCATGTCACAGATGTATGGAGGAGACAGGTTGTGGATGGCTTTGTATGTTGTTGTGAGGGTTTTGAGCTGGAGTCTCTGGGCGATAGGAAGCCAGTGAAGGGCTTGGCATAGGGGAGAGGATGGGGAATAGCTGGGAGACAGGTAGATTAGTTGGGCATCAGAGTGTAGGATGGATTGGAGAGGTGCCAGAGTGCTAGAGGGGAGGCCAGAGAGTAGAAGGTTGCAGTAGTCGAGGCAGGAGATGATAAGGACATGCACTAGTGTTTTTGTGGTATCGCGGTCAAGGAATTCGCGGATCCGGGAGATATTTTTGAGTTTGAGATGGCAGGAGGAGGCAAAGGCTTGGCTTGAAAGAGAAAGCAGAGTCGAGGATCACCCCAATGCATCAGGCGTGTGAGACTGGGGTAAGTGAGCAGCCATTAATATTGATAGATAGATCTAGTGGAGGGGTAGAGTGAGATGGGGGAAAGATGATGAATTCTGTTTTGTCCATGTTCAGTTTTAGAAAGCAAGCAGAAAAGAAAACCGAGATAGCAGACAGACAGTGTGGGAATTTGGTGAGTAAGGAGGTGAGGTCAGGTCCGGATAGGTAGATCTGCGTGTCATCAGCGTAGAGATGATACTGCATACCGTCGGATTCTATGAGCTGTCCCAGGCCGAAGGTGTAGATAGAGCAGAGTAGGGGTCCCAGAACTGAGCCTTGAGGAACACCGACAGACAAGGGGCGGAGTGAGGAGTTGATGTGGGGGAGGGAGACACTGAATGTTCAGTCTGTCAGATATGACAAGATCCAGGATAGGGTCAAGTCTGTGATTCCGAGAGATGAGAGGATCTGCAGCAGAAGGGGGTGTCAAAGGCAGAAGACAGGTCGAGGTTCATAAGAATTTGTCTGTCTCCTTCGATTAGAGATGTATCTGCCCCCCGGCAAACTTTTCCACTTTGGAGGCTGCCATGTCACTTATTTTTCTGAACATTTTATTATTTGTTTCCAAGAGGTAGGAGAATCTCCACCCAAGCCAAAGCCCTTCTTATTAGGAACTATAATGTTAGTTCTTCCCCTGCCCCTAGTCATTATTTAGCTAAGAAGAAAAATAGGTGCAAAGCTAAATTACCTCTTCTCAAAGGGAGATTATTGCAAATAGGTGTATTAATCCTCAATTGCCTTTGTATTTGTTTTATGGCCCAGATATAATATTGGATTCCAGTTAACACCTAAATCGACATATATAATTCAAGAAGCAGTTTTTATTCAAGTTCAAGTAATATCAATTTCAATTAGTCAGACATTCAACTGGTTTCTCAGTCCTAATCTATATATAAATTCCACCAGTAGGCGATCACAGGCGCAGTGAATTCTTTAGATGATTAAGGTGTATAATAGGTATAATTAGAGATAAGTGGATATGCCAAGTTTTGAATTTGCCGAATTGTGCAGACTTTACAATTAAATTTGATTCACAACAAAGTTATCTGCTGCAAATTGAATATTACTGTTATGGACTGACCTGAGTTGGAGTAGTGATATTGCAACCACTAGAGGCAGCACCAGTAGGTAATGCAGTCAGGGAATCACCAGAGGTCGGTAACTGAGCAGCAGTGTAGTTGGAAGGGTTAGCAGGAATCGTAGTGAGGAGATAACCAGAGGTCGGTACACGGAGCAGCAGTGCAGTTAGAAGGAAATGCAGTAATCAGAGTCAGGAGATATCCAGAGGTCGGCACATGGAGCAGCAGTGTGTGTAGTTGGAAGGATAAGCAGGAATCATACTCAGGAGATAGCCAGAGGTCGGTGCACGTTAGTGGAATCTTGATGATAAGAAGCAGGTGGAAAGGAAAGAAGCTAGACTGAAGGCTGGGAGCTCAATCTAGCAAGGAAGGAAGTGCAGTGCCAGGTTTAAGTAGAGTGTTCAATCAGGAAATCATAGAGTTGAGCCTATCCAAAACTTGGGGTGGAGACATTCCGGAACTCAGGGTGGAGACCATCAGGAACAACACAGGTACTAGTATCTGATTTAGCAAGGAACTGTCCAGCGAGCTGAATAACTCATAGGAAAGAGCTGCCGCCTAGTGCACAAGAGCTGCCCGGTTAAAATCCTGACAGTTACTTATGTCCCTGTTCATTGTTAGGTGACAATATATGTCATAACATCATTATGTCATGACATGCTTTTTGCAGCCTGGGCATGCAAGAACATCTGAGGTCTGCTTGGGCCCAGAATTTCAGTCTTAGAGTAAAAAAAGCCAGATATGTGTCGCATAACGGCAGAAAGAACAGATGTGAGACAGTTGAATGGTGGGCAGCAGGGGCGGTCAAACATGTGAGTAGTGACGTATTAGGTTTTTCTAAAAGCTTTTGTCACACCCCTGCAGTTGGCTGCCAAGTTGATGAATTCATGCTGAGCGAATTACAAAAAAAGGAGCATTCTAAAAAATATAGATTTTTGTAAAATTTGAGAATTTAGTTTCACTTGCATAAATTTGCTCATCTCTAAATATAATATTTATATTCATTTGTCGCATTAGATTAGTCTGCCAGGTTGATTGTCCTGTGAAGAGGCGATTCCTGCTTTCTGCTTCCTTCTTCAGAGCTATCTCGGTGGGACAGGAGTCACACTACTCCAGCCAAGTCCAGCAATATTGGCCATGACATGGTCTATGACATTTATGGCCCTAGTGTTATTATCACAGGCAACTTTCATATGCTTAGAAACAATAACTTCAGAGCAGAAGCCATTTTCCTATTCCATGTCACCCTACACCAAGTGGTAAAAGGGGGGATACAATAGCACAGGACGCTCTCAAATAGCAATATGACACCAGAGAGAATAAAAGCACAAAGAGTCCCACATAAAAACAAGATCACAATTTATTCAAAATGACATATAAAACAAACAAATAAATGACAACAAGAATTCTTGGAGACAAAGTTGAATAGCTGATAACACAGGTGTAAATACACAAGGACCATGTGTAGTTAAGTGGATGGGAAAGCAAGAAATACCAGCAAATCAGAAAAAGTGCAAGTGCAAAAAATAGATAACAAATTTCACAAGTAGGAGACGCTGGAGAGGAAAAACCAATACCGCTCAGAACCCAGTTATCAAAATTGTGTAATAATACAAGAAAAAATAATCTATAAAACAAGTATATATATGAAAATTGAGCGTAATGAGCAATAATGTAGTCCAAATCAGTCAAACTAAATAATCCAATAGTAAGATGTGTATCACTTTAAGAGGGGAAGCCAACACGAAATGCACGTTGGGGCTGCACACAAAGGCTACCACAGTGGAGACTATGGGTAAGAGCATTATTTGGCACCTTCAGTGATATTACCGCTCTCTTGTCTCCAAGAATTCTTGTTGTCATTTACTTGTTTGTTTTATATGTCATTTTGAATAAATTATGATCTTGTTTTTAGGTGGGACTCTTTGTGCTCTTTTTTTCTCTCTGGTGTGAACTTTCATAGGCTTATAGCTCATTTGATCATCATTTGTAATGTATTATAGAAATTATGGCAACTTGGTCACAAAGACTATAGAAAAAAAATTCAATACCCACATTTAATAACAAGATTGGTTACTGTACTTCAGACATAGGGAGACATCTTTGACTTCTTTGAATGTGCCAGATATATTCAATCTTGGGTGAACTGAAGGCATTCAGGGAATACATTCTCAGTAGTTATTATTTTGCAATATGAGTTCTTTTGATCTATTTTCCTGACATAAAACTCCATATGCATAAGTAAAATAAATTCTAGCTTGTTACAGCTTCTACTATGGAGAGCTTACTACATGTATTGAACCTCATAGTAAAACTGTATGCATTCAGTTCCTAAGATCTCCTACTGATAATGTAGATAGCCAGAAAGATGTCAATTTATGCAAAGGTTTAGCGCTCTTTATGATAAAAAACAATTCTGATACAACTATATATGGAGCGCCCCCTCCACGTGTTAGGGCAATGGGGTACTCGGCACCGGGTCCTTCAGTGCTCTGCGGGGATGTCACGGTGGCCCGACCCGGTCCGTGGCCCTTTGAGGGGCGTCTAATAAAGAAGAGAGTTTTTATGGTTTTGGGAAAGGTCTTTAAAGGGATAGTTCGTGACGCCACCTGTGGTATTCGGTCAGGGTGACCGACGCTGCTTAGGGGTCCGCTGGGGTGATGTGATGGCAGCTAGATGGTATACCTTCCCACAGGTGAAGTGTTTCCCCAGGGCTTCCCAGATGTGTAGATGGTGATGGTGGATGATGTAAGGTGCAGAGAATAAAGAGGACAAAAGGTTGCAGTCTCTTTACCTTTACTGGAGGCTTCAGCATCCACAGTCCAGGGTACAGACCACAGGGTAGGCAACGTCCGGTCGGTCCGAAGGCAAATCCAGAGTCTCCTTATCCAGGTGGAAATCAGTAGCCTTCCTACTAGCGCCTGTGTGTTGTAGTACCACCCTGCTGAGCTTCCCGGTAAGGTCCTCACAACTCTTGTAGATGTTCTAGATGTTATTTCTTCCTCTCTGTCCCCCAGATGGTGTGGATAGGACAAACCCGTATGACTGATGGCTTGAGGCTTGTTTATAGGGACCCTAGAGATGCCCCAACCCCCACAAGTTGCCACTGTGTCTTCTTAGGTATTAAGGTCGGGCAGCCAACTTGGAATTGACTGTCCTGCTGGTCTCTGAAGTAAAGTGTAGAGACAATTACTCTCTCGGTGTTCCGGCCACCGGCTACGCGCCTCAGAAGGAGGCAGCCTATTTCAGGGCAGAACTCCTCCTGGTGTTTTCTCCTTGTGCTATGACTTCGTTTCTCACCCTCTACAACACAATTCTCTTCGTGTCTGTTCTTAGGATGCTGCCGCACGTGAGGCAGGCACAGCTCTGTAGCTTTCTGTCTAGCTAGGCCTCTGACAGGATCCCACCCCTGTCAGGGACCCTCTGTCTGCAGCTCTGATGTTCCTCCTTTCCCCCTGTCTGCCTGACAGGTGTTGCCTGGGCAAAGCCCAGCCAGCTTCTCTCTAACTTTCTATCCAGCCAACCCTTCTGTGAGGAGTGCCCTAGTAGATAGGAGCAAGGCTCCCCCTGGTGGTCTGGAGTGTGAAGTGTGGTGTATGGTTTGTGATACCTGGTAGGTAGATCTCCTTTATTGCCATCAGACATAATATCACTCCCCCTGGTGGAAGAGTGACATTACTGCAACGACAAGGACTCTGGGGCGCAGCACTCCCCCCCGTTAAATCCAGTACTCACGGACTGGGAAAAGAAAACAACAATACATTAGCAAAAAGACATACAAGATTTTTGAATTGCTTTGAAACAAATTAATATAACAATGCTTCCCTTTATGGGAGGTGAGAACACTTGAACGTTGCAAACAAGAACATATTTACATTGTCAACTTACTTCTGTAGATTGACCAGTTACGGATGCGCTAATTAACTATGAAATACTATTACCCGTACAGATATACTATCTATTAACTACTAAGTGCAATTTCAAAACAATAAATTAACATTTTCTTTATTCAAGCATAAAACCGTTATTCTTTTCTAAGTGCAAAGTCTTTCAACTAACTTCCTAAGGCTCACTAGAGGACTCACTAACCCCTATGGGTTCACTCTATTGAAATGCAGAACAGGTTTCACCCCCCCCCCCCTTACGGGCTCACTGTATCTTTCTTCCAAATTCTTTATTCTCAATTTTATTTAAAGTACATTATCTAACATTTCCTACTCTTAACTACATACTATTAGCTATGTATAACATTATTACTGTCTAACTATTCAAGGCAACATCATTTCTTTTAGGCAGAGTGCAACAAATAAAAATTCCCTTTAAGGGGAAACCCAAGTCTTTTCTGAGGTAAAACATTTAAATCACGTCATCAATACTCAAGTCAGTTTAAAGGTGACGTGATGCAATATGAGGGACCTGTTACGAACCCCCAAACGTTGGTCTTGTGTGGGCTACAAGACGTGTAATCCTGACCCGGAATTCTGCTGCTCCAACGGGTTTTTCTTCAGGTCTGTAAGGCAAAGCAGTTATTTTTACAGCATAATTAACAGCAGTTTCTGTTAAGAGGCAGTCTCTGTAAAAGCCTCCTATGTAAAACCAGTAGAAAGCACCTTTAAGAAGGTGCAAACTATATGCAAGCAGTTTGTGAACCATTCACCGTCCATGATTCAAATGTTCTTTTTAAAACAATGATGAACTTGTGCAAAACTTAGGATCCCTTTAAAAGTTAACCCTGGACGGGTTCAAGCAGCAATGAAAGAACAGTTAACTATTTACATTTTCGGTTTTTCGAGGTTTATTTAAACCACTCGGGAGGTAGTACTGGCGGGGGTAGTCCTTTTGGGTATTGGCTACCGCCTGGTACTACATGAGGGGGTCCCTCGTTCTATTTGAGAGTCTGAGTACCCACTGTTTTCCGTTCAGGCGCAGCCGAAGCACAGGCCATCACTGGAGTCAACTCTTTAGCCACAACAGTGGTAGTAGTTGCGACGGTACATGTAGTGGTCCTGATGATGGTACATGTCGGGGTAACAGTTGTAGTCTTGGTGGGAGCAGTAGTCTGGACAAAAGGTGGCGCCGTTGCCACAGGAGACAGTTTAACTGGTGTTTTAGTAGGATGTGCCACAATGTCTCTCTTTTTGTGCACATTTAAGGTGAACCAGCCTTTCTCACCAAAATGTCTGGTGTAGGTGACCGTGTCTCCTGGATAAAGGTCTCGGTCTGGGTGGCCTTCCCAGAGGTGGGACTCCACATCCCTCCGGTTCACAAAGACCTCCGCATACAGGCCCTGCTCCTTGATGAAGCCCCATCCCCCTCGGAGCTTGAAGGTTACAACTGTGCCCTGCTTACGTGGGGCCTGGTGGGTGGTGTGGTCCTTGCGGGCTTGGGCTTTGACTGCCAGGTCATGCTGATCGTGGGCCTTGCGTTGAGCCTGGTGTCTTTCCTCCTTCTCCCACTTACGGGCAAGTTGGGCCTGGTAGTCCTCCCAACTTGGGACTTCTACCGTCTCTCCTTTATGTTGTTCTGCCCCGGGCAACCCCATTAAGTCTGGCCTGGGATTCACCCCGCAGTACACAGTCCGCTCTGCGTACACTTCGCCTGGCAAGGTGATGGGCGCAATTGGGACATTCAGAAACTGCTCCATGCCCGTGGCCTGGTTCCAGGGTTCAAGGCGCTGGAGTCTGTGGGTACCGCGGGGAGGTGGCACTGCGACGGAGCCTATTAGGAGGCCTTCCGTGACTGGGGCAGGGTCGGCATGCTTACCGGCCGCAGCGGCGTCCTCCACGTCAGCTAGCTCCACCGGCGGTGTCGTCTGGGATGGTGTCGACGATGGCTTCTGTAGCGGTGCAGGGAGCGGTGTCGGTGGATCCCCCGCAGGCACCATCTGGTCCGGAGCCCTGGCATTCACCCGCAGCTGCAGGAGCTGATCAATCAGCTCATCTACTCCGGCCTGCAGGGAGTCAGTGTCAGCGGTGGAGGCCTGGTTACCGTGCCCCTCCGGGTAGCTGGGGGAGCCTCTGCTCTGACCCCACGCTCTGGTTCTGGGCAGCTTGCCATGGTGTCCTCCATGTGGCTGGCCTCTTCCTGGTCTTTTTCCCGCTCTCTCCTTGGGCGGTTTCATTTTTGCTGTCTCCGACCGCCATTTAGGATCAGGAGGCGGATCTCGGCTGCTGACGGACACGTACTCAAAGTACAGAGATATTTAGACTGGTCGGACATTATTTTTCGTGCTTCTCAGTTCGCTCACGCCCACAAACCCATGCCCTTCTTCTCCTGCGCTCCTCGTGGCACTATAATGGCGGCAGTTTTGGCAGGAATTTTGGCAGCAAATGGCAATACAAAGTCTTTAAGCAAATCACAGTTCAAAAACAGTTCTGGCACAGTTTTTAGGTACACATGACCCGATTTTTCAGGCTTAAGTAGATCCTGTCCATGACGCCAAAGTTTAGAGCGCCCCCCCCTCCATGTGTTAGGGCAATGGGGTACTCGGCACCGGGTCCATCAGTGCTCTGCGGGGATGTCACGGTGGCCCGACCCGGTCCGTGGCCCTTTGAGGGGCATCCAATAAAGAAGAGAGTTTTTATGGTTTTGGGAAAGGTCTTTAAAGGGAGAGTTTGTGACGCCACCTGTGGTATTCGGTCAGGGTGACCGACACTGCTTAGGGATCCGCTGGGGTGATGTGATGCCAGCTAGATGGTATACCTTCCCACAGTTGAAGTGTTTCCCCAGGGCTTCCCAGATGTGTAGATGGTGATGGTGGATGATGTAAGGTGCAGAGAATAAAGAGGACAAAAGGTTGCAGTCTCTTTACCTTTACTGGAGGCTTCAGCATCCACAGTCCAGGGTACAGACCACAGGGTAGGCAGCGTCCGGCCGGTCCGAAGGCAAATCCAGAGTCTCCTTATCCAGGTGGAAATCAGTAGCCTTCCTACTAGCGCCTGTGTGTTGTAGTACCTCCCTGCTGAGCTTCCCGGTAAGGTCCTCACAACTCTTGTAGATGTTCTAGATGTTATTTCTTCCTCTCTGTCCCCCAGATGGTGTGGATAGGACAAACCCGTATGACTGATGGCCTGAGGCTTGTTTATAGGGACCCTAAAGACGCCCCAACCCCCACAAGTTGCCACTGTGTCTTCTTAGGTATTAAGGTCGGGCAGCCAACTTGGAATTGACTGTCCTGCTGGTCTCTGAAGTAAAGCTTAGAGACAATTACTCCCTCAGTGTTCCGGCCACCAGCTACGCACCTCAAAAGGAGGCAGCCTATTTCTCTTCGAGTCCGTTCTTAGGATGCTGCCGCACATGGGGCAGGCGCAGCTCCGTAGCTTTCTGTCTAGCTAGGCCTCTGACAGGATCCCACCCCTGTCAGGGACCCTCTGTCTGCAGCTCCGATGTTCCTCCTTTCCCCCTGTCTGCCTGACAGGTGTTGCCTGGGCAAAGCCCAACAAGCTTCTCTCTAACTTTCTATCCAGCCCACCAGTTTTACCCTTCTGTGAGGAGTGCCCTAGTAGATAGGAGCAAGGCTCCCCCTGGTGGTCTGGAGTGTGAAGTGTGGTGAATGGTTTGTGATAACTGGTAGGTAGATCTCCTTTATTGCCATCAGACGTAATATCACTCCCCCTGGTGGAAGAATGACATTACTGCAACGACCAGGACTCTGGGGCACTGCATAAAGATATACTGTATTAAGAAATTATTCAACATGAGGATAAATGGTGGTCCTTCACTTTAAGAATGTCCCCAGTGTCTTGCATACCTGAAATAAAGGTGATCGGTCTACTGTTGACGAATTTATGAGCCAAATTTTCTTACAGATTTGCAACTGCTTAAATACATAGCAGAAAAAAACTACACCTAAAGACTCTCACTTATCCCTATGTCCCCTTAAATTAGTTTACACAGGAGTAGATGCAACTGAAAATTGAAAGATGTTAAAATGGATAAAATCTGTCATTTTGCAGTAAACTGCTTACCGTCTGCTGTGACTTAGTGATCAAGGATTTGTCAAAAATAAGCAATTAGAATTGGCTATAAAAGCTTTGCTTTAGGCTTTATAACACTCCTTGCATTATATGATTGAACAGAAATTGCTTTGCTTTTATATTATGTGACACTGCTTCAACATGAAATCATTTAATTTTCTAGTTCTAGTTTTATTGTTTTTAATTAAAGAACTGAGTAAACATTTAACAAAATAAAACATTTACCTAAGGTCATTCTTGTATGTATTTCAATTTCCAAGTATATATTGTTGCCTTGTTGCTAGGTCACCACAGACAAACAAAAGAAAAATGACAATAAACAGAAAGAAAAAAAGACATACAGTTAGAGGATAAAGTCAATTTGCACAATTAGTTTTATCCTTCTTTATTACATGTTGTGTTTCTGTTTTATGAGATCATGCATCCCCTCCTCCATTTATTCACAAAACTCCATTTATATGAATACTGCTTAAGCAAGTTAGCATAAAATGGACCTTAATGATACCTCAATCAGACATTTGGCGAACATTGGATTTATTGAGGTCTGTAGGCATAATTTATCTCTTATTCAGAATGTACTTTAATTGGCTTACATTGAGATTTCTGTAGCTACTATTACTCCAAAGAAAAGTAATTTTATGTACTAGGACTGGTTGCTGCTGCTGCTTTGCTGTTGGACCTAGGATCATTTAATTTGTCTTAGGGTATTGTCACACTCTGCAACTTTCCAACGATCACGACCAGCGATACGACCTGGCCGTGATCGTTGGAAAGTCGTTGTGTGGTCGCTGGAGAGCTGTCACACAGACCGCTCTCCAGCGACCAACGATGCCGAGGTCCCGGGTAACCAGGGTAAACATCAGGTTACTAAGCGCAGGGCCACGCTTAGTAACCCGATGTTTACCGTGGTTACCAGCGTAAAAGTAAAAACAAACAAACCGTACATACTCACATTCCGGTGTCCTTCAGGTCCCTTGCCGTCTGCTTCCCGCACTGACTGAGTGCCGCCGTAAAGTGAAAGCAGATCACAGCGGTGACGTCGCCGCTGTGATCTGCTCTCACTTTCCGGCCGGCAGTCAGTCAGAGCGGGAAGTAGACAGCAAGGGACCTGACGGACACCGGAATGTGAGTATGTACGGTTTGGTTTTTTTTACTTTTACGCTGGTAACCACGGTAAACATCGGGTTACTAAGCGCGGCCCTGCGCTTAGTAACCCGATGTTTACCCTGGTTACAAGCGAACGCATCGCTGGATCGCTGTCACACACAACGATCCAGCGATGACAGCGGGAGATCCAGCGACGAAATAAAGTTTCAAACGATCTGCTACGACGTACGATTCTCAGCAGGGTCCCTGATCGCAGTAGCGTGTCAGACACTGCGATATCGTATGGATATCGCTGGAACGTCACGGATCGTACCGTCGTAGCGACCAAAGTGCCACTGTGTGACAGTACCCTTAGTTTATATAACATACGTAGATAAAATCTACATAATCTGCCCTTTTCTTACCCAGGATAAGCTTATTGTTCTGTTTCATTCTCGTCTAGACTCCTGCATTCTTGGTGTTCAATCCATCCTGAATGTTTCTGTTTAACTGCTAGATCAATACGCATACCCTATGTCAGTAACTTCAACCACGTTTTTGTTTGTGTACCGATAAAAAACTAACATCCGTTATCCATCCTCCTGTACCCATCTCCTAGACTTCTCTCAAGCTGCGCCAGCTCCCTGGTGTGTTCCACGAAAGACAATCTTTGCACTGTAGTATACTAAAACATAACTTAATAATAAATAATTTTATTTCCATAGTGACAACAAATTCTGCAGCGCATTACAATTGAACAGGGACATACAGTGAGTACGGAAAGTATTCATTTTTTTCTCATTAATTTACACTCTGCACCCTATCTTGACTGGAAAAAAAAACAGAAATGTAGTAATTTTTGCAAATTTATTAAAAAAGAAAAACTGAAATATCACATGGTCATAAGTATTCAGACCCTTTGCTCAGTATTGAGTAGAAACACCCTTTTGAGCTAGTACAGCCATGAGTCTTCTTGGGAATGATGCAACAAGTTTTTTACACCTGGTTTTGGGGATCCTCTGCCATTCTTCCTTGCAGATCATCTCCAGTTCCGTCAGGATAGATGGTGAACGTTGGTGGACAGCCATTTTCAGGTCTCTCCGGAGATGCTCAATTGGGTTTAGGTCAGGGCTCTGGCTGGGCCAGTCAAGAATGGTAATACATTTGTTCTGAAGCCCCTCCTTTGTTATTTTAACTGTTTGCTAAGGGTCATTGTCTTGTTGGAAGGTGGACTATCTGCCAACTCTGAGGCCCAGAGCACTCTGGAAGAGGTTTTCATCCAGGATATCTCTGTACTTGGCCGCATTCATGTTTCCTTCAATGACAACCAGTCGTCCTGTCCCTGCAGCTGAAAAACACCCCCATATCATGATGCTGCCACCACCATGTTTCACTATTAGGATTTAATTGGGCAGGTGATGAGCAGTGCCTGGTTTTCTCCACACATACCGCTTAGAATTATCACCAAAAAGGTCTATCTTCATCTCATCAGACCAGAGAATCTTATTTCTCAGAGTCGGGGAGTCATTCATTCATGTGTTTGTTAGCAAAATTTATGCAGGCTTTCATATGTCTTGCACTGAGGAGATGCTGCCATTGGGCCACTCTGTCATAAAGGCCCAACTGGTGGAGGGCTGCAGTGATAGTTGACTTTGTGGTTCTGTCTCCCATCTCCCTACTGCATCTCTGGAGCTCAGCCACAGTGATCTTGGGGTTCTTCCTTACCTCTCTCACCAAGGCTCTTCTCCCACAATTGCTCAGTTTAGATGGATGGCCAGGTCTAGAAAGACTTCTGGTGGTCCCAAACTTCTTACATTTAAGGATTATGGTCTGACATGCACTGTGAGCTATGAGGTCTTATTTAGACAGGTGTATGCCTTTTCAAATCAAGTCCTATCAGTTTAATTAAACACAGCTGGACTCCAATGAAGGAGTAGAACCATCTAGGTTCTTAGTCTAGGTTCCCATTAACATTTCTGTGCTCAGCATATAATCTACATGTGCAAACGCATGCCAAAACGCATGCAAACGCATGTTTACGCAGTGTTTTTTATCCGCATGATCTTTCGCATTACAGCCAAAAAAACGCTACGTGTGCATGCTTTTGTATGCATTTTTGCATGCGTTTGCATTGTTTATGCGCATGCGTGCGGTATTTCCCAATGGGAGTGGCTTATGGGATTTCTATATATAGACCCTGCACAGATGAAATACTCTTCTTTTGATGCTGTATCCTGCTGCAAGATGGATCTTAACGTGGAGAGCTTCAATCTGAATCTGGATTTATCATTGAAATTGGCTTTTGCTTTTTTTGTGCTTTGTGAGGAAGAAAGAAGAGAAAGACGGAGAAGACGTCATTGTCGTTATTGGCAACACCCCATTGTTGAAGTCAGAGAGAGCCATGGAGCCTACCACTTATTGAACACCGAGTTTCATGAAAGCCCGCAAAAGTTTTTTGAATACATGAGGATGTCTGAACAAAGCTTCGATGAATTGCTGCATCGTGTGCGTTGATCCATCACCACGCAGGACACGCAACTACATAGAGCAATTCCTGCTGAGAAACGTCTGTTGGTGACCCTAATATACATCATTTTGAAAAAGAAACACCTGTCATTAATATTCTTGCTATAAAAGCCATGTACTGATTTTTTTCCCCCATTTTCTTTTCCACAGATTCCTGGCTATCGGAGACACCTTAAGATCTTTGCATTTTCAATTTTGGATTGGACTGTGCACCCTTTCTGGGATTGTTGGAGACACCTGCCATGAATTGTGTGATGCTCTGCGTGCAGAATTCCTCCCAGATCCCACATCTGAACTCTGGCTGAAAAATGCTAAAAAATTCAAGGAAATTTGTAATTTTTCAAACTGTGTGGGGGCTGTGGATGGCAAACACATTCGGATTCTAAAACCTGCTGGAAGTGGATCTGAGTACTTAAATTATAAAAAATACTTTTCAATTGTTCTCATGGCGATTGCGGATGCTGAATGTCTGTTTGTCGCTGTTGACGTTGGCTCATATGGATGAGGAAATGACTCACAGACTTTCAAAAACTCTGACATGGGACAACGTTTGTATGCTAATAATTTTAATTTTCCACAGCCACAACCTCTTACGAACACTGAAGGACCGCCATTGCCATTTGTTGTTGTTGGGGATGAGGCGTTTCAAATGTGTGCGAACCTCATAAAACCATACTCAAGTCAGGACTTGAATCACACCAAAAGGATTTTCAACTACAGACAGACTGTTAGGGCTGGCAGAACGCAACAAATAATATAAAGGTAGGAATAAGGTGCGTTCGCATGTTACCTGCTGCTTGGTAATGGCGGAAAGTATATGGTGGCATAATGAGAACACACATTTAGCGCGCTGAGTGCACGCTGCGTCACGCTGGCGAATGCCAATAAGCACCCTAACTAGGGAGAGGAAAGCGCTCTACTTGCGCATGGCACTGAGCTGCCGAATGCTGCTATATTGACGCTGGAGAAATGTGCACAGTGCTAGATGGCACTAACTGGCACTAGTCGGCTCCAATCACCCACACTCAGATGACAACGCTAGGGAAGGGGTTCAATTAGGAGCTTTCACAAGAACATACAAGCGTCCACACACACACGATTTCTGTTTATACTAGCCTTTTATAGTTGCAGCCTTCCTGGATCTTCCCAGTGGTCCAATTGGAGCCGCTTGAGGACCTGAGCATGTGATCCCCCGATGTCCAATGAGAGGTCGTCCTACGGGCATGCTCAGTAGGGAAAAAGCAGGACTTAGTCCCAGGAACGTCTGCTCGCCGCTGACTAACAGTAACTGCTGGTAACAATAGCTGGACCAGGTGTGGCAGCAGTAACCATATGCACAGCATCAGCTTGTGCAAGGCGCTGTGACCGACGTCTCTGCTGAGAATATCATCCAGATAGCCTACAACCAAGGTGGTGAGCATATCCCATAAGATATTGATCAAAAAGTCTTGGAAAATGGCCGGGGCATTACAGAGCCCGAAGGGCATCACCAGATTTTCTAGTGGTTTTCCCTGATGTTAAAAGCCATCTTCCATTTGTCCCCCTCATGGATGCAAATCAGGTTGTAAGCACCCCACAGATCAAGCTTAATAAAAACCCTCGCTGCCCACAACCTGTCAAAGAGCTCAGATATCAGTGGCAGAGGGTACTTTTTCTTAACGGTAATGGTGTTAAGACCCCTGTAATCTATGCATGGACGTAGTTCTCTGTTCTTCTGCACGAAGAAGAACCCAGCCACCATGGGTGACACTGACTTCCTAATGAATCCTCTTGTGAGGGTAGATATCTGAGGGAGTGCATTCAGGTTGCTACAACCGAGGTACCGACAGATTTTTCCTCTCTCCCCAAGCTCTATTGGCCCTATGCAGACATTCTCCAAGAAGGCGGCAGAGACCCTTCCACCCCTGTGACTGTCCTATTCACCTCTTGCCTGGTGCTGAGCCTCCCTAGGGTCGAGTCTATCCACTATTTCTCCCAGAGATGGAGGCAATGACTCAGTACATCCAGGAGAATCTGACAAGATTCACTCCATCCAAGAATTCTCCCTGATGATCACTTTATATGAGGGGAGTGATAACTTAGCAGGGTATACCTAAGAGGACCTAATCAATTCCCTCAGGAATGACTAGCAGGGAGATAATCTCCTGATAGGAGGGAAACATGGAAAGAGTGAATGGGATGGTTTGGTGTCTTATCTGTGAGGGCAGTGTCGACCCATTTACCACTCGCACGGTCACTGGTTTGGCGAGCATCACTAGGGGTATTGCGTGCCATTGGGTGAATGCAGAAGACATGAAGTTACCCTCTGCCCCGGAATCCATGCAAAGCTGCACCGTATGAGTGTATGGGCCTATGGTAATTGCCCCCTTGAAGGACAATTTGGAGGAAAACGTTGCAGTGTCTAGTGTACCTCCTCCTACAGCCGCTAAATGCTGATGTTTTCCTGACCGCTGAGGACATCTGGAGGCGAAATGTCCTGACAGACATGGCAGACCATGGATGTACGAATGGTCTGAGACTTAGATCCGGCACATGACACCTCCATGGCATCCAGAGATTCAGATACCTGGTCCAGAGATTCCAGAGGTTCGGCGAAGTTAGGGGCCATCCAAAACCTCTGCCGACACTGGGCTCGCTCGCTCCAACCTTCGCTCGGAAAAAGAATGTCGATGAGAGTTGAGACCACTATTAGTTCCTCTAGTGTGGCAGGAATCTCCCTAGTGGCCAGAGCACCCTTGACATGGTCAGCCAGCTCCCTCCAAAATACAGGGATGAGGGCTTTATCCAGCAACTCCAACTGAGATGCTAAAGTCCGGTCACAGAACTCTACCCCAAGGACCCACTAGCATTCGGCGCTGCACCTGCGGTGCCAGCAAAAAGCTTAACTAATAAATTCAGTGCATCGTCCTGGCGTACACCACTAACCACCCTAACTAGGGATAGGAAAGCGCACTACTTGCACACGGCGCCGCACTGGCGAACCCTGTAATATTGATGCTGGAGAAACGTGCACTGTGCTGGATGGCACTAACTGGTGCTAGTTAGCTCCAATCACCCACACTCTGACAACAATGCTATGGAAGGGGTGCAATTAGGAGCTTTCACCAGAACATACAAGCATCCACACACACGATTTCTGTTTATACTAGCGAATGGCCGAGTGGCCATGCAAACCTTTTATAGTTACAGCCATCCGGAACCTTCCCAGTGGTCCAATCGGAGCCGCTTGAGGACCTGGGCATGTGACCCCCGACCTCCAATGAGAGGTCATCCCATGGGCATGCTCAGTAAGCAAAAAGCAGGACTTAGTCCCAGGAACGTCTCCTCACCTCTGACTAGTGCTGGTTACAATAGCTGGACCTGGGATGACAGCAGTAGCCAGATGCACAGCATCAGCTTGAGCAATAAATATTCTGGGACCGACGTCTCTTCTGAGCATGCTCCTCTGCAACTGGTGAAGAATGGGAGACCGCAGAGGGCATGGCTCAAAATTCCCACTGCGCAGCAGAGAGAACTTGACACCTAACACTGACAAGGGCACGAAGAACTGAGGAGTGTGCCTTTGATTTGCTGGCAGCTAAATGACACATTTTGGGAACACCAATCATTCTCAAAGTTGTTGATGATGTTGTGAAAGCGTGTGTTGTTCTGCATAATTACATCCTGGCAAAAGAGCAACCCCACTTTGAACTTGAGGAGCCTGTTAGTACAACATTGCCGGATTATCATGCTCACCCTCTGAAGACTACAGTGGAAGTTGCCCAAATGAGGGATAAATTGGCTGCCTACTTTGTCTCTGATATTGGACTTGTGTCATGGCAAGATTAAATGGTTTTGTCAAATGTACCTGAAATGTTATGTACCTGTATGTTTTTCTGACTGTAATATTGACACCTTGAATGTAACTTTAAATACACCTTAACTGTAAAACCCATTAATACTTCACTCAACAATACACACATGTTTAAAAAAAGAGAAAAATACTTCACTCAACAATACACTCAACAATACACACATGTTTAAATAAAGAGCTTAAGAAGAGACAGTTATTGTGAATCAAAAGAATTTTTACTAGCAAAAATAAAAACAATTTTTATTTTAAAAAAAATTAAAATGTGATTACTTTCAGGTTCTGCAGGGGGAGGGGGTAGTTATATGGTGGACCTGGGGGGGTGGCGGGCTGTGATGGTAGGCTTGGAGTGGTTGGGGATGTAGGGGAAGGGGAAGTGGCAGATAATTGGAGGATTGGGTCAGAAACATTGGCAGAGGACACATTGGGGAAGAGGACACTTTAGGAGTGGAAAACAAGTTGGAAGGGATTGACATATTGAATGGGAAAGAACCGAGGAAAGGTGTGGATAGACTTGAAAAAAATACATATTCGGAGGTGAGGGTGGAGGGGGTGGTGTTATGAACTGGTGGTTTAGGAGCAACATGGGATGTGCTCTGGAGGAGGTGGTACCTTGTTATGATCCTTAGTGGTTGAGGATCACAAATTACTCCAGCTAAGTAACAAACATAGGACAAGCTCTAGGGAGGTGGCAAACTGGATTGACCGCACATCTGAACCTATCCAAACACACTAGAAGTAGCCGGTGAACGTGCCTAAAAATCCTAGACGTCTCGAGCCAGCCTGAGGAACTAACTACCCCTAGAGAGAAAGAAAGACCTCTCTTGCCTCCAGAGAAATAATCCCCAAAGATATAGAAGCCCCCAACAAATAATAATGGTGAGGTAAGAGGAAGGCACATACACAGGGGTGAAAGCAGATTCAGCAAATGAGGCCAACTAATACTAGATAGCAGAAAACAGAAAAGGGAATCTATGCGGTCAGTAAAACCAAATCGGCCGCATGAACATCAGAGGCGACAACCCAGGAATTATCCTCCTGACCATAGCCCTTCCACTTAACCAGATACTGAAGTCTCCGTCTAGAGATACGAGAATCCAAAATCTTCTCCACCACGTACTCCAATTCGCCCTCAACCAGCACCGGAGCAGGAGGCTCAACAGAAGGAACCACAGGTACCACATACCTCCACAACAAAGACCTATGGAACACATTATGGATGGCAAACGATGCTGTGAGATCCAAACGAAAAGACACCGGGTTAAGGATTTCCAAGATCTTATAAGGACCGATGAAGCGAGGCTTGAATTTAGGAGAGGAGACCTTCATAGGAACATACCGAGAAGACAGCCACACCAAATCCCCAACACGAAGTCGGGGACCCACACCGCGGCGGCGGTTGGCAAAGCGCTGAGCCTTCTTCTGTGACAACCTCAAATTGTCCACCACATGGTTCCAAATCTGCTGCAACCTATCCACCACAGAATCCACACCAGGACAGTCAGAAGGCTCAACCTGACCCGAGGAAAAACGAGGATGGAAACCAGAATTGCAGAAAAAAGGCGAAACCAAAGTAGCAGAACTAGCCCGATTATTAAGGGCAAACTCGGCCAATGGCAAAAAAGTCACCCAATCATCCTGATCAGCAGAAACAAAACATCTCAAATAAGTTTCCAACGTCTGATTAGTTTGCTCGGTTTGGCCATTAGTCTGAGGATGGAAGGCCGACGAAAAAGACAAATCAATGCCCATCTTAGCACAAAAAGTCCGACAAAACCTGGACACAAACTGGAATCCTCTATCAGACACAATATTTTCAGGAATGCCGTGCAAGCGAACCACATTCTGAAAAAATAGAGGAACCAAATCGGAGGAGGAAGGCAACTTAGGCAAGGGCACCAAATGGACCATCTTGGAAAAACGATCACACACCACCCAGATGACAGACATTTTCTGAGATACTGGAAGATCCGAAATAAAATCCATGGAAATGTGCGTCCAAGGCCTTTTCGGGACAGGCAAAGGCAAAAGCAAACCACTGGCACGAGAACAGCAAGGCTTAGCCCGAGCACAAATCCCACAAGACTGCACAAAGGAACGCACATCCCGCGACAAGGAAGGCCACCAGAAGGACCTAGCCACCAAATCTCTGGTACCAAAAATCCCAGGATGACCCGCCAACACCGAAGAATGAACCTTGGAAATAACTCTGCTGGTCCATTTATCCGGGACAGACAGTCTCTCTGGTGGACAACGGTCAGGTCTATCCGCCTGAAATTTCTGCAGCACTCGTCGCAAATCTGGGGAAATGGCAGACAAAATCACTCCCTCTCTGAGAATACCAGCCGGCTCAGAAACTCCCGGAGAGTCAGGCACAAAACTCCTAGAAAGTTCTTTGAACCAGGCAGGTATGAGACCACGAAGTTGAAACGGGAGAAAAACAACGACCAACGAGCCTGTCTAGGATTCAGGCGCTTGGCAGATTCGAGGTAAATCAGATTTTTGTGATCAGTCAAGACCACCACATGATGTTTAGCTCCTTCGAGCCAATGTCGCCACTCCTCAAATGCCCATTTCATAGCCAACAACTCCCGATTACCAACATCATAATTCCGCTCGGCAGGCGAAAATTTTCTTGAAAAGAAAGCACATGGCTTCATCACAGAGCCATCAGAGCTTCTCTGCGACAAAACAGCCCCTGCTCCAATCTCAGAAGCATCAACCTCGACCTGGAAGGGGAGAGAGACATCTGGCTGACATAAGACTGGAGCTGAAGAAAACCGGTGCTTCAGCTCCCGAAAGGCCTCCACGGCCGCAGGAGACCAATTAGTCACATCAGAACCCTTCTTGGTCAAATCCGTCAAAGGTTTAACCACGCTAGAAAAATTAGCGATGAAACGACGGTAAAAATTAGCAAAACCCAAGAACTTCTGAAGACTCTTAACAGACGTGGGCTGAGTCCAGTCATGAATAGCCTGGAGCTTGACTGGGTCCATCTCCACAGTAGAAGGAGAAAAAATAAAACCCAAAAAGGAGACCTTCTGTACTCCAAAGAGGCATTTTGAGCCCTTCACAAATAAAGCATTAGCACGCAGGACCTGAAACACCATCCTGACCTGCTTCACATGGGACTCCCAATCATCAGAAAAGACCAAAATGTCATCCAGATAAACAATCATAAATTTATCCAGATATTCTCGGAAGATGTCATGCATGAAGGACTGAAACACAGAAGGAGCATTAGAGAGTCCAAAAGGCATCACCAAGTACTCAAAATGGCCTTCGGGCGTATTAAATGCTGTTTTCCATTCATCTCCCTGCTTAATGCGCACAAGGTTATACGCACCACGGAGATCTATCTTGGTGAACCAACTGGCACCCTTAATCCGAGCATACAAATCAGACAATAGTGGCAAAGGATACTGAAATTTGACGGTGATTTTATTCAGAAGATGATAATCTATACAAGGTCTCAAAGAACCGTCCTTCTTGGCCACAAAAAAGAATCCTGCACCAAGAGGGGAAGAGGATGGGCGAATATGTCCCTTCTCCAAAGACTCCTTTATATAACTCCGCATCGCGGCATGCTCTGGTATAGACAAATTAAAAAGTCGTCCCTTAGGGAATTTACTACCAGGAATCAAATTTATAGCACAGTCACAATCCCTATGAGGGGGCAGGGCACTGGACCTGGGCTCATCAAATACATCCTGGTAGTCAGACAAAAACTCAGGGACCTCAGAAGGATTGGAAGAAGCAATAGACACCAACGGAGTATCGCCATGAATTCCCTGACAACCCCAACTTGACACAGACATAGCTTTCCAATCCAAAACTGGATTATGAGCCTGCAGCCATGGCAGACCCAAAACGACAACATCATGCAAATTATGCAGAACAAGAAAGCGAATCACCTCCTGATGTACGGGAGTCATGCACATGGTCATTTGCGTCCAATACTGAGGATTATTCTCAGCCAATGGCGTAGCATCAATTCCCCTCAGAGGAATAGGAAATTCCAAAGGCTCCAGGACAAAACCACAGCGCCTGGCAAACGACAAATCCATCAGATTCAGGGCAGCACCCGAATCCACAAAAGCCATAACCGAGTAGGACGACAAAGAACAAATCAAAGTAACAGACAAAATAAATTTAGGCTGTATAGTACCAATGGTGACAGGTTTAGCGATTTTCTTTAAGCGTTTAGAGCATGCTGTGATAACATGAGTAGAATCACCACAGTAAAAGCACAACCCATTTTGACATCTATGACTTTGTCGCTCAATTCTGGTCAGAGTTCGGTCACATTGCATAGACTCAGGTCTCTGTTCAGAAAATACCGCCAAAGGATGAGCAGATTTGCGCTCCCGCTAACGCCGATCAACCTGAATGGCTAAAGCCATAGAATCACTCAGACTTGTAGGGGTGGGAAACCCCACCATAACATTCTTAACGGCCTCAGAAAGACCTTCTCTGAAATTTGCAGCCAGGGCACACTCATTCCATTGAGTAAGCACCGACCGTTTCCGAAATTTTTGACAATACACCTCTGCTTCATCCTGACCTTGAGAGATAGCCAGCAAAGCTTTTTCTGCCTGATTCTCAAGATTAGGCTCCTCATAAAGCAGTCCAAGAGCCAGAAAAATGCATCTACATTAAGCAATGCAGGATCTCCTGGCGCCAGAGAGAAAGCCCAATCCTGAGGGTCGCCACGCAACAAGGAGATAACAATTTTAAGTTGCTGAGCGGAATCACCAGAGGAACGAGGTCTCAGAGATAGAAATAACTTACAACTATTCTTAAAATTTAGAAACCTAGATCTATCTCCAGAAAACAACTCAGGAATGGATATCTTTGGTTCTGACATAGGGCTATGAATAACAAAATCCTGAATACTTTGCACCCGTGCAGTAAGATGATCCACACTAGAAGTCAGAGTCTGAACATTCATGTCTGCAGCTGAGCTCAAAACCACCCAGAGTTCAAGGGGATGAAAGAAGCTAAACAGACTGCAGCAAAGGAAAAGCTGGAGGAAAAAAAAAAAAATGTACTCAGGTCTTCTTTTTATCCCACTTCTGCGATGCATTAAACACTTTTTGGCCTGCTATACTGTTATGATCCTTAGTGTTTGAGGATCACAAATTACTCCAGCTAAGTAACAAACATAGGACAAGCTCTAGGGAGGTGGCAAACTGGACTGACCGCAAATCTGAACCTATCCAAACACACTAGAAGTAGCCGGTGAACGTGCCTAAAAATCCTAGACGTCTCGAGCCAGCCTGAGGAACTAACTACCCCTAGAGAGAAGGAAAGACCTCTCTTGCCTCCAGAGAAATAATCCCCAAAGATATAGAAGCCCCCAACAAATAATAACGGTGAGGTAAGAGGAAGGCACATACATAGGGGTGAAAGCAGATTCAGCAAATGAGGCCCACTAATACTAGATAGCAGAAAACAGAAAAGGGAATCTATGCGGTCAGTAAAAAACCCTTACAAAAAATCCACTCTGAGATTTGAAGAACCCCCGCACCAACTAACGGCGTGGGGGGAGAAACTCAGTCCCCTAGAGCAACCAGCAAGCGAGGAAATCACATTTTAGCAAGCTGGACAAGAAACATGATGAATGCTGATAATCAAAAAATGAACAAACAAAAACTTAGCTTGTCTTGGAGAGACTGGGAGCAAGGAAGTCACAAGGAATCTGAAGAGCACTGAATACATTGATAGCAGGCAAGGAACTGAGTATCCAGGTGAGCTAAATAGGAAACCAACCAAGGATAACGAACCAGCTGATGCAGCCAACCTGCAGAAAGACAACACTACACAGTACCACTTGTGACCACTAGAGGGAGCCCAAAAATAGAGTTCACAACAGTACCTGTACTGACCGCAGTTCCTGAGCTTAACACAACACTAGAAGTAGCCGTGGGATGTTCCTGTCACTCCCTAGACACCTCATCACAGCCGGAGGACTAAATACCCCTAAAGATAGAAACAGGAAAGCTATCTTGCCTCAGAGAAAATCCCCAAAGGATAGGCAGCCCCCCACAAATATTGACTGTGAGTGGAGAGGGAAATGACATATGCAGAATGAAACCAGGATGTAGCAAAGGAGGCCAGTCTAGCTAGATAGATAGAACAGGACAGAATACTGTGCGGTCAGTGTTAAAAACTAGAAAAATCCACCACAGAGTTTACAAAAATCTCCACACCTGACTAAAGGTGTGGAGGGAAAATCTGCTTCCCAGAGCTTCCAGCTTAACTGAATAAATCCATACTGACAAGCTGGACAAGAAAAAAACATAGAAAGTGCAGAACGATTAAGTGCACAACATTTGGACTGCAAAAGAACAAAGCAAGGACTTATCTTTTCTGAACTGGTCAGAATATCAGGGAAATCCAAGCAGAGATGTGAAGCCAAGCAGGAACCATTGACAACTGGCACAGGCTGAAGGATAGAATCAGGTTAAATAGCCGAGCCAGAAAGACAATCAGTGGAAGCAGCTGCTGACTGCTAAATCCAAGGAGCAGCCATACCACTTAAAACCACCGGAGGGAGCCCAAGAGCAGAATTCACAACAGTACCCCCCCTTGAGGAGGGGACACCGAACCCACACCAGAGCCCCCAGGCCGATCAGGACGAGCCAAGTGAAAATCACGAACCAAATCGGCGGCATGGACATCGGAGGCAACAACCCAAGAATTATCCTGCTGGCCATAACCCTTCCACTTGACAAGATACTGAAGCCTCCGCCTCGAAAAACGAGAATCCAAAATTTTCTCAACCACATATTCAAACTCCCCCTCAACCAACACCGGGGCAGGAGGATCAACAGAGGGAACAACGGGCATCACATATCTCCGCAACAAAGATCTATGGAAAACATTATGGATGGCAAAAGAGGCTGGAAGGGCCAAACGAAAAGACACCGGATTGATAGTCTCAGAAATCTTATAAGGACCAATAAACCGAGGCT
Organism: Ranitomeya variabilis; assembly: GCF_051348905.1. Lineage (NCBI taxonomy): Eukaryota > Metazoa > Chordata > Amphibia > Anura > Dendrobatidae > Ranitomeya > Ranitomeya variabilis. The sequence goes on along the minus strand of NC_135233.1, from coordinate 772,244,967 downwards.
TGAACTTAGGGGAAGAAACCTTCATAGGAACATGACGAGAAGATAACCAGACTAAATCCCCCACCCGAAGCCGGGGACCAACACACCGACGGCGGTTAGCAAAACGCTGAGCCTTTTCCTGAGACAACGTCAAATTGTCTACCACATGAGTCCAAATCTGCTGTAACCTGTCCACCACAGAATCCACACCAGGACAATCAGAAGGCTCATCCTGCCCCGAAGAAAAACGAGGATGAAAACCAAAATTACAAAAGAAAGGCGAAACCAAAGTAGCCGAACTAGCCCGATTATTAAGGGCAAACTCGGCCAACGGCAAGAAAGCCACCCAATCATCCTGATCAGCAGACACAAAGCATCTCAAATAGGTTTCCAAGGTTTGATTAGTTCGCTCAGTTTGGCCATTTGTCTGAGGATGAAACGCCAAAGAAAAAGACAAATCAATGCCCATCCTAGCACAAAAGGCCCGCCAAAACCTAGAAACAAACTGGGAACCTCTGTCAGACACAATATTCTCCGGAATGCCATGAAAACGAACCACATGCTGAAAAAACAATGGAACCAAATCAGAGGAGGAAGGCAATTTAGGCAAAGGTACCAAATGGACCATTTTAGAGAACCGGTCACAAACCACCCAGATAACAGACATCTTCTGGGAAACAGGAAGATCCGAAATAAAATCCATGGAAATGTGCGTCCAGGGCCTCTCAGGGACCAGCAAAGGCAAAAGCAAACCACTAGCGCGGGAACAGCAAGGCTTAGCCCTGGCACAAGTCCCACAGGACTGCACAAAAGAACGCACATCCCGCGACAAGGAAGGCCACCAAAAGGACCTAGCAACCAAATCTCTGGTACCAAAAATCCCAGGATGACCAGCCAACACTGAACAATGAACCTCAGAAATTACCTTACTAGTCCATCTATCAGGAACAAACAGCTTGCCCACTGGACAGCGGTCAGGTTTATCAGCCTGAAATTCCTGAAGCACCCGCCGTAAATCAGGGGAGATGGCAGAAAGAATCACCCCTTCTTTAAGAATGCCAACCGGCTCAAGGACTCCAGGAGAATCAGGCAAAAAGCTCCTGGAGAGGGCATCAGCCTTAACATTCTTAGATCCCGGAAGATACGAGACCACAAAATCAAAACGGGAGAAAAACAGGGACCATCGAGCCTGTCTAGGGTTCAGCCGCTTGGCCGATTCGAGGTTAATCAGATTCTTATGATCGGTCAAGACCACAACGCGGTGCTTGGCTCCCTCAAGCCAATGTTGCCACTCCTCAAATGCCCACTTCATAGCCAACAACTCCCGATTGCCAACGTCATAATTGCGCTCCGCAGGCGAAAACTTTCTGGAAAAAAAAGCACACGGCTTCATCAAAGAACCATCAGAATTCCTCTGAGACAAAACGGCCCCTGCCCCAATCTCAGAAGCATCAACCTCAACCTGAAAAGGAAGAGAAACATCCAGCTGACGCAACACAGGGGCAGAAGTAAATCGGCGTTTAAGCTCCTGAAAGGCCTCAACAGCCGCAGAGGACCAATTCGTCACATCAGCGCCTTTCTTCGTCAAATCGGTCAGGGGTTTAACCACACTGGAAAAGTTGGCAATGAAACGGCGATAAAAATTATCAAAGCCCAAAAATTTCTGAAGGCTCTTCACCGATGTGGGTTGAATCCAGTCATGAATGGCTTGGACCTTAACAGGATCCATTTCTATAGACGAGGGAGAAAAAATAAAACCCAAAAAAGAGACCTTCTGTACTCCAAAGAGGCACTTAGACCCCTTCACAAATAAAGCATTATCACGAAGGATCTGGAATACCATCCTGACCTGCTTCACATGAGACTCCCAATCATCGGAAAAAATCAAAATATCATCCAAATAAACAATCATGAATTTATCAAGATAATTGCGGAAAATATCATGCATGAAGGACGGAAATACAGAAGGAGCATTAGAAAACCCGAAAGGCATCACAAGGTATTCAAAATGGCCTTCGGGCATATTAAATGCCATTTTCCATTCGTCACCCTGTTTAATGCGAACAAGATTATATGCCCCTCGAAGGTCAATCTTAGTAAACCAACTAGCCCCCTTAATCCGAGCAAACAAATCAGAAAGCAAAGGTAAACGGTATTGGAATTTGACCGTGATCTTATTAAGAAGGCGATAATCAATACAGGGTCTCAAGGAGCCATCCTTCTTGGCAATAAAAAAGAATCCAGCTCCCAATGGTGAGGAAGACGGCCGAATATGCCCCTTCTCCAAAGACTCCTTGACATAACTCCGCATGGTGGCATGCTCTGGCACAGACAGATTGAAAAGTCGGCACTTAGGGAACTTACAGCCAGGAATCAAGTTAATAGCACAATCACAGTCCCTATGTGGAGGAAGGGAACTGGACTTGGGCTCATCAAATACATCCTGGAAATCCGACAAAAACTCAGGGACTTCAGAAGAGGGGGAAGAGGAAATTGACATCAAAGGAACGTCACTATGAACCCCTTGACAACCCCAACTAGTCACAGACATAGATTTCCAATCCAGCACCGGATTATGTTCCTGTAACCATGGAAAACCCAGTACAACAACATCATGCAAGTTATGCAACACCAGAAAACGGCAATCTTCCTGATGTGCTGGAGCCATGCACATGGTCAGCTGAGTCCAATACTGAGGTTTATTCTTGGCCAACGGTGTAGCATCAATGCCCCTCAAAGGAATAGGGCTCTGCAAAGGCTGCAAGGAAAAACCACAGCGCCTGGCGAATTCCAAGTCCATTAAGTTCAGGGCAGCGTCTGAATCCACAAATGCCATGACGGAAAAGGACGATAATGAGCAAATCAGGGTCACAGATAAGAGAAATTTAGGCTGTACAGTACTGATGGTAACAGACCTAGCGACCCTCTTAGTACGCTTAGGGCAATCAGAAATAACATGAGCAGAATCACCACAGTAAAAACACAGCCTATTCTGACATCTGAATCCCTGCCGCTCTGCTCTAGTCAAAATCCTATCACATTGCATAGGCTCAGGACTCCGCTCAGAGGACACTGCCATATGGTGCACAACTTTGCGCTCGCGCAGGTGCCGATCAATCTGAATGGCTAGAGACATAGATTCGCTCAAACCAGCAGGCGTGGGGAAGCCCACCATAACATCTTTAAGGGCTTCAGAAAGACCCTTTCTGAATATTGCTGCCAGAGCATCCTCATTCCATTTAGTGAGCACAGACCATTTTCTAAATTTCTGGCAGTATAATTCTGCCGCTTCCTGACCCTGACATAGGGCCAACAAGGTTTTTTCTGCATGATCCACAGAATTAGGTTCGTCTATGCGTCTATATTAAGCAATGCCGGATCCCCTGATTCAAGGGAGAATGCCCAGTCCTGAGGGTCACCACGCAGCAGAGAGATGACAATTTTAACCTGCTGAATGGGATCACCAGAAGAACGGGGTTTCAAAGCAAAAAACAATTTGCAGATATTTTTAAAGTTCAAAAACTTGGATATGTCCCCAAAAAACAAATCAGGAGTAGGAATTTTAGGCTCTAAAGCTGGAGTCTGGACAACATAATCTTGGATACTCTGTACCCTTGCAGCAAGTTGATCCACACGAGAAAACAAACCCTGAACATCCATGCAAGCGCCAAAATCCTGAACCACCCAGAGATTAAGAGGAAAAAAAAGACAAAACAGACTGCAGAAAAAAAAATGGCTCAGAACTCTTTTTTCCTTCTTTTGAGATGCATTTAATTCATTTTTGGCCAGTTGTACTGTTATGAACTGGTGGTTTAGGAGCAACATGGGACGTGCTCTGGAGGAGGTGGTACCTGTACTGACCGCAGTTCCTGAGCTTAACACAACACTAGAAGTAGCCGTGGGATGTTCCTGTCACTCCCTAGACACCTCGTCACAGCCGGAGGACTAAATACCCCTAAAGATAGAAACAGGAAAGCTATCTTGCCTCAGAGAAAATCCCCAAAGGATAGGCAGTCCCCACAAATATTGACTGTGAGTTGAGAGGGAAATGACATACGCAGAATGAAACCAGGATGTAGCAAAGGAGGCCAGTCTAGCTAGATAGATAGAACAGGACAGAATACTGTGCGGTCAGTATTAAAAACTAGAAAAATCCACCACAGAGTTTACAAAAATCTCCACACCTGACTAAAGGTGTGGAGGGAAAATCTGCTTCCCAGAGCTTCCAGCTTAACTGAATAAATCCATACTGACAAGCTGGACAAGAAAAAAACATAGAAAGTGCAGAACGATTAAGTCCACAATAAGTGGACTGCAAAAGAACAAAGCAAGGACTTATCTTTGCTGAACTGGTCAGAATATCAGGGAAATCCAAGCAGAGATGTGAATCCAAGCAGGAACCATTGACAACTGGCACAGGCTGAAGGATAGAACTAGGTTAAATAGCCGAGCCAGAAAGACAATCAGTGGAAGCAGCTGCTGACTGCTAAATCCAAGGAGCAGCCGTACCACTTAAAACCACCGGATGGAGCCCTAAAGCGGAATTCACAACAGGGTGGGTAATGTTTTTTAGCAGCTTTACGTTTCCTGGACTTTGTTTGTCTGCTTCCTCGGCCTTTTTCTTCCTGTTGCTGCATGGTGGGAGTGAAAGTCTGGGCCGCTGCACTTGGCTGCATGGTAGAAGTGTAATGCTGGGCTGCTGCATTCGGCTGCATGATTGTAGGGGAAGGCTGGGCTGCTGCACTCAGCTGCCTGCTGTAGCTGGGTACTGTTGCAACAGTCCTAATGTCCAGCGGTGGTTGTGGTGGTGGTGGATAGTGCCACTGATGCTGTCCTGGAGCTTGTTGCCCTGTAGGGAAAGAACTTTGTGCCTGCTGCTGATATCGGGACTGCTGCATGGCCTCGATGTAAGCATCCTGACAGGCTTTCATCACAAAGAGCTGGAGATCAGGTTTTCCGTCACGCCCTGTTCTATAGAGGAAAAGTAATGTTGCACCGGTCTATTAAGGTAGGCTTCCAGGCAGTCAAAATGTCCACCCACCCTAGACGAGTGAGCCCAAGAGAGAACCTCCGGATGCAGGCTGGATTTTACAAAAGTCTTGCCTGGAGGCACAGACTCTAGCAAATCCGGAGCCACAGTTCTCAGGCTCTCGGTGGGGACAATAAGCCGAGGCTCCTCTTCCTCCTCCTCAGACGATACAACGGAGCAAGAGAGAGCATCAGCACAAATGTTCTTCTCCCCGGAGAGAAAATGGAGGGTGAAATGAAACCGGGAGAAAGACAAGGACCATCTGGCCTGACGAGAATTTAACCACTGGGCTGTCTGCAAGTACACCAAATTCTTGTGGTCTGTGAAGACTTGGAAGGGAAAACAAGCCCCCTCCAAGAGATGTCTCCACTTTGAGAAAGCCAACTTCATGGCTAGCAACTCCCTGTCCCCGAAGGAATAATTCCTCTCCGCTGGTGAGAAGGTCTTAGAAAAGAAGAAGGAAGATTGCTTCGGACCTTGAGCATCCTTTTGTAAAAGCACTGCTCCAGCACCAACGGATGAGGCATCCACCTCCATTATAAATGGCTTATCTACATCGGGGCGATGTAGGATGGGAGTGCTTGCGAAGTGTGACTTAATGTAGAGAAAGGCCTTGGAGACCTCCTCAGACCACAATTTGGGATTTGCTCCCTTCTTGGTGAGGGCAGCCAAGAGAGCTACCAAAGTTGAGAAGTGTGGGATGAACTGGCGATAGTAATTAATGAACCCCATAAAGCACTGCACCGCTTTAAGTGAATGGGGTTCCTGCCAGTCCATCACAGCCTGTAGTTTGGCAGGTTCCATAGCCAATCCCTGGGTGGAGATAACATACCACTGGAAAGGTAAGGACTCCTGCTCAAGCACACATATCTCCAACTTTGCGCAGAGGGAATTTGCCCGTAAGAGGTCGAAGACTCTGCAAGCATCTCTCCGGTGGGAGTCAATATCAGGAGAGTAGATGAGAATATCATCCAGATAGACTACGACTGAGGCGGAGAGCATATCCCGGAAGATGTTGTTCACAAAGTCTTGGAAAATGGCCGGGGCATTACAGGGCCTGAAGGGCATCACCACATATTCATAGTGCCCATCCCTGGTGTTAATTCGTCCCCCTTACGGATGTGAATCAGGTTGTAAGCACCCCGCAGATCTAATTTTGTAAATACCCTTGCTCACCGAAGCCTATCAAAGAGCTCAGATATCAGGGGCAGAGGATACTTATTCTTAACGGTGATGGCAGTAAGACCCCTGTAATCTATGCATGGACGTAGTTCCCCGTTCTTCTTCTGCACGAAGAAGAACCCAGCCCCTGCAGGTGACACTGACTTCCTAATGAATCCTCTTGCCAGATTTTCCTGGATGTACTGTGACATTGCCTCCGTCACCGGGAGAGATAACGGATAGACTCAATTCCGGGGAGGCTCAGCACCAGGCAAGAGGTCAATAGGACAGTCATAGGGGCGGTGAGGCGGAAGGGTCTCGGCAGCTCTTTTGGATAACATGTCCACATAGGGCCATTATTGCTTGGGGAGAGAGGATAGATCTGCGGGTACCTCAGTAGTAGCAACCTGAACACATTCCCTCTAACATCTACCCCCACAAGATTCTCCCCATCCCAAAATTCTGCCTGTGGACCACTCAATATGAGGAGAGTGGTACCGTAGCCAAGGTATTCCTAACAGGACCTCATCAATTCCCTCAGGAATGACGAGCAGAGATATAATTTCCTGATGAGATGGCGACATGGACAGAGAAAAAGGGATGGTCTGGTGTGTTATCTGTGAGGTCAGTGTCGACCCATTTACCACTTGTACGGTTACTGGTTGAGCTAACATTACCAGGGGAATTGTGTGACATTGGGCAAAGGCAGAAGACATAAAATTGCCCTCCACCCCAGAATCCACGCAGAGCTCTACTGAGTGGATAAATGAGCCTATAGTAATTGTCCCCTTAAAGGACAATTTGGAGGCAAACATCGCCATGTCTAGTGTACCTCCATCATCAGTAGCCAGACCATGGCGCTAGTGTAATGTTAGGGCTAGCGGAATGCACCAAATAATTAGAAAGATAGGATAAGGTGCGTTCGCAGCCTGGGGTCCACCATGCAGAGATGGAACCTGCTGCTAAGTAATGACGGACTATATGGCGGTACAATGTGGATACACACACAGGTTAACTTCACCCTGTGTGAAGGAAGCGAACCCTGTTGCGTCACAGGGCCGCGGTACCACACCAAGAGAGCAAGCAAGGAGTCTCAGAACTCAATCCCAAGACACAGGATTAGAGTTCGTCTAGACCTCTTGCGCTTGACACCGCAACTGGGGTGTCAGAGTAACTGCAAAAATAACTTAAATGCACAAGAGTGTATGCAGTGCCGCACTGGCGGATGCCACTAACCACCCAGACTTGGGATAGGAAAGTGCTCTAATAGCGCACAGCGCCACACTGGCAGTCACAGCAATTAGACGCTGTTTCGTGTGTTTATTACTGATGGCTCAGCCGGGCACTAGATAGCAGACATCCACCTTACACGACCAGTCATACACAAGGGAGGGGATGATTAATGAACGACTTTCACTCATCAACACACACACAAATTCAAGAGTACACTAGCGCATGGCTGAGTGGCCATGCGAACATTTTATAGCAGCAGTGATACAAGACCTTCCAGATGGACCAATAGGAGCCGCAACAGGACCTAAGCATGTGACCCCCAACCTCCAATGGGAGGTCGTTCCGTGGGCATGCTCAGTAAGGGAAAAGCAGGACAGTCCCAGAAAGACCTGCTCGCTGCTCAACATTGCTGGCTACAAGGACAGAGCCTTGAAATGCAGTAGTAACCCTAACCAGTCGTCCAATATCAGCCTGAGTTAGACGCTGGGACTGACGTCTCTGCTGAGCAGACTCCACTGTGGCTGGAGAAGAATGGGAGACCACAGCGGAGACGGTTCGCAATTCCCCCTGTGCAGAGGTGGGAACTCGACACACAACAGCCATTCAGTTTTTGGGCAAGGATGTCTATGGTCCCCATAAATAATTTTTTTTAAATGTACCCCCCATGGGGAAATGTTTGTCAGCCCATGCACTTAGCGGATGAGCATTAAAAGTCTAGGAGACGCTCCTTAACATTGGGCCTAGTTTTTAATAAAGCCGTCCTCCACATATCATCATTCTCCGCCACTAGAACACCATAGTGAATGTGTTTTATGCTGCTACAGCCATTAAAATGGTTGGGCAAGGGTGTCTATGATCCCTATAAATAATTGTATTAAAATGTACCCCCCATGGGGAAATGTTTGTCAGCCCATGCACTTAGTGTATGGGCATTACAAGTGTAGGAGACACGCTCCTTTACATTGGGCCTAGTTTTTAATGAGGCCTTCCTCCACATCTCATCATCCACTGCTAGTGATCACTGATGAGCGAACGTGCTTGCCACTACTCGGTACTCGCCCGAGTAACTGTTATGATCTGGTGGCCTAGGAGCGGCATGAGACGTACTCTGGAGAATGTGGTAACTGTACTGACCGCAGACCCTGGACTTAACACCGCAACCAGAAGTAGCCGTGGAATGTACCTACCAATCCTAGACACCTCGACACAGCCGGAGGACTAATTAACCCTATAGATAGAAAAGGGAAAGCTATCTTGCCTCAGAGAAAATTCCCAAAGGATAGGCAGCCCCCCACAAATATTGACTGTGAGAGGAGAGGAAAAAACATACACAGGCTGAAAACAGAATTTAGCAAAGGAGGCCAATCTAGCTAGATAGAAAAGATAGGACAGAGAACTATGCGGTCAGTATTACAATACTAAGAAATCTCCACCACAGATAATACAAAAAACTCCACATCTAACTAAAGACATGGAGGGTAAATCTGCCTCTCCAGAGATTCCAGCTTGGCTGCATAAATCCTTACACAGATAAAGCTGGACAAGAAAAAACATGCAATGCACCGAACAATGAGGCCCACAACATGTGAGCAGAAAAACAAGCAGAACTTATCTTGTAGAAATGAACTGCAAGCAGGAGCGACCAGGAAGGAATGTGAATCCTCCGAAACAATGAACAACTGGCACTCACTAAAGGGTGAAGCCAGACTAAATAGCCCCGTCCGAAGTGGACGCACCTGATGACTGCTGTGAAGGACAAACAGCAGCACTACCACTTATAACCACAGGAGGGAGCCCAAAAGCAGAACCCACAACAGAATTCACAACAGTACCCCCCCCCCCTTGAGGAGGGGTCACCGAACCCTCACCAGAGCCCCCAGGCCGATCAGGACGAGCCAAATGGAAGGCACGAACCAAATCGTCAGCATGAACATCGGAGGCAACAACCAAAGAATTATCCTCCTGGACATAACCCTTCCACTTGACAAGATACTGAAGCCTCCATCTTGAAAAACGAGAATCCAAGATCTTCTCCACAACATACTCCAAATCCCCATCAATCAACAACGGGGCAGGAGGATCAACAGAGGGAACCATGGGCACCACATATTTTCACAACAAAGATCTATGAAAAACATTATGGATGGAAAAAGAGGCTGGAAGGGCCAAACGAAAAGACACTGGATTGATAATCTCAGAAATCCTATAAGGACCAATAAACCGAGGCTTGAACTTTGGGGAAGAAACCTTCATAGGAACATGACGGGAAGACAACCAGACCAAATCCCCAACCCGAAGCCGGGAACCCACACGCCGACGACGGTTGGCAAAACGCTGAGCCTCCTCCTGAGACAACACCAAATTGTCCACAACACGAGCCCAAATTTGCTGCAACCTGTCAACCACAGAGTCCACCCCAGGACAATCAGAAGACTCAACCTGCCCTGAAGAAAAACGAGGATGAAACCCAGAATTACAAAAGAAGGGTGAAACCAAGGTAGCAGAACTAGCCCGATTATTAAGGGCAAACTCGGCCAATGGCAAGAAAGCCACCCAATCATCCTGATCGGCAGACACAAAGCATCTCAAATAAGTTTCCAAAGTCTGGTTAGTTCGCTCGGATTGGCCGTTTGTCTGAGGATGAAATGCGGAAGAAAAAGACAAATCAATGCCCAGCTTAGCACAAAAGGACCGCCAAAACCTAGAAACAAACTGGGAACCTCTATCGGACACAATATTCTCCGGAATGCCATGCAAATGAACCACATGCTGAAAAAACAACGGAACCAACTCAGAAGAGGAAGGCAATTTAGGCAAAGGTACCAAATGAACCATCTTAGAAAACCGGTCACAGACCACCCAGATAACCGACATCCTCTGGGAAACAGGAAGATCCGAAATAAAATCCATGGAAATATGCGTCCAAGGCCTCTCAGGGACCGGCAAAGGCAAAAGCAACCCACTGGCGCGGGAGCAACAAGGTTTGGCCCACGCACAAGTCCCACAGGACTGCACAAAAGAACGCACATCCCGTGACAAAGAAGGCCACCAAAAGGACCTACTAACCAAATCTCTGGTACCAAAAATCCCAGGATGGCCAGCCAACACAGAGCAGTGAACCTCAGAAATCACTTTACTAGTCCATCTGTCAGGAACAAACAGTTTCCCCGCTGGACAGCGATCAGGTTTATCAGCCTGAAACTCCTGAAGAACCCGTCGCAAATCAGGGGAGATGGCAGAAAGAATCACCCCCTCCTTCAGAATACCAACCGGCTCAAGAACCCCAGGGAAATCAGGCAAAAAACTCCTAGAGAGGGCATCAGCCTTAACATTCTTAGAACCCGGAAGATACGAGACAACAAAATCAAAATGGGAGAAAAACAGGGACCATCGGGCCTGTCTAGGATTCAGCCGTTTGGCCGACTCGAGGTAAATCAGATTCTTATGATCGGTCAAGACCACAATACGGTGCTTGGCCCCCTCAAGCCAATGTCGCCATTCCTCAAATGCCCACTTCATAGCCAACAACTCACGATTGCCGACATCATAATTGCGTTCCGCAGGTGAAAACTTTCGAGAAAAGAAGGCACACGGTTTCATCAAGGAACCATCAGAATTCCTCTGAGACAAAACGGCCCCTGCCCCAATCTCAGAAGCGTCAACCTCAACCTGAAAAGGAAGAGAAACATCCGGCTGACGCAACACAGGGGCAGAAGTAAATCGGCGCTTAAGCTCCTGAAAGGCAGAAACAGCCTCAGAGGACCAATTTGTTACATCAGCGCCCTTCCTCGTCAAATCGGTCAGGGGTTTAACCACACTGGAGAAGTTGGCAATGAAACGGCGATAAAAATTAGCAAAGCCCAAAAATTTCTGAAGGCTCTTCATGGATGTGGGCTGGATCCAATCAGGAATGGCCTGAACCTTAACCGGATCCATTTCTATAGATGATGGAGAAAAAATGAAACCCAAAAAAGAAACCTTCTGTACTCCAAAGAGGCACTTAGACCCCTTCACAAACAAGGCATTATCACGAAGGACCTGAAATACCATCCTGACTTGTTTCACATGAGACTCCCAATCATCTGAAAAAATCAAAATATCATCCAAATATACAATCATGAATTTATCAAGATAATTCCGAAAAATATCATGCATGAAGGACTGAAACACAGATGGGGCATTAGAGAGTCCGAATGGCATCACAAGATATTCAAAATGGCCCTCGGGCGTATTAAACGCAGTTTTCCATTCGTCACCCTGCTTAATACGAACAAGATTATATGCCCCTCGAAGGTCAATCTTAGTAAACCAACTACCCCCCTTAATCCTGGCAAACAAATCAGAAAGCAAAGGCAAAGTGTATTGGAATTTGACCGTGATCTTATTCAAGAGGCGATAATCAATACAGGGTCTCAAGGAGCCATCCTTCTTGGCAACAAAAAAAAACCTGCTCCCAATGGAGAAGAAGATGGACGAATATGCCCCTTCTCCAAAGACTCCTTAACATAACTCCGCATGGGGGCATGTTCAGGCACAGACAGGTTGAAAAGTCGGCCCTTAGGGAACTTACAGCCTGGAATCAAGTCAATAGCACAATCACAGTCCCTATGCGGTGGAAGGGAACTGGACTTGGGCTCATCGAAAACATCCTGGAAATCTGACAGAAACTCAGGAATTTCAGAAGAGGGGGAGGAGGAAATTGACATCAGAGGAACGTCATCATGAACCCCCTGACAACCCCAACTAGTCACAGACATAGATTTCCAATCCAACACCGGATAATGTACCTGTAACCATGGAAACCCCAGCACAATAGCATCATGCAAATTATGCAACATCAGGAAACGACAATCTTCCTGATGGGCTGGCGCCATGCACATGATTAACTGTGTCCAAAACTGAGGTTTATTTTTAGCCAATGGTGTAGCATCAATGCCCCTCAAAGGGATAGGACTCTGCAAAGGCTGTAAGGGAAAACCACAACATCTGGCAAATTCTAAGTCCATTAAATTTAAAGCGGCGCCTGAATCCACAAATGCCATGACAGAAAATTACGATAATGAGCAGATCAGGGTCACAGATAACAGAAATTTAGGTTGTACAGTACTGATGGTAACGGAATTAGCGATTCTCTTGGCACGCTTAGGGCAATCAGAAATAACATGAGCAGAATCGCCGCAGTAAAAGCACAACCTATTCTGACGTCTGAATCCTTGGCGTTCAGCTCTAGACACAATCCTATCACACTGCATAGGCTCAGGACTCTGCTCGGAAGACAACGCCATAGTGTGCACAACTCTGCGCTCACGCAAGCGCCAATCAATTTGAATGGCCAGAGACATAGAATCACTCAGACCTGCAGGCGTGGGGAACCCCACCATAACATATTTAACAGATTCAGAAAGACCCTTTCTGAAAATTGCCGCCAAAGCATCCTCATTCCATTTAGTAAGCACAGACCATTTTCTAAATTTCTGGCAATACGATTCTGCCTCTTCTTGACCCTGACACAGGGCCAACAAGGTTTTCTCAGCATGATCCACAGAATTAGGTTCATCATACAATAACCCAAGCGCCTGAAAAAAGGTGTCTACATTAAGCAAGGCCGGATTCCCAGATTCCAGGGAAAATGCCCAATCCTGAGGGTCGCCACGCAACAGAGATATGACAATTTTTACCTGCTGGATGGGATCACCAGAGGAACGGGGCTTCAGAGCAAAAAACAGTTTACAGTTATTTTTAAAGCTCAGAAATTTGGACCTATTCCCAAAAAACAGATCAGGGGTAGGAATTCTAGGCTCTAAAACAGGAGTCTGCATGATATAATCAGAAATACCCTGTACTCTAGCAGCAAGTTGATCCACACGAGAAGCAAGTCCCTGAACATCCATGTCAGCGCCTAACTCCTGAGCCACCCAGAGGTAAAGAGGGAAAAAAAACACAACAGAGTACAGAAAAAAAAATGGCTCAGCACTTTCTTTCCCTTCTTTTGAGATGCGGTTAACTCATTGTTGGCCAGTTGTACTGTTATGATCTGGTGGCCTAGGAGCGGCATAAGACGTACTCTGGAGAATGTGGTAACTGTACTGACCGCAGACCCTGGACTTAACACCGCAACTAGAAGTAGCCGTGGGATGTACCTACCAATCCTAGACACCTCGACACAGCCGGAGGACTAATTAACCCTATAGATAGAAAAGGGAAAGCTATCTTGCCTCAGAGAAAATTCCCAAAGGATAGGCAGCCCCCCACAAATATTGACTGTGAGAGGAGAGGAAAAAACATACACAGGCTGAAAACAGAATTTAGCAAAGGAGGCCAATCTAGCTAGATAGAAAAGATAGGACAGAGAACTATGCGGTCAGTATTAAAATACTAAGAAATGTCCACCACAGATTATACAAAAAACTCCACATCTAACTAAAGACATGGAGGGTAAATCTGCCTCTCCAGAGATTCCAGCTTGGCTGCATAAATCCTTACACAGATAAAGCTGGACAAGAAAAAACATGCAATGCACTGAACAATGAGGCCCACAACATGTGGGCAGAAAAACAAGCAGAACTTATCTTGTAGAAATGAACTGCAAGCAGGAGCGACCAGGAAGGAATATGAATCCTCAGAAACAATGAACAACTGGCACTCACTAAAGGGTGAAGCCAGACTAAATAGCCCGTCCGAAGTGGACGCACCTGATGACTGCTGTGAAGGACAAACAGCAGCACTACCACTTATAACCACCGGAGGGAGCCCAAGAGCAGAACCCACAACAGAATTCACAACAAGTATCACTGTGTTTGGTGTACTCGATGAACACTGAGCATTTCCGAAATTATTAGGCAGAGCTCTTTATAGCCCCAATGTACATGCAGGGATTGTCCATGCACTGTGACACCGCAGCCATCTTTGTAGTGGTATTACAGTGATTGACTGGCCGCACAGTAGAATCAGCTAGTGTAGGGAGAGCTATCGCTAAGATAGGGTCAGATTTGTTCTTTTATTAGTTAGTGTGGGTCTGCTAGTGTTCAATCCACAAATCCTGATAAGCCAACAGTACTTTTTAGGGCTATTTCGGGGGTATATAGATCATTGTGCTACGAAGGCAGGGGAGTCTATGTGCACATATACACATCACATCACATGTATGTGAGTCTATAGAGCTCCCTGCATACATCAAAAGGCTCCATTACTGTCTGTTGCTGCGTATTTTAGATATACCTAGCTGCAGGTATCCGTGGCTAGAATTGTTTTTTTTTTGGGGGGGTAACTTATAGCTGCTAATTTTAGTATAAAGCAATCCAGAACCCCATTTTCTTCAACATTTATTTGCTTGGTCACACTGCAGACTACAGCCAGGTAATTTTAATACAAGAGCGTTAAAATCTAACAATTTAAAATAGTTGTTTTTGTCCCAGGCATCAGATGTGAGTGTACATTTTGGGGGGGGTACTATAGTTCTTTTTTGGAGTGTCTTACAACATTTTTGGACATTTTGGTGACCAAAAAATCTTTAGTTGGCAAAAAAATATTTAGCTACAGTTCTTATCTCTAGCACTGTGATTTGTACGCCACATGCATCACATATCATTGTGCTAAATATTGTACAATTTTAGTACTCCAAACTTTTTATTTTAGTGTCATAGCCTACTTATTGACACAATTTTGGTGGTACCAAAAAAATCAAGGCCACATTTTGATCAGTCTGTTATCTCCATCAGACGCATGATGTACCTGTGGTGTCCAAATCCTCCCATTGCAGGCATACATTGCATTTTTTGGTCTGCTATCCTTGCTGTATACAGAATTTTGTGGTTTAAATTTTTTTGCAAAATACAGGCCATTTATTGAAAGTATGGTATCTCAGTCAGACGCCTGGTCTATCTGTGGTCTCCAAATCTTTGCTTTTCAGGCATACATTCCAGTTTTTGGTCTGATACCCTTGGTGTATACAGTATTTTGTTGTTTTTAAAATTGTGCAAAAATACAGGCCACATATTGAAACAGTCTGTTATCTCAGTCACACATCTGGTCTATCTGTGGTCTTCAAATCTGGGCTTTTCAGGCATACATTCCAGTTTATGGTCTGCTACCCTTGGTGTACAGTATACAGTATTTTGTTGTTTTCAAAATTGTGAAAAATACATGCCACATATTGAAACAGTCTGTTATCTCAGTCACATATCTGGTCTATCTGTAGTCTGCAAATCTTGGCTTTTCAGGCATGCATTCCAGTTTTTTGTCTGCTACCCTTGGTGTATACAGTATTTTGTTGTTTTTTAAATTTTTAAAATACAGCCCACATATTGAAACAGTCTGTAATCTCAGTCAGACGTCTGGTCTATCTGTGGTCTGCAAATCTTTGCATTTCAGGCATGCATTCCAGTTTTTGGTCTGCTACCCTTGGGGTATACAGTATTTTGTTGTTTTTAAAATTTTAAAAATACAGCCAACATATTGAAACAGTCTGTTATCTCAGTCACATGTCTGGTCTGTCTGTGTTCTTCAAATCTTGGCTTTTCAGGCATACATTCCAGTTTTTTGTTTTTTGCCTTGGTGTATACAGTATTTTGGGATTTCAAAAATTTTAAAAAACACAGGCCACATATTGAAGCAGTCTGTTATCTCCGTCTGACGCCCTTGTCATGTGTGGTCTAAAAATAGTTGTTTTTCATGCATACATTCCAATTTTTGGTCTGTCTAATACCATAGGTCTATTGACTATTTTGGTTAAAAAAAAAACCACATATATTACAACGTGGTAGTTCCGTGATACGCCTCATCTATCTGTGAGCTACAAAGTTTGCTTTTTAAGCTTCCATTCTCCTTTTTTTGCTGTGTGTTACCCTAGCTTTAAACACTATTTAGCAGTAAAAAATAAATATACAGGCCACATATTGAATAGTCTGGTATCTCAGTCAAACTCCAGATGTACAGTACAGAGCAAAAGTTTGGACACACCTTCTCATTTAAAGATTTCTCTGTATTTTCATGACTATGAAAATTGTACATTCACACTGAAGGCATCAAAACTATGAATTAACACACGTGGAATTAAATACTTAACAAAAAAGTGTGAAACAGCTGAAATTATGTCTTATATTCTAGGTTCTTCAAAGTTGCCACCTTTGCTTTGATGCCTGCTTTGCACAATCTTGGCATTCTCTTGATGAGCTTCAAGAGGTAGTCACCGGGAATGGTTTTCACTTCACAGGTGTGCCCTGTCAGGTTTAATAAGTGGGATTTCTTGCCTTATAAATGGTGTTGGGACCATAAGTTGTGTTGTACAGAAGTCTGGTACACAGTGGATACACAGCTGATAGTCCTACTGAATAGACTGTTAGAATTTGTATGATGGCAAGAAAAAAGCAGCTAAGTAAAGAAAAACGAGTGGCCATCATTATTTTAAGAAATGAAGGTCAGTCAGTCCAAAAAATTGGGAAAACTTTGAAAGTGTCCCCAAGTGCAGTGGCAAAAACCATCAAGCGCTACAAAGAAACTGGCTCACATGAGGACCGCCCCAGGAAAGGAAGACCAAGAGTCACTTCTGCTTCTGAGGATAAGTTTATCCGAGTCACCAGCCTCAGAAATCGCAGATTAACAGCAGCTCAGATTAGACACCAGGTCAATGCCACACAGAGTTCTAGCAGCAGACACATCTCTACAACAACTGTTAAGAGGAGACTTTGTGCAGCAGGCCTTCATGGTAAAATAGCTGCTAGGAAACCACTGCTAAGGACAGGCAACAAGCGGAAGAGACTTGCTTGGGCTACAGAACACAAGGAATGGACATTAGACCAGTGGAAATCTGTGCTTTGGTCTGATGAGTCCAAATTTGAGATCTTTGGTTCCAACCACCGTGTCTTTGTGCGATGCAGAAAAGGTGAACGGATGGACTCTACATGCCTGGTTTCCACCGTGAAGCAAGGAGGAGGAGGTGTGATGGTGTGGGGGTGCTTTGCTGGTGACACTGTTGGGGATTTATTCAAAATTGAAGGCATACTGAACCAGCATGGCTGCCACAGCATCTTACAGCGGCATGCTATTCCATCCGGTTTGCGTTTAGTTGGACCATCATTTATTTTTCAACAGGACAATGACCCCAAACACACCTCCAGGCTGTGTAAGGGCTATTTGACCAAGAAGGAGAGTGATGGGGTGCTACGCCAGATGACCTGACCTCCACAGTCACCAGACCTGAACCCAATCGAGATGGTTTGGGGTGAGCTGGACCGCAGAGTGATTGCAAAAGGGCCAACAAGTGCTTAGCATCTCTGGGAACTCCTTCAAGATTGTTGGAAGACCATTTCCGGTGACTACCTCTTGAAGCTCATTAAGAGAATGCCAAGAGTGTGCAAAGCAGTCATCAAAGCAAAAGGTGGCTACTTTGAAGAACCTAGAATATAAGACATAATTTCAGTTGTTTCACACTTTTTTGTTAGGTATATAATTCTACATGTGTTAATTCATAGTTTTGATGCCTTCAGTGTGAATGTACAATTTTCATAGACATGAAATTACAGAAAAATCTTTAAATGAGAAGGTGTGTCCAAACTTTTGGTCTGTAGTGTATCTGTGGCCTACAAATTGTGGAATTTCAGGGATTCATTCCACTGTATTTGCTGTCTTTGACCTGATTTCTCTACACTATTTTTGGGGCCAAAATAAAAACACAGGCCACATATTTTACATTTTGGTATCTCCGTGACATGGCTCATGTATCTTTTTTGTACAAAGTGTGCTTTTCAGTCTTCTATTCACCTTTTTTTTGCTGTGTATTACCTTAGCTCTAAACAGTAAACATTATTTTGGGCTGAATTTTTTTTAAATTTACCCCCATGGGGAAATGTTTGTCAGCCCATACAATTATTGTATGGGCATTTGAAGTCTAGGAGACCCGCTCCTTTAAATTGTGACTTTTTTAATGAGGCCTTCCTTCACGTCTCATCATCTACCACCACTAGAACAACAGGGTGAATGTGTTCTACAATGCTACAGCAAGTCAATTTGTTGGCAAGGGTGTCTATGATCCCCATGAAAATTGTTTAAAAAATGTACCCATGGGGAAATGTTTATCAGCCCATTCACTTAGTGTATGGGCATTACGAGTGTAGGAGATCCGCTCCTTTGTAATGGGAAATTTTTTTATGAGGCCCTCCTCCATGTTTCTTCCAAGGAGGGATTGGGGTGCGTGCAAATTTAGGTCAAGGTGGCTCTTGCATTCAATGCATAAGAAAACTGTATGGCAGGACCAACTGAAGACTGTGAAGTGGTTTTCTTTTGGCCATCCAGTACCTGGGTTCAAAGCCTTATTGGGGTGCATATGACTTGATAGCATGGCAGGCCTTGCATTCAATGCAACAATTTTTCAGGAAGCCCTCCTGTACCTCTTGTGAAAGGGGTATTGGGGTGCATTGTAATTCTTGGCAGCCCAGCCACTCACTGCATAAACATTAGCAGCATAGGAGACCCACTGTTTAATAATGACCCTTTTAGAATATTAATGCCGCCTGATGCCCCTCTAAAAATAGGCTTTGTGACTGCTTCATAAATGAAACAAAATGTGTCTCCTTATGTGTCACACACCACATGGCCAGCTAGGATTGTTAAATGTTACAATGACATTTCCCAGTGAATGCATTTGTATTGGTTGAAAGCAATGTTAAAGTTGAAATACGCATCAAAAATACTGCGTGTGAACATAGCCCAAGTGATGGAGGAACATTTTGGTTTGAGGTAAATTATTTTGCCTTATATACAAGTCATTAGCCTGGAAAGGATGTACCTTAACATATTTCCCAACAAAATCCATTTTGGTTACGTTATTGTATGTTTGTCGGTGCACCTGTAAAAATGGCATGAAACTCTGACAACTTTGCTTATAGCAGTGACTTAGGAGTCAGAAATGCTTCCAAGGGCGATCCCCATGATCTTCCTCTGTCATTTAAGCTGTGCTTTCATCATTTTCTGAAGTTTGTAGACTTTAAAAGGACCCCCGGGGGAGATCTCGGTAAAAGTACTCGGGTTTCCCATAGACTTACATTGGGCTCGTTGCTCAGGTCAAGTACCTGAGTATTGCAATTTGCTCGACCAAGCAATGAGCACCAGAGAATTTTATTGCTCGCTCATCACTAATGCCAACCTCAGAAAGGCACCTCCATAGAGCTGAAATCTTTATCAAAGCGTTAGAGACCTGCTGAAGTGATGTGCCATCTCAAGAGAATTTTTTAACCACTTTCTTGCACTAGAATACATTTAGAAGAAAGTTTAGGTGCTGGTGATAAACATTAGCGAAGAGCGAATTTGTTCGGAAAACGATCTCCAAACATACTGTAAATTCGGCACGAATATGGCACATTCGGATTCGTGATCGGAAACACAAGCAAAATTTTATAAAATCGGAAAAAATTGGTAACATTCGGTAACAAGTGAGGGAAAATATTTGCATTGCCACAAAAGTATTTTCAGCACTTTAGCAATGATAATAGTGGTGTATCATGAGCGTTTGGCACTTGTTTGATAAGCGGAGGGGGTTTGCAGAGCTCAGAGGTGCGGCATTCTTGTAAACAGTATTTTTTTATTTCCTAACTTTATGTGTGCACATTGCGGCTAGCCAATCAGGGCACAGGAAACACCCACAATGTCCTGACATGACGGCTTGTGTCATTGGCTGCTGAAATCACAAGTCCCTCTCTATCTGAAGAGCGAAAATATTGTTTTAGATCGCAGGGGTGGCAAGGGTTGCCTAGCCTCGGCCTTTTTTGACACTGCAAAGTCAAGGTAAAAACTGTAGTAATTTGACTATTACAGTGCCTTGCGAAAGTATTCAGCCCACTGGAACTTTTCAACCTTTTCCCACATATCATGCTTCAAACATAAAGATACGAAATGTAAATTTTTGGGTGAAGAATCAACAACAAGTGGAACACAATTGTGAAGTTGAACGCAATTTATTGGTTATTTTAAATTTTTGTGGAAATTCAAAAAGTTTACTTTACTCACTCCAGAAGTTCATTGTGGATCTCTGAATGATCCAGTGTTGCCCTTAATTCCTAATAATGATAAATATAATCCACCTGTGTGTAATCAAGTCTCCGTATAAATGCACCTGCTCTGTGATAGTCTCAGGGTTCTGTTTGAAGCGCAGAGAGCATCATGAAGACCAAGGAACACAACAGGCAGGTCCGTGATACTGTTGTGGAGAAGTTTAAAGCCGGATTTGGATACAAAATGATTTCCAAAACTTTAAACATCCCAAGGAGCACTGTGCAAGTGATCATATTGAAATGGAAGGAGAATCATACCACTGCAAATCTACCAAGACCCAGCCGCCCCTCTAAACTTTCATCTCAAACAAGGAGAAGACTGATCAGAGATGCAGCCTAGAGGCCCATGATCACTCTGGATGAACTGCAGAGATCAACAGCTGAGGTGGGACAGTCTGTCTATAGGACAATAATCAGTCATACACTGCACAAATCTGGCCTTTATGAAAGAGTGGCAAGAAGAAAGCAATTTCTCAAAGATATCCATAAAAGGTGTTGTTTAAAGTTTGCAACAAGCCACCAGGGAGACACATCAAACATGTGGAAGAAGGTGCTCTAGTCAGATGAAACCAAAATCGAACAATGCCAAATGATATGTTTGGCGTAAAGGCAACACAGCTCATCACCCTAAACACACCATCCCCACTGTCAAACATGGTGGTGGCAGCATCATGGTTTGGGCCTGCTTTTCTTCAGCAAGAACAGGGAAGATGGTTAAAATTGATGGGAAGATGGATGGAGCCTAATATAGGACCATTCTTGAAGTAAACCTGTTGGAGTCTGCAAAAAACCTGAGACTGGGGCAGAAATTTGTATTCCAGCAAGACAATGATCCCAAAAATAAAGCAAACTCTACAATGGAATGGTTAACAAATAAACGTATCCAGGTGTTAGAATCGCCAAGTCAAAGTCCAGACCTCAATCCAATTGAGAATCTGTGGAAAGAGCAGAAAACTGCTGTTCACAAACGATCTCCATCAATTCCACTGAGCTCGAGCTGTTTGCCAAGGAAGAATGGGCAAGAATTTCAGTCTCTCGATGTACAAAACTGATAGAGACATACCCCAAGCGACTTGCAGCTGTAATCGCAGCAAAAGGTGGTGCAGCAAAGTATTAAGTTAAAGTGGCCAAATAATATTGCACGCCCCACTTTTCAATTTTTGAATTTCCACAAAAATGTAAAATAACCAATAAACTTCACAATTGTGTTCCACTTGTTGTTGATTCTTCACCAAAAATTTACATTTGGTATCTTTATGTTTGAAGCATGATATGTGGGAAATGGTTGAAAAGTTCCAAGGGGCCAAATACAGTCGCAAGGCACTGTACATGCATGAACCTTCACATGCGCAATCAACATGCATTACTGTGGGAATCCCACTGCACAAAAATGCGGACCAGCGGACCTCAACAACCATCAGCCGCCCCATCAATCGTATCTGCTGCTTCTTCCTCCTCCTCTTTTACCGTGCCAACTATTGAGATGCAGGACTTCGACCGCAGAACCTCAGGTTCTTCACCCCCTCCAGTCACGCTGACTGAGAGCCTGCCGTCAGCTGTAACGGAAGCAGGCATGCTTGCTCTTTTGACCTATCTCAGATAACGAGCACACCACAAGTTTCTCAGTCCACTGTAACATCTCCGACTGCAACTCTCTCACTGTCCAGCAGTTTGTCCTGTTCACCGTACTCCACCCTCTCTCAGCACTGCTGCCAGCCCACGGTTACGCAGTTGTGGTCATGTAAAAAATTGTTTCCTCCTATGCATGACAAAGCTAAGAGGTTGAACTCCACCATCTCCAATCTGTTGGCCATGCAATTGCTGCCTTTCCACCTAGTAGAAACAGATGGTTTCCAAAAGCTGATGGCCATCATAGTCCCCCAGTACCAATTGCCCAGTCACCATTACTTTTCTAAGAAAGTTGTGCCTGCCCTCCACCAGCATGTCGCAGATAACATCACCCATTCATTGACTAAATCTCTGTCTGCCAGAGTGCATTTCACTACAGACACTTAAACGAATAAGCATGGCCATGGGCGTTACATCTTGCTGACTAGGCACTGGGTGACTCTGGTGGCTGTGGAAGCAGGTGCTGCTCCACAAGTCTTGGAATCCCCAGGGCTTGCAGGACAAACCTCTACATTTAGCACTTCCTCCACTGCTTCTATCTCCTCTAGGGCATCCACCTACATTCTCAACCTCTGCTTTAATGAGAAACGCATTCCAACAGTACAGAGCAAATCCTCATCACTTCCGCTCTGCGCAGCCAGGCCTTCCCGTAATCAGGCAGAATTAAAATTGATATGCCTTTGAAATCGCAGTCATACAGCAAAAGAGTTGTGGACAGCTCTCCAGGCTAAGTTTGAGCAATGGCTGTCTCAGCTGAACCTGCATCCAGTGAAGACTGTGTCCAATAACGGTGCAAACCTGGTGGCGAATGTATGGTGAGGCAAGCTCACACACAAGCCTTGCATGACTCACATGCTCAACCTGGTGGTACAGCGTTTTCTCTGCCACTATCCTGGCCTGGGTAAGCTACTCCAGAAAGCACATAAGCTTTGTGCTCATTTCCCCTGTCTGCACCCCTCAGGCCATCAACTTGTAGTGATATAGAGGTCTTTGTCAATGCCAATTAACAGGTTGATATGCATTGTGCCAACATGGTGGAATTCCACTCTGCACATGTTGAGCGACTGTGGCAGCAGCAATGAGCCCTGACACAGTATGTCATGTCATATAGCCTGGGCCAAAACAGTACAGAAGTGGCACATATCACGTTTACAGAGTGGGCACAGATTAACGACCTCAGCACCCTTCTGCACAGTTTTGAAATGGCTACTAAGATGGTTAGCGCCGTCGCCATCATCAGCATCACAATTCATTTATATGTGGCAGCAGGATTTGAATAGCCTGCAGGAGGATATGGTGGTCCCAGAAGAAGAGGAGGAAGCAGAGGAGGATGCGGAATGGATAACATTGTCTCTATCTTCCAGACTGTCCTCACACAGGCGGGTGCCAAGGGAGGGTGGATTACTTCGATCGAGGGGGGCTGGTGATAACAAACAAACTGTTATCGAAGGTACAAGATCTGAGGAACAAATGAAGGAGGAAGTGGTGATGGGCGAGCAACTGTCAGATGAAGAGGATAATCTTCTGTTGTTCATGGTTGGCAGGAGGGACAGAGGAAACGGGCCTCATTGTTACTCAGTCACCAACACAGCATAGGCTTGGACCTCATGGTAGAGCAAGACATATGAGTGCCTTCTTGTTGCATTATCGGCAACATGATCCCCATATAGCTCTGATTAGGAATACTGCTGACTACTGGGTTGCCACTCTGTTAGATCTATGTTATAAAACCAAATTTTGCTGGAATATTGAAACATGCTATTATACTACCTTAAGAGAGCTTTTCCCCAAGACAGCAGTGAAGCACACAGTTAACATTGCAGCTCTACACGTCCAATCTCTGGCACATCAATTCGTCAATGCCAAAACATTAGCAGCAGTAGCTGCAGCAGTGGTGTAAGTGGAAGAAGCAATTTCTGTGAGTCCTTTGACACTTTTTTTTAGACCAGCTCGTGCACCAGCACAACAGAGTCCAAGTCTAACAAGTGATGAATGAATGGAGAAGATGGTGAAGGAGTATATAGAACTGAATATCAATACCATCAAGGAGGGTTTGGACCCGTTCACATTTTGGTCTTTCAAAATGGATGAGTGGCCAGAGCGCGCCTCACAAGCCTTGGAGGTTTTATCATCTCCTGCAGCCAGTGTTCTCTCAGAACATGTCTTCAGGGCTGCTGATGGTGTCCTGACGGATAAGCGCAGCCGGCTGTCCCCTGAAAGTGTAGATAATCTAACTTACATCAAGATGAACAAGTCATGGATCTCCAAGGACTTTTGTACCCCAATCGCAGACTGCACACTCTGTGATATCCTTACTGTGGCTTCTGTGCCTTCTGTGCCTGCTGTGGCTGCTGCTGATGTTAACACAAATTTGTGGAAATGTGAATAGTCATGGTTGGTCTATATCTGCTGGATTAGCTGTAGTGGAAGACGTGTCAGTCCCAATTATACTATTTCTATTCTCATGACAGTTATTCCACTTCGGTAGTGTAAGGCTCCCATTTTTTAAAATGTGAAAACTCCAGGTTAGGTGTCCTTTTGCTGTATTAGGTTAAGTGGAAGACCTGATGGTCCCTATAGTTAGGGTTGGCGGAACGCACCGAATATATTTATTAAATGGGATAGGTGCGTTCGCAACCCGGGATCCACCGTGCAGGAAAGAACCTGCTGCTAAGTAAGGCGGCAAAGCAAATTAGAATAAGCGAACTCTGTTACTTCACAGAGCCCGTAGTAAAGAGAACGCTGTGCCCTGTTTAGCTCACAGGGGACACAGCTATTGTGTAGAGCCAACAGTGGTCATGCAGTCCAACCAACACGCAGCTCCTCTCCGGTGGAGCCGGAATTCTATCGGCTATTTGCCAGCCCTGAATTCACACATAAACTCCTCGCCGGAGGTGTTAGCATTCTAGGGGCTTATTTCAGCCGGGTCCCTGACTGCATACACAAAACTCCTCGCCGGAGGTGCCAGCATTCTAGGGGCTTATTTCAGCCGGGTCCCTGACCACATACACGACCACACTGGCGCTGAGCTTGTACATATTTGACACTAGCACATGGCCGTGCGGTCATGAGAACCTTATATAGCTGCAGCACCTACAGGACCTTCCAAGAAGGACCAATGGAAGGCTGCCACAGAACTTGATCAGGAACAGGACCTTCCTGGAGGACCAATGGAAGTTGCTGCAGTACCTGAGCATGTGACCTTTGATCTCCACTGAGAGATCTTACCCTGGGCATGCTCAGTGTGTGCAAAGCAGGACTTAGTCCCAGAAAAGCCTTCTCGCCGCAGATCAGTGCAGGGTACAATAGCAGAGCCTGGAGAGACAGCAGTAACTCTTTGCACAGTATCAGGCTCAGTGAGACACTGGGACCGAAGTCTCCGCTGAGCAGGCTCTACTGCAGCTGATGCAGAATGGGAGACCACAGCAGACACGGCTTGAGATTCCCCCTGTGCAGCAGTGGGAACTCGACTCCTAACACCTATTATACTGTGGTGAAATTGATGCCACTTTGATATTGTCTACCAATAATTTTTGGAATTGTGAACACTCCTGATTGGGTATCCATCTGCTGTATTGTGTGTAGTGGAAGACCTGTCATTCCCTATTATACTATTTCTACTTTAGTGAAATTGATGCCACATCTGTGGTGTAAGGCCCTCATTTGTTTAAATGTGAACACTCCTGGTTGGGTGTCCATCTGCTGGACTAGACATAGTGGAAGACCTCTCAGTCCCTATTATACTATTTCTACTGTGGTGAAATTGATACCACTTTGGTTGTGTCTGCCAATAATTTTTTGAAATGTGAACCCTCTTGGATGGGTATCCATCTGCTGTATTGGGTGTAGTGGAAGATCTGTCGGTCCCTTTGATACTATCTATACTGTGGTATATAAATATATAAATTGGTGCCACTTTTGTGGTGTCTGTTAGTTATGAGTGAACGTGCTCGCCACTACTCGTTACTCGCCCGAGTATCAGTATACTCAGTGTACCCGCCAAGCACTGAGCATTGCCGGGATTATTCGGCGGTAACTGGTGTCTCCACCCAGCATTTTTGGCAGACTTTAGAGACCCAATCACGCTGCTGGGATTGTCTGCCAGGCCATGAAATGCCGTAGCCATCTTTGTTGTGGTCATGCAGTGATTGGCTTGGCTGCACAGCATCATCACGAGTATAAGAGACCTGATGCCGCCCTGCTCGCCGCTTCTGCTCCGGACTTAGCTAGTGTAGGGAGAGCTGCTGCCGAGATAGGGTCAGAATTGTGCTATTAAGGCCGGAGACACACTGGTGCGAGATACGGCCGAGTCTCGCTGGTTAAAAGCAAGCTGTGGCACCTGCACTCCGGAGTGGAGCGTGCAGCTGCATAGCAATACATGGAGCCGCTCCGGAGTGCCGGTGCCACAGCTTGCTTTTAACCAGCGAGACTCGGCCGTATCTCGCACCAGTGTGTCTCCGGCCTAATAGTTAGTGTAGGTCTGCAACTGTTAATTCCACAACTCCTGAGAAACCAACAGTCCTTTTTAGGGCTAATTCATGGGTCCCGAGATTGCAGCACTAGGTAGGCAGGGCACAGCATGTGGATAACATCAGTGCAAGGCCTGTAGGCACTCTATTTGCATACATAGCTCCCACTGCATCCCTCCCAAAGCTCCATAACTGTCTGCTGCTGCTTATTTACTATATACCTAGTTGCAGTTTTCATTTTTTTTTTTTTCCAAAAATTCACCCCCCAAAAAAAATATACAGTCTGTTATGTCAGACTGAGTCCTGGTGCATCTGTAGAAAAATCATAGTTTGTCAGGCATACATAGCGTAGTTGTGTGTGCTAGCCTTGTTCTACTATTTTTTTTTTATAAATGCACCCAAAAGCCAAAAAAAATTTAATACATTCTGTTATATACAGCACTATTTTGCATTAAAAAAATACAGGCCACATATTTGGCAGTGTGGTATTTCAGTGACAGGCCTCATATATCTGCATGTTCCAAGTTTGGAATTTGTGGCCAGTTTTCCACTGTTTTTGCTGTCTGTTAATCTACTTATATACAGCACTATTTTGCATTAGAAAAAATACAGGCCACATATTTGGCAGTGTAGTATTTCTGTGACAGGCCTCATTTATCTGCATGTTCCAAGTTTGGGCATTTTTGGCCGGTTACCCACTTTTTTTTGCTGTCTGTGTTAGGGCTAGCGGAACGCACCAAATAATTAGAGAGATGGTATAAGGTGCGTTCGCAGCCTGGGGTCCACCGTGCAGAGATGGAGCCTGCTGCTGAGTAATGATGGACTATATGGCGGTACAATGAGGATACACACACGGGTTAGCTTCACCCTGTATGAAAGAAGCGAACCCTGTTGTGTCACAGGGCCATGGTACCGCACAAAGAGTGCAAGCAAGGAGTCACAAAACTCAATCCCAAGACTCAGGGTTAGGCTACTTTCACACATCAGGTTTTTCGCCGCATGCCGGTTCTGGCGTCGCATCGCAGCACCGGATCCGGCTTATTTTGTGAAAACCGGATGAGACGGATCTGGTTTTATGCCGGATCCGGATATCGGATCCGGCATAAAACCGGATCCGTCTCATCCGATTGGCATCCGTTTTTCCATCCGTTTTTCGAGGGATCCTGTTTTTAAAAACGCCCCCTGACATGTGATTGACCCCCTGAAAACTATATACACAGTGTTCCTACAGCCCATCTGTGACAGGTTTGAGAGGAGCAAGATACAGAGCAAGATGGATGGGATGGACGGCATTATTGCGAAGATTCTGCAGAACAACGTGGATTTCATCATGGAGGCGAATCGATTGAAAACAATTGTTCTTGAGAAGGAGCGAGAGAGACAGCGCATCATGCGTCTGCGCCAACGCCGTTTGTGGATCCACCCCATCACGGCACAGAGAATGACGCGGGGAGTCTTTTCCACTTTATTCATGGAGCTACGAGGAGACCCAGAGAAGTTCTTCAGCTATGTGCGGATGAAAGCTGAGAACTTTGATGTATTGGTGGAGCGGGTTGAACATTTAATAAGAAGGAGTGATACCTATTGCAGATTCTCCATTACTTCGGCTGAGCGTCTGATGGTCACTCTTTGGTAAGCATTCTTTTTTGTTCTACTTTTGTAGCGCACTTTCATTGATATTTTTAATTTGTAGTAATTTCTGCCTTTCTTTTGTTCAGATTCCTAGCAACTGGAGAATCCCTGTCTTCACTACATTTCCAGTTCAGACTGGGAATTTCAACCATATTAGGAATAGTGAGGCACACTTGCCGTGCACTGTGGGACTCTCTACACGATGATTTTATTCCACATCCTACAATGCAGACTTCGTTGGAAGTAGCAAACAGATTCCAGAACTGTGTCAGTTTCCCAATTGCTTGGGCGCGGTGGACGGGAAACACATCCGTATCGTGAAACCGTCTTCTAGATCAGAGTATTTCAACTATAAAAAGTAATTTTCCATCGTGCTGATGGCCATCACTGATGCGGATTACAAATTTGTAGCGGTGAATATTGGGGCATATGGCCGCTCCAATGATTCGCAAGTTTTCAAACTGTCTTCTATGGAGCGGCATTTGTATGGAAAAACCTTTCAATTCCCCCCCCAAGACCACTGCCTCAAACCTCAGAGCCACCAATGCCTTTTGTTTGTGTTGGGGATGAAGCTTTTCAGCTTTCAGAACATATTTTGAAACCCTACTCCAGCCGTGGTTTAAACAATACGAAAATAATTTTCAACTACCGACTCACACGTGCACGGAGAATGGTGGAGTGTGCGTTTGGGATCTTAACCGCCAAATGGAGAGTTCTACTGACAGCTATTAACTTGAAGACAGACACTGTGAATGAGGTAGTGAAAGTGTGTGTTGTCCTCCACAATTATGTGATATACAAGGAACAGATTTCCATTGAGGACCAGTCTGAACAAACCACCTTGGCTGATTATAGTAACCAAACATATAGAAGTTCTGTGACTGTTTCCCGAACTTGGGATCAATTTGCAGAATATTTTATTTCACCCAAAGGAAGAATAGACTGGCAGGATGAGCAAGTTTGAACTATTTGTCTTTTTCCTGGTAAAATAAGTATTTTAACTTTTACCCAAGTTGTGTACCTGTTTGGTTTTACCTTTTACCCAAGTTGTATACCTGTTTGGTTTTACCTTTTACCCAAGTTGTGTACCTGTTTGGATTTACCTTTTACCCAAGTTGTGTACCTGTTTAGATTTACCTTTTACCCAAGTTGTGTACCTGTTTGGTTTTACCCACAGTATGTTACCTCTGACCAATAAACCTTGTTTAACCAAATACCTTATACCTTATAAAGAAAATACAAAATTTCTGTAAACAACACAGTTTTATTGCTAATTTTTTTGTACAACCAAAAAATAATGTTATTTTGCAACACAAAAAATTAACTTTATTTGGCTTGACAAAAACCTATAGATTTGAATAAGTCGGGGTGGAGATAGTGCTGGAGGGGCTGTCGGATAGGGACACTTCGACAGTGGGAGTGTGGAGAGAGGAATGTGTTGGTGGTGGGGAAGGATCAATAGGTAGTGGTGAAGGAGTGGAGAAGGCAATTGACCGGGTGGACAAAAAAGTGGGATTGGGGTTAGGAATTTGGTAGGATGGAGGGATGTAGGTGATGTTTTGGGAGGATTGGGAGGCAGAAGCAGTGATGGGTGGAGAAGAGGGTTGGGAAGGAAGTGAAACAGGCTGGTGGTAGTGGCCAGAGAGAGGAGGCGCGGCTGAAGTGGATGGGAAGTGGTAAGGGTCGGGATCATCATATTGGTGGGAAGGGGCACGGGTGGGAGGTTGGTAGTGTGGCTGGTGGGAAGGGGCACGGGAACGCTGGAAGTGTTGTGGCTGTTGGGATGGGGCACGGGCACGATGTGGGTGATGGTGAGGTTGGTGGGATGGGGCACGGTCAGGTTGGTGGTATGGGTCAGGAGGATGGTAGTGGCTGTAGTGATGGACAGTGGTGGAAGGGGGGGCAGTTGCAGCATGGGTGGTAAGAGTGTCTGCTCTTGAGGCAATGAGCGCTAGAGTAGACTGGCAGGATTCCATTACTTGCATCTGCTGAGAAGCAGATAGCGTCTCCATTTGCTGAAGAACCGACTGGAAAAAAGTGTTGTTCGGTGACTGTCTTGCCTCTGAACGCATCGTTAACAGAAGTGTATGCATCTCGAGTATACTTTTATTTATTAAATTAAAACCTGCAGCCATTTGCTCGGACAAAACTTTCAGACAGTTCTGGAAGGATGCGTTCAGGTGTAAGAACTCGGGAGCACAACTCTGTAAATGACCCCTCTGCTGCTCTCGCCCCGATGCTACAGGTGTACTAGAGGTGGCAGCAGCAGATGGGTGGGGTACAGGAAACGCTATATCCTCACCAGCAGATACATGCAATGGAACTAGCCAGGATGCTCCAGCGCTCGTGGATGGGACAGATGGATCCGATGTGTGGGAAGGTGCAGAGTGGGAAGGTGCAGAGTGGGAAGGTGCAGAGTGAGAAGGTGCAGAGGGGCCCTCACTATCAAAGTGTCCCTCGGTGACGGCCTCCTGAGGGATCGCCCCAGAAGAATTCAATGGTGCTGCAGGCTCCCGAGTGCTGCCGACGGTGCTGTGGAACAAAAGAGAAAAAACAAACAATTAATATACTATAATTGCATGGCCCTGGCTGAAAGAGCAAAAGATGGTTAGACATGTAAAACATTGGTTATCATTAGTGTTGAGCATTCCAATACCGCAAGTATCGGGTATCGGACGATATTTGCTGTATCGGAATTCCGATACCGAGATCCGATACTTTTGTGGTATCGGGTATCGGTATCGAAATAACATTAATGTGTAAAATACAACATTAATGTGTAAAATAAAGAATTAAAATAAAAAATATTGCTATACTCACCTCTCCGACGCAGCCTGGACCTCACCGAGGGAACCGGCAGCGTTCTTTGCTTAAAATGCGCGCTTTTCCTTCCTTCCGTGACGTCACGGCTTCTGATTGGTCGCGTGCCGCCCATGTGGCCGCGACGCGACCAATCACAGCAAGCCGTGACATAATTTTCAGGTCCTTCTAGGCATTCAGTATTTTAAAATTACATTCCGGCTTTGTGATTGGTCGCGTCGCGGTCACATGGGCGACGCGACCAATCACAAGCCGTGACGTAATTTTAAAAATGCGCGCATCTCCTGCCTCCCGTGACGTCACGGCTTGTGATTGGTCGCGTCGCCCATGTGACCGCGACGCGACCAATCACAAAGCCGGAACGTAATTTTAAAATACTGAATGCCTAGAAGGACCTGAAAATTACGTCACGGCTTGCTGTGATTGGTCGTGTCGCGGCCACATGGGCGGCACGCGACCAATCAGAAGCCGTGACATCACGGAAGGAAGGAAAAGCGCGCATTTTAAGCAAAGAACGCTGCCGGTTCCCTCGGTGAGGTCCAGGCTGCGTCGCAGAGGTGAGTATAGCAATATTTTTTATTTTAATTCTTTATTTTACACATTAATATAGTTCCCAGGGCCTGAAGGAGAGTTTCATCTCCTTCAGACCCTGGGAACCATCAGGAATACCGTCCGATACATGAGTCCCATTGACTTGTATTGGTATCGGGTATTGGTATCGAATTAGATCCGATACTTTGCCGGTATCGGCCGATACTTTCCGATACCGATACTTTCAAGTATCGGACGGTATCGCTCAACACTAGTTATCATCATATGTGGTGGGTAATATTTACCCTCGTGTCACCATCATTGACCTGAGGAATGACAGGGCTTCGGCATACTTGTATGTGCTCCTGCATCCTCCAGATCCACTCGGGGCCCGCATCTCTTTATTGAATTCCTTCTTGAAGCGATCCCTAATCGACCGCCACCGTTTTACAATCCTCTCACCTGTTAAAAAAAGGAGAAACACAACTTGGTTAGAAAAAAAACTTAGAATGCATCAAGAACACTGAACAGAGTATACTTACGTTCTTGATTATGGGCTCGAACATCAAGGTCCTCCCACTTCGCAATAAGCTCTTGGCAGACTTGCTCCCAGAGTCGCCGGGTCACCATGATATCAGCGGTCACTCATGTTCCACAGCGGCTCCCTGTCTCGGATCAGCTCGATGAGGAGGTCAATATCGAGTCCAACCTCCTCACCATCCGAATCAGGAGCACGCTGTGAAGCCTGTTAAAAGAAAGGAAAAAACAAATTAAAACTAAATTGTAAACAACATAAAGAATAAACCTTAAAAAAAAAGATATATATGCTTACACGCTGACGGCTGCCATGACTCGCACGCCGACGACCCTGGGAGCCACTGGGAGGACCTCTGGATTGAGCACCAGAATCTGAACTCTAGAAGAGAAAAAAACATAATTATGTGCTTGTATGTAGCCTTTCTATGTGTTGTGTGCCATGTGATATCTATAATGCTAACTTTTTTATGTGTTGTGTGATGTCTGAATGTATCAGTTTGTATGTGTTGTGTTCTATCTGTAAGTATCGTGTGTTATGTTTTGTGTCTAATGTTAGGTTGTGGTTCCGCAATACATGAAAGAAACATACCAATTGTGATCCCGCTCCAGGTCTTTCTCCACCCCTTCCCTCTTCATGTGTGAGCACCTCATGGACTGCGGCAGCAGCTTCAGCAGCTTCCTACAAATAAAAATGACAAAATGCATTAATATATACACATACATACATACACAAACATAAACACAAACACACACACACACAAACACACACACACACGAGAGAGGGAGAGAGCGAGAGAGAGCAAATTTATGTTAAATACATATATATTTACCTCAGTGCGCTGCCGACGGGAGGGAGGGCTCTCAGAAGAAGACATGGCTGGCTGGCTGTGGCAGGCTCCGCTCTCAGGCTTGGTGGCTGTGGCAGGCTCTGCTTTCAGGCTTTATAGCTGTGGCAGGCTCCGCTCTCAGGCTTGATAGCTGTGGCAGGCTCTGCTCTCAGGCTTGATAGCTGTGGCAGGCTCCGCTCTCAGGCGTGGTAGCTGTGGCAGGCTCCTGTTGTGAATTCCGCTCTTGGGCTCCCTCCGGTGGTTATAAGTAGCATTTTTGTGAATTCTGCTCTTGGGCTCCCTCCTGTGGTTTTGAGTGGTATGGCTGCTTCTTGGATTTAGCATCAGCAGCTGTTCTCACTGATCGTCTTTCTGGCTCGGCTATGTTAGTCTGGCCTTATCCCTAATTCAATGCCAGTTGTCAATTGTTGAGCTTGGAGTCATGGCTCTCTGAGGATTTTCCTGCCACTCTGACCATTTCAGCAAAGCTAAGTCCTTGCTTGTCTTTTTGCAGTTCACTTGTTGTGGACTTTGTTGTTTGGCATTTTCTATGTTTTGCTCATTTGTCCAGCTTATCAGTATGGATCTATTTAGCTAAGCTGGAAGCTCTGGGCAGCAGAGTTTGCCCTCCACACCTTTAGTCAGGTGTGGAGATTTTTGCATTTCTCTGCGGTGGACTTTTTCTAGTTTTTATTACTGACCGCACAGTTTTCTGTTCTGTACTAATTCTGTCTAGCTAGTAGTGGCCTCCTTTGCTAAATCTTGTTTCATACTACGTATGTCATTTCCTTCTCCTCTCACAGTCATTATTTGCGGGGGGCTGTCCTATCCTTTGGGGATTTTCTCTGAGGCAAGATAGCTTTCCTGTTTCTACCTTTAGGGGTAGCTAGTTCTCCGGCTGTGACGAGGTGTCCAGGGAGTGACAGGAACATCCCACGGCTACTGCTAGTGTCTGTGTTAAGATTAGGAACTGCGGTCGGTATAGTTACCACCTGCTCAGAGCTAGTCGCATGTCGCTCCTTAATCACCAGACCATAACAGGCTCCGCTCTCAGGCTTGATAGCTGTGGCAGGCTCGGCTCTCAGGCTTGATAGCTGTGGCAGGCTCCGCTCTCAGGCGTGGTAGCTGTGGCAGGCTCCGCTCTCAGGCTTGATAGCTGTGGCAGGCTCCGCTCTCAGGCTTGGTGGCTGTGGCAGGCTCCGCTCTCAGGCTTTATAGCTGTGGCAGGCTCCGCTCTCAGGCTTGATGGCTGTGGCAGGCTCCTCTCTCAGGCTCTTCAGTCTTGGAAGGGTGTGGCTCTCTGGCTGGCAGTATGGCTAGAAATGAGTGAGGGCCTCAATGGCATTGCTTTATATATAGTCCTGGGGGCAGCCCAATAGGTTCTAAGCATGCTCAGTGTATAAAGCCGGATCAGGCCGCCCGATCCGCCTTTTTCCTGATTCGGCGCAATCCGGCATCCATAGACATGTATTGTTGCAAAAAGCAGGAAAGGCCGGATCCGGCCCTTCAGGCTTTTTCGCCACAGACAAAAAACGTTACAGTAGACATTTTTTCCAGATGCCGGAATCGAGTCGACGCCGGATCCGGCATCTAACCGGAAGGAATGCTGGGCTATCCGGCGCAATTCGGCGCCAATACAATTCAATGGGGGGGAAAGCCGGATCCGGTTTTCATTTTTTCCGGTTCCGGTTTTTCTCCTGAGAGCCGGATTTAGCCTGAAACAAAAAACCTGATGTGTGAAAGCAGCCTTAGAGTTCGTGCTCGACACCGCTACTGGGTGTCAGAGAATAACTTAAATAATAATTTTATGCACAAGAGAGCGAGCAGTGCCGCTCTGGCAGATGCCACTAACCACCCAGACTTGGGTCAGGAAAGCGCTCTAATAGCGCACGGCGCCACGCTGGCTGTCACAGCAATAGACGTTGTATCGTGTGCTAAGTACTGATGGCTCAGTTGGGAGCTAGATAGCAAACATCCACCTTACGCGAGCAGTCAAACACAAGGGAGGGGATGATTAATGAGCGACTTTCATACATCAACACACACACATTTTCAAGTATACACTAGTGCATGGCCGAGCGGCCATGTGAAACCTTTTATAGCAGCAGTGCTACAAGACCTTCCAGATGGTCCAATAGGAGCCGCAACAGGACCTGAGCATGTGACCCCCAACCTCCAATGGGAGGTCGTCCCGTGGGCATGCTCAGTATAGGAAAAGCAGGACTTAGTCCCAGAAAGACCTGCTTGACACTGATCAGTGCTGGCTACAAAGGAAGTAACCAGACACACAGCATCAGCCTGAGCCAGACGCTGGGACTAATGTCTCCACTGAGCAGGCTCCACTGCAGCTGGAGAAGAATGGGAGACAGCAGCAGAGATGGTTTCGAGATTCCCCCTGTGCAGAGGTGGGAAATCGACAACTAACAGTCTGTTACTCTACATATATACAGCACTATTTTGCGTTAAAACAAAATGTAGGCCACATATTTGGCAGTGTGGTATTTCCGTGACAGACCTCATATATCTGCGTACCCTAAATATGGGCATTTTTGGCCGGTTTTCCACTGTTTTTGCTGTCTCTTACTGTACTTATATACAACACTATTTTGCACTAAAAAAAATACAGGCCAAATATTTGGCAGTGTTGTATTTCCGTGACAGGCCTCATATATCTGCGTGCTCCAAGTTTGTGCATTTTTGGCTGGTTTCCAACCTTTTTTGCTGTCTGTTACTCTACTTATATACAGCACTAGTTTGCATTAAAAAAAATACAGGCCATATATTTGGCAGTGTGGTATTTCCGTGACAGGCATCATATATCTGCGTGCTCCAAGTTTGGGCACTGTAGGCCGGTTTCCCACTTTTCTTGCTGTCTGTTACTTTACTTATATACATCACTAGTTTGCATTAAAAGAATTACAGGCCAGATATTTGGCAGTGTGGTATTTCCGTGACAGGCCTCATATATCTGCGTTCTCCAAGTTTGGGCATTGTAGGCCGGTTTCCCACTTTTTTTGCTATCTCTTACTCTACTTATATACAGCACTATTTTGCATTACAAAAAATGCAGGCCACATATTTGGCAGTGTGGTATTTCCGTGACAGGCTTCATATATCTGCGTGCTCCAAGTTTGGGCATTGTAGGTCGGTTTCCCACTTTTTTTGCTGTCTGTTACTCTACTTATATACAGCACTATTTTGCATTAAAAAAATCTACAAAACCCCAAACTGATGCCACTTCTGGGGTGTAAGACCCTCATTTGTTTAAATGTGAACACTCCTGTTTGGGTGTCCATCTGTTGGATTGGGTGTAGCACAAGACCTGTCAGTCCCTATTATTCTATTTCTACTGTAGTGATATTCATGGCACTTTGGCTGTGTCTGTCAATAATTTTTGGAAATGTGAACACTCCTGGTTGTGTCTCCTTCATGCGTGTTGCATGTAGCAGTAGGCCTCAGGCTTCAACTTCCTTGGACTCAACTACCCGTGGTACTATCCTTAAATTTTTCTGACAATGGTAGTCTACAAAACTGATATTTTTGCCACCTGAGTGTGACTCAGCATGAAAGCATTTAGAGGTATTGCATGTGGTATCAGGGCTCCTAGCGAATGAGGCCTACACCGATCCCCCAACCACCTTGTCTTACTGTGAAGTTAAATTGAAAGCTGTAAATGCTGTCCCAGACCCCAATATCTTATGCCTTGCTGATTGCTGCAGTGCCATGCTAAAATTTGTACTGTGGGTGAATTGAGGCCACTTTCCTGGAGTCTGTCCCTCATTTGATGTGTTTTGGCAGCATTTTGGGCCATTATAATGTGTTGTGCATGCGTTTGTTTTTGCCTCCCATTGACTTTAATGGCTTTTGGTTATGTTCGGCGAATATTAAATTAATTAATTGACAAATATTGGAAATTCGGCGATCGTAATCCAAACATTGAAATATTCGCTCATCTCTAATAGAGATGTCAGAACTAGAAGATTCGAATGGCATGTTCTGTCTAGCCACTAAGGTTAGAGTGGCTGGGATCTGTAGAGCCATCCATTCTGGCATTATGGGTGTGTGTGTTGCCCTGCTGAAGTTATCAGCTCCCTGCTTTAGCCAATTGGAGAGCACCATTGACTTATTTGGAATCGGTTAAAAGACTCAAGTGTAGACAAACAAGATGGGCTTTGTTCCTTTCTAGATTTGATTTTGTTGCAATGTTCAGACCTGGTACTAAGAGAATAAAAGCTGATGTGCTCTCCTGGAGTTTCTGTCCTTCTCAGTCTGAGGACTCTAACCAGTTGCAATTCTAACTGAGAGTGTAGTTGTGTCGTCTGTTTCTTTAGATCTTGTTGAAGAGATGCGTAGATCCCAAGAGCAACCCCCTGACATGACTCGTACCCAAAAACTATTTTTCCTCCCCAGTTTCACAAATGTATTCTTCATGAGTCTCATGATTCTGTGCGTGCAGGTCACCGTAATATAGACAATACCATCCAACTGGTAATCAGGAATTTTTGGCCAACCATAGTTAAAGGCTGTAGGGAATCTGTACTTCATAGTTAAAGACTGTAGGGAATATGTACTTGCTTGTGAAACTTGTGCCAGAGTGAAGACATCCCAAACCTATCCCGCTGGTTTTCTCCAGCCCCTACCCACCTCTAGGAGTCCTTGGACCCACCTCTCCATGGACTTCATTACTAACCTCTCACCCTCAGAAAGGAAGACTATTATCTGGGGGGTGGTTGACAGGTTCAGTAAACAGTGTTGTTTTGTCCCTTTGTGTGGGTTACTTATTGTAGTAATGATCATACAAAGTACGATTTCTACCTCTCAATGGAGTTGCATAAGACTTGTGTATATTTACGAGAAGGTCAAATACATAGGCTCATGTAGTGATAATTTAATCTCACAGTCTTTAAATGATTTTAAATCCTATTTTAACAATGTGAATACTGTTGTTAAAACTAAAACACAAGAGTGGATTTCAAGATAGAATTGATAATATAAACTGCAAATCATAATTCATGTGCTGAAAGATAATATGCTGTCACTGATACATCAGTAATGGATTAATAGATAGTGATAAGAATTAAATGATGGTTGTAGTGATATTGTCTCTTTTTCAAATTAAGCTATCAGATATGATGTTTAGTATCTCCTCATGCTTATCATGTAGAAACTAGCCAGCCTAAAGAGGACCTGTCACTAAGTCAAAAGTGGTCAGTTTTTGTTCTCATTTAATTTGTGCTGTTCCACCTACAGTACAGACCAAAAGTTTGGACACACCTCATTTAAAGATTTTTCTATATTTTCATGACTATAAAAATTGTACATTCACAATGAAGGCATCAAAACTATGAATTAAGACATGTGGAATTATATACTTAACAAGAAATTGTGAAACAACTGAAATTATGTCTTGTATTCTAGGTTCTTCAAAGTAGCCACCTTTTGCTTTGAAGACTGCTTTGCACACTTTTGGCATTCTCTTGATGAGCTTCAAGAGGTAGTCACCGGGAATGGTCTTCCAACAATCTTGAAGGAGTTCCCAGAGATGCTTAGCACTTGTTGGCCCTTTTGCCTTCACTCTGCGGTCCAGCTCACCCCAAACCATCTCAATTGGGTTCAGGTCTGGTGACTGTGGAGGTCAGGTCATCTGGCGTAGCACCCCATCACTCTTCTTCTTGGTCAAATAGCCCTTACACAGCCTGGAGGTGTGTTTGGGGTCATTGTCCTGTTGAAAAATAAATATCACTATGCCTTCAGTGTGAATTTACAATTTTCATAGTCATGAAAATACAGAAAAATCTTTAAATGAGAAGGTGTGTCCAAACATTTGCTCTGTACTGTATCTCTGTGACTTAAAAGCGTGAAAATTCAAAGTTGGAAAATTGCAACATTTTCAAAATTTTCGCCAAATTTCCATTTTTTTCACAAATAAATTCATGTGATATTAAATAATTTTTACCACTGTCATGAAGAACAATATGTCATGAGTAGGGTTGAGCGAAACGGGTCGATCATTTTCAAAAGTCGCCGACTTT
This sequence comes from Ranitomeya variabilis, assembly GCF_051348905.1. Lineage (NCBI taxonomy): Eukaryota > Metazoa > Chordata > Amphibia > Anura > Dendrobatidae > Ranitomeya > Ranitomeya variabilis. The sequence goes on along the minus strand of NC_135233.1, from coordinate 772,206,045 downwards.
TGGCTAAGTCGGCGTCTCATGAAACCCGATCCGACCCCTGTGCTTGTCGGCCATGCGGTACGCGACTTTCGCGCCAAAGTCGCGTTTCAATGACGCGAAAAGCGCCATTTCTCAGCCAATGAAGGTGAACGCAGAGTGTGGGCAGCGTGATGACATAGATCCTGGTCCCCACCATCTTAGAGAAGGGCATTGCAGTGATTGGCTTGCTGTCTGCGGCGTCACAGGGGCTATAAAGGGGCGTTCCCGCCGACCGCCATCTTACTGCTGCTGATCTGAGCTTAGGGAGAGGTTGCTGCCGCTTCGTCAGAAGCAGGGAGAGCGTTAGGCAGGGTCCACTAACCACCAAACCGCTTGTGCTGTAGCGATTTCCACTGTCCAACACCACCTTCGGTGTGCAGGAACACAGGAACAGTGGAAGCTATTTTTTTTTTTTTTTTTTCCTCAGCGCTGTAGCTCATTGGGCTGCCCTAGAAGGCTCCGTGATAGCTGTATTGCTGTGTGTACGCCACTGTGGAAACCAACTGCTTTTTTCAAAGCACATATCCTCTTGTTCCTTTCTGCACAGCTATCTTTTTTGTTTGTCCACACTTTTTATTTAATTTGTGCATCAGTCCACTCCTATTGCTGCCTGCCATACCTGGCTTAGATTACTGCAGGGAGATAGTAATTGTAGGACAGTCCCTGTTTTTTTTTTTTTTTTTTTGTGGGAGATTAAGATTGGCATTTCTGCTACAGTGCCATCCCTGTGTGTGCCATCTCTCACTGAGTGGGCCATAGAAAGCCTATTTATTTTTTCCGTGATTTGTGTTCTAAATTCTACCTCAACACAAAAACACTACATCAATCAGTGGTAGAAAAATATTGGCCTCAGTGAGGGCTTGTGTGCCACTGCTGTGTGTGCTATCTCTCATTCAGTGGGCTATAGAAAGCCTATTTATTTATTTATTTTTTTTCTTATTATTTGGTTTCTAAAGTCTCCCTGAAAAAAAAAAAAAAAAAAAAAAACAGTGGGAGAGTAATATTGCCCTTTCAGCTTGTGTGCCAGTCTTGACTCCTGGGTGTGCCACCTCTCTCTCATTCAGTCGGCCATAGAAAGCCTATTTATTTTTTTGGTTTTTTTAATATTATTTGGTTTCTAAAGTCTCCCTGAAAATAAAATAAAAAAAACTTAAAAAAACAGTGGGAGAGTAATATTGCCCTTTCAGCTTGTGTGCCAGTCTTGACTCCTGGGTGTGCCACCTCTCTCATTCAGTGGGCCATAGAAAGCCTATTTATTTATTTTTTTAAATATTATTGGGTTTCTAAAGTCTCCCTTAAAAAACAAAAAATACATAAAAAAACAGTGGGAGAGTAATATTGCCCTTTCAGCTTGTGTGCCAGTCTTGACTCCTGGGTGTGCCACCTCTCTCATTCAGTGGGCCATAGAAAGCATTTTTTTTTTTCCTTGATTTGTGTTCTAAAATCTACCTCAACACAAAAACACTACATCAATCAGTGGTAGAAAAATATTGGCCTCAGTCAGGGCTTGTGTGCCACTGCTGTGTGTGCTATCTCTCATTCAGTGGGCTATAGAAAGCCTATTTATTTATTTATATTTTTTCTTATTATTTGGTTTCTAAAGTCTCCCTGAAAAAAAAAAAAAAAAAAAAAACAGTGGGAGAGTAATATTGCCCTTTCAGCTTGTGTGCCAGTCTTGACTCCTGGGTGTGCCACCTCTCTCTCATTCAGTGGGCCATAGAAAGCCTATTTATTTTTTTGGTTTTTTTAATATTATTTGGTTTCTAAAGTCTCCCTGAAAATAAAAAAAAAAAAACTTAAAAAAACAGTGGGAGAGTAATATTGCCCTTTCAGCTTGTGTGCCAGTCTTGACTCCTGGGTGTGCCACCTCTCTCATTCAGTGGGCCATAGAAAGCCTATTTATTTTTTTTTTTAAATATTATTGGGTTTCTAAAGTCTCCCTTAAAAAATAAAAAATACATAAAAAAACAGTGGGAGAGTAATATTGCCCTTTCAGCTTGTGTGCCAGTCTTGACTCCTGGGTGTGCCACCTCTCTCATTCAGTGGGCCATAGAAAGTCTATTTATTTTTTTTTTTAAATATTATTGGGATTCTAAAGTCTCCCTTAAAAAACAAAAAATACATAAAAAAACAGTGGGAGAGTAATATTGCCCTTTCAGCTTGTGTGCCAGTCTTGACTCCTGGGTGTGCCACCTCTCTCATTCAGTGGGCCATAGAAAGCATTTTTTTTTTTTCCTTGATTTGTGTTCTAAAATCTACCTCAACACAAAAACACTACATCAATCAGTGGGAGAAAAATATTGGCCTCAGTCAGGGCTTGTGTGCCACTGCTGTGTGTGCTATCTCTCATTCAGTGGGCTATAGAAAGCCTATTTATTTATTTATTTTTTTTCTTATTATTTGGTTTCTAAAGTCTCCCTGAAAAAAAAAAAAAAAAAAAAAAAACAGTGGGAGAGTAATATTGCCCTTTCAGCTTGTGTGCCAGTCTTGACTCCTGGGTGTGCCACCTCTCTCTCATTCAGTGGGCCATAGAAAGCCTATTTATTTTTTTGGTTTTTTTAATATTATTTGGTTTCTAAAGTCTCCCTGAAAATAAAAAAAAAAAACTTAAAAAAACAGTGGGAGAGTAATATTGCCCTTTCAGCTTGTGTGCCAGTCTTGACTCCTGGGTGTGCCACCTCTCTCATTCAGTGGGCCATAGAAAGCCTATTTATTTATTTTTTTAAATATTATTGGGTTTCTAAAGTCTCCCTTAAAAAACAAAAAATACATAAAAAAACAGTGGGAGAGTAATATTGCCCTTTCAGCTTGTGTGCCAGTCTTGACTCCTGGGTGTGCCACCTCTCTCATTCAGTGGGCCATAGAAAGCATTTTTTTTTTTTCCTTGATTTGTGTTCTAAAATCTACCTCAACACAAAAACACTACATCAATCAGTGGGAGAAAAATATTGGCCTCAGTCAGGGCTTGTGTGCCACTGCTGTGTGTGCTATCTCTCATTCAGTGGGCTATAGAAAGCCTATTTATTTATTTATTTTTTTTCTTATTATTTGGTTTCTAAAGTCTCCCTGAAAAAAAAAAAAAAAAAAAAAACAGTGGGAGAGTAATATTGCCCTTTCAGCTTGTGTGCCAGTCTTGACTCCTGGGTGTGCCACCTCTCTCTCATTCAGTGGGCCATAGAAAGCCTATTTATTTTTTTGGTTTTTTTAATATTATTTGGTTTCTAAAGTCTCCCTGAAAATAAAAAAAAAGTAAATTAGGTGGGAGATTAATATTGACATTAGTGCTTGAGTGACAGTCCTGCGTGTGTGTCATCTCTGTGATTTTGTGCCACAGAAAACAGAGTGTGTAACATTGTGCCTGATTTTCCTTGTGGTCTCACCAACCTGTTAAGGGATATTGAAATCATACTGAAGTTATAGCTCACCGTGTAAGTTGTTTGACAGCAACAAATAAAGTTACTTTGGTTAAGATTTTAAAACAATGAGGAAGTCTGGTGCAAGAGGTCGTCGTGGGCGTTCATTGTCAGCTGGTAATGATGGTAGTGGTAGTGGAGCATCAGGTGGTCGTGGGGATAAAAATATTCCACCTAAGTCTGGAGCTGTGGAGCCAGTTTCGTCGTCAGGCTACACAAGGCCTCGAACGCTCTCTTTTCTGGGAGTAGGAAAACCGCTTTTAAAGGCGGAGCAGCAACAGCAAGTTTTGGCTTACATTGCAGACTCAGCCTCTAGCTCTTTTGCCTCCTCTTCCGAAACTGGTAAATGTAAAAGCAGCGCGTCGCTTGTGGATGTTCACGGTCAGGGACAAGTCGCTTCCTTGTCCTCCTCAGCAAAAACTACAACAAGAGAGAAGGATGCAGCAGGCGACACAATGGGTCACTCCATGGAGCTCTTTACACATACCGTCCCTGGCTTAGAAAGTGAAACATTTAACAGGCCATGCCCATTACAAGTATATTCTGACATGGAGTGCACTGATGCACAGCCACAGCCAGAGTACTATGCTGCTCCTTTGACTCAGACCACCACATTGCCCTCTCAGGGTACAGATCCACAATCAGACCCTGATGAGACTATGTTGCCCCGCCACGAACGCTATACCACCGACCGACACAGTGACACAGACGAAGTTGCACACGAGCTCGAAGAGGAGGTAATAGATGACCCAGTTATTGACCCCGATTGGCAGCCATTGGGGGAACAGGGTGCAGGCGGCAGTAGTTCAGAAGCGGAGGTGGAGGAGGGGCCGCAGCAGGCATCAACATCGCAACAGGTTCCATCTGCCGGGCCCGTATCTGGCCCAAAACGCGTGTCAAAGCCAAAACCTGTTGGAGGACAGCGTGGCCATCCGGTTAAAGCTCAGTCTGCAATCCCTGAAAAGGGATCCGAGTCTAGGAAGAGTGCAGTCTGGCATTTTTTTAAACAACATCCAACTGATCAGCGCAAAGTCATCTGTCAAAAATGTTCAACTAGCTTAAGCAGAGGTCAGAATCTGAAAAGTCTAAATACTAGTTGCATGCATAGACACTTAACCACCATGCATTTTCAAGCCTGGACTAACTACCAAACGTCCCTTAAGGTTGTAGCACCCTCGGCCAATGAAGCTAGTCAGCAACGCAACATCCCTTCCGTCACTGTAAGGCCACCATTTTCCGCACCACCGGCAGTATCTGTGCAGGTTTCTTTGCCAGCCAAAAGCAGTCAGGGTCAGGGAACCACCAGTTTTGTAGGAGGAAATATTGCATCTAGGGCACCGGCGGAAACAATACCGTCTCCAACCGTCTCTCAGTCTGCCATGTACACTGGCACACCCGAAAGTTCCACGATCTCCAGCTCTCCAGTCCAGCTCACCCTACATGAGACTCTGGTTAGAAAAAGGAAGTACTTATCCTCGCATCCGCGTACACAGGGTTTTAACGCCCACATAGCTAGACTAATCTCGTTAGAGATGATGCCCTACCGGTTAGTTGAAAGCGAAGCTTTCAAAGCCCTGATGGAGTACGCTGAACCACGATACGAGCTACCCAGTCGACACTTTTTTTCCAGAAAAGCCATCCCAGCCCTGCACCAGCATGTTAAACAGCGCATCGTCCATGCACTCAGGCAATCTGTGAGTACAAAGGTGCACCTGACTACAGATGCATGGACCAGTAGGCATGGCCAGGGACGTTATGTGTCCATCACGGCACACTGGGTGAATGTGGTGGATGCAGGGTCCACAGGCGACATCAATTTAGGGACAGTTGTGCCTAGCCCACGGTCTAGGAAACAGTTGGCTGTAGGCGTTCGCACCCCCTCCTCCTCCTCCTCCTCGTCCTCCTGCAGAAGCTACAGCTCTTCCACAGAACGCAGTCTGCCAACCACTCCATCAGCAGATGACACTGTTGCACACCAGTTGTCCCATTATGGGCCAGCTACTGCCAAGCGTCAGCAGGCTGTATTGGCTATGAAGTGCTTGGGCGACAACAGACACACCGCGGAAGTTCTGTCCGAGTTCTTGCAACAAGAAACGCAGTCGTGGCTGGGCACAGTAGATCTTGAGGCAGGCAAGGTAGTGAGTGATAACGGAAGGAATTTCATGGCTGCCATCTCCCTTTCCCAACTGAAACACATTCCTTGCCTGGCTCACACCTTAAACCTGGTGGTGCAGTGCTTATTGAAAACTTATCCTGGGTTCTCCGACCTGCTCCTCAAAGTGCGTGCACTTTGCTCACATATCCGACGTTCGCCTGTACACGCCAGCCGTATGCAGACCTATCAGCGGTCTTTGAACCTTCCCCAGCATCGCCTAATCATAGACGTTGCAACAAGGTGGAACTCAACACTGCACATGCTTCAGAGACTGTGCGAACAGAGGCGTGCTGTTATTTATTTGTGGGAGGATACACGGGCAGGCAGTAGGATGGCAGACATGGAGTTGTCAGGTGTGCAGTGGTCTAAGATACAAGACATGTGTCAAGTCCTTCAGTGTTTTGAGGAATGCACACGGCTGGTTAGTGCAGACAACGCCGTAATAAGCATGAGCATCCCCCTAATGCGTCTGCTGATGCAAAGTTTGACGCACATAAAGGAGCAGGCGTCTGCACCAGAGGAAGAGGAAAGCCTTGATGACAGTCAGCCATTGTCTGGTCAGGGCAGTGTACAGGACGAGGTAGCGGGCGAAGAGGAGGTGGAGGACGAGGAGGATGATGGGGATGAGTATATTTTTAATGCCGAACCTTTCCCGGGGGCACAGGAAATTGGTTGCGTGTCACGGCCGGGTTCTGGTTTTTTGAGGGACACAAGTGACGTAGATTTGCCTGCAACTGCCCCTCAACCAATCACAACCGGAGATTTGACAACTGGAACTTTGGCCCACATGGCGGATTATGCCTTACGTATCCTAAAAAGGGACACACGCATTACGAAAATGATGAACGATGACGATTACTGGTTGGCCTGCCTCCTTGATCCACGCTATAAAGGCAAATTGCAAAATATTATGCCACATGAGAACTTGGAACTAATATTAGCAACCAAACAATCAACTCTTGTTGACCGTTTGCTTCAGGCATTCCCAGCACACAGCGCACGTGATCGTTCTCACACGAGCTCCAGGGGGCAGCAGACTAGGAGTGTTAGGGGTGCACACATCAGAAGTGGCGTTGGACAGAGGGGTTTTCTGACCAGGTTGTGGAGTGATTTTGCTATGACCGCAGACAGGACAGGTACTGCTGCATCAATTGAAAGTGACAGGAGACAACATTTGTCCAGTATGGTTACTAACTATTTTTCATCCCTTATCGATGTTCTCCCTCAACCGTCATTCCCATTTGATTACTGGGCCTCCAAATTAGACACCTGGCCAGAATTGGCAGAATATGCATTGCAGGAGCTTGCTTGCCCGGCAGCAAGTGTCCTATCAGAAAGAGTATTCAGTGCTGCAGGTTCAATATTAACCGAAAAAAGGACTCGTCTGGCTACCCAAAATGTTGACGATCTAACATTCATTAAAATGAACCACAACTGGATTTCGAAATCTTTTGCCCCACCTTGCCCGGCCGACACCTAGCTTTCCTATGAAAAGCTCTTGCCTGTGAATTACTTTTCTAATGTCTAATTTGCTGCAGCTGATTGTACAGCATACGACATGTTTACACCTCCCTAAATGGCAAAACTCCCCACACGGGGCCGTGGTATCGCGACTTGGCGCAAGCACCCGTGAGACTGCTGTTTGTCTGAAGAGGTGGGTGTGCTCGCTTTTGGTTGACGGCATTGCTACTGGGTCCCTCATAGTACAATGTAGTGTCTCTGGCGGTGGTGGTGCGCACCCAACGTCAGACACACCGTTGTAACATGAGGGGCCCTGGGGCGGTCCCGCCGGCCTCAAGAGAGTTCCCCCCTACCCCAGCTCAAAATGTGCTCTACCACGTGCAAAATTATGTCGCACAGCTCCACCAATCTTTAGTCTATTCGCTGACATCATTCAATGTCTGGCACTGACAATACAAATTTGTAGACATCTATGATGCAACTTAAAGTAGTCTGTGTCTGTGTCCTATATTGGCACCATTAAATAGTTACTGCCAAATTACTATGTCAGAAACTCAGTAGATGAGCCCACCCCTGTACCTAAGTATGCCACCTTTTTTTTGTTTTGGTTGTTTTGCGAGACATTAACATCTATTTATATTTTGGGAGTACTGGGACAGACACTCCTTGCACTACTCCTCCACTCACCACCAAGCTGCCTGTGTATCCATGTAACCGCTGTAAAGCTGCCATGAGCCTATTGTTTGTTATTTTAGGCCTTTGATAGCCTGTCTGCGGTCCCTACTTTAAATACTCCTCCACTCATCACCAGCTGCCTGCCCGTGTATCCATGTAACCGCTGTAAAGCTGCCATGAGCCTATTGTTTGTTATTTTAGGCCTTTGATAGCCTGTCTGCGGTCCCTACTTTAAATACTCCTCCACTGACCACCAAGCTGCCTGTGTATCCATGTAACCGCTGTAAAGCTGCCATGAGCCTATTGTTTGTTATTTTAGGCCTTTGATAGCCTGTCTGCGGTCCCTACTTTAAATACTCCTCCACTGACCACCAAGCTGCCTGCCCGTGTATCCATGTAACCGCTGTAAAACTGCCATAAGCCTATTGTTTGTTATTTTAGGCCTTTGATAGCCTGTCTGCGGTCCCTACTTTAAATACTCCTCCACTGACCACCAAGCTGCCTGCCCGTGTATCCATGTAACCGCTGTAAAGCTGCCATGAGCCTATTGTTTGTTATTTTAGGCCTTTGATAGCCTGTCTGCGGTCCCTACTTTAAATACTCCTCCACTGACCACCAAGCTGCCTGTCCGTGTATCCATGTAACCGCTGTAAAACTGCCATGAGCCTATTGTTTGTTATTTTAGGCCTTTGATAGCCTGTCTGCGGTCCCTACTTTAAATACTCCTCCACTCACCACCAAGCTGCCTGTGTATCCATGTAACCGCTGTAAAGCTGCCATGAGCCTATTGTTTGTTATTTTAGGCCTTTGATAGCCTGTCTGCGGTCCCTACTTTAAATACTCCTCCACTCACCACCAAGCTGCCTGTGTATCCATGTAACCGCTGTAAAGCTGCCATGAGCCTATTGTTTGTTATTTTAGGCCTTTGATAGCCTGTCTGCGGTCCCTACTTTAAATACTCCTCCACTGACCACCAAGCTGCCTGCCCGTGTATCCATGTAACTGCTGTAAAACTGCCATGAGCCTATTGTTTGTTATTTTAGGCCTTTGATAGCCTGTCTGCGGTCCCTACTTTAAATACTCCTCCACTCACCACCAAGCTGCCTGTGTATCCATGTAACCGCTGTAAAGCTGCCATGAGCCTATTGTTTGTTATTTTAGGCCTTTGATAGCCTGTCTGCGGTCCCTACTTTAAATACTCCTCCACTCACCACCAAGCTGCCTGTGTATCCATGTAACCGCTGTAAAGCTGCCATGAGCCTATTGTTTGTTATTTTAGGCCTTTGATAGCCTGTCTGCGGTCCCTACTTTAAATACTCCTCCACTGACCACCAAGCTGCCTGCCCGTGTATCCATGTAACCGCTGTAAAACTGCCATAAGCCTATTGTTTGTTATTTTAGGCCTTTGATAGCCTGTCTGCGGTCCCTACTTTAAATACTCCTCCACTGACCACCAAGCTGCCTGCCCGTGTATCCATGTAACCGCTGTAAAACTGCCATGAGCCTATTGTTTGTTATTTTAGGCCTTTGATAGCCTGTCTGCGGTCCCTACTTTAAATACTCCTCCACTCACCACCAAGCTGCCCGTGTATCCATGTAACCGCTGTAAAACTGCCATGAGCCTATTGTTTGTTATTTTAGGCCTTCGAAGCCTGTCTGCGGTCCCTCCTTCCACTAGGCCTCCACTGACCAGACCACTGCTGCCCGTGTACCCCTGGAACCAATTTTAAAGTGCCTACAGCCAGCCCATTTTATTGTGTTAGGCCTTCGAAGCCTGTCTGCGGTCCCTCCTTCCACTAGGCCTCCACTGACCAGACCACTGCTGCCCGTGTACCCCTGGAACCAATTTTAAAGTGCCTACAGCCAGCCCATTTTATTGTGTTAGGCCTTCGAAGCCTGTCTGTGGTCCCTCCTTCCACTAGGCCTCCACTCACCTGACCACTGCTGCCCGTGTACCCCTGGAACCAATAATAAAGTGCCTACAGCCAGCCCATTTTATTATGTTAGGCCTTTGAAGCCTGTCTGCGGTCCCTCCTTCCACTAGGCCTCCACTGACCAGACCACTGCTGCCCGTGTACCCCTGGAACCAATAATAAAGTGCCTACCGCCAGCCCATTTTATTATGTTAGGCCTTCGAAGCCTGTCTAAGGTCCCTCCTTCCACTAGGCCTCCACTCACCTGACCACTGCTGCCCGTGTACCCCTGGAACCAATAATAAAGTGCCTAGAGCCTATTTTTTTATTTAATTTAATATTAATAAAGCCAGGATGAACTACGATATACCACGCTATGAGCTACCCAGTTGACAATTCTTTTGCGAGAAAAGCCATCCCACCCCTCCACCTGCATGTTAAAGACCGCATTGTCCTTGCATTCTGTCAATTTGTCAGTCCAAAGGTATACCTGACAACAGACACATGGACCTGTAGGCCTGGCCACGGAAGGTTACGTGTCCTTTGTGGCTAAATGGGTTAATGTATTGGATGCATGGTCCACACAGGGGACAGTCTGCAAAGTCTGTCTGCAGTCCCTAATTCAAGTTGTCCTCAACTGAATAAAGCTGAGCTTCTACCTTCTGGCTCTGATTAACTGCTGTTTTTAAAAAAATTGGCTGTTCCGTCCTTCTAAAGGTGTCTGCCCCTGCCTGGTGTTGTCCTCAACTGAATAAAGCTGAGCTTCAACCTTCAGTTCCAAACATACAACAGAAAACTGGTACAATACAAAAAGTGGCCTCCAGCTACAAAAACTTTCTCCTACAAGTAGTTAACTGACAGTTTTTTTTCCAGTGAAAATACAGATATGGCATCCAACGAGTGTTGTCCTGTCTCGTCTTCTTTATATTATTGCCAAGAAGCTGCAACTGAATAAAGCTGAGCTTCAACCTTCAGTTCCAAATTACCATTTTTAAAAAAGCAATTGGCTGTTCCGGCCTACTAAAGGTGTCTGTCTGCCCCTGCCTGGTGTTGTCCTCAACTGAATAAAGCTGAGCTTCAACCTTCTGTTCCAAATTACCATTTTTAAAAAAGCAATTGGCTGTTCCGGCCTACTAAAGGTGTCTGTCTGCCCCTGCCTGGTGTTGTCCTCAACTGAATAAAGCTGAGCTTCAACCTTCTGTTCCAAATTACCATTTTTAAAAAAGCAATTGGCTGTTCCGGCCTACTAAAGGTGTCTGTCTGCCCCTGCCTGGTGTTGTCCTCAACTGAATAAAGCTGAGCTTCAACCTTCTGTTCCAAATTACCATTTTTAAAAAAGCAATTGGCTGTTCCGGCCTACTAAAGGTGTCTGTCTGCCCCTGCCTGGTGTTGTCCTCAACTGAATAAAGCTGAGCTTCTACCTTCTGCCTCTTACTAACTGCTGTTTTTTTAAAAAATTGGCTGTTCCGGCCTACTAAAGGTGTCTGTCTGCCCCTGCCTGGTGTTGTCCTCAACTGAATAAAGCTGAGCTTCTACCTTCTGTTCCAAATTACCATTTTTAAAAATGCAATTGGCTGTTCCGGCCTACTAAAGGTGAATGTCTGCCCCTGCCTGGTGTTGTCCTCAACTGAATAAAGCTGAGCTTCAACCTTCTGTTCCAAATTACCATTTTTAAAAAAGCAATTGGCTGTTCCGGCCTACTAAAGGTGTCTGTCTGCCCCTGCCTGGTGTTGTCCTCAACTGAATAAAGCTGAGCTTCAACCTTCTGTTCCAAATTACCATTTTTAAAAAAGCAATTGGCTGTTCCGGCCTACTAAAGGTGTCTGTCTGCCCCTGCCTGGTGTTGTCCTCAACTGAATAAAGCTGAGCTTCTACCTTCTGTTCCAAATTACCATTTTTAAAAATGCAATTGGCTGTTCCGGCCTACTAAAGGTGTCTGTCTGCCCCTGCCTGGTGTTGTCCTCAACTGAATAAAGCTGAGCTTCTACCTTCTGTTCCAAATTACCATTTTTAAAAATGCAATTGGCTGTTCCGGCCTACTAAAGGTGTCTGTCTGCCCCTGCCTGGTGTTGTCCTCAACTGAATAAAGCTGAGCTTCTACCTTCTGTTCCAAATTACCATTTTTAAAAATGCAATTGGCTGTTCCGGCCTACTAAAGGTGAATGTCTGCCCCTGCCTGGTGTTGTCCTCAACTGAATAAAGCTGAGCTTCTACCTTCTGTTCCAAATTACCATTTTTAAAAATGCAATTGGCTGTTCCGGCCTACTAAAGGTGAATGTCTGCCCCTGCCTGGTGTTGTCCTCAACTGAATAAAGCTGAGCTTCTACCTTCTGTTCCAAATTACCATTTCTAAAAATGCCATTGGCTGTTCCGGCCTACTAAAGGTGTCTGTCTGCCCCTGCCTGGTGTTGTCCTCAACTGAATAAAGCTGAGCTTCAACCTTCAGTTCCAAATTACCATTTTTAAAAATGCCATTGGCTGTTCCGGCCTACTAAAGGTGAATGTCTGCCCCTGCCTGGTGTTGTCCTCAACTGAATAAAGCTGAGCTTCTACCTTCTGTTCCAAATTACCATTTCTAAAAATGCCATTGGCTGTTCCGGCCTACTAAAGGTGTCTGTCTGCCCCTGCCTGGTGTTGTCCTCAACTGAATAAAGCTGAGCTTCAACCTTCTGTTCCAAATTACCATTTTTAAAAATGCAATTGGCTGTTCCGGCCTACTAAAGGTGAATGTCTGCCCCTGCCTGGTGTTGTCCTCAACTGAATAAAGCTGAGCTTCAACCTTCAGTTCCAAATTACCATTTTTAAAAATGCAATTGGCTGTTCCGGCCTACTAAAGGTGTCTGTCTGCCCCTGCCTGGTGTTGTCCTCAACTGAATAAAGCTGAGCTTCAACCTTCAGTTCAAAATTACCATTTTTAAAAATGCAATTGGCTGTTCCGGCCTACTAAAGGTGTCTGTCTGCCCCTGCCTGGTGTTGTCCTCAACTGAACAAAGCTGAGCTTCCACATTCTGGCTTTCGCCCTATACTATCAGATATTAAACTGCATTTGGCCTACTAGTGTGGTTATGCCCTTGAAACAGTGTCTGCTGCTCTTGGGTTTGCTACTCCACTGAACAAAGCAATGCCGCCTGTTTAGACCTGTTACCAATTTTGAACTGCATTTAGCCTACTTTATTCTTTGGCCCTATATCTGTTTCCTCCTCATCCTGCCCATTGCCCAGCCACTGCTAGATGAGTCTGCTGGTACATTGACCTAGACATTCCCCTTACATTCCCCTTATACTCTACACAGCCAGAATCTGACCCTGCTGAAAGTAAGGTTCCCCTTCCCGCATGTTATACCACCTTACACAGGGACAGAGAGGAAGGTGCAGATGAAAGTGCAGGTTCCTTCATCAGGTGGGGGGGCATACTCGTTGGCGACGTCACTGGCACAGGGCCCCTCAGAGTACGCAAAAGTGTCGCTGCTGGTGGGAGGCGCCCCCGCCATGCAAACACACATCGCTGTACTTTGAGGGGCCCTGTGCCAGTGCCAATGCGAACGAGTGGGCCCCCCCTGCTTGCTCAGGATCACAGCACTTGCAACGTTGAAATACTTACCTTTCCCTGCAACACCGCCGTGACGTAGTCCGCATTTCCTGGGCCCACGAAAAACTTGAGCCGGCCCTACTCCCCCCACAACTTTTGCCAAATGACCCCCAATTCCCTATGCCCAACTATTATTATAAAGTTAATTAAGATTGACAAGCTTCAGAAACAAGAATGGATGTTTTTGGCATTAAAATGGGCACTGTAGGTGTTTTCCTGGCCTCCACTCACTGCCGACTATGCTTCCCCATTGACTTGCATTGGGTTTCGTGTTTCGGTCGATCCCCGACTTTTAGCGATAATCGGCCGACTGCACTCGACTCGACTCTGGACAAAATCGGGTTTCACAAAACCCGACTCGATCTTAAAAAAATGAAAGTCGCTCAACTCTAGTCATGAGAAAACAGTCAGAATCACCAGGATCCATTGAAGCGGTCCAGAGTTATAACCTCATAAAGGGACAGTGGTAAGAATTTTAAAAATTGGCCCAGTCATTAATGTGCAAACCACCGTTGGGGATAAAGGGGTTAAATTATTATTTTATTTAAATCCTTATTCAATTTGCCTTACATACAAGTCATTATACAGGAAAGAATATTTCTTAACATTTTATTTCTTGTAAGCTCCATTTTCTCATTGATTTTGAATGTTTTATTATCAGTACTTAAAGTGAAGCAAAAATGTGACGCCATTGTTCTTAGTAGCAGCGATCTGGGAATCAATGATGCTTCCAGGTGTATTCCCTATGCTGTTCTCCTTCTATTCAGCACTTTTTCCATCCATGTCAACATTTTCATTGCTTCCCAGACCTCCTTGTAGAATCTGGCAGAAAAATATTCAGATTTCCCATTTTACTTGTTACTCGAAATGAACATCCAAGCATTAAGAATTGCTCAGTTCGGGTAAGGAGCATTTGAGCATTTTAGTGCTCGCTCATCCCTGAAATCTAATCCAATTGGTTTCCATTACCATTGCCTGGCAAAATAGCAAAGTCTGCTGCATTAATCTGCCACAAAATAATCTGTAAATTTCAAAAAAGGAGCTTGTAAAAACAGAAGACATAGCACATAAAGTATGTAAATGGTGTCTTATTTTATTAAATGAACTGTCAGCATAGATAAAAATGACATGACTCATTGGATACTGAACAACATTTCTTCTATTTTTTGTCTTTTGCCATTATTTTGTGAGTACACGATAGGGAACCAAGCTGCCACTCATTTGACAACAGGAACAAAGGAACAAAGGAACCTGGGAGAATTAATGGTTTGTATAGTATGTGGGGATATGTTCTTTCCTCTCATCCCAGAAGTTGACTCCCTGTTTGGTGTCGAGTTCCAGCCTCTGCACAAGGGGAATCTTGAACCATCTCCGCTGTGGTCTCCTATTCTTCTGTCACCTGTTGGACCACTAGGAAGGTCCTTGAGTGCTAAAACTATAAAAGGTTTGCATGGGCCGCACAGCCATGCGCTAGTATCAAACGAATGTTAAAGAGCTCAGCGCCAGTGAGGTCATGCTTGTATGTGGTCAGGGTTTGGCTGAAATAAGCCCCTAGAATACCGGCACCTCCGGTGAGGAGTTGTTTGTCTGCTATTCTAACTGCATGACCACAGTTTTGCTCTGTTTGGTAGCTGTGTTCCCCTGTGAGGTTAACAGGGCACAGCATCTTGTTATTCTAGCGAATCTGTGAAGTAACAGAGTTCACTAATACCGCCATATAGTACCGCCTATTACTAGCAGCAGGTTTCTCTCTTGCACGGTGGACCCCGGGTTGCGAACGCATCAACTGTCTCATAAATATATATTCGGTGCCTTCTGCCAACCCTAACACTCCCCTTCTAATTGTTTGTATATCAAACAGTATCAGATACCATTGAGGGTTTTTTTTTTCTTTTTATTTTGAGGTTTTTACTATTTGTGATATTTTTTCTAGTCTATCAATTTCACTAAATCTCTAAATAAATATTAGCAAAGTAAAATGATGTTAGAAATGCATGGCACGTAGCAATAGACACTAATGGAAGCTTAAAAGCAGTCTCAGTGTTAGTCTCTTTGTGTCTAGAATATCTCTTATTTTTGACATTTTCTTACTGTTTCTCATTTGGATTATAGAGAACTGATAGGGCACTGTGTGCCCTCATTATCTCCTGACACCTGAGAAAGAGCGGCAGAGAGAACATCTATTGGAAGAGAGATAATGTGCATAAAGAACATTTAAAATTATCATTGCAGCTTAGTGACTTAGATATGAAGAATTCTTATTAAAAACTAGATTTTATTTAATTTTAAAAAATATATTTTTTAATGATATCTCAGTACCTACAGATAATTACTGTTTAAATGTTAATACAATTATTACATTTCTAAATTTGAAGATGTATTAGATGTAAAATATTTGCACGGCATATCTTTTTGGGTTAAAATTCACTAGTCTTTTTGAGAGTTTTGGAAATTGTACTTACATCAGACCATAGAGTTGTAACTAAGGAAACTCACAAGTGTTTGAGAAAGGGGATGTACCATATATACTCGAGTATAAGCCGACCCGAGTATAAGCCGACCACCCTAATTTTTCCACAAAAAACTGGGAAAACTTATTGACTCGAGTATAAGCCTAGGGTGGAAAATGCAGCAGCTACCGGTGAATTTCAAAAGTAAAAATAGATGTTCCATACCGTTCATTAGGGCCCCATAGATGCTCCATATAAAGCTGTGCCACATATATAATGCTCTGCACCATTCATTATGGCCCCATAGATGCTCCACATAAAGCTGTGCCATATATAATGCTCTGCACCGTTCAGTATGGCCCCATAGATGCTCCATATAAAGCTGTGCCATATATAATGCTCTGCACCGTTCAGTATGGCCCCATAGATGCTCCTTATAAAGCTGTGCAATATATAATGCTCTGCACCGTTCATTATGGCCCCATAGATGCTCCACATAAAGCTGTGCCATATATAATGCTCTGCACCATTCATTATGGTCCCATAGATGCTCCACAGAAAGCTGTGCCATATATAATGCTCTGCACCGGTCATTATGGTCCCATAGATGCTCCACATAGAGCTGTGCCATATATAATGCTCTGCACCGTTCAGTATGGCCCCATAGATGCTCCATATAAACCTGTGCAATGTATAATGCTCTGCACCATTCATTATTGCCCCATAGATGCTCCATATAAATCTGTGCAATATATAATGCTGCTGCTGCAATAAAAAAAAAATGACATACTCACCTCTCTTGCTGCCCGCAGCTCCTCAGCGTCCCGTCTCGGCGTCTCTCCGCACTGACTGTTCAGGCAGAGAGCGGCGCGCACACTAATACGTCATCGCGCCCTCTGACCTGAACAGTCAGAGCAAGAGGACGGGAAGATGGAGCGGTGCCCGGCATGTGGAACGCGGACAGCTAACTATGACATACTTACCTGCTCCCGGCGTCCCTGGCTCCTTATCCCGGACAGCTGGTGCCGCAGCCTCTTCCTCTGTCAGCGGTCACCATTATTTTCATTAGAGGAATGAATATGCGGCTCCGCCCCTATGGGAGTGGAGTCCATATTCATAACTTTAATGAGCGGTACCACGTGACCGCTGAACAGGGGAAGAGCTGCGGCACCGAAAACCGTGGTATGGGCAGGGGGAGCGCCAGGAGCGCCGGGACTAGGTGAGTATGCGACAGTCCTCTCTCCCCCTCACCCGCCGACCCCACCGCCGATCATGACTCGAGTATAAGCAGAGAGGGGCAATTTCAGCCCAAAAATTTGGGCTGAAAATCTCAGCTTATACTCGAGTATATATGATTGTAACTTTGTAGTCACCGAAGCCAGCTTTAAATTTAGTGGTGCCAGATATGGTCTTTTGTATTGACACTTCCACTTTGAACAGCTTTGATGCCATTCAGTGTGGCCTAGCCATTTCAGATACTCCCATATTTGAGTATATAAACAAAATCAAGCTATCTACTATATAATTGTCTAAGGGTCACTTCTGTCTGTCTGTCGCGGATATTCATTGGCCGCGGCCTCTGTCATGGAAATCCAAGTTGCTGATTGGTCGCGGCAAAACGGCCATGACCAATCAGTGACGGGCACAGTCCGGCGGCAAAATGACCGCTCCTTCCTCCCCGCAGTCAGTGCCCGCTCCATACTCCCTGCAGTAATAAGTAAATAGTAAAAATATCTAATGTTAAAAATAATTTTAAAAATAAAAAATCGTTATATACTCACTGTCCGTCGGCCCCTCAGATCCAGAACCGGCCTTTCCCACTCCTCACGATGCTCCGGTGACCGCTCCATGCATTGCAGTCTCGCAAGATGATGACGTAGCGGTCTCGCGAGACCGCTATGTCATCATCTCGCGAGACCGCAATGCACTCTTGGGACCGGAGCGCACGAGGAGCGTCGGTAACTGCTTCGCCTGCATCCGGGGGCCAACGGAAGGTGAGTATATAACGATTTTTTATTTAAATTCTTTTTTTTAACAGGGATATGATGCTCACATTGCTATATACTGCGTGGGCTGTGCAATATACTGCGTGGACTGTGCTATATACTGCGTGGCTGTGCAATATACTACGTGGGCTGGGCAATATATTACGTGGTTGTGCAATATACTATGTGGGCTGTGCAATATACTGCGTGGGCTGTGCTATATACTACGTGGGCTGTGCAATATACTATGTGGCCTGTGTTATACACTACGTGGCGTGTGTTATACACTATGTGGGCTGTGTTATACACTACGTGGCCTGTGTTATATACTACATGGGCTGTGTTATTCACTACGTGGGCTATGTTATATACTGCGTGTGTGGGCTGTTATATATTATATATGTTAAATATATATATTCACACTTTTATGAACAATTAACATACCTCCCAACCGTCCCGGATCCAGTGGGACTGTCCCAATTTTGACAGTCAGCCCCGCGATCCCGGGCGGGATATTAGTTGTCCCGTACTGGTTGGGAGGTGTGTATGTCACCCGGTCAGCTCTCTGAGCCCCTGCACCCGCAGAGCAGCATATTGGCTGCTCTGTGTATGCTTTGTGCGCACAGGACCTGTGATGAAGTCACAGGATGGGAGGAGTCAGGGGGTCACATGATCGGGAGGACCTCCGTGTACAAGACTCTGCTGGTTGTCATGGCGCTGGAGGAGGGTAAGCGTATGTGTGAGGTCAGGAGGTGTTTACAGTGTGGATGTAGGAGAGCCATGTGTGTACGAGGTGTATGGATCGGAGCAGCGTGTGAAAGGTGTTATGGAGGGGAGTCGTGTGTGTAAGAGGTGTACGGAGCCATGTTTACAAGGTGTACGGAGCTGTTGTGAACTCTGTTTTTGGGCTCTTTCTTGTGGTCACAAGTGGTACTGTGTGAGTGCTGTCTTTGGGCTCCCTCTGGTGGCTCTTTGTGTCAATCTGCAGGTCTGAGGCTGGTTCAGCTGTCTCGTTATCTGTTAGCTGGTTTCCTATTTAGCTCACCTGGACTTTCAGTGGTTGCCTGCTGTCGATGTATTCAGTGCTATTTTGATCTCTCCTGAATCCCTTCGTTATTAGTCTCGCCAAGAGAAGCTAAGTTTCTGTTTGGTTATTTTTTGCTCATCAGTAGTGTTGAGCATTCCGATACTGCAAGTATCGGGTATCGGCCGATACTTGCTGTATCGGAATTTCCGATACCGAGATCCGATACTTTTGTGGTATCGGGTATCGGGTATCGCAACAACATTAATGTAATAATGTGTAAAAGAGAGAATTAAAATAAAAAATATTGCTATACTCACCTCTCCGACGCAGCCTGGACCTCAGCGAGGGAACCGGCAGCGTTGTTTGTTTAAATTTCGCGCTTTTACTTGGTTACGTGAAGTCCCGGCTTGTGATTGGTCAGGGCGGCCATGTTGCCGGGACGCGGACCAATCACAGCAAGCCGTGACGAAATTACGTCACGGCTTGCTGTGATTGGTCCGCGTCCCGGCAACATGGCCGCCATTAACCAATCACAAGCCGTGACGTCACGGGAGGCTGGACATGCGCGTATGTTAAAAAGCGCGCGTGTCCAGCCTCCAGTGACGTCCCGGCTTATGATTGGTCACGGCGCCATGTTGCCGGGACGCGGACCAATCACAGCAAGCCGTGACGAAATTACGTCATGGCTTGCTGTGATTGGTCCGCGTCCCGGCAACATGGCCGCCATTAACCAATCACAAGCCGTGACGTCACGGGAGGCTGGACATGCGCGTATTTTAAAAAGCGCGCGTGTCCAGCCTCCAGTGACGTCCCGGCTTATGATTGGTCACGGCGCCATGTTGCCGGGACGCGGAACAATCACAGCAAGCCGTGACGAAATTACGTCATGGCTTGCTGTGATTGGTCCGCGTCCCGGCAACATGGCCGCCATTAACCAATCACAAGCCGTGACGTCACGGGAGGCTGGACATGCGCGTATTTTAAAAAGCGCGCGTGTCCAGCCTCCCGTGACGTCACGGCTTGTGATTGGTTAATGGCGGCCATGTTGCCGGGACGCGGACCAATCACAGCAAGCCGTGACGTAATTTCGTCATGGCTTGCTGTGATTGGTCCGCGTCCCGGCAACATGGCCGCCCTGACCAATCACAAGCCGGGACTTCACGTAACCAAGTAAAAGCGTGAATTTTAAACAAACAACGCTGCCGGTTCCCTCGCTGAGGTCCAGGCTGCGTCGGACAGGTGAGTATAGCAATATTTTTTATTTTAATTCTTTATTTTACACATTTATATGGATCCCAGGGTCTGAAGGAGAGTTTCCTCTCCTTCAGACCCTGGGAACCATCGGGAATACCGTCCGATACTTGAGTCCCATTGACTTGTATTGGTATCGGATATCGGTATCGGATTGGATCCGATACTTTGCCGGTATCGGCCGATACTTTCCGATACCGATACTTTCAAGTATCGGACGGTATCGCTCAACACTACTCATCAGTGTTCAATATGTTTCTTGGTTATTTATTTGTCCTTGTCCAGCTTGCTAATATGTGATTTCCTTGCTTGCTGGTAGCTCTAGGGGGCTGAGTTTCTCCCCTCACACCGTTAGTTGGTGTGGGGGTTCTTGTATTCTCAGCGTGGATATTTTGTATAGGGTTTTTTACTGACCGCACAGTTCCCTGCCTGTCTTCTGCTATCTAGTATTAGTGGGCCTCATTTGCTGAATCTGTTTTCATTTCTACGTTTTGTATTTTCCCCTTACCTCACCGTTATTATTTGTTGGGGGCTTCCTATATCTTTGGGGTCATTTCTCTGAGGCAAGTGAGGTCTTACTTTCTCTTTAGGGGTAGCAAGTTTCTCAGGCTGCGTCGAGACGTCCAGGAATTCAAGCACGTTCACCGGCTACCTTTAGTGTGTTTGTTAGGATCAGGTTTTGCGGTCAGTCCAGTTACCACCTCCCTAGAGCTCGTTCTATGTTCAGTAACTTAGCTAGTTCATTCTGTGATCCTCAGCCACTAAGGATCATAACAGTACAGCAGGCCAAAAAAGTGTTTAATGCATCGCAGAAGTGGGATAAGAGAAGTCCTGAGTACAATTTTTTTTTTCCTCTCCCTTTGCTGCAGTCTGTCCAGCTTCTCTCATCCCCTTAATCTCTGGGTGGCTTTGAGTTCAGCTGCAGACATGGATATTCAGAGTCTGACTTCTAGTGTGGATCATCTTGCTGCAAGGGTGCAAAGCATTCAGGATTTTGTTGTTCACAGTCCTATGTCTGAGCCAAAAGTACCTATTCCTGAGTTGTTTTCTGGAGATAGATCTAGGTTTCTGTATTTTAAGAATAATTGTAAATTATTTCTTTCTTTGAGACCTCGTTCCTCTGGTGATTCCGCTCAGCAAGTTAGAATTGTTATCTCCCTGTTACGTGGCGACCCTCAAGATTGGGCTTTCTCCCTGGCGCCAGGAGACCCTGCATTGCTGAATGTGGATGCGTTTTTTCTGGCGCTTGGATTGCTTTATGAGGAACCTAATCTTGAGAACCAGGCAGAAAAGGCCTTGCTGGCTCTCTCTCAGGGCCAGGATGAAGCTGAGGTGTATTGTCAAAAATTTCGAAAATGGTCGGTGCTTACTCAATGGAATGAGTGTGCCCTGGCTGCAAATTTCAGAGAAGGTCTTTCTGAAGCCATTAAGAATGTTATGGTGGGGTTCCCCACACCTGCAAGTCTGAATGACTCAATGGCTTTGGCCATTCAGATTGATCGGCGTTTGCGGGAGCGCAAATCTGCGCACCATCTGGCGGTGTTTTCTGAACAGAGACCTGAGTCTATGCAATGTGACCGAATTCTGACCAGAATTGAGCGGCAAGATCATAGACGTCAAAATGGGTTGTGCTTTTACTGTGGTGATTCAACTCATGTTATCTCAGCATGCTCTAAGCGCATAAAAAAAATTGCTAAATCTGTCACCGTTGGTACTATACAGCCTAAATTCATTTTGTCTGTTACGTTAATTTGTTCTTTGTCTTCCTATTCGGTTATGGCTTTTGTGGATTCAGGTGCTGCCCTGAACCTGATGGATTTGTCGTTTGCCAGGTGCTGTGGTTTGGTCCTGGAGCCTTTGGAATTCCCTGTTCCACTGAGGGGAATTGATGCTACACCATTGGCTGAGAATAAGCCTCAGTATTGGACTCAAGTGACCATGTGCATGACTCCTGTACATCAGGAGGTGATTCGCTTTCTTGTGCTGCATAATTTGCATGATGTTGTCGTTTTGGGTCTGCCATGGCTGCAGGCTCATAATCCAGTTTTGGATTGGAAAGCTATGTCTGTTTCAAGTTGGGGTTGCCAGGGGATTCATGGCGATGCTCCTTTGGTGTCAATTGCTTCTTCCACTCCTTCTGAGGTCCCTGAGTTTTTGTCGGACTACCAGGATGTATTTGATGAGCCCAGATCCGGTGCCCTGCCTCCTCACAGGGATTGTGATTGTGCTATAAATTTGATTCCTGGTAGTAAGTTCCCTAAGGGACGACTTTTTAATTTGTCTGTACCAGAACATGCCGCGATGCGGAGTTATATAAAGGAGTCTTTAGTGAAGGGACATATTCGCCCGTCCTCCTCCCCTCTTGGTGCAGGATTCTTTTTTGCGGCCAAGAAGGATGGTTCTCTGAGACCTTGTATAGATTATCGTCTTCTAAATAAAATCACGGTCAAATTTCAGTATCCTTTGCCATTATTATCTGATCTGTTTGCTCGGATTAAGGGGTCCAGTTGGTTTACCAAGATAGATCTTCGTGGTGCGTATAACCTTGTGCGTATTAAGCAGGGGGATGAATGTAAAACAGCATTTAATACGCCCGAAGGCCATTTTGAGTACTTGGTGATGCCTTTTGGACTCTCTAATGCTCCTTCTGTGTTCCAGTCCTTCATGCATGACATCTTCCGAGAATATCTGGATAAATTTATGATTGTGTATCTGGATGACATTTTGGTCTTTTCTGAGGACTGGGAGTCCCATGTGAAGCAGGTCAGGATGTGGGTCTCCTGTGGGATTTGTGCTCGGGCTAAGCCTTGCTGTTCTCATGCCAGCGGTTTGCTTTTGCCTTTGCCTGTCCCGAAGAGGCATTGGATGCACATTTCCATGGATTTTATTTCGGATCTTCCAGTCTCTCAGAGAATGTCTGTCATTTGGGTGGTGTGTGATCGTTTTTCCAAAATGGTCCATTTGGTGCCCTTGCCTAAGTTGCCTTCCTCCTCCGATTTGGTTTCTCTATTTTTTCAGAATGTGGTTCGCTTGCATGGCATCCCTGAAAATATTGTGTCTGACAGAGGATCCCAGTTTCTGTCCAGATCTTGGCGGATTTTTTGGGCTAAGATGGGCATTGATTTGTCTTTTTCATCGGCCTTCCATCCTCAGACGAATGGCCAAACCGAGCGAACTAATCAGACCTTGGAAACTTATTTAAGATGTTTTGTTTCTGCTGATCAGGATGATTGGGTGACTTTTTTGCCTTTGGCCGAGTTTGCCCTTAATAATCGGGCTAGTTCTGCTACTTTGGTTTCGCCTTTTTTCTGCAATTCTGGTTTTCATCCTCGTTTCTCCTCGGGTCAGGTCGAGCCTTCTGACTGTCCTGGGGTGGATTCTGTGGTGGATAGGTTGCAGCAGATTTGGAACCATGTGGTGGACAATTTGAAGTTGTCACAGGAGAAGGCTCAGCCCTTTGACAACCGCCGTTGCGGTGTGGGTCCCCGACTTCGTGTTGGGGATTTGGTATGGCTGTCTTCTCGGTATGTTCCTATGAAGGTCTCCTCTCCTAAATTCAAGCCTCGCTTCATCGGTCCTTATAAGATTTTGGAAATCCTTAACCCGGTGTCATTTCGTTTGGACCTCCCAGCGTCGTTTGCCATTCATAACGTGTTCTGTTATGGTTTCCAATGGCAAGGAAACATCAGAAGCATAGAATAAACGGACAAGCTCTCGGGTGATGGAAACTAGAGCTGACCGCGATGCTAAACCTACACACCACACTAGAAGTAGCCAGGGGGCATTCCTGCGTTGTCTCTAGATGCCGCGCGCCAGCCGGAGAACTAACTACCCCTGGTAGAAGAAAACACAGTCCTGGCTTGCCTCCAGAGAATGTCCCCACAGGAGATAGCAGCCCCCCACATATAATAACGGTGAGAGCAGATGAAAAGACACACGTAGTATGAAAGCAGATTTAGCACAGAGAGGCCCGCTAACTAAATAGCAGAAAGATACAACAGAGGACTTCGCGGTCAGCTGCAAAACCCTTCAAAACACCATCCTGAAATTACCTTAACTCATGTGACAACTCATGCCACTGGAGTAGTAATTTCAGCCCAACAAGAGCTTCCAGCTGCAGAGATTCACATAAGTGCAAACTGGACAAAACATACAAAAATAGACTCAAGGACTAAAGTGTCCAACTTAGCTGAGCAGAAAACTGGGAGCAGGAACATGCAACAGAATCACTCTGGATACATTGATGGCCAGCATTAGAATGACTGAGGAGCAAGGTTAAATAGGATACTCCCACATCCTGATAGGAACAGGTGAACTGAGAAGACAAAGCTTGCAGGACACCAGTACCACAAGAGACCACCGGGGGAGCCCATGATCCGAATCACAACAGTGTTCCATAGGTCTTTGTTGCGGAGGTATGTGGTGCCTGTGGTTCCTTCTGTTGAGCCCCCTGCCCCGGTGCTGGTTGAGGGCGAATTGGAGTACGTGGTGGAGAAGATCTTGGATTCTCGTGTTTCTAGACAGAGGCTTCAGTATTTGGTTAAGTGGAAGGGCTATGGTCAGGAGGATAATTCCTGGGTTGTCGCCTCTGATGTTCATGCGGCCGATTTGGTTCGTGCCTTCCATGTGGCTCATCCTGATCGCCCTGGGGGTTTTGATGAGGGTTCGGTGACCCCTATTCAAGGGGGGGTACTGTTGTGAACTCTGTTTTTGGGCTCCCTCTTGTGGTCACAAGTGGTACTGTGTGAGTGCTGTCTTTGGGCTCCCTCTGGTGGCTCTTTGTGTCATTCTGCAGGTCTGAGGCTGGTTCAGCTGTCTCGTTATCTGTTAGCTGGTTTCCTATTTAGCTCACCTGGACTTTCAGTGGTTGCCTGCTGTCGATGTATTCAGTGCTATTTTGATCTCTCCTGAATCCCTTCGTTATTAGTCTCGCCAAGAGAAGCTAAGTTTCTGTTTGGTTATTTTTTGCTCATCAGTGTTTAATATGTTTCTTGGTTATTTATTTGTCCTTGTCCAGCTTGCTAATATGTGATTTCCTTGCTTGCTGGTAGCTCTAGGGGGCTGAGTTTCTCCCCTCACACCGTTAGTTGGTGTGGGGGTTCTTGTATTCTCAGCGTGGATATTTTGTATAGGGTTTTTTACTGACCGCACAGTTCCCTGCCTGTCTTCTGCTATCTAGTATTAGTGGGCCTCATTTGCTGAATCTGTTTTCATTTCTACGTTTTGTATTTTCCCCTTACCTCACCGTTATTATTTGTTGGGGGCTTCCTATATCTTTGGGGTCATTTCTCTGAGGCAAGTGAGGTCTTACTTTCTCTATAGGGGTAGCAAGTTTCTCAGGCTGCGTCGAGACATCCAGGAATTTAGGCACGTTCACCGGCTACCTTTAGTGTGTTTGTTAGGATCAGGTTTTGCGGTCAGTCCAGTTACCACCTCCCTAGAGCTCGTTCTATGTTCAGTAACTTAGCTAGTTCATTCTGTGATCCTCAGCCACTAAGGATCATAACACGGAGCACAGCCGTATGTGTACGAGGTGTATGGAGCAGAGCAGCGTGTGAAAGGTGTATGGAGCAGAGTCGTATGTGTAAGACGTGTACGGAGCAGAGCCACGTGCGTACGAGTTGTACAGAGCATAGCCACGTGTGTACGAGGTGTGCGGAGCAGAGCCATGTGTGTACAAGGTATATGAAGTGGAGCTGTGTGTGCAAGGTGTATGGAGCGGAGCCATGTGTGCACGAGATGTATGGAGAGGAGCCGTGTATATGAGGTGTACGGAACGGAGCCGTGTGTGTATGAGGTGTACGGAGTGGAGCAGTGTGTGTATGAGGTGTACAGAGCGGAGCTGTGTGTGTGCAAGGTATACAGAGCGGAGCAGCGTGTGCAATGTGTACGGAGCGGGGCCATGTGTGTACGAGGTTTACGGAGGGGAGCCGTGTGTGTGCAAGGTATACGGAGCGGAGCTGCATGTGCAATGTGTATGGAGCGGAGCCGTGAGTGTACGAGGTGTATGGAGTGGTGCCTTGTGTGTACGAGATGTATGGAGTGGAGCCATGTGTGTATGAGGTGTACGGAGTGGAGCCATGTGTGTGCAAGGTATATGGAGCGGAGCAGCGTGTGCAATGTGTATGGAGCAGAGCCATGTGTGTACGAGGTGTACGGAGTGGAGCCATGTTTGTACGAGCTGTACGGAGTGGTGCCGTGTGTGTACGAGATGTATGGAGAGAAGCCGTGTGTGTATGAGGTGTACAGAGCGGAGCCGTGTGTGTGCAAGGTATACGGAGCGGAGCATCGTGTGCAATGTGTATGGAGCGGAGCCATGTGTGTATGAGGTGTACGGAGCAGAGCCATGTGTGTGCAAGGTATACGGAGCAGAGCAGCGTGTGCAATGTGTATGATGCGGAGCCGTGTGTGTATGAGGTGTACGGAGTGGTGCCATGTGTGTACGAGATGTATGGAGAGGAGCCGTGTGTGTACGAGATGTATGGAGAGGAGCCGTGTGTGTATGAGGTGTACGGAGCGGAGCCGTGTGTGTGCAAGGTATATGGAGCGGAACAGCGTGTGCAATGTGTATGGAGTGGAGCTGTGTGTGTACGAGGTGTACGGAGTGGAGCCGTGTGTGTACGAGGTGTACAGAGTGGAGCCGCGTGTGTATGAGGTGTATGGAGTGGAGCCGTCTGTGTGTACGAGCTGTGCTGAGTGGTGCCGTGTGTGTACAAGATGTATGGAGAGCAGCCGTGTGTGTATAAGGTGTATGGAGCAGAGCCGTGTGTGTGCAAGGTATACGGAGCGGAGCAGCGTGTGCAATGTGTATGGAGCAGAGCCGTGTGTGTACGAGGTGTACGGAGTGGTGCCATGTGTGTACGAGATGTATGGAGAGGAGCCGTGTGTGTACGAGATGTATGGAGCGGAGCCGTGTGTGTGCAAGGTATACGGAGCGGAGCAGCGTGTGCAATGTGTATGGAGCGGAGCCGTGTGTGTACGAGGTGTACGGAGTTGTGCAACGTGTGTACGAGATGTATGGAGAGGAGCCGTGTGTGTACGAGATGTATGGAGCGGAGCCGTGTGTGTACGAGGTGTACGGAGTGGTGCCACATGTGTACGAGATGTATGGAGAGGAGCCGTGTGTGTACGAGATGTATGGAGCAGAGCCGTTTGTGTACGAGGTGTACGGAGTGGAGCCGTGTGTGTACGAGGTGTACAGAATGGAGCCGCGTGTGTATGAGGTGTATGGAGTGGAGCCGTCTGTGTGTACGAGCTGTGCTGAGTGGTGCCGTGTGTGTACAAGATGTATGGAGAGCAGCCGTGTGTGTATAAGGTGTATGGAGCAGAGCCGTGTGTGTGCAAGGTATACGGAGCGGAGCAGCGTGTGCAATGTGTATGGAGCAGAGCCGTGTGTGTACGAGGTGTACGGAGTGGTGCCATGTGTGTACGAGATGTATGGAGAGGAGCCGTGTGTGTACGAGATGTATGGAGCGGAGCCGTGTGTGTGCAAGGTATACGGAGCGGAGCAGCGTGTGCAATGTGTATGGAGCGGAGCCGTGTGTGTACGAGGTGTACGGAGTTGTGCAACGTGTGTACGAGATGTATGGAGAGGAGCCGTGTGTGTACGAGATGTATGGAGCGGAGCCGTGTGTGTACGAGGTGTACTGAGTCGTGCCACATGTGTACGAGATGTATGGAGAGGAGCCGTGTGTGTACGAGATGTATGGAGCGGAGCCGTTTGTGTACGAGGTGTACGGAGTGGAGCCGTGTGTGTGCGAGGTGTACGGAGTGGAGCCGTGTGTGTGTATGAGGTGTACGGAGCAGTGCTGTGTGTACGAGGTGTACAGAGCGGAGCCGCATGTGCAAGGTGTATGGAGCGCAGTCGTGTTTGTACAAGGTGTATGGAGCGGAGCCATGTGTGTACGAGGTGTACAGATTGGAGCCGTGTGTGTACGAGATATATGGAAAGGAGACATGTGTGTATGAGGTGTACGGAGCGGAGCCGTGTGTGTATAAGGTGTATGGAGCGGAGCCGTGTGTGTACGA
Organism: Ranitomeya variabilis; assembly: GCF_051348905.1. Lineage (NCBI taxonomy): Eukaryota > Metazoa > Chordata > Amphibia > Anura > Dendrobatidae > Ranitomeya > Ranitomeya variabilis. The sequence continues at coordinate 772,178,081 of NC_135233.1, read as the reverse complement.
GGTGTACGGAGTGGAGCCGTGTGTGTACGAGGTGTACGGAGTGGAGCCGTGTGTGTACGAGGTGTATGGGGAGGAGCCGTGTGTGTACGAGGGTGTACGAAGTGGAGCCGTGTGTGTATGAGGTGTATGGAGCGGAGCCGTGTGTGTGTATGAGCTGTACTGAGTGGTGCCATGTGTGTACAAGATGTATGGAGAGGAGCCGTGTGTGTATAAGGTGTACGGACCGGAGCCATGTGTGTGCAAGGTATACGGAGTGGAGCAGTGTGTGCAATGTGTACGGAGCGGAGCCGTGTGTGTACGAGGTGTACGGAGTGGGGCCGTGTGTGTGCGAGGTGTACGGAGTGGAGCCGTGTGTGTATGAGGTGTACGGAGTGGAGCTGTGTGTGCACGAGGTGTACGGAGCAGAGCCGCATGTGCAAGCTGTATGGAGTGCAGTCGTGTTTGTATGAGGTGTATGGAGCGGAACCATGTGTGTATGAGGTGTATGGAGTGGAGCCGTGTGTGTACGAGATGTATGGAGAGGAGCAGTGTGTGTATGTGGTGTACGGAGCGGAGCCGTGTGTGTATAAGGTGTATGGAGCGGAACCGTGTGTGTACGAGGTGTACGGAGTGGAGCCGTGTGTGTACGAGGTGTATGGGGAGGAGCCATGTGTGTATGAGGTGTACGGAGCGGAGCCGTGTGTGTACGAGGTGTATGGAGCAGAGCCGCATGTGCAAGGTGTATGGAGCGGAGTCGTGTGTGAATGAGGTGTACAGAGCGGATGCTGGCTGTGTCGGATCGGAGCAGATATTGCTCCTCGCTCTGACACTGACTGGCACAGGAGACACGGAGAGGTCTTTATCAGTGGCGTATCACAGTTGCAGTGACGTGAGCAGTCAGCGGCACAGCTGGATGACACCATTCAGCGCCGTGTGAGTGGAAGCTGCCGGCTGCTGCGAGGGTGCGCAGTGAAAGGTGTGTGTATGTAGTGATGGAAAAGGCAATGATGGGGTGGGGTAACCATGTGTGACCATTATACTGTACCCAGCATTGTGGTGGGCCATTATACTGTATGGAGCATCGTGAGGGGCCATTATACTGTACCCAGCATTATGTGTGGCCATTATACTGTACCCAGCATTGTGTGGGGCCATTATACAGTACAAAGCATCATGTGGGGCCATTATACTGTATGGACCATCACGTGGGGCAAGTATACTGTACACAGCATCATGTGAGGCCATTATACAGTATGGAGCATAATGTGGCCATTATACAGTATGGAGCATTATGTGTGGCCATTATACAGTATGGGGAACTGTGTGGCCATTATACAGTATGGAGCATCATGTGGAGCCATTATACAGTAAGGAACATCATGTGTGGTCATTATACAGTATTGAGCATCATGTGTGGCCATTATACAGTACGCAGCATCATATGTGGCAATTATACAGTACGAAGCATCATGTGGGGCTATTATACAGTATGGAGCAAAATGTAGCCATTATACAGTATGGAGCATCATGTGTGGCCATTATACACTATGGAGCATTATGTGGCCATTATACAGTATGGAGCATCATGTGTGGCCATTATACTGTATGGAGCATCATGTGTGGCCATTATATAGTACGCAGCATCATGTGTGGCAATTATACAGTACGAAGCATCATTTGAGGCTATTATACAGTATGGAGCATAATGTGGCCATTATACAGTATGGAGCATCATGTGTGGCCATTATACAGTATGGAGCATCATGTGGCCATTATACAGTATGGAGCATCATGTGTGGCCATTATACAGTATGGAGCATCATGTGTGGCCATTATACAGTATGGAGCATCATGTGTGACCATTATACAGTATCGAGCACTGTGTGGCCATTATACAGTATGGAGCACTGTGTGGCCAATATACAGTATGGAGCATTATGTGGAGCCATTATGCAGTATGCAGCATTATGTGTGGCCATTATACAGTATGGGGCACTGTGCGGCCAATATACGGTATGGAGCATCATGTGTAGCCATTATACAGTATGGAGCATCATGTGTGGCCATTATACAGTATGGAGTTTCATGTGTGGCCATTATACAGTATGGAGCATCATGTGGCCATTATACACTATGTAGTGTCATGTGTGGCCAATATACAGTATGGAGCACTGTGTGGCCATTATACAGTATGGAGAGCCATGTTTGGCCAATATACAGTATGGAGCATCATGTGGAGCCATTATACAGTATGGAGCATCATGTGTGGCCATTATACAGTATGCAGCATCATGTGGGCCCATTATACTCTATGGAGCATCACGTGGGGCCAGTACACTGTACGCAGCATCATTTGGGGCCATTTTACAGTATGGAGCATCATGTGTGGCCATTATACAGTATGGAGCATCATGTGTGGCCATTATACAGTATGGAGCATCATGTGTGGCCATTATACAGTATGGAGCGTCATGTGTGGCCATTATACAGTATGGAGAGTCATGTGTGGCCATTATACAGCATGGAGCGTCATGTGCGGCCATTATACAGCATGGAGCATCATGTGTGGCCATTATACAGTATGGAGCGTCATGTGTGGCCATTATACAGTATGGAGCGTCATGTGTGGCCATTATACAGTATGGAGCATCATGTGTGGCCATTATATAGTATGGAGCGTCATGTGTGGCCATTGTACAGTATGGAGCGTCATGTGTGGCCATTATACAGTATGGAGCACTGTGTGGCCATATTTATTTTTTGTTTATAATTATTTTTTACGAAACATTGTGATCACAAGTGCTAAATGGGTGTGGTTAGGGCGTGACTAGCTGTGAAATGGGTGTGGTCAAATGTGTGGCCTAAAATTTGCTAACTTTGTCCCTCATTCACTTCCTCCAAAGTTGGGAGGTATGATTATCATAATTTAATACTATATTATTTGCACATTTAATACCATCTGTTATTGGATGAGCAGCTAGCAGTTATTTGAATGCTTTCATTGAGTCTTCCTTCAGTATGGGACAAAATATTCCATAATTTGACTATGGCTATGATGGACTACTCTAGTGGGTGGAACCCCCTCTTGTTCAGGCTAAACTTCATACATCGGACCATTGGGACCAACCCGTCGTATCAGTTGGTGTGGAGTCCACCCTGTTGTGAATTCCGCTCTTGGGCTCCCTCCGGTGGTTGTGAGTAGCACTTTTGTGAGTTCTGCTCTTGGGCTCCCTCCGGTGGTTTTGAGTGGTATGGCTGCTTCTTGGAATTAGCATCAGCAGCTGCTTCCACTGATCGTCTTTCTGGCTCGGCTATTTTAGTCTGGCCTTATCCCTCAATCAATGCCAGTTGTCAATTGTTCCTGCTTGGAGTCTCGGCTCTTTTGGATTTCCCTGACACTCTGACCTGTTCAGCAAAGATAAGTCCTTGCTTGTCCTTTTGCAGTCCTCTTGTTGTGGACTTATTGTTCAGCACATTCTATGTTTTGCTCATTTGCCCAGCTTATCAGTATGGATCTATTCAGCTAAGCTGGAAGCTCTGGGCAGCAGATTTTGCCCTCCACACCTTTAGTCAGGTGTGGAGATTTTTGCATTTCTCTGCGGTGGACTTTTTCTAGTTTTTATTACTGACCGCACAGTGTTCTGTCCTGTACTATCTATCTAGCTAGAAGTGGCCTCCTTTGCTGAATCTTGTTTCATTCTATGTATGTCATTTCCTTCTCCTCTCACAGTCATTATTTGTGGGGGGCTGTCTGTCCTTTGGGGATTTTCTCTGAGGCAAGATAGCTTTCCTGTTTCTACCTTTAGGGGTAGCTAGTTCTCCGGCTGTGACGAGGTGTCCAGGGAGTGACAGGAACATCCCACGGCTACTTCTAGTGTTGTGTTAAGATCAGGAACTGCGGTCAGTATAGTTACCACCTGCTCAGAGCTAGTCGCATGTCGCTCCTAAATCACCAGTCTATAACACCACCCCTGTTGTGAACTCTGTTTTCAGGCTCCCTCTTGTGGTCACTGGTGGTATGGTGTGACTTTTGCTTTGGGCTCCCCCTGGTGGCTTTGATTGTTATCCTGCTGGTCTCTGGCTATCAGCTGGTTCGTTATCCTCTGGGAGGTTCCTATATAGCTCTGTTTTACTTCCACTTGTTGCCGGCTGTCGATGTAATCAGTGCTACTCAGATTCCTTCTGACTACCTTGCTCCCAGTCCATCCAGGACAAGCTAAGTTTTCTTTGCTCATTTTTTGATCAGCAGTGTTTATCATGTTTTCTTGTCCAGCTTGCTAAAATGTGATTACCTCGCTTGCTGGATGCTCTAGTGGACTGAGTTTCTCCCCACACACCATTAGTTGGTGCGTGGGTTCTTGAAATCTCAGGATGGATATTTTGTAAGGGTTTTTTATTGATCGCATAGACCCCTGCTCTATTTTCTGCTTTCTAGTACTAGTGGGCCTCTTTTGCTGAATCTGATTTCATCCCTACGTATGTGCCTTCTTCTTACTTCACCGTTAATATTTGTTGGGGGCTTCTATATCTTTGGGGATTATTTCTCTGGAGGCAAGCGAGGTCTTTCTTTCTCTTTAGGGGTAGCTAGTTCCTCAGGCTGGCTCGAGACGTCTAGGAATTATTTAGGCACGTTCACCGGCTACCTCTAGTTGTGTTGGATAGGTTCAGATTGGCGATCAGTCCAGTTACCATCTCCCTAGAGCTTGTCCTTAGTTTATTCACTTGCTGGTCTATTCGTGATCCTCAGCCACTACTTTTTTTTTTTGTTGCCGTGTGTCTAGCTGCTGTGGCTAGCTTCTCTCCTCCTCTTAATCTTGGTGTGGCTCTGAGTTCAGCTGCTGACATGGATGTCCAGAGCTTGGCTTCCAGTCTGGATCATCTTGCTGCTAGGGTTCAAAGTATTCAGGCTTTTGTTGTTCACAGTCCTATGTCAGAGCCTAGAATACCTATTCCGGAGTTGTTTTCTGGAGATAGATCTAGGTTCCTGAATTTTAGGAACAATTGTAAGTTGATTCTTTCTTTGAAACCTCGTTCCTCTGGTGATGCCGTTCAGCAAGTTAAGATTATCATTTCCTTTTTGCGCGGTGACCCTCAAGATTGGGCCTTCGCATTGGCGCCAGGGGATCCTGCATTGCTTAGTGTAGATGCGTTTTTTCTAGCCCTTGGATTGCTCTATGAGGAACCTAATCTTGAAAACCAGGCTGAAAAAACATTATTGGCCCTCTCGCAGGGGCAAGATGAAGCAGAGGTGTACTGCCAGAAATTTCGGAAATGGTCGGTGCTTACTCAGTGGAATGAGTGTGCCCTGGCTGCAAATTTCAGAGAAGGTCTTTCTGAAGCCATTAAGAATGTCATGGTGGGGTTCCCTACGCCTGCAGGTCTGAATGAGTCAATGACTCTGGCCATTCAGATTGATCGGCGTTTGCGGGAGCGCAAACCTGTGCACCATTTGGCGGTGTCTTCTGAACAGACACCTGAATCTATGCAATGTGACAGAATTTTGACCAGAAGTGAACGGCAAAATTATAGATGGCAAAATGGGTTGTGCTTTTACTGTGGTGACTCAGCTCATGTTATCTCAGCATGCTCTAAGCGCAAAAAAAAGGTTGATAAATCTGTCACCATTGGTACTTTACAGCCTAAGTTCATTTTGTCTGTTACCCTGATTTGTTCCCTGTCATCTTACCCGGTTAATGCTTTTGTAGATTCAGGTGCCGCCCTGAGTCTGATGGATTGGTCATTTGCCAGGCGCTGTGGTTTTGATTTGGAGCCTTTAAAATTCCCTATTCCACTAAGGGGAATTGATTCTACACCATTGGCTACGAATAGACCTCAGTACTGGACACAAGTGACCATGTGCATGACTCCTGTTCATCAGGACTGCATAATTTGCATGATGTCGTCGTGTTGGGTTTACCATGGTTGCAGACTCATAATCCAGTCCTGGATTGGAAAGCTATGTCGGTGTCAAGTTGGGGTTGTCAGGGAATTCATGGTGACGCTCCTGTGGTGTCAATTGCTTCGTCCACTCCTTCTGAAGTCCCTACGTTTTTGTCAGACTACCAGGATGTATTTGAGGAGCCCAAACTCAATTCTCTACCTCCTCATAGGGACTGTGATTGTGCTATAAATTTGATTCCTGGTAGTAAGTTTCCTAAGGTACGACTTTTCAATTTATCTGTGCCGGAGCATGCTGCCATGCAGAGTTATATAAAGGAGTCTTTAGAGAAGGGACATATTCGCCCGTCCTCATCCCCTCTTGGTGCAGGATTCTTTTTTGTGGCTAAGAAGGATGGTTCCCTGAGACCCTGTATTGATTATCGCCTTTTGAATAAAATCACGGTCAAATTTCAGTATCCTTTGCCATTGTTAACTGATTTGTTTGCTCGCATTAGGGGGTCTAGTTGGTTCACCAAGATAGATCTTCGTGGTGCGTATAACCTTGTGCGTATAAAACAGGGTGATGAATGGAAAACTGCATTTAATACGCCTGAAGGCCATTTTGAGTACTTGGTGATGCCTTTTGGACTTTCTAATGCTCCTTCAGTCTTTATGCATGACATCTTCCGTGAATATCTGGATAAGTTTATGATTGTGTATCTGGATGATATTCTGTTTTTTTCGGATGATTGGGAGTCTCATGTTAAGCAGGTCAGGATGGTCTTTCAGGTCCTGCGTGACAATGCTTTATTTGTGAAGGGCTCAAAATGTCTTTTTTGAGTCCAGAAGATTTCTTTTTTGGGTTTCATTTTTTCTCCTTCTACTATTGAGATGGACCCAGTCAAGGTTCAGGCTATTCATGACTGGACGCAGCCTACATCTGTTAAGAGTCTTCAGAAGTTCTTGGGTTTTGCTAATTTTTACCGTCGCTTCATAGCTAATTTTTCTGGCGTTGTTAAGCCTTTGACGGATTTGACCAAGAAGGGTTCTGATGTGACTAATTGGTCTTCTGCAGCTGTGGAGGCCTTTCGGGAGCTGAAGCGTCGGATTTCTTCGGCTCCGGTCTTATGTCAGCCAGATGTCTCACTTCCCTTCCAGGTGGAGGTTGATGCTTCCGAGATTGGAGCGGGGGCTGTTTTGTCGCAGAGAAGCCCCGATGGCTCTGTGATGAAGCCATGTGCTTTCTTTTCAAGAAAGTTTTCACCTGCCGAGCGGAATTATTATGTCGGTAATCGGGAGCTGTTGGCTATGAAGTGGGCATTTGAGGAATGGCGACATTGGCTCGAGGGAGCTAAACATCGTGTGGTGGTCTTGACTGATCACAAGAATTTGATTTATCTCGAGTTGGCCAAGCGGCTGAATCCCAGACAGGCTCGTTGGTCGTTGTTTTTCTCTCGTTTTGATTTCATGGTCTCGTACCTGCCGGGTTCGAAGAATGTGAAGGCTGATGCTCTTTCTAGGAGTTTTGTGCCTGACTCTCCTGGAGATTCAGAGCCGGCTGGTATCCTTAGAGAAGGGGTGATTTTGTCTGCCTTCTCCCCAGATTTGCGACATGTGCTGCAAAAGTTTCAGGCGGATAGACCTGACCGCTGTCCACCGGAGAGACTGTTTGTCCCGGATAGATGGACCAACAGAGTCATCTCCGAGGTTCATTCTTCGGTGTTGGCAGGCCATCCTGGAATATTTGGTACCAGAGACTTGGTGGCAAGGTCTTTTTGGTGGCCTTCCTTGTCGCGGGATGTGCGTTCCTTTGTGCAGTCTTGTGGGATTTGTGCTCGGGCGAAGCCTTGCTGTTCTCGTGCCAGTGGTTTGCTGTTGCCTTTGCCTGTCCCGAAAAGGCCTTGGACGCACATTTCCATGGATTTTATTTCAGATCTCCCTGTCTCTCAGAGAATGTCTGTCATCTGGGTGGTGTGTGATCGTCTTTCTAAGATGGTCCATTTGGTGCCCTTGCCTAAGTTGCCTTCCTCCTCCGAGTTGGTTCCACTGTTTTTTCAAAATGTGGTTCGTTTGCACAGGATTCCTGAGAACATTGTTTCTGACAGAGGATCCCAGTTTGTGTCTAGATTTTGGCGGACCTTTTGTGCTAAGTTGGGCATTGAATTGTCTTTTTCGTCGGCCTTCCATCCTCAGACGAATGGCCAAACCGAGCGAACTAATCAGACCTTGGAGACTTATTTAAGATGTTTTGTTTCTGCTGACCAGGACAACTGGGTTACTTTTTTGCCGTTGGCCGAGTTTGTCCTTAATAATCGGGCTAGTTCTGCTACTTTGGTTTCTCCTTTTTTTTGTAATTCGGGGTTTCATCCTCGTTTTTCCTCGGGTCAGGTGGAGCCTTCTGACTGTCCTGGAGTGGATGTTGTGGTGGATAGGTTGCATCAGATTTGGAATAATGTGGTGGACAATTTGAAGTTGTCACAAGAGAAGGCTCAGCTCTTTGCCAACCGCCGTCGCTGTGTGGGTCCCCGACTGCGCGTTGGGGACTTGGTGTGGTTGTCTTCTCGCTTCGTTCCTATGAATGTCTCCTTTCCTAAGTTCAAGCCTCGGTTTATCGGTCCTTATAAGATTCTGGAAGTCCTTGGCCCTGTGTCATTCCGTCTGGACCTCCTGGCATAATTTGCTATTCATAATGTGTTCCATCGCTCGTTGTTGCGGAGGCATGTGGTACCTGTGGTTCCTCCGGTTGAGCCTCCTGCCCCGGTGCTGGTTGAGGGAGAATTGGAATACGTGGTGGAGAAGATCTTGGATTCACGTGTTTCTAGACGGAGGCTCCAGTATTTGGTCAAGTGGAAGGGCTATGGTCAGGAGGATAATTCTTGGGTTGTCGCCTCTGATGTTCATGCGGCCGATTTGGTTCGTGCCTTCCATGTGGCTCATCCTGATCGCCCTGGGGGTTTTCATGAGGGTTCGGTGACCCCTCCTTAAGGGGGGGGTACTGTTGTGAACTCTGTTTTCAGGCTCCCTCTTGTGGTCACTGGTGGTATGGTGTGACTTTTGCTTTGGGCTCCCCCTGGTGGCTTTGTTTGTTATCCTGCTGGTCTCTGGCTATCAGCTGGTTCGTTATCCTCTGGGAGGTTCCTATATAGCTCTGTTTTACTTCCACTTGTTGCCGGCTGTCGATGTAATCAGTGCTACTCAGATTCCTTCTGACTACCTTGCTCCCAGTCCATCCAGGACAAGCTAAGTTTTCTTTGCTCATTTTTTGATCAGCAGTGTTTATCATGTTTTCTTGTCCAGCTTGCTAAAATGTGATTACCTCGCTTGCTGGATGCTCTAGTGGACTGAGTTTCTCCCCACACACCATTAGTTGGTGCGTGGGTTCTTGAAATCTCAGGATGGATATTTTGTAAGGGTTTTTTATTGATCGCATAGACCCCTGCTCTATTTTCTGCTTTCTAGTACTAGTGGGCCTCTTTTGCTGAATCTGATTTCATCCCTACGTATGTGCCTTCTTCTTACTTCACCGTTAATATTTGTTGGGGGCTTCTATATCTTTGGGGATTATTTCTCTGGAGGCAAGCGAGGTCTTTCTTTCTCTTTAGGGGTAGCTAGTTCCTCAGGCTGGCTCGAGACGTCTAGGAATTATTTAGGCACGTTCACCGGCTACCTCTAGTTGTGTTGGATAGGTTCAGATTGGCGATCAGTCCAGTTACCATCTCCCTAGAGCTTGTCCTTAGTTTATTCACTTGCTGGTCTATTCGTGATCCTCAGCCACTAAGGATCATAACACACCCCCACCTGCTTTCCAATTTTCCCTGGGGCTGCTTATTCCAGACCAAGAGTCGATTCCTGGGTCTTAGAGCTGTTCCTGCTAATAGGTGGTGCCTCATGGTGCTTAAGTTCCTGAAACTTCAACTGAACCAGTTGATAGAGAGTCTGCAATCAGTGCCGATGTTCCTTAACCCAAGAGGACACTTCCTTCTGTGGCTAGTCCTCCTCTGGGTCCAGTTCCAGCACTGTAATCTCTTACCGAACAACAAAGTGTACTGTCATGGTTCTCAACACACAGAGAACATAGTTGAGCATACAAAAAGGACTAGCTCTCGGAAGATGGGAACTCGAGCTGACCGTGAGCTAAACCTATCACAACAACTGAAAGTGGCCGGGTAGCGTGCCTACGTTTTATCCCTAGACGCCCAGCGCCAGCCGGAGAACTGACTGACCCTAGCAGAGGAAAATACAGACCTGGCTCACCTCTAGAGAAATTTACCCCAAAAGGCGGACAGTAGCCCCCACAAATATTGTCGGTGATTTTAGAGGAAATTGACATACGAAGTATGAAAATAGGTTTAGCAAAATTGAGGTCCGCTTACTAGATAGAAGGAAGACAGAAAAGGGGACTTCACGGCCAGCTGAAAACCCTATTCAAAATTCCATCCTGAAATTACTTTAGAACTCTAATATCAACTCATGACACCAGAGTGGCAATTTCAGTTCACAAGAGCTTTCCAGTCTCAGAAATATTCAAACACAGAGAACTGGAACAAAAATGCAAACAAACTTAGGACAAAAATCCAACTTAGCTGAAAGTAGTCTAGGAGCAGGAACAAGCAACAGAAATGCTTCTGGTAACATTGTTGGCCGGCATAGAAATGACTGAGGAGCAAGGCTAAATAGAAACTCCCACATCCTGATGGAAACAGGTGAACAGAGGAGATGACAAACCCACGTTCAGTACCACCAGTGACCACCGGGGGAGCCCAGAAACCAAATTCACAACAGTGTACGGTGTGAACCCAGTCTTGCTGTGCACTCGGTTGTTGTACACCCACACCATCTCTGCCACAAACTAAGGCCACCGTTTCTTCCGGTTTTCTTCTAAAGTACATAACATTTGAATTAATGTTCAAATGAAGCGTTCACAGGCCCCATTCCCTTGAGGGTGGTAGGGAGTAGTTCTGGACCTGTCAATTTGGTACAAACGGTGCAGTTCTTCCATAACTCGTCCTTGGAAGCAGGTGCCTTGATCAGAGTGGATCCTTTTCCGGGCAGCAGTACACACGGATGAAATCTCGAAAGATAACCTGTGCAGCTGATTCAGCGGTCTCATCTCTAGTTGGAGTTGCCACAGCAAACTTGGTGAAGTGGTCGGTCATCACCAGACAATTGTTATGATCCTTAGTGGTTGAGGATCACAAAATACTCCAGCTAAGTAACAAAACATAGGACAAGCTCTAGAGAGGTGGCAAACTGGACTGACCACAAATCTGAACCTATCCAACACACTAAAGGTAGCCGGTGAACGTGTCTAAAATCCTAGACGTCTCGAGCCAGCCTGAGGAACTAACTACCCCTAGAGAGAAAGAAAGACCTCACTTGCCTCCAGAGAAATAATCCCCAAAGATATAGAAGCCCCCAACAAATAATAACGGTGAGGTAAGAGGAAGGCACATACACAGGGGTGAAAGCAGATTCAGCAAATGAGGCCCACTAATACTAGATAGCAGAAAATAGAAAAGGGATCTGTGCGGTCAGTAAAAAACCCTTACAAAATATCCACACTGAGATTTCAAGAACCCCCGCACCAACTAACGGTGTGGGGGGGAGAAACTCAGTCCCCTAGAGCAACCAGCAAGCAAGGAAATCACATTTTAGCAAGCTGGACAAGAAACATGATGAATGCTGATAATCAAAAATAAACAAACAAAAACTTAGCTTGTCTTGGAGAGACTGGGAGCAAGGTAGTCACAAGGAATCTGAAGAGCACTGAATACATTGATAGCAGGCAAGGAACTGAGTATCCAGGTGAGCTAAATAGGAAACCAACCAAGGATAATGAACCAGTTGATGCTGCCAACCTGCAGAAAGACAACACTACACAGTACCGCTTGTGACCACTAGAGGGAGCCCAAAAATAGAGTTCACAACAGTACCCCCCCCTCGAGGAGGGGTCACCGAACCCTCATCAAGACCCCCAGGGCGATCAGGATGAGCCGCGTGGAAGGCATGAACCAAATCGGCTGCATGAACATCAGAGGCGACAACCCAGGAATTATCCTCCTGACCATAGCCCTTCCACTTAACCAAACACTGAAGCCTCCGTCTAGAGATACGAGAATCCAAAATCTTCTCCACCACGTACTCCAATTCGCCCTCGACCACCCCCGGAGCAGGAGGCTCAACAGAAGGAACCACAGGTACCACATACCTCCGCAACAAAGACCTATGGAACACATTATGAATGGCAAACGATGCTGGGAGATCCAAACGAAAAGACACCGGGTTAAGGATTTCTAAGATCTTATAAGGACCGATGAAGCGAGGCTTGAATTTAGGAGAGGAGACCTTCATAGGAACATACCGAGAAGACAGCCACACCAAATCCCCAACACGAAGTCGGGGACCCACACCGCGGCGGCGGTTGGCAAAGCGCTGAGCCTTCTCCTGTGACAACCTCAAATTGTCCACCACATGGTTCCAAATCTGTTGCAACCTATCCACCACAGAATCCACCCCAGGACAGTCAGAAGGCTCAACCTGACCCGAGGAAAAACGAGGATGGAAACCAGAATTGCAGAAAAAAGGCGAAACCAAAGTAGCAGAACTAGCCCGATTATTAAGGGCAAACTCGGCCAATGGCAAAAAAGTCACCCAATCATCCTGATCAGCAGAAACAAAACATCTCAAATAAGTTTCCAACGTCTGATTAGTTCGCTCGGTTTGGCCATTAGTCTGAGGATGGAAGGCCGACGAAAAAGACAAATCAATGCCCATCTTAGCACAAAAAGTCCGCCAAAACCTGGACACAAACTGGGATCCTCTATCAGACACAATATTTTCAGGAATGCCGTGCAAGCGAACCACATTCTGAAAAAATAGAGGAACCAAATCGGAGGAAGAAGGCAACTTAGGCAAGGGCACCAAATGGACCATCTTGGAAAAACGATCACACACCACCCAGATGACAGACATTTTCTGAGATACTGGAAGATCCGAAATAAAATCCATGGAAATGTGCGTCCAAGGCCTTTTCGGAATAGGCAAAGGCAAAAGCAAACCGCTGGCACGAGAACAGCAAGGCTTAGCCCGAGCACAAATCCCACAAGACTGCACAAAGGAACGCACATCCCGCGACAAGGAAGGCCACCAGAAGGACCTAGCCACCAAATCTCTGGTACCAAAAATCCCAGGATGACCCGCCAACACCGAAGAATGAACCTCGGAAATAACTCTGCTGGTCCATCTCTCCGGGACAAACAGTCTCTCTGGTGGACAACGGTCAGGTCTATCCGCCTAAAATTTCTGCAGCACTCGTCGCAAATCTGGGGAAATAGCAGACAAAATCACTCCCTCTCTGAGAATACCAGCCGGCTCAGAAACTCCCGGAGAGTCAGGCACAAAACTCCTAGAAAGTGCATCAGCTTTCACGTTCTTCGAACCAGGCAGGTATGAGACCACAAAGTTGAAACGGGAGAAAAACAACGACCAACGAGCCTGTCTAGGATTCAGGCGCTTGGCAGATTCAAGGTAAATCAGATTTTTGTGATCAGTCAAGACCACCACGCGATGTTTAGCTCCTTCGAGCCAATGTCGCCACTCCTCAAATGCCCACTTCATAGCCAACAACTCCCGATTACCAACATCATAATTCCGCTCGGCAGGCGAAAACTTTCTTGAAAAGAAAGCACATGGCTTCATCACAGAGCCATCAGAGCTTCTCTGCGACAAAACAGCCCCCGCTCCAATCTCAGAAGCATCAACCTCGACCTGGAAGGGGAGAGAGACATCTGGCTGACATAAGACTGGAGCTGAAGAAAACCGGTGCTTCAGCTCCCGAAAGGCCTCCACGGCCGCAGGAGACCAATTAGTAACATCAGAACCCTTCTTGGTCAAATCCGTCAAAGGTTTAACCACGCTAGAAAAATTAGCGATGAAACGACGGTAAAAATTAGCAAAACCCAAGAACTTCTGAAGACTCTTAACAGACGTGGGCTGAGTCCAGTCATGAATAGCCTGGACCTTGACTGGGTCCATCTCCACAGTAGAAGGAGAAAAAATAAAACCCAAAAAGGAGACCTTCTGTACTCCGAAGAGGCATTTTGAGCCCTTCACAAATAAAGCATTAGCACGCAGGACCTGAAACACCATCCTGACCTGCTTCACATGGGACTCCCAATCATCAGAAAAGACCAAAATGTCATCCAGATAAACAATCATAAATTTATCCAGATATTCTCGGAAGATGTCATGCATGAAGGACTGAAACACAGAAGGAGCATTAGAGAGTCCAAAAGGCATCACCAAGTACTCAAAATGGCCTTCAGGCGTATTAAATGCTGTTTTCCATTCATCTCCCTGCTTAATGCGCGCAAGGTTATACGCACCACGGAGATCTATCTTGGTGAACCAACTGGCACCCTTAATCCGAGCAAACAAATCAGACAATAGTGGTAAAGGATACTGAAATTTGACTGTGATCTTATTCAGAAGACGATAATCTATACAAGGTCTCAAAGAACCGTCCTTCTTGGCCACAAAAAAAAATCCTGCACCAAGAGGGGAAGAGGATGGGCGAATATGTCCCTTCTCCAAAGACTCCTTTATATAACTCCGCATCGCGGCATGCTCTGGTATAGACAGATTAAAAAGTCGTCCCTTAGGAAATTTACTACCAGGAATTAAATTTATAGCACAGTCACAATCCCTATGAGGGGGCAGGGCACTGGACCTGGGCTCATCAAATACATCCTGGTAGTCAGACAAAAACTCAGGGACCTCAGAAGGAGTGGAAGAAGCAATAGACACCAACGGAGCATCGCCATGAATTCCCTGACAACCCCAACTTGACACAGACATAGCTTTCCAATCTAAAACTGGATTATGAGCCTGCAGCCATGGCAGACCCAAAACGACAACATCATGCAAATTATGCAGAACAAGAAAGCGAATCACCTCCTGATGTACGGGAGTCTTGCACATGGTCATTTGCGTCCAATACTGAGGCTTATTCTCAGCCAATGGCGTAGCATCAATTCCCCTCAGAGGAATGGGAAATTCCAAAGGCTCCAGGATAAAACCACAGCGCCTGGCAAACGACAAATCCATCAGATTCAGGGCAGCACCCGAATCCACAAAAGCCATAACCGGGTAGGACGACAAAGAACAAATCAAAGTAACAGACAAAATAAATTTAGGCTGCATAGTACCAATGGTGACAGGTTTAGCGATTTTTTTTAAGCGTTTACAGCATGCTGAGATAACATGAGTAGAATCACCACAGTAAAAGCACAACCCATTTTGACGTCTATGACTTTGTCGCTCAATTCTGGTCAGAGTTCGGTCACATTGCATAGACTCAGGTCTCTGTTCAGAAAATACCGCCAAAGGATGAGCAGATTTGCGCTCCCGCAAACGCCGATCAACCTGAATGGCTAAAGCCATAGAATCACTCAGACTTGTAGGGGTGGGAAACCCCACCATAACATTCTTAACGGCCTCAGAAAGACCTTCTCTGAAATTTGCAGCCAGGGCACACTCATTCCATTGAGTAAGCACCGACCATTTCTGAAATTTTTGACAATACACCTCTGCTTCATCCTGACCTTGAGAGATAGCCAGCAACGCTTTTTCTGCCTGATTCTCAAGATTAGGCTCCTCATAAAGCAGTCCAAGAGCCAGAAAAAATGCATCTACATTAAGCAATGCAGGATCTCCTGGCGCCAGAGAGAAAGCCCAATCTTGAGGGTCGCCACGTAACAAGGAGATAACAATTTTAACTTGCTGAGCGGAATCACCAGAGGAACGAGGTCTCAGAGATAGAAATAACTTACAATTATTCTTAAAATTTAGAAACCTAGATCTATCTCCAGAAAACAACTCAGGGATGGGTATTTTTGGTTCAGACATAGGGCTATGAATAACAAAATCCTGAATACTTTGCACCCGTGCAGTAAGATGATCCACACTAGAAGCCAGAGTCTGAACATTCATGTCTGCAGCTGAGCTCAAAACCACCCAGAGTTCAAGGGGATGAAAGAAGCTAAACAGACTGCAGCAAAGGAAAAGCGGGAGGAAAAAAAAAAAAAAGTACTCAGGTCTTCTTTTTATCCCACTTCTGCGATGCATTAAACACTTTTTGGCCTGCTCTACTGTTATGATCCTTAGTGGTTGAGGATCACAAAATACTCCAGCTAAGTAACAAAACATAGGACAAGCTCTAGAGAGGTGGCAAACTGGACTGACCGCAAATCTGAACCTATCCAACACACTAAAGGTAGCCGGTGAACGTGTCTAAAATCCTAGACGTCTCGAGCCAGCCTGAGGAACTAACTACCCCTAGAGAGAAAGAAAGACCTCACTTGCCTCCAGAGAAATAATCCCCAAAGATATAGAAGCCCCCAACAAATAATAACGGTGAGGTAAGAGGAAGGCACATACACAGGGGTGAAAGCAGATTCAGCAAATGAGGCCCACTAATACTAGATAGCAGAAAATAGAAAAGGGATCTGTGCGGTCAGTAAAAAACCCTTACAAAATATCCACACTGAGATTTCAAGAACCCCCGCACCAACTAACGGTGTGGGGGGGAGAAACTCAGTCCCCTAGAGCAACCAGCAAGCAAGGAAATCACATTTTAGCAAGCTGGACAAGAAACATGATGAATGCTGATAATCAAAAAATAAACAAACAAAAACTTAGCTTGTCTTGGAGAGACTGGGAGCAAGGTAGTCACAAGGAATCTGAAGAGCACTGAATACATTGAGAGCAGGCAAGGAACTGAGTATCCAGGTGAGCTAAATAGGAAACCAACCCAGGATAACGAACCAGCTGATGCTGCCAACCTGCAGAAAGACAACACTACACAGTACCGCTTGTGACCACTAGAGGGAGCCCAAAAATAGAGTTCACAACAGACAATGTTTATAGCCAAGATGCGCTGGTCCTACAGTCAGGTAGTCAATCATCATTACTTCCAGAGGGACAGAGGTCACAATGGTCTGGGTTTAGGCCCTCTGTTCTGGGGGTTTAGCCAGCTCACAGCTTCTGCATCTTTCACCAAATTCCTCAGTCGTGGGTGATACACCAATTTCTGTAGCCACATGAACATTTTCTTTGCACCGAAGTGAACTCCCCGCTCATGAGCCTCAGTAGCCACAATTTTGATCGCTTTTCCGGTAGTACTACTATTTGTTAAGGGACCATCCTAGGACCTGACCTTCAGACTTCTCCTAGATCGGTCCCTGTGCTACCACCAGCAAGATAGTCAGGTTTGGGAATCCAGGAATTTCTTCTGCCTCAAGCTCCTCATCTCAGTCATGGCCAGGACATTCATGTGCCTTCCTGGAGGGTACATTGGCATGTGTATTCCCGGCCTTGGCCCGATAGACAATCTTGTACCTATACTTCACCATGCGGGCCACCCATCGTTGCTCCAGGGCCCCTAGCTTTGCATTCCCAAGGTGGGCTATGGGGTGGTTGTCTGTCCTCACCAAAACATCCAATCCAGATAAGTACTCCGCGAACTTCAGTCATGGCCCATACCAGAGCCAGCAGCTCCAACTTGAAAGATCTATAATTGTCCAGATATGAATCACGCAGGGACCAGCTCGCGTAGGCTATCACCCATTCTTTTTCTCCTTGTACCTGCGACAGGACTGCTCCCAGGCCATGTAGACTCCCATCAGTGTGAAGGATGAATGGCTGTGAGAAATCAGCATAAGAAAGTATGGGGTCTTCGGTGAGGGCAATTTTTAAGGCTTGAAAGGCTTCCTCTTGCCGGTCTCCCCACTGGATGGCCTGGTTCTTCCAGCCAGCTGACACTCCTTTCAACGGTTCCAGCAAGGGGTTTGCTATACAGTTGGAGTTTTTGACAAATCTCCGGTAGTAGCCAGTAAGCCATACGAAAGCCCATACATCTTTCACCGTCATTCTTGCACCACTGCCACTTTCTCTTGTGCAGTTCTGACTCCTTCACTTGACACAAAATGCTCAAAATACTCAATTTGCTTACAGAAAAGATGACATGTCTGTGGCTTCACCTTCAGGCCATGATTCTGTAACTGACTCAACACTTGTTCCAGCTGCTGTAGGTGCTCCTCGAAGGTGGGTGCGTAGACAATGATGTCATCAAGGTAGATCAAGTTAGCCTCAAAATTTAAATCTCCAAAACATCATTCCATTAAGTGCTGAAACGTCCCTGGAGCGTTAGTCAGACTAAAGGGCATGTGATTGAACTTGAACAGTCCCATGGGCAGTAAAAATGCTGTTTTCGACCGATAAAGGTCTCCTGTTGGTACCTGCCAGTACCCGCTAGCCAGATCAAGTGTGGAAAAATACTTCACCCATCCCAGGGCAGAAAGGGACTCCTCATTTCGGGGTAGCGGATAAGAGTCCCACACAGTACAGGCGTTCACCCGCCTATAATCAATGCAGAACTGCAGAGTCCCATCTTCTTTTTGGACTAGCACAATGGAAGCCGAACATGGACTCTGAATCTTTCATATTACTCGGCTTTGCAGCTTATGAGCCAGCATTTCCTTTATGCCATTGTACATCTGGGGGTGTATTTGGCGATATCTCTCTCTGATTAATGCGGCACTCCAGGTAGGAATTTCATGAGCAACGATCTGAGTGCAACCAACGTCATCTTTAAAAACTTCCTGATAGCGCTCCAGTACATCCTCTACTTGCTGCACTTGTTGAGGTAACAGTCCCGTCAATTCTGCCCGCATCCGCTCTAAATATCTATGACCTTCTTTCGGGCTACCAGGCAGAGATGCCGATGTGGCTGTAACTGCTAGAGTCCAGGGATCCCCTCGCCCCTGTACTACTTCAGATGGCATTAGCTTCTCTGGCATACCCAGGATTTGGGCCATCTCACTCTTGGGTAAAAGGGTGATACTTTCAGACCCCAGGTTGACACACCGCACTACAACATTGCCATTTTGAACAGTGGCTAGTGTTTGAGTGAAGAGCAATCCGGGAGGTATTTGGTCCATCGTTGCTGGCTCGATCTGCACCTCCATTCCCTCTAGAGGAGTACAAGCTGGCACTGGCAATGTGACCACTGTCTCGCGGGGAGGTAAAGTTATCTTTGCAGCCACCGGCACATCACCTTTTCAAAGACTCGTCCGTCTTCCGACATTTCCTGGGCTTGAGCTGCTCGGATTAGCGTCTGAAACACTTTCTGTTGGGGGTTCGTGGGCTCCATTGGTTCAAGAAAAGTCCCTGCGGCTCACTAATCAGTAATTGTCCCACATCCTTCAGCACGTTCATCCCCAGAGTCATTAAAGGTACACGACCGGCATCTCCTGTGACCAACACGACCACCTTGTGGCCTACATCCTTCCTGCATACTTTAATCTCCATCCAGACCACTCCTGTGACCGGAATGGGCAACTGATTGGCCTCTGTTAGTCTTATTACTGTTCCCCACTCTGACCGCGAGACCTCCAGAAAGTGTCATCTGAAGTAGGCATCCGACAGAGTAGTCACTTGGCAGTGAAGAGTTCGCCCATTCACTTTGGTCCAGACTGTAGGACTCGCAGAAACTATATTTTCGGGACTTCCTTCTCCTTTCTTCTGTCTTCCTGGCTCCGGGCTGCATCCCTCAGCCACGGAGCCTACTAGTTTAATGGTGACCTCGGTGGGGGCCGTCTCCGGCTCCTTCAGCCTCGAGCATAATGTCCTGTCTTCTCACAGTTGAAACACAACAGTCCCCCTTCAGCACCAAGAGGCCTCAGTCCCTGACGAGGCTTAGTAGAAAGGCAAAATTCTGTATCATTTTTGTCTCAGATTGAAAAATCTTCCCTTGTTGGCTCTTGATCCGGAACAGGGTCTCTCTTGACTGACAATCGTCCATTCTCTCCGCATCTCTTGTATCTCTTTCCGGATCTCTCGAGCTCACTCTGGCTCTGCTGCATGCGGGGTAGGTACTCCAATGTGACAGACCATCCCCGCTTCGGCCGTCACCCCCTGCTCCTGCTGTCTTACGTGCGCCTCCGCCCCCACCTCTTAGAAGGTCATAAGTGGGCTACCGCACAAGCGTTCTCGCAATGCCTGTTTCAGCAGTGCATCCCTAAGACCCAACACAAATTGATCCCTCAAAATTCTGTCAGAAGGCCCCACTCCCACAACTTCCCTTTTGGTGATGTGCGCATGCACCTCTTGCAACGTGTTGATATATTACTGTCTCTCCCTCTCGCTGAACGCGTCCAAATAAACGCATGCGCAATGTTAGTGGGGTCCCTGTGCATCTCCTCCAAAACCTTCTCCACCTTCTCCAATGTATGCCACTCATGTGGAGGGTGGAATATCAAAGAACGCAGAGCCTTACCATCCTGGGCCATTAACGCTATCTCCACCTGTAATGCAAGGGCCATGGGATGCATTCACAGCATTCTAGCAAACTAGACCTGCTGGTACCCATAGTGGACTGGTCTGCAGCATCTGTGTCCACTATGTCCACGGACTGCATCCTGCCAACTACGCCAAATGTAATAAGTAGGTATTGGGATGTAGTAACACAAATGCTGCAGAGCGGCGTTTAACTGTATTTTATCACTCAACAATAAAGATCTCCTCGCAGGGAGATTAAAAGGCAAACAGGAAATACAACAATTTAAACAGTATAACAGGTGATTAAGTAAACAGTCTTTAGTTAACAGTTTCACTTATCGTGGCTTCTCAGCTGGTCACTTGCTGAAGGTCCCATGGGTAATGGAATGCCAGCAGCGGTCGACATGGCGTCTTCAGGTGCTATTCACGGTCCTGCTTCTGGCAGCAGCAGGCGGTCTCCGCTTTTACCGGCTGAGCCCCTATTCCATATAACAGCAGGGTGAATAAATAAAGCCCTCTGCAAAGTTCAGCTCTTCACATGTCCCTCTGGGCAGCCTATGTTCCCTGAGCGGCTGCTCTGCAATGCTCTGCCTGGCGTGCACCTACCGGTTTGTCAGCCAACATCCCGTCGTCCATAGAGCGATACCCTTCTGATGCATGTTCACTTGCGCACCTGCTGATACTGGTAAGTCTCTCACAACACCGCCCTGTCTCTGCGCACTGCAGCCTGTGACTCCCCTCACAGCCGCCGTGGTCCGCACATCATCAGCGTTCTGGCAAGAAGAGATCTTTCGTTGCCACACAACCCATTTTACCTCACCCTGGTTACTGGCTCGCTCCAGCTGCAATCTCGTTCCCCCCAGGAACAGGAGGTTCGGCCTCAGCAGTTCCGGACCCAGCACCTCTGCAGCCCTGGCAGCTCGGTCCTCCCTTCTACATTTGCATAATCTCCTTCAACCTCAATTAGCAGCTTAATCTCTGTTGCATCATTTGAATGGGATTATTTTATTATGCCCATCTACAGCTTTGCCCCTGATTTCCTCTCTATTTTGCATTATATATCCACTATTTATCCTCCCTTAAATCACTTATTTCCCACCACATCTGTCAATTTGAAAAACAAATATATTTTTGGATATTCATTATCAGTTACTGGTGTGACATTGCTATAACAATATACCTATGTGATCCAATATCTGAGTATTAAAGTGGATAATTTGATTTTATTCTGCTGCTAGGTCCCTGCAAACACACATTAAACTGATGATTTCCTTAATGAATCTTGGAGAGAGATGAAATACATCCCGAGTCCTCATGATGACATCTTAGAGTAAACAAGAACCAGGGTCAGCTGTGGACTGCCCTTCATAGGACAGGAGTCTGGGATTTGGTACCAGCTCTCAAGAGAAAGTAAGTGTCGACACCATGTGGACCCTCAATCTCCGTTTGTCTACATTGGGTCAGATTAAATCTTTTTACTGCTCTATATCGCTCTATATCTCTTTTTAGTTTTGCTATATCGAAGCACAGGTCACAATGTTGTTTATTTTGACTGTAGTATATGGGTTAAAATGATTTTTCATCCAATGTTTTTGTTTTGAGTGTTGCGTTCTAATTGGTAGCTTTGTGCCTGTTCTGGTATCAATTGGCAGCGTATTCAATTTTTTAGGAAATAATTAATAAAAATTAAGTTATTGAGGAATTTCTCAGACTCTTGCTGGATATACTATTTTTTGGATATGGATGGAACCTATAAATGTCATTTCCTGCTATGCATTCCACCTTGACACGCACTCCAGAAGCAGTGTGAAAGACTGGTGGAAAGCATGCCAAGATGCATGAAAGCTATGATTAAAAATCATGGTTATTCCACAAAATATTGATTTCTGAACAATTCCTGAGTTAAAACATTAGTATTGCTGTTTCTAAATGATTAATAACTTGTTTTCTTTGCATTATTTGAGGTCTGAAAGCACTGTTTTTTTTTAATTTTTACAATTTTTCTTTGCCAGAAAAAAATACAAAAATTATTGCTTGGAAATTCAGAGACATGTTGTCAGAAGTTTATAGAATAAAAGAACAATTTACATTTTACTCAAAAATATACCTATAAAGAGAAAAATCAGACACACTGAACATTTTTGCAATGGTCTCTTAATTTTTGCCAGAGCTGTATATATATTGTAAGATTATGGTAGCATCGTACACAGTGAAGAGGCAGTGACCCACAAAGTTCCAACACAAAAGTCTCTTTAGTGTGTTTCGTCACAGCAATAAAGTCCAATTCACACAAATGCATATAACTTCAGTGTATATTATCAGTGTTCAGTTCACACCAGTTCATAGGAATACGTATCATATGGCTTTAGATTGGCAGTCCCTAAACAGGCCAGATTTCCCTTGTCCAGTTTTCCTGGGCGACCGCATGCCATATTACAATCTCCATACACACAGCCTCATATGTTGCTGACACTACACATGCCAGCCCCCTCTGACAGTTTCCGTGGGTGTCCTGTATCACTGTATCACAGTCTCTTACAGTCTCTTTACTTACACAGCCGTACACAGCCCAGGATATCCTCCGGATAGCAGCCAGGCACCATATCCACCTGTTTGCAATCGTTACCCATGCCAGTCCTCTTTCGGGCACAGGACATCCACCTCCAGGCACAGGACTTTCCACATCCAACTCCTTCAGGCACAGGACATCCACCTTTGGTCACAGGACTGTACACATCGAGACCAGTACCATGGACAACTTGCATCACTGTATACGCTGCCGGTGTCAGGCTATTCAGCTGCCCTGGGTGCTGATTCCGCTGGCCTGTGCCTCCATGCACTCAGCAAGTACTCTGCAAGCCTCTGCTCTACACTGCACACCACCACACACCAGACTGACACTGACGTTCACCTCACACACCTGACACCTGACACACCCATACCTCTTACTGTAGGGCTTTTAACACACACATGGAAAATCTGGATCAGAAATCCATGACTCCCATGCACACCTATGGACTTCATCCATCTGCATGCACAACCTGGGGAGAACACAAAGCGACCCCTACCTGTGACATGAATCAACGCCTCACAATATATATTTATATATATGTATACACACTGCTCAAAAAAATAAAAGGGAACACTTAAACAACAGAATATAACTCAAAGTAAATCAAGCTTCTGTGAAATCAAACTGTCCACTTAGGAAGAAACACTGACAATCAATTTCACATGCTGCTGTGGAAATGGAATAGACAACAGATGGAAATTATTGGCAATTATCAAAACACACTCAATAAAGGAGTGGTTCTGCAGGTGGGGACCACAGACCACATTTTAGTACCAATGCTTTCTGGCTGATGTTTTGGTCACTTTTGAATGTTGGGTTGTGCTTTCACACTCGTAGTAGCATGAGACGGACTCTACAACCCACACAAGTGGCTCAGGTAGTGCAGCTCATCCAGGATGGCACATCAATGCGAGCTGTGGCAAGAAGGTTTGCTGTGTCTGTCAGCGTAATGTCCAGAGGCTAGAGGCACTACCAGGAAACAGGCCAGTACACCAGGAGATGTGGAGGGGGCCGTAGGAAGGCAACAACCCAGCAGCAGGACCACTACCTCAGCCTTTGTGCAAGGAAGAACAGGAAGAGTACTGCCAGAGCCCTGCAAAATGACCTCCAGCAGGCCACAAATGTGCATGGGTCTGCACAAATGGTTAGAAACAGACTCCATGAGGATGGTCTGAGTGCCTGACTTCCATAGATGGGGGTTGTGCTAACAGCCCAACACCATGCAGGACGCTTGGAATTTGCCACAGAACACCAGGATTGGGAAATTTTCCACTGCTGCCCTGTGCTCTTCACAGATCTAAGCAGGTTCACACTGAGCACATGTGACAGACAGGACAGAGTCTGGAGATGCCGTGAAGAGCAATCTGCTGCCTGCGACATCCTTCAGCATGACCGGTTTGGCAGTGGGTCAGTAATGGTGAGGGGTGGCATTTCTTTGGAGGGCCGCACAACCTTCCATGGGCTCATCAGAAGTAGCCTGTCTGCCATTAGATGAGATCCTCTGACTCCTTGTGAGACCATATGCTGGTTCAGTTGGCCCTGGGTACCTCCTAATGCAGGACAATGCCAGACTTCATGTGGCTCAAGTGTGTCAGCAGTTCCTGCAAGATGAAGGCATTGAAGCTATGTGCTAGCCCACCCATTCTGCAGACCTTAATCCGATTGAACACACCTGGGACATCATGTCTCGCACCATCCACCAACGTCATGTTGCACCACAGACTATCCAGGAGTTGGCGGATGCTTTAGCCCAGGTCTGGGAGGAGATCCCTCAGGAGACCATCCGTTACCTTATCAGGAGCATGCCCAGGCATTGTAGGTAGATCATACAGGCACGTGGAGGCCACACACACTACTGAGCATCATTTACTTTTCTTGAGGCATTTCCACTGAAGTTGGATCAGCCTGTAACTTCATTTCCACTTACGATTTTGAGCATCATTCCACCCCCAGACCTCCGTGGGATATTAGTTGTGATATATGTTACTCACTTTTAGGTTTTATTGTTCTCAACACATTCCACTATGTAATTAATATTTACAACTGGAATATTTAATTCAGTCATATCTAGGATGTGGGACTTTAGTGTTCCCTTAATTTTTTTGATCAGTGTATATATATATATATATATATATATATATATATATACACTCACCGGCCACTTTATTAGGTACACCTGTCCAACTTCTTGTTAACACTTAATTTCTAATCAGCCAATCACATGGCGGCAACTCAGTGCATTTAGGCATGTAGACATGGTCAAGACAATCTCCTGCAGTTCAAACCGAGCATCAGTATGGGGAAGAAAGGTGATTTGAGTGCCTTTGAACGTGGCATGGTTGTTGGTGCCAGAAGGGCTGGTCTGAGTATTTCAGAAACTGCTGATCTACTGGGATTTTCACGCACAACCATCTCTAGGGTTTACAGAGAATGGTCCGAAAAAGAAAAAAAATCCAGTGAGCGGCAGTTCTGTGGGCGGAAATGCCTTGTTGATGCCAGAGGTCAGAGGAGAATGGGCAGACTGGTTCGAGCTGATAGAAAGGCAACAGTGACTCAAATCGCCACCCGTTACAACCAAGGTAGGCCTAAGAGCATCTCTGAACGCACAGTGCGTCGAACTTTGAGGCAGATGGGCTACAGCAGCAGAAGACCACACCGGGTACCACTCCTTTCAGCTAAGAACAGGAAACTGAGGCTACAATTTGTACAAGCTCATCGAAATTGGACAGTAGAAGATTGGAAAAACGTTGCTTGGTCTGATGAGTCTCGATTTCTGCTGCGACATTCGGATGGTAGGGTCAGAATTTGGCGTAAACAACATGAAAGCATGGATCCATCCTGCCTTGTATGGAGCATCTTTGGGATGTGCAGCCGACAAATCTGCGGCAACTGTGTGATGCCATCATGTCAATATGGACCAAAATCTCTGAGGAATGCTTCCAGCACCTTGTTGAATCTATGCCACGAAGAATTGAGGCAGTTCTGAAGGCAAAAGGGGGTCCAACCCGTTACTAGCATGGTGTACCTAATAAAGTGGCCGGTGAGTGTATATATATATATATATATATATATATATATATATATATATATATATATATACACACACACACACACCATGTTCCAATGTTCCAAATTATTATGCAAATTATATTTTTCTCGGATTTTCCTAAATGGTCGGTACAAATGACAGTCAGTCTAATAAAAGTCATCACCCGTTTCAGAATACATCGAATTTTATTGAGGAA
This sequence comes from Ranitomeya variabilis, assembly GCF_051348905.1. Taxonomy (NCBI): domain Eukaryota; kingdom Metazoa; phylum Chordata; class Amphibia; order Anura; family Dendrobatidae; genus Ranitomeya; species Ranitomeya variabilis. The sequence goes on along the minus strand of NC_135233.1, from coordinate 772,152,068 downwards.
ACCTCCCAATGATAACCGTATGATCTCCAAAATGAATAAAAACTCAAAATGCCGTGTTCCAAATTATTAGGCACAGTAGAATTTCTAAACATTTGATATGTTTTAAAGAACTGAAAATGCTCATTTGTTGAATTTGCAGCATTAGGAGGTCACATTCACTGAACAAAAAAGCTTTTTAACTCCAAAACATCCTAACAGGCCAAGTTACATGTTAAAATAGGAACCCTTCTTTGATATCACCTTCACCTTTCTTTCATCCATTGAACTTGTGAGTTTTTGGAGATTTTCTGCTTGTCTTTGCATGAAGTCATAATAGCCTCCCAGAGCTGCTGTTTTAATGTGAACTGCCTCCCACTCTCATAGATCTTATTCTTATGCTTGATGATACTCCAAAGGTTCTCTATAGGGTTGAGGTCAGGGGAAGATGGTGGCCACACCATGATTTTATCTCCTTTTATGCCCATATCAGCCAAAGACTCAGAGGTATTCTTTGCAGCATGAGATGGTGCATTGTCATGCATGAAGATGATTTTGCTCCTGAAGGCACGTTTCTCCTTTTTATACGATGGAAGAAAGCTGTCAGTCAGAAACTCTATATACTTTGCAGAGGTCATTTTCACAACTTCAGGAACCTTAAAGGGCCCTACCAGCTGTTTCCCCATGATTCCGGCCCGAAACATGACTCCTCCACCTCCTTGCTGACATCGCAGCCTTGTTGGGACATGGTGGCTATCCACCCACCATCCACTACTCCATCATCTGGACCATCCAGGGTTGCTCGACACTCATCAGTAAACAAGACTGTTTGAAAATTAGTCTTCACGTATGTCTGGGCCCACTGCAACTGTTTCTGCTTGTGAACACTGTTTAGGGGTGGCCAGTAGTAGTTTATGAACCAAAGCAAGCCTCTGAAGGGTCCTACACCTTGAGGTTCGAGGGACTCCAGATGCACCAATAGTTTGAAATATCTATTTGCTGGTTTGTAATGGCTTTTTAGCAGCTGCTCTCTTGATCCGATGAACTTGCCTGGCAGAAACCTTCCTCATTATGCCTTTATCAGCACAAACATGTCTGTGCTCAGATACAGCCACAAATCTCTTAACAGTACAATGATCATGCTTAAGTTTTCGGGAAATATCTAATGTTTTCAATAGAGTTGAGCGACTTTTAAATTTTTAGGATCGAGTCGGGTTTCGCAAAACCTGACTTTCTCAAGTCAGGTTGGGTGAAATCGGCCGATTATTGCGTAAAGACGGGGGTAGGGTTGAGTGACTTTTGCTTTTTTAGGATCGAGTCGGGTTTCGTGAAACCCGACTTTCTCGAAAGTCGGATCGTGTGAAATCGGCCGATTATTGTGAAAAGTCGGGGGGCCAACCGAAACACGAAACCCAATGCAAGTCAATGGTCTCTCTCTCTCTCTCTCTCTCTCTCTCCTCGGACAGAGTGTAAATCAGTACATTCCTCGGACTGTGTAAATCGCTACATCCAAAACGGTAAGACGGCGATTATACCCCCACCCCCTGTGACACCGCAGAAAGCAAGACAAGACCTATCTCATCAAGCTGCCCACACTCCTTTATTGGCTGAAAAAATGGCGGTTAAAGCGTCATACAAAACACGACTTTGGCGCGAAGATCGCCGACGGCATGGCCGATCCCACGCTGGGATCGGTTCGGGTTTCACAAAACCCGACTTTGCCGAAAGTCGGCGACTTATGAAATTAACCGATCCGTTTCCCTCAACCCTAGTTGGGGGCCGACCGAAACACGAAACCCAATGCAAGTCAATGGGGAATCAAAGTCGGCAGTGAGTGGAGGACAGGAAAACACCTACAGTGCCCATTTTAATGCCAAAAACATCAATTCCTGTTGCTTAAGCTTGTCAATCTTAATTTACCTTATAATAATAGTTAGTCATTGAAAATTGGGGGTCATTTGGCTAAAGTTGTGGGGGGTAGGGCTGGTTCAAGTTTTTTGTGGGCCCAGGAAACGCGGACTACGTCACGGCGGTGGAGCAGGGAGAGGTAAGTATTTAAACTTTGCAAGTGCTGTGATCCTGAGCAAGCAAGGGGGGCCCACTCGTTCGCATTGGCACTGGCACAGGGCCCCTCAAAGTACGGCGGTGTGTTTGACGGCGGGGGCGCCTCCCACCGGCAGAGACACTTTTGTGTACTGTGAGGGGCCCTGTGCCAGTGACGTCGCCAACGAGTATACCCCCCACCTGATGAAGGAACCTGTACTTTCATCTGCACCTTCCTCTTTGTCCCCGTGTAAGGTGGTATAGGATGAGGGAAGGGGAACCTGACTTTCAGCAGGGTCAGATTCTGGCTGTGTAGAGTGCAAGGGAAATGTAGTGGTCTGGGTCAATGTACCAGCAGACTCATGTAGCAGTGGCTGGGCAATGGGCTGGATGAGAAGGAAACACAGTTAGTATGCCCAAATAATAAAGTAGGCTAAATGCAGTTCAAAATTGGTAACAGGAGTAAACAGGCAGCACTGCTTTGTTCATTGGAGAACAACAAGCAGCGGCAGACACCGTTAGTAGGCCCAACCAAACAAGTAGGCCAAATGCAGTTTAATATCCGAAAAAGGATGAAAATTGAGGCTCAGCTTTGTTCAGTGGAGAAGAAAAGCAAGGAGCGGCAGACACCGTTAGTAGGCCCAACTGTTATGACCTGGTGGGTACGGAGCGGTACTGAGATGACCTGGTGGGCAAAACCAATCATGGACTCACTACGGAGCAGCACTGAAATGACCTGGTGGGTAAAACAAAAATAGGACTAGCTCTGAGGAGGTGGTAACTTTACTGACCGCAATCCCTACTCCTAACACCAACACTAGAAATAGCCATGGAGCGTACCTAACTCTGCCTAGACGCCTCTGCACAGCCTAAGAACTAGCTACCCCTAAAGATGGAAACGGAAAGCTATCTCGCCTCAGAGAAACCCCCAAAGGAAGATAGCCCCCCACAAATATTGACGGTGAGTGGAGAGGGAAATGACAAACTCAGAAATGAAACTAGATTTTTTAGCAAAGGAGGCCAATACTATCTAAATAGACAGAGATAGGATAGGTCTATAGGTTATAGATAGGTTGCTGTGCGGTCAGTATAAAAACTAAAAGTCCACGCAGAGTTTACAAAAATAACCACCACACCGACTCACGGTGTGGAGGGGCAAATCTGCAACCCCAGAGCTTCCAACTAGCCGGAATATTTCATAATGACAAGCTGGACAAAAGAGACATAAATTGAACTGAACAGAAGGTCATAAGCAGGGAAACACCCAAAAAGTAGCAGACTTATCTTAAGCTGAAAATGGACTGGCCAACAGAGAACTTCCAGGAAAGGACTGAATCCACAGGAAATACATTGACAGCTGGCATCCACTAAAGCCAAAAGCCCAGTTAAATAACAAGGCCAGGAAACCGATTAGTGAACGCAGCTGCTAAGTTCCACTTGAAACCACCAGAGGGAGCCCAAGAGCAGAACTCCCAAAAATACCATTCGCAACCACAGGATGGAGCCCAAGAACGGAATTCACAACACCCAACCAAACAAGTAGGAAAATGCAGTTTAATATCCAAAACAGGATGAAAATTGAGACCCAGCTTTGTTCAGTGGAGGAGAACAACAAGCAGCGGCTGACACCATTAGGAGGCCCAACCAAACAAGTAGGCCAAATGCAGTTTAATATCCGAAACAGGATGAAAATTGAGGCTCAGCTTTGCTCAGTGGAGGAGAAAAGCAAGGAGTGGCAGACACCGTTAGTAGGCTCAACCAAACAAGTAGGCCAAATGCAGTTTAATATCCGAAACAGGATGAAAATTGAGGCTCAGCTTTGTTCAGTGGAGGAGAACAACAAGCAGCATCAGACATCGTTAGTAGGCCCAACCAAACAAGTAGGCCAAATGCAGTTTAATAACCGAAACAGGATGAAAATTGAAGCTCAGCTTTGTTCAGTGGAGGACAACTGTAATGGGAGGCAGACACAGTTAGTAGGCCTAAATAAGTAAGTAGGCTAAATGCAGTTCAAAATTGGTAACTGGAGTACACAGGCGGCATAGCTTTGTTCAATGGAGGACAGCTGTAATGAGTGGTGCAGACAGACTTAGTAGGCCTAAAATAAAAAAGTAGGCTAAATGCAGTTCAAAATTGGTAACTGGAGTACACAGGCGGCATAGCTTTGTTCAATGTAGGACAGCTGTAATGAGAGGCGCAGACAGACTTAGTAGGCCTAAAATAAAAAAGTAGGCTAAATGCAGTTCAAAATTGGTAACTGGATAACTGGAGTACACAGGCGGCATAGCTTAGTTCAATGGAGGACAACTGTAATGAGTGGTGCAGACAGACTTAGTAGGCCTAAAATAAAAAAGTAGGCTAAATGCAGTTCAAAATTGGAAACTGGAGTCCACAGGCGGCATAGCTTTGTTCAATGGAGGACAACTGTAATGAGTGGCGCAGACAGACAGAGGTAGTAGGCCTAAAATAAAAAAATAGGCTAAATGCAGTTCAAAATTGGTAACTGGAGTCCACAGGCGGCATAGCTTTGTTCAATGGAGGACAGCTGTAATGAGTGGTGCAGACAGACACATGTAGTAGGCCTAAAATAAAAAAGTAGGCTAAATGCAGTTCTAAATTTGTAACAGGAGTACACAGGCGGCATAGCTTTGTGCAGTGGAGGACAACTGGAAGGAGTGGCGCAGACAGACACATGTAGTAGGCCCAAATGATAAAGTAGGCTAAATGCAGTTCAAAATTGGTAACTGGAGTACACAGGCGGCATTGCTTTGTTCGGTGGAGAACAACTGGAAGGAATGGCTGACACAGTTAGAAGGCCAAAATAGTAAAGTGGGCTAAATGTCTGCAAAAACAATGTTCCTAAATAAACAGGTGGCATAGCTAGGTACAGGGGTGGGTTCCTCTGCTGAGTAGCAGACAGTGGTAGTTTGCACACAGTATTAACTGGTCTAAACGGAGGGCAGGGCACCTGCATATTTTTACTATCATCTATCATTTCAACAAATTTGTATTGGCAGTGCCATTGAAGGATTGAACAGCACAGACTAAACAGTGGTGGAGCAGTGAGAGGTAAGTTTTGCAAGTGGTAGAGCACTGTTTGAGCTGGGGGGAACACTCTCTCATGGGCGGCGGTACTGGCACAGGGCCCCTCATATTACGACGGTGTGTCTGACGTTGGGTGTGCACCACCACCATCAGAGACACTTCATTGTACTATGAGGGACCCTGTGCCAGTGCCGTCACCCCAAAGTGGGCACACCCACCTGTCAAGGCAAACGGCACTCGCACAGGTGCTTGCGCCAAGTGGTTACCATGGCCCTGTGGGGGGAGTCAGACAATTTAGGGAGGTATAAAAATGGCCTATGGTGGACATTCAGCAGCTGCAAATGGAGGAATTGGAGCAGTCAGTAAGAAGAGGCCAAAAGCAAGACATTTTTCAGGCAAGCTATGTGTCAGCAGGGGAAGGTGGGGCAAAATAATTTGAAATCCATGATTGGTTCATTTTAATGAAGGTTAGATCATCAACATTTTGGGTAGGCAGACGAGTCCTTTTTTCAGTCAGTATTGAACCAGCAGCACTGAAGACTCTTTCTGATAGCACACTAGCAGCTGGGCAAGCGAGCTCCTGTAATGCATATTCTGCCAATTCAGGCCAGGTGTCTATTTTAGATGCCCAGTAATCAAAGGGGAATGATGTGTGAGGGAGAACATCGATAAGGGAGGAAAAATTGTTTGTAACCATACTGGACAAATGCTGTCTCCTGTCACTTTGAATCGATGCAGCAGTACCTGTCGTGTTTGCGATCATTGCGAATTCACTCCACAACCTGGTCATAAAACCCCTCTGTCCAATGCCACTTCTGATTTGTGCACCTCTAACACCTCTGCCATGTTGCCCCCTACAGCTCGTGTGAGAACCATCACCGCCGCTGTGTGCTGGGAATGCCTGAACCAAACAGTCTACAAGAGTTGTTTGTTTGGTAGCCAATATTTGCTCAAGGTTCTCATGTGGCATGATATTTTGTAATTTCCCTTTATATCGTGGATCCAGGAGGCAGGCCAACCAGTAATCGTCATTGGTCATCATTTTTATACTGCGGGGGTCCCTTTTTAGGATACGCAAGGCATAATCAGCCATGTGGGCCAAGGTTCCAGGTGTCAATTCACTGCTTGTGCTGGGTTGAGGAGCACTTTCTTGCCAATCAACATCACTTGTCTCCCGCAAAAACCCTGTACCTGACCTTGCAACGCCACCAGTTTCTATTGCCCCCTGAGAAGCATCCTCTTCCCATAAATATTCATCCCCATCATCCTCCTCCTCCTCCTCTCTGTCCGCCACCTCATCCAGAAGAGTTCCCTGAGCAGACAATGGCTGACTGTCATCAAGGATTCCCTCCTCCTCGGCCGCAGACGCCTGCTCCTTAATGTGCGTCAAACTTTGCATCAGCAGACGCATTAGTGGGATGCTCATGCTTATGATGGATGTTGTCTGCACTTACTAGCTGTATGCATTCCTCAAAACACTGAAGGACTTGACAGAGGTCTTGTAGCTTCGACCACTGCACACCAGACAACTCCATGTCTACCATCCAACTGCCTGCCCGTGTATGTGTATCCTCCCACAAATACATTACAGCATGCCTCTGTTCGCACAGCCTCTGAAGCATGTGCAGTGTGGAGTTCCACCTTGTTGCAACGTCGATTATTAGGCGGTGCTGGGGAGTCTTCAGCGATCGCTGATGGTTCAGCATACGGCTGGAGTGTACGGGCGACCGGCAGATGTTACATAGTTACATATAGTTACATAGTTATTAAGGTTGAAGGAAGACTTTAAGTCCATCTAGTTCAACCCATAGCCTAACATGCCCTAGCATGTTGATCCAGGGGAAGGCAAAAAAACCCCATGTAATAAGAGTAAGCTCCACCATGGGGAAAAAAATTCCTTCCTGACCCCACATACGGCAATCAGACTAGTTCCCTGGATCAACGCCCTATGAAGCAATCTAATATATACCCTGTAACATTATACTTTTCCAGAAAGGTATCCAGTCCCCTCTTAAATTTAAGTAATGACTCACTCATTACAACATCATACGGCAGAGAGTTCCATAGTCTCACTGCTTTTACAGTAAAGAATCCGTGTCTGTTATTATGCTTAAACCTTTTTTCCTCCAGACATAGAGGATGCCCCCTTGTCCCTGTCACCGGTCTATGATTAAAAAGATCATCAGAAAGGTCTTTGTACTGTCCCCTCATATATTTATACATTAACATAAGATCACCCCTTAGCCTTCGTTTTTCCAAACTAAATAGCCCCAAGTGTAATAACCTATCTTGGTATTGCAGACCCCCCAGCCCTCTAATAACCTTGGTCGCTCTTCTCTGCACCCGCTCCAGTTCAGCTATGTCTTTCTTATACACCGGAGACCAGAACTGTGCACAGTATTCTAAGTGTGGTCGAACTAGTGACTTGTATAGAGGTAAAATTATGTTGTTGTGAGCAAAGTCTTCGCACCTTCAGGAGCAGGGCTGGTAACCCCGGATAATTTTTCAGGAAGCACTGCACCACCAGGTTCAAGGTGTGAGCCAGGCAAGGTATGTGTTTCAGTTCTGAAAGAGCTATGGCAGCCATAAAATTCCTTCCGTTATCACTGACTACCTTGCCTGCCTAAAGATGTACACCGCCCAGCCATGACTGAGTTTCTTGCTGCAAGTACTCGGCCAGTACTTCCACGGTGTGTCGGTTGTCGCCCAAACACTACATTTTCAACACAGCCTGCTGACGCTTACCACTAGCTGTTCCATAATGGGACACCTCGTGTGCAACACTGGCAGCTGCAGATAGAGTGGTCGTGCGACTGCGCTCTGTGGACGAGCTTTCGCTTCTGGAGAAGGAGGAGGGGTGGTGAACGCCTACAGCCAACTGTTTCCTAGACCGTGGACAAGGCAGAACTGTCCCACTATGGCTGTCTCCTGTGGACCCTGCATCCACCACATTAACCCAGTGCGCCGTGATGGACACATAACGTCCCTGGCCATGCCTACTGGTCCATTCATCTGTTGTGAGGTGCACCTTTCTACTGACTGATTGCCTCAGTGCATGGACAATGTAGTCTTTGACATGCTGGTAGAGGGTTGGGATGACTTTTCTTGCAAAGAAGTGTCGACTGGGTAGGTCATAGCATGGTACTGCGTAAGCCATCAGGGTTTTGAAAGCTTTGCTTTCAACCAACCGGTAGGGCATCATCTCTAACGAGATTAGTCTAGCAATGTGAACGTTCAAACCATGTGTACGCGGATGAGAGGATGAGTACTTCCTTTTCCTAACGAGAGTTTCTTGTAGGGTGAGCTGGACTGGAGAGCTGCATATGGTGGAAATAGCGGGGGTGGTGGTGGACATGGCAGATTGAGAGAGGGTTGGTGATGGTATTCTTGATGTTGGCCTACATACAGTGTTTCCTACCAAGAACCTTGTGATTCCCTGACTGCTTTGGCCTTGCAACGATACCTCCACATTTGCTGCTGGTGGTGCCCTAAGTGGTGGGCTTACAGTGAGGGAAGTGTCATGGTTCTCAACACACAGAGAACATAGTTGAGCATACAAAAAGGACTAGCTCTGGGAAGATGGGAACTCGAGCTGACCGTGAGCTAAATCTATCACAACAACTGAAAGTGGCCGGGTAGCGTGCCTACGTTTTATCCCTAGACGCCCAGCGCCAGCCGGAGAACTGACTGACCCTAGCAGAGGAAAATACAGACCTGGCTCACCTCTAGAGAAATTTACCCCAAAAGGCGGACAGTAGCCCCCACAAATATTGTCGGTGATTTTAGAGGAAATTGACATACGAAGTATGAAAATAGGTTTAGCAAAATTGAGGTCCGCTTACTAGATAGAAGGAAGACAGAAAAGGGGACTTCACGGCCAGCTGAAAACCCTATTCAAAATTCCATCCTGAAATTACTTTAGAACTCTAATATCAACTCATGACACCAGAGTGGCAATTTCAGTTCACAAGAGCTTTCCAGTCTCAGAAATATTCAAACACAGAGAACTGGAACAAAAATGCAAACAAACTTAGGACAAAAATCCAACTTAGCTGAAAGTAGTCTAGGAGCAGGAACATGCAACAGAAATGCTTCTGGTAACATTGTTGGCCGGCATAGAAATGACTGAGGAGCAAGGCTAAATAGAAACTCCCACATCCTGATGGAAACAGGTGAACAGAGGAGATGACAAACCCACGTTCAGTACCACCAGTGACCACCGGGGGAGCCCAGAAACCAAATTCACAACAGTACCCCCCCTCAAGGAGGGGGCACCGAACCCTCACCAGAACCACCAGGGCGATCAGGATGAGCCCTATGAAAGGCACGGACCAAATCGGAGGCATGAACATCAGAGGCTGTCACCCAAGAATTATCCTCCTGACCGTAGCCCTTCCACTTGACCAAATACTGAAGTCTCCGTCTGGAAACACGGGAGTCCAAGATCTTCTCCACAACGTACTCCAACTCACCCTCAACCAACACCGGAGCAGGAGGCTCAGCGGAAGGCACAACAGATACCTCATACCTGCGCAACAATGACCGATGGAAGACATTATGAATAGAAAAAGATGCAGGGAGGTCCAAACGAAAGGACACAGGGTTAAGAATCTCCAATATCTTGTACGGGCCGATGAACCGAGGCTTAAACTTAGGAGAAGAAACCTTCATAGGGACAAACCGAGAAGATAACCACACCAAATCCCCAACACAAAGACGAGGACCAACACGACGACGGCGGTTGGCAAAATGCTGAGTCTTCTCCTGGGACAACTTCAAATTGTCCACCACCTGCCCCCAAATCTGATGCAACCTCTCCACCACAGCATCCACTCCAGGACAATCCGAAGGCTCCACCTGACCAGAAGAGAAACGAGGATGAAACCCCGAATTACAGAAGAAAGGAGAAACCAAAGTGGCAGAACTAGCCCGATTATTGAGGGAAAACTCCGCCAAGGGCAAGAAGGCAACCCAATCATCCTGATCCGCAGAGACAAAACACCTCAAATAAGTCTCCAAGGTCTGATTAATTCGCTCGGTCTGGCCATTAGTCTGAGGATGGAAAGCAGACGAAAAAGACAAATCAATGCCCATCCTAGCGCAGAACGCTCGCCAAAATCTAGACACAAACTGGGTCCCCCTGTCAGAAACGATATTCTCCGGAATACCATGCAAGCGAACCACATTTTGAAAAAACAGAGGAACCAACTCGGATGAGGAAGGCAACTTAGGCAAGGGAACCAAATGGACCATCTTAGAGAAACGGTCACACACCACCCAGATGACAGACATCTTCTGAGAAACAGGGAGATCAGAAATAAAATCCATCGAGATGTGAGTCCAAGGCCTCTTCGGAATAGGCAAGGGCAACAACAATCCACTAGCCCGAGAACAACAAGGCTTGGCCCGAGCACAAACATCACAAGACTGCACAAAACCTCGCACATCTCGTGACAGGGAAGGCCACCAGAAGGACCTAGCCACCAACTCCCTGGTACCAAAGATTCCAGGATGCCCTGCCAACGCAGAAGAATGGACCTCCGAGATGACTCTACTGGTCCAATCATCAGGAACAAACATTCTACCAGGCGGGCAACGATCAGGTCTATCCGCCTGAAACTCCTGCAAGGCCCGTCGCAGGTCTGGGGAAACAGCAGATAAAATCACTCCCTCCTTAAGGATACCCGTAGGTTCAGAATTACCAGGAGAATCAGGCTCAAAACTCCTAGAAAGGGCATCCGCCCTCACATTTTTAACCCTCGGCCGGCCAAACTGTCATGGTTCTCAACACACAGAGAACATAGTTGAGCATACAAAAAGGACTAGCTCTGGGAAGATGGGAACTCGAGCTGACCGTGAGCTAAACCTATCACAACAACTGAAAGTGGCCGGGTAGCGTGCCTACGTTTTATCCCTAGACGCCCAGCGCCAGCCGGAGAACTGACTGACCCTAGCAGAGGAAAATACAGACCTGGCTCACCTCTAGAGAAATTTACCCCAAAAGGCGGACAGTAGCCCCCACAAATATTGTCGGTGATTTTAGAGGAAATTGACATACGAAGTATGAAAATAGGTTTAGCAAAATTGAGGTCCGCTTACTAGATAGAAGGAAGACAGAAAAGGGGACTTCACGGCCAGCTGAAAACCCTATTCAAAATTCCATCCTGAAATTACTTTAGAACTCTAATATCAACTCATGACACCAGAGTGGCAATTTCAGTTCACAAGAGCTTTCCAGTCTCAGAAATATTCAAACACAGAGAACTGGAACAAAAATGCAAACAAACTTAGGACAAAAATCCAACTTAGCTGAAAGTAGTCTAGGAGCAGGAACATGCAACAGAAATGCTTCTGGTAACATTGTTGGCCGGCATAGAAATGACTGAGGAGCAAGGCTAAATAGAAACTCCCACATCCTGATGGAAACAGGTGAACAGAGGAGATGACAAACCCACGTTCAGTACCACCAGTGACCACCGGGGGAGCCCAGAAACCAAATTCACAACAGGGAAGCAATGTAGCGTTGCTGACTACCTTCATTCTGAGCGGGTGCACCAATGGTACGGGACGTTTGTAGTTAGTCCAGGCTTGCAAGTGCATGCTGGTTAAATGTCTACGCATGCACGTTGTATTTAAATTTTGAACATTCTTCCCTCTGCTAAAGGTCTTTGAGCATTTCTTACAGATAACTTTGCACTGATCATTCGGATCTTGGTTAACAAATTCCCACACTGCACTCTACCTACTATCAAATACCTTTTCAGGCATTGCACGCTGTGCTACTTTCACCGGAAGGCCACGCTGTCCTAAAAGTGTTTTTGGTTTTGACAAACATTTTTGGCCAGATACGGGCCTGCAATATGAAAGCTGTTGCGATGTAGATGCCTGCTGTTGATCATCCTCCTCCACTTCAGAGCTACTGCCAGTGGCACCCTATTCCCCCAATGGCTGCCAATCTGGGTGAACAACTGGGTCATCTATCACCTCCTCTTCAATGTCATGTACACCTTCCTCTGTGTCACTGGTTCGGGACGGGGCACCATAGTCTCATCAGGGTCAGATTCTGGCTCAGTACACTGCGAGGGCAATGTAGTGATCTGAGTCAATGGAACAGCATAATAATCTAGCTGTGGCTGTGCATCTGTGCACTCCATGTCCGATTCATCTTGTAATGGGCTGTTAACTATTTCCCTTTCTAACCCTGGCACGGTATGTGTAAAGAGCTCCATGGAGTAAACTGTAGTGTCGCCTGCCGCATCCTTCACTCTTGCTTTGGGCAAAGGACACAAGGAAGCAACTTGTTCCTGATCGGGAGCATCCACTGACAACTCGCTGCTTTTATATTTCAAACTTTCTGAAGAGGATGCGAAAGAACTAGAGGCTGAGTCAGCAAGGAAAGCCAAAACTTTTTCCTGCTGCTCCGGCTTTAAAAGCAGTTTTCCTACTCCCAGATAAGGGAGCCTTCGAGGCCTTGTGTAGCCAGACGATGATGCTGGCTCAACAACTCGAGCCTTAGGTGCTATTTTGCTTTTTCCACTACCACCAGATGCTCCACCACCACCACCACCATCATTACCACCTGGCAACGACCACCCACGGCCTCTTCCACCAGATTTCCTCATTTTTGGGAAAATGTAACCAAACTAACAACCGTTATATGGTACTGTAAAACAAGGTAGAAAGTGTATATAAACTTGTTGAGAATTTAAATCTCCATTTTTTGAGGGGGGAGACTGCAGCAAAACTCAGGCCCAGTGTATTACACTACACAATGTAAGTGGCAGAACATGCCTGGCAGATATACGACAAACAGAACTGACGTATATAAACCTGTTGGCAATTTAAATCTCCCTTTTCTTGGGGGGAGACTGCAGCAAAAAATAGGCCCTGTGTATTAAACTATACAATGTAAGTGGCAGAACGTGGCTGGCAGATATATGACAAACAGAACTGACGTAGATCCACTTAGTGGCAATTTAAATCTCCCTTTTTTGGGGGGGAGACTGCAGCAAAAAACAGGCCCTGTGTATAACACTACACATAATAAGTGGCAGAACGTGGCTGGCAGATATACGACAAACAGAACTGACGTAGATCCACTTAGTGGCAATTTAAATCTCCCTTTTTTGGGGGGGAGACTGCAGCAAAAAACAGGCCCTGTGTATTAGACTATAGAATGTAAGTGGCAGAACGTGGCTGGCAGATATACAACAAACAGAACTGATGTAGATCCACTTAGTGGCAATTTAAATCTCCCTTTTTTGGGGGGAGACTGCAGCAAAAAACAGGCCCTGTGTATTACACTACACAATGTAAGTGGCAGAACGTGGCTGGCAGTTATACGACAAACAGAACTGACGTAGATCCCCTTAGTGGCAATTTAAATCTCCTTTTTTGGGAGGGAGACTGCAGCAAAAAACAGGCCCTGTGTATTACACTACACAATGTAAGTGGCAGAACGTGGCTGGCAGTTATACGACAAACAGAACTGACGTAGATCACCTTAGTGGCAATTTAAATCTCCCTTTTTTGGGGGGAGACTGCAGCAAAAAACAAGCCCTGTGTATTACACTACACAATGTAAGTGGCAGAACGTGGCTGGCAGTTATACGACAAACAGAACTGACGTAGATCCCCTTAGTGGCAATTTAAATCTCCTTTTTTGGGAGGGAGACTGCAGCAAAAAACAGGCCCTGTGTATTAGACTATACAATGTAAGTGGCAGAACGTGGCTGGCAGATATACGACAAATAGAACTGACATATATAAACCTGTTGGCAATTTAAATCTCCCTTTTTTTGGGGGGAGACTGCAGCAAAAAACAGGCCCTGTGTATTAGACTATACAAAGTAAGTGGCAGAACGTGGCTGGCAGATATACGACAAACAGAACTGACATATATAAACTTGTTGGCAATTTAAATCTCCCTATTTTGGGGGGGAGACTGCACCAAAAAACAGGTCCTGTGTATTAGACTATACAATGTAAGTGGCAGAACGTGGCTGGCAGATATACGACAAACAGAACTGACGTAGATCCACTTAGTGGCAATTTAAATCTCCCTTTTTTTGGGGGGAGACTGCAGCAAATAACAGGCCCTATGTATTACATTACACAATGTAATAGGCAGAACGTGGCTGGCAGATATACGACAAACAGAACTGACGTATATAAACTTGTTGGCAATTTAAATCTCCCTTTTTTAGGGGGGGGAGACTGCACCAAAAAACAGGTCCTGTGTATTACACTATACAATGTAAGGGGCAGAACGTGGCTGGCAGATATACGACAAACAGAACTGACGTAGATCCACTTAGTGGCAATTTAAATCTCCCTTTTTGGGGGAGGAGACTGCAGCAAAAAACAGGCCCTGTGTATTACACTATACAATGTAAGTGGCAGAACGTGGCTGGCAGATATACGACAAACAGAACTGACATATATAAACTTGTTGGCAATTTAAATCTCCCTTTTTTAGGGGGGGAGACTGCACCAAAAAACAGGTCCTGTGTATTACACTATACAATGTAAGGGGCAGAACGTGGCTGGCAGATATACGACACACAGAACTGACGTAGATTCACTTAGTGGCAATTTAAATCTCCCTTTTATGGGGGGAGACTGCAGCAACAAACAGGCCCTATATATTACACTATACAATGTAAGTGGCAGAACGTGGCTGGCAGATATACAACAAACAGAACTGACGTATATAAACTTGTTGGCAATTTAAATCTCCCTTTTTTAGGGGGGAGACTGCAGCAAAAAACATGCCCTGTGTATTACACTACACAATGTAAGTGGCAGAACGTGGCTGGCAGATATACGACAAACAGAACTGACGTAGATCCACTTAGTGGCAATTTAAATCTCCTTTTTGGGGGGGGAGACTGCAGCAAAAAACAGGCCCTGTGTATTACACTATACAATGTAAGTGGCAGAACGTGGCTGGCAGATATACGACAAACAGAAGTGACGTATATAAACTTGTTGGCAATTTAAATCTCCCTTTTTAGGGGGGGAGACTGCACCAAAAAACAGGTCCTGTGTATTAGACTATACAATGTAAGTGGCAGAACGTGGCTGGCAGATATACGACACACAGAACTGACGTAGATTCACTTAGTGGCAATTTAAATCTCCCTTTTTTGGGGGGAGACTGCAGCAAAAAACAGGCCCTATGTATTACACTACACAATGTAAAAGGCAGAACGTGGCTGGCATCTATACGACAAACAGAACTGATGTATATAAACTTGTTGGCAATTTAACCCCTTCCCGACCTTTGACGCATACGCTGCGTCATGAAAGTCTGTGCCTTCCCGACCTATGACGCAGCGTATGCGTCATGGAATGATCGCGTCCCTGCAGATCGGGTGAAAGGGTTAACTCCGATTTTACCCGATCTGCAGAGACAGGGGGAGTGGTGCTTCAGCCCAGGGGGGGTGGCTTCACCCCCCCGTGGCTACGATCGCTCTGATTGGCTGTTGAAAGTGAAACTGCCAATCAGAGTGATTTGTAATATTTCACCTAAAAAACTGGTGAAATATTACAATCCAGCCATGGCCGATGCTGCAATATCATCGGCCATGGCTGGAAATACTTAAGTGGACCCCCCCCACCCCACCGATCGCCCCCCCAGTCCTCCGTTAGTCCTCCGGTCCCCTCCGTCTGCCTGCCGGCTCCCCCGTCCTCCTGTCCGCTCCCTCCTTGTGTGAATAAAGCCCCCCTGTGGTCCGATCACCCCCCCTGTGCTCCGACACCCCCCCCACCACCCCTTCATACTTACTGATCCTCCCGGTGTCCGGCCGTCTCCTCGCTGGGCGCCGCCATCTTGGAAAATGGCCGGCGCATGCTCAGTGCGCCCGCCGAATCTGCCAGTCGGCAGATTCCTTACAGGTACATTTTGATCGCTGTGGTAGGTTCTATCACAGCGATCAAAATAAAAAAAATAATAAATAACCCCCCCCTTTATCACCCCCATAGGGACAATAATAAAATAAAGAATTTTTTTTTTTTCTTTTTCCACTAGGGTTAGGGTTAGAACTAGGGTTAGAACTAGGGGTAGGGTTAGGGGTAGGGTTAGGGTTACGGGTAGGGTTAGGGGTAGGGTTATGGCATGTGCACACAGAGCGGATCGGCCGCGGATCCGCAGCGGATCGGCAGCGGATCCGCAGCGGATACGCAGCGGATCGGCCGCGGATCCGCAGCGGATCGGCAGCGGATACGCAGCGGATCGGCCGCGGATACGCAGCGGATCGGCCGCAGATCCGCAGCGGATCGGCAGCGGATACGCAGCGGATCGGCCGCGGATCGGCAGCGGATCGGCCGCGGATCGGCAGCGGATCCGCAGCGGATCCGCAGCGGATCCGCAGCGGATCGGCCGCGGATACGCAGCGGATCGGCCGCGGATCCGCAGCGGATCGGCAGCGGATACGCAGCGGATCGGCCGCGGATCGGCAGCGGATCTGCAGCGGATCGGCAGCGGATCCGCAGCGGATACGCAGCGGATACGCAGCGGATACGCAGCGGATCGGCCGCGGATACGCAGCGGATACGCAGCGGATTGGCCGCAGATTCGCAGCGGATTGGCCGCGGATCCGCAGCGGATTGGCCGCTGCGAATTCGAAGCAGTTTTCCATCAGGTTTACAGTACCATGTACACCTAAGGAAAACCAAATCCGCTGTGCCCATGGTGCGGAAAATTCCATGCAGAAACGCTGCGTTGTATTTTCCGCAGCATGTCAATTCTTTGTGCGGATTCCGCAGCGTTTTACACCTGTTCCTCAATAGGAATCCGCAGGTGAAATCCGCACAAAAAAACACTGGAAATCCGCTGTAAATCCGTAGGTAAAACGCAGTGCCTTTTACCTGCGGATTTTTCAAAAATGGTGCGGAAAAATCTCACACGAATCCGCAAAGTGGGCACATAGCCTTAGGGTTAGGGTTGGAATTAGAGTTAGGGTACCGTCTCACAGTGGCACTTTGGTCGCTACGACGGTACGATCCATGACGTTGTGTCTGACACGCAGCAGCGATCAGGGACCCTGCTGAGAATCGTACGTCGTAGCAGATCGTTTGGAACTTTCTTTCGTCGCTGGATCTCCAGCTGTCATCGCTGGATCGGTGTGTGTGACAGCGATCCAGCGATGCGTTCACTTGTAACCAGGGTAAACATCGGGTTACTAAGCGCAGGGCCGCGCTTAGTAACCTGATGTTTACCGTGGTTACCAGCGTAAAAGTAAAAAAAAAAAAAAAACGTACATACTCACATTTCGGTGTCCTTCAGGTCCCTTGCCGTCTGCTTCCCGCTCTGACTGTCTGCCGGCCGGAAAGTGAGAGCACAGCACAGCAGTGACGTCACCGCTGCGCTCTGCTCTCACTGTATGGCGGCACTCAGTCAGAGCGGGAAGCAGACGGCAAGGGACCTGAAGGACACCGAAATGTGAGTATGTACGTTTTTTTTTTTTTACTTTTACGCTGGTAACCACGGTAAACATCGGCTTACTAAGCGCGGCCCTGTGCTTAGTAACCCGATGTTTACCCTGGTTACCTGGGACCTTGGCATCGTTGGTCGCTGGAGAGCGGTCTGTGTGACAGCTCCCCAGCGACCACACAATGACTTTCCAACGATCACGGCCAGGTCGTATCGCTGGTCGTGATCTTTGGTAAATCGTTATGTGAGACGGTACCCTTAGGGTTGGAATTAGGGCTAGGGTTGGAAATAGGGTTAAGATTAGGCTTGTGGTTAGGGTTAAGGATAGGGTTAGGGTTGTGTTGGGGTTACAGTTGTGGGTAGGGTTGGGATTAGGGTTAGGATTAGGGTTGGATTTAGGGTTACGGGTGTGTTGGGGTTAGGGTTGTGGTTAGGGGTGTGTTGGGGTTAGGGTTGTGATTATGGTTATGGCTACAGTTGGGATTAGGGTTAGGGGTGTGTTGGGGTTAGTGTTGAAGTTAGAATTGAGGGGTTTCCACTGTTTAGGCACATCAGGGGTCTCCAAATGCAACATGGCGCCACCATTGATTCCAGCCAATCTTGCGTTCAAAAAGTCAAATGGTGCGCCCTCCCTTCCAAGCCCCGACGTGCACCCAAACAGTGGTTTACCCCCACATATGGGATACCAGCGTACTCAGGACAAACTGGGCAACAACTATTGGGGTCCAATTTCTCCTGTTACCCTTGCAAAAAAAAAAATTACTTGCTAAAACATAATTTTGAGGAAAGAACAATTATTTTTTATTTTCACGGCTCTACGTTATAAACTTATGTGAAACACTTGGGGGTTGAAAGTGCTCACCACACATCTAGATAAGATCCTTTTGGGGTCTAGTTTCCAAAATGGGGTCACTTGTGGGGTGTTTCTACTGTTTAGGCACATCAGGGGCTCTGCAAATGCAACGTGACGCCCGCAGACCATTCCATCAAAGTCTGCATTTCAAATGTCACTACTTCCCTTCCGATCCCTGACGTGCGCCCAAACAGTGGTTTACCCCCACATATGAGGTATCAGCGTACTCACAACAAACTGAGCAACAAATATTGGGGTCCAATTTCTCCTGTTACCCTTGTGAAAATAAACAATTGCTTGCTAAAACATCTTTTTTGAGGAAAGAAAAATTATTTTTTATTTTCACGGCTCTGCGTTGTAAACTTCTGTGAAGCACTTGGGGGTTGAACGTGCTCACCACACATCTAGATAAGTTCCTTGGGGGGTCTAGTTTCCAAAATGGGGTCACTTGTGGGGGGTTTCTACTGTTTAGGCACATCAGGGGCTCTGCAAACGTAACATGATTCCCGCAGACCATTCCATCAAAGTCTGCATTCCAAATCGTCACTACTTCCATTCCGAGCCCCGCCATGTGCCCAAACAGTGGTTTACCCCCACATATGGGGTATCAGCGTACTCAGGAGAAACTGGACAACAACTTTTGGGATCAAATTTTTCCTGTTACCCTTGGGAAAATTAAAAAATTCTGGGCTAAAAAAATATTTTTGAGGAAAGAAAACACATTTTTTATTTTCACGGCTCTGCGTTATAAACTTCTGTGAAGCACTTGGGGGTTCAAAGTGCTCACCACACATCTAGATAAGTTCCTTGGGGGGTCTAGTTTCCAAAATGGGGTCACTTGTGGGGGGTTTCTACTGTTTAGGCACATCAGGGGCTCTGCAAACGTAACATGATTCCCGCAGACCATTCCATCAAAGTCTGCATTCCAAATCGTCACTACTTCCATTCCGAGCCCCGCCATGTGCCCAAACAGTGGTTTACCCCCACATATGGGGTATCAGCGTACTCAGGAGAAACTGGACAACAACTTTTGGGATCAAATTTTTCCTGTTACCCTTGGGAAAATTAAAAAATTCTGGGCTAAAAAAATATTTTTGAGGAAAGAAAACACATTTTTTATTTTCACGGCTCTGCGTTATAAACTTCTGTGAAGCACTTGGGGGTTCAAAGTGCTCACCACACATCTAGATAAGTTCCCTTGTGGGTCTAGTTTCCAAAGTGGGGTCAATTGTGGGGAGTTCCTACTGTTTAGGCACATCAGGGGCTCTGCAAATGCAACGTGACGCCCGCAGAGCATTCCATTAAAGTCTGCATTTCAAAACGTCACTACTTCCCTTCCGCTCCCCGACGTGTGCCAAAACAGTGGTTTACCCCCACATATGGGGTATCAGCGTACTCAGGAGAAACTGCACAACAACTTTTGGGGTCCAATTTCTCCTGTTACCCTTGGGAAAATAAAAAATTGTGGGTTAAAAAATCATTTTTGAGGAAAGAAAAATAATTTTTTATTTTCATGGCTCTGCGTTATAAACTTCTGTGAAGCACTTGAGGGATCAAAGTGCTCACCACACATCTAGATTAGTTCCTTGGGAGGTCTAGTTTCCAATATGGGGTCACTTGTGCGGGAGCTCCAATGTTTAGGCACACAGGGGCTCTCCAAACGCGACATGGTGTCCGCTAATGATTGAAGCTAATTTTCCATTCAAAAAGCCAAATGGCGTGCCTTCCCTTCCGAGCCCTGCCGTGCGCCCAAACAGTGGTTTACCCCCACATATGGGGTATCATCGTACTCAGGACAAACTGGACAACAACATTTGGGGTCCAATTTCTCCTATTATCCTTGGGAAAATAAAAAACTCCGGGCTAAAAATCATTTTTGAGGAAAGAAAAATATTTTTTTATTCTCATGGCTCTGCGTTATAAACTTCTGTGAAGCACCTGGGGGTTTTAAGTGCTCACTATACATCTAGATTAGTTCCTTGGGGGGTCTAGTTTCCAAAATGGGGTCACTTGTAGGGGAGCTCCAATGTTTAGGCACACAGGGGCTCTCCAAACGCGACATGGTGTCCGCTAATGATTGAAGCTAATTTTCCATTCAAAAAGCCAAATGGCGTGCCTTCCCTTCCGAGCCCTGCCGTGCGCCCAAACAGTGGTTTACCCCCACATATGGGGTATCATCGTACTCAGGACAAACTGGACAACAACATTTGGGGTCCAATTTCTCCTATTATCCTTGGGAAAATAAAAAACTCCGGGCTAAAAATCATTTTTGAGGAAAGAAAAATATTTTTTTATTCTCATGGCTCTGCGTTATAAACTTCTGTGAAGCACCTGGGGGTTTTAAGTGCTCACTATACATCTAGATTAGTTCCTTGGGGGGTCTAGTTTCCAAAATGGGGTCACTTGTAGGGGAGCTCCAATGTTTAGGCACACAGGGGCTCTCCAAACGCGACATGGTGTCCGCTAATGATTGAAGCTAATTTTCCATTCAAAAAGCCAAATGGCGTGCCTTCCCTTCCGAGCCCTGCCGTGCGCCCAAACAGTGGTTTACCCCCACATATGAGGTATCATCGTACTCAGGACAAACTGGACAACAACATTTGGGGTCCAATTTCTCCTATTATCCTTGGGAAAATAAAAAACTCCGGGCTAAAAATCATTTTTGAGGAAAGAAAAACATTTTTTTATTTTCATGGCTCTGCGTTATAAACTTCTGTGAAGCACCTGGGGGTTTTAAGTGCTCACTATACATCTAGATTAGTTCCTTGGGGGGTCTAGTTTCCAAAATGGGGTCACTTGTAGGGGAGCTCCAATGTTTAGGCACACAGGGGCTCTCCAAACGCAACATGGTGTCCACTAACGATTGGAGCTAATTTTCCATTGAAAAAGTCAAATGGCGCGCCTTCCCTTCCAAGCCTTGCCGTGCACCCAAACAGTGGTTTACCCCCACATATGAGGTATCGGCGTACTCAGGAGAAATTGCCCAACAAATTTTAGGATCCATTTTATCCTGTTGCCCATGTGAAAATGAAAAAAATGAGGCTAAAAAAAATTTTGTGTGAAAAAAAAGTACTTTTTCATTTTTACGGATCAATTTGTGAAGCACCTGAGGGTTTAAAGTGCTCACTATGCATCTAGATAAGTTCCTTGGGGGGTCTAGTTTCCAAAATGGGGTCACTTGTGGGGGAGCTCCAATGTTTAGGCACACAGGGGCTCTCCAAACCTGACATGGTGTCCGCTAACGATGGAGATAATTTTTCATTCAAAAAGTCAAATGGCGCTCCTTCCCTTCCGAGCCTTACCATGTGCCCAAACAGTAGTTTACCCCCACATATGAGGTATTGGCGTACTCAGGAGAAATTGCCCAACAAATTTTAGGATCCATTTTATTCTGTTGCCCATGTGAAAATGAAAAAATTGAGGCTAAAAGAAAATTTGTGTGAAAAAAAAAGTACTTTTTCATTTTTACGGATTAATTTGTGAAGCACCTGGGGGTTTAAAGTGCTCACTATGCTTCTAGATACGTTCCTTGGGGGGTCTAGTTTCCAAAATGGGGTCACTTGTGGGGGAGCTCCAATGTTTAGGCACACGGGGGCTCTCCAAACGCGACATGGTGTCCGCTAAAGATTGGAGCCAATTTTTAATTCAAAAAGTCAAATGGCGCTCCTTCCCTTCCGAGCCCTGCCGCGCGCCCAAACAGTGGTTTACCCCCACATATGAGGCATCAGCGTACTCAGGACAAATTGGACAACAACATCCGTGGTCCAGTTTCTCCTTTTACCCTTGGGAAAATAAAAAAATTGTTGCGAAAAGATCATTTTTGTGACTAAAAAGTTAAATGTTAATTTTTCCCCTATTTGTTGCTTCTGCTGCTCTGAAACACCTGAAGGGTTAATAAACTTCTTGAATGTGGTTTTGAGCACCTTGAGGGGTGCAGTTTTTAGAATGGTGTCACTTTTGGGTATTTTCAGCCATATAGACCCCTCAAACTGACTTCAAATGTGAGGTGGTCCCTAAAAAAAATGGTTTTGTAAATTTTGTTGTAAAAATGAGAAATCACTGGTCAAATTTTAACCCTTATAACTTCCTAGCAAAAAAAAAATGTGTTTCCAAAATTGTGCTGATGTAAAGTAGACATGTGGGAAATGTTATTTATTAACTATTTTGTGTCACATAACTCTCTGGTTTAACAGAATAAAAATTCAAAATGTGAAAATTGCAAAATTTTCAAAATTTTCACCAAATTTCCGTTTTTTTCACAAATAAACTCAGAAATTATCGACCTAAATTTACCACTAACATGAAGCTGAATATGTCACGAAAAAACAATCTCAGAACCGCAAGGATCCGTTGAAGCGTTCCTGAGTTATTACCTCATAAAGGGACACTGGTCAGAATTGCAAAAAATGGCAAGGTCATTAAGGCCAAAATAGGCTGGGTCATGAAGGGGTTAAATCTCCCTTCTTTGTGTGGGAGACTGCAGCAAAAAAGATGCCCTGTGTATTACACTACACAATGTAAGTGTCAGAACGTGGCTGGCAGATATACGACAAACAGAACTGACGTAGATCCACTTAGTGGCAATTTAAATCTCCCTTTTAGGGGGGGGAGACTGCAGCAAAAAACAGGCCCTGTGTATTACACTATACAATGTAAGTGGCAGAACGTGGCTGGCAGATATACGACAAACAGAAGTGACGTATATAAACTTGTTGGCAATTTAAAATCTCCCTTTTTTTATGGGGGAGACTGCAGCAAAAAACTGGCTGTATGTATTACACTACACAATGTAAAAGGCAGAACGTGGCTGGCAGATATACGCCAAACAGAACTGATGTATATAAACTTGTTGGCAATTTAAATCTCCCTTTTTTGGGGGGGAGACTGCAGCAAAAAACAGGCCCTGTGTATTACACTACACAATGTAAGTGGCAGAACGTGGCTGGAAGATATATAAAAAAATACATGGACTGTACTACAATTTCAATCTCCCTACAATGATCTCAGGACAAGTATGGCAGCCAGCAATAAAAAGGACTGCTGCACACAAAATTGTGGACAAATAAACAAGATAACTGTGCAGAAAGGAGCAACAGGATTTTTGCTTTTAAAAAAGCAGTTGGTTTGCACAGCGGCGTACAAACAGCAATGCAGCTATCAGGGAGCCTTATAAGGCAGCCTAATAAGCTACAGAGCTGATGCACAAAAATCTAGCCTCCACTGTCCCTGAAAAGAAAAGGTGGTGTTAGACAGTGGAAATCGCTACAGCACAAGCGGTTTGAGGGTTAATCTTCCCTCCCTAACGATATCCCTGCTTCTGATGAAGCTGCAGCAACCTCTCCCTATGCTGAGATTGGCAGAAGTAAGATGGCGGTCGGCGTGCACGCCCCTTTATAGCCCCTGTGATGCCGCAGAAAGCAAGCAAATCACTGTCATGCCCTTCTCTAAGATGGTGGGGACCGAGACCTATGTCATCACACTGCCCACACTCTGCGTCCTCCTTCATTGGCTGAAAAATGGCGCTGACAGCGTCATATGAAATGCGACTCTGGCGCGAAGATCGCTGACCTCATGGCCGATCCCACACTGGGATCGGGTCGGGTTTCATGAAACCCGACTTTGCCGAAAGTCGTCAATTTTTGAATTTGTCCGATCCGCTTTGCTCAACCCTAGTTTTCATCCCTTGACCAAGGCATTGCACTATTTGATGCTTTTCGGCAGCAGAGAGATCCTTTTTCTTTCCCATGTTACTTGAAAACTGTGGCCTGCTGAATAATGTGGAACATAATTTTTAAGTAGTTTTCCTGTCAATAGAATCACCTGGAAAACTAAATATCCATGTTTGATTTCAGTGATCCATTGAGCCCTGAGACACAATACCATCCATGAATTTATTTGACAAAGCAATTAAATCTTTATGACACTTAAATCCAATTTGCATAATAATTTGGAACACAGTGTATATATATGTATGTACATATATATATATATATATATATATATAGATATATATAGATATATATAGATATATATACAGTATATATATAGATATATATATGTATACAGTACAGACTAAAAGTTTGGACACACCTTCTCTTTTAAAGATTTTTCTGTATTTTCATGACTATGAAAGTTGTACATTCACACTGAAGGCATTAAAACTATGAATTAACACATGTGGAATTATATACTTAGCAAAAAAGTGTGAAACAACTGAAATTATGTCTTATATTCTAGGTTCTTCAAAGTAGCCACCTTTTGCTTTGATGACTGCTTTGCACACTCTTGGCATTCTCTTGATGAGCTTCAAGAGGCAGTCACCGGGAATGGGTTTCACTTCACATGTGTGCCCTGTCACGTTTAATAAGTGGGATTTCTTGCCTTATAAATGGGGTTGGGACTATCAGTTGTGTTGTGCAGAAGTCTGGTGGATACATAGCTGATAGTCCTAACTGAATAGACTGTTAGAATTTGTGTCATGGCAAGAAAATAGCAGCTAAGTAAAGAAAAACGAGTGGCCATCATTACTTTAAGAAATGAAGGTCAGTCAGTCCGAAAAATTGGGAAAACTTTGAAAGTGTCCCCAAGTGCAGTGGCATAAACCATCAAGTGCTACAAAGAAACTGGCTCACATGAGGACCGCCCCAGGAAAGGAAGACCAAGAGTCACCTCTGCTTCTGAGGATACGTTTATCTGAGTCACCAGCCTCAGAAATCGCAGGTTAACAGCAGCTCAGATTAGAGACCAGGTCAATGCCACACTGAGTTCTAGCAGCAGACACATCTCTACAACAACTGTTACGAGGAGACTTTGTGCAGCAGGCCTTCATGGTAAAATAGCTGTTAGTAAACAACTGCTAAGGACAGGCAACAAGCAGAAGAGACTTGTTTGGGCTAAAGAACACAAGGAATGGATATTAGACCAGTGGAAATCTGTGCTTTGGTCTGATGAGTCCAAATTTGAGATCTTTGGTTCCGAAGCAGAAAAGGTGAACGAATGGACTCTACATGCCTGGTTCCCACCATGAAGCATGGAGGAGTTGGTATGATGGTGTGGGGGTGCTTTGCTGGTGACACTGTTGGGGATTTATTCAAAATTGAAGGCATACTGAACCAGCATGGCTACCACAGCATCTTGCAGCGGCATGCTTTGCCATCCGGTTTGCGATTAGTTGGACCATCATTTATTTTTCAACAGGACAATGACCCCAAACACACCTACAGGCTGTGTAAGGGCTATTTGACAAAAGAAGGAGAGTGATGGAGTGCTACGCCAGATGACCTGGCCTCCACAGTCACCAGACCTGAACCCAATCGAGATGGTTTGGGGTAAGCTGTTCCGCAGAGTGAAGGCAAAAGGGCCCACAAGTGCGAAGCATCTCTGGGAACTCCTTCGATTGTTGGAAGACCATTCTGGGTGACTACCTCTTGAAGCTCATCAAGAGAATGCCAAGAGTGTGCAAAGCAGTCATCAAAGCAAAAGGTGGCTACTTTGAAGAACCTAGGATATAAGACATAATTTCAGTTGTTTCACACTTTTTTGTTAAGTATATAATTCCACATGTGTTAATTCATAGTTTTGATGCCTTCACTGTGAATGTACAATTTTCATAGTCATGAAAATACATGACTATGAAAATTGTACATTCACACTGAAGGTGTTAGGGCTAGCGGAATGCACCAAATAATTATAAGGATTATATAAGGTGCGTTCGCAGCCCGGGGATCACCTTGCAGAAATGGAACCTGCTGCTGAGTAATGATGATGGACTATATGGTGGTATAATGTGGATACACACATGGGTTAGCCTCACCCATTATGAAGGAAGCGAACCCTGTCGCATCACAGGGCCGCGGTACCGCACAAAGTGCGCAAGCAAAGAGTCACAGAACTCTGTCCCAAGACTCAGGGAAACAGTTCCTTTAGACCTCTTGCGCTCGACACTGCTACTGGGGTGTCAGAGCTTAATAGAACTAATAATTTTCTGCCCAAGAGTGTGTGCAGTGCCGCTCTGGTGGATGCCACTATCCACCCAGACTTGGGCCAGGAAAGCTCTCTATTAGTGCACGGCATCGCACTGGTGCTCACTGCTATCTTGTGGTAGCTGCGCGGGATAGCACTGTCAGGCAATAGGTAGCTTCCACCATTTGCAAACAGTCAACAACACTAGGGATGGGAATGATTCGGAGCTTTCATCCATCGACAGGCATACATGTTTTGGATCGTTGTCATGTTGGACCGTCCATGTACATCCCATGCGCAGCTTCCAATCTGGTGAGTGCAAATTTGCCTCCAGTATTTGCTGTTAGCGTGCTACATTCATTTTTCCTTCAACATTGACCAAGTTTCTTGTGCTTTTGTAGCTCACATATCCCCAAAACATCAGCAATCTACCTCCGCGCTGTACAGTAGAAATTGTCTTCCTTTCATCATAGGCCTTGTTGACCTCTCTCCAAATGTAATGTTTATGGTTGTGGTCAAAAAGTCCAATTTTGGTCTCATCACTCCAAATTACCTTGTTCCAGAAGTTTTGAGGCTTGACCCTGTGCTGTTTTGTGTATTGTAGGCAAGATACTTTGTGGTATTTGCGCAGTAATGGCTTTCTACTGGCGACTGGACCATGCAGACCATTTTTCTTCAATGCCTCCTTATTGTGCGTCTTGAAACAGCCACACCGCTAGTTTTCAGTGAGTCCTGTATGTCAGCTGATGGTATTTGTGGGTTTTTCTTTGCATCAAGAACAATTTTCCTGGCAGCTGTGGACGACATTTTTGTTGGTGTACCTGACTGTGGCTTTGTTTTTACAGAGCCCCTGATTTTTCATCACTGACTGGCATGATCAATTCCTTGGATATCTTTTTGTATCCCTTTCCTGTTTATACAGTTCAAGTACCTTTTCCCATAGATCCATTGACAATTCTTTTGCTTCCCCCATGACTCACAATCCAGAAACATCAGTGGCTGGATGAAAGGTACAAGAGTCTGTTTGGATCCCAGAAGCTTTTATGCACACACACTGATTACAAGCAAACAGGTCACAGGTGAGGATGTTACCTTTAGTAACCATTCAAACTCATTTGTGTTAACTTCTGTGCATGTTATCAGGTGAAAATCACCAGAGTATGTGAATTTGGATCAGGGTCATTTGGATGCTTAGGCTTGTCATTATGATTTAAAAAGAGAAAACAGTTTGACAATAAATGGCTTCACCCAACCACTTACCATGAATGGAGAAAAAGTTTTGGTGTTATCATTCATATTCTCTGAAAAAAGGCCAAGAAAGCAAAAATTCTGGAAGGGTATGTAAACTTTTGAGCACAACTGTATACACTCTTTCTTCTCTCTCTAATTGTACATAGGGTTTTGTTATTGGGAATGTGGCAACATTGCAAGATAATAAAAACTCATCCTGATTGCACAAAGTTTTGTGTTATCACCAAAGCTGGCATTTTACTTTCTATCCCATTTACAATGTCTTTAACTAGTTGACCACACAGACAATTTCTGTTTTGATTTTTAGTTTTTCTACCTTCTTCCCAGAGCTGTGACTTTTTTATTTTTCTGGATATCAAAATATGAAGGGTTAAACCACACCCCGAAAAAATGTCCAAGTCTATTAAGACAAAGAGGCGCACGTCATAACTAGGGAGCCCATCCCAGAGTACATTCCATCATAATAAGTCAAATGACAGCGCCTCAAACAATGGTGAAAAGCAAGTCGTACATTTTATTCTGCCTCATGTGGCGACGTTTCGGTCCGAAGATCTTTTTCGTGCTTGAAAAAGGTCTTCGAACCTAAACGTCGCCACAGGAGGCAGAATAAAATGTAGGACTTGCTTTTCACCATTGTTTGAGGCGCTGTCATTTGACTTATTATTTTTTTATTTTTCTGTCCACAAAGACATATGAGAGTATACTGGAAAATGGAAAAAAAATCCAAAAGGAAAGAAATTGTGAAACAAACGCAATTCTGACATTGGTTTCTGGGAATTGTTTCACAGTGTACATTTTGCGTTGACCTCAAAATATGATTTAGTTCTGCTGATCAGTACCAAACATGTCCAGCTTTTTTTACTGTTTTAGCAGTTAAAACAAATCAGACATCATGAAGTCGCACCGATGGGCACATACAATTATATGAAAAAGTTTGGGCACCCCTATTAATCTTAAACTTAATGTTTTATAAAAATTGGTTTTTTTGCAACAGCTATTTCAGTTTCATATATCTAATAACTGTTGGACACAGTAATGTTTCTGCCTTGAAATGAGGTTTATTGTACTAACAGAAAATGTGCAATCTGCATTCAAACAAAATTTGACAGGTGCATAAGTATGGGCACCCTTATCATTTTCTTGTTTAAATACTCCTACCTACTTTTTACTGACTTACTAAGCATTTTTTTGGTTTTGTAACCTCATTGAGCTTTGAACTTCATAGCCAGGTGTACGCAATCATGAGAAAAGCTACTTAAAGTGGCCACTTGCAAGTTGTTCTCCTGTTTGAATCTCCTCTGAAGAGTGGCATCATGGGCTCCTCAAAACAACTGTCAAATGATCTGAAAACAAAGATTATTCAACATAGTTGTTCAGGGGAAGGATACAAAAAGCTGTCTAAGAGATTTAACCTGTCAATTTCCACTGTGAGGAACATAGTAAGGAAATGGAAGAACACAGGTACAGTTCTTGTTAAGGCCAGAAGTGGCAGGCCAAGAAAAAAATCAGAAAGGCAGAGAAGAAGAATGGTGAGATCAGTCAAGGACAATCCTCAGACCACCTCCAGAGTGCTGCAGCATCAACTTGCTGCAGATGGTGTCACTGTGCATCGGTCAACTATACAACGCACTTTGCACAAGGAGAAGCTGTATGGGAGAGTGATGCGAAAGAAGCCGTTTCTGCAAGCATGCCACAAACAGAGTCGGCTGAGGTATGCAAAAGCACATTTGGAGAAGCCAATTTCTTTTTGGAAGAAGGTCCTGTGGACTGATGAAACCAAGATTGAGTTGTTTGGTCATACAAAAAGGCGTTATGCATGGCGGCAAAAAACACAGCATTCCAAGAAAAACACTTGATACCCACAGTAAAATTTGGTGGAGGTTCCATCATGCTTTGGGGCTGTGTGGCCAATGCCGGCACTGGGAATCTTGTTAAAGTTGAGGGACGCATGGATTCCTCTCAGTATCAGCAGATTCTTGACAATAATGTTCATGAATCAGTGACAAAGTTGAAGTTACGCAGGGGATGGATCTTTCAGCTAGACAATGATCCAAAACACCGCTCCAAATCTACTCAGGCATTCATGCAGAGGAACAATTACACTGTTCTGGAATGGCCATCCCAGTCCCCAGACTTGAATATCATTGAACATCTGTGGGATCATTTGAAGAGGGCTGTCCATGCTCGGCGACCATCAAACTTAACAGAACTGGAATTGTTTTGTAAAGAGGAATGGTCAAAAATACCTTCATCCAGGATCCAGGAACTCATTAAAAGCTACAGGAAGCGACTAGAGGCTGTTATTTTTGCAAAAGGAGGATCTACTAAATATTAATGTCACTTTTCTGGTGAGGTGCCCATACTTATGCACCTGTCAAATTTTGTTTGAATGCAGATTGCACAATTTCTGTTAGATATATGAAACTGAAATAGCTGTTGCAAAAAAAACCTATTTTTATATAACATTAAGCTTAAGATTAATAGGGGTGCCCAAACTTTTTCATATAACTGTAGATTGATGCACCCCCATTCCCCATTTAATGAGTAAACAATCGCGGGTAGCACTTTGTTAGAGGATGTACCACACTGCTGACACCTGCTATCTATGCCACGAGCTCACTCTGTGAGCCTGATCTATACAGCCACATCAAAATTGCAACATAAATGTCGAGAAGGGGTTAATAATAAAAAGATTTTTTTAAATGAACAACAGAACATGAACAACTTTGGCTTTCCACCGTTAACTTTAAATTGTTTTTAAACGCTTTTGAAAAAACTAGAAATTAAATTTATCAATATCTAGTGTACAAGTAGGTAACACTACCCAATCAATAAGCTAGGTCATTAACCATTATCTAAGCAAGACAAACTGTAAGGTGTATCCAATCAGGATACCCAAAAAAAATCTCTAGTGCAAAACATCCAAATAGCCAAGAGAATACCTTATAAACAATGTTAAAACATAACCTTTAATGATACTCGTATAAAAAAGTTTTCATGAATAATAAACGTGATAAAGTGCACTTTATCACGTTTATTATTCATGAAAACGTTTTTATACGAGTATCATTAAAGGTTATGTTTTAACCGTTATCTCAAAAACATGGTGATTGTCAGTGTGTGGTATAGCCTCACACATTAATCTGTAGTGCAATATATAACTAGATGTTATTGACATTTCTTAGAGTCTGTAAAAAGTGTTAAGGGAAAAATTTTGAAGTAGGTTTTTACTTCTCTCATTAGTTATTTCCTATACCGTAAATTATTTTCCCGAATATTTTCTGAATCTGTGATTACTACTAATCATATTTTAAAAATAGAACAAATGAGGAAGGGTTTGCCTAGAACATTACTCTAATTTTCTGATACCAGGGAATTCCAATATTGAGATTAGAAGTTGGGAAGGCTCTATTTTACAAAAAAACTAAAACTTTAGACTTAAATATTTCTTGTTTAATTATAACTAATAAAAGTTATGGTGGGATTGCAAAGGTAGTAGTTACCGCCTACAAAAGAATTTATACAACCCAATACTACTTTAGAGATATATGGACATATAGATCCTGAGATATTGCAAGTGCAAAACAAAGTGTATGAATAAAATTTCTCACCTTGCTGCAGCTGGATTTGCATGTCCAATCTCCCAGGAAGTTCCCGCATACGGATTCCAAATAGGTTGGTTACCACGGTCCCATGTTCTGGCACCAAAACTGTCATAGCTGTTTGCGTTCTGACCCAATGTCAGATATGCCAGATCACCAGTGACACCAAATCGGGAGGTTACGCCCTTAATTGACAAGGGGGCTTGGAGAAAAAGGAAATCACACACGGATTGTGAGCAAAGTCACTTCATCTGATCTTATGGAGCAAGAGGCAGTATTTTATACTATTTACAACAAATGTAACTCAATGTAATTTATGTAGCCCTCCCCCCTGTTACCCCGAGTCACGCTGACCTTTATTTCCCACATACCCAGAACATGTTGTGGCTAGTGTTGAGCATTCCGATACTGCAAATATCGGGTATCGGCCGATATTTGCTGTATCGGAATTCCGATACCGAGTTCCGATATTTTTGCGATATCGGAAATCGGAATCGGAAGTGTGCGGTGCGTATGGTTCCCAAGGTCTGGAGGAGAGGAGACTCTCCTTCAGGCCCTGGGATCCATATTCATGTAAAAAATAAATAATAAAAATAAAAAATATTGATATACTCACCCTTCCGGTGGACACTGGCGCTTAGCGGTGCCTCCATTCCTAAGAATGCAGGGAGTGAATGACCTTTGATGACGTCGCGGCTTGTGATTAGTCGCGTGAGCAGTCACATGAGCGGTCACGCGACCAATCACAAGCCGCGACGTCATCGAAGGACCTTCACTCTGCATTCTTAGGAACGGAGGCAGACGCTTGGACCGGTGAGAGCCGGGGCCGTCAGAGGGGTGAGTATATCAATATTTTTTATTTTTATTCTTTATTTTATACATGAATATGGATCCCAGGGCCTGAAGGAGAGTTTCCTCTCCTTCAGACCCTGGGAACCATTCCGATATTTTGTGTCCCATTGATATGCATTGGTATCGGGTATCAGTATCGGCAATATCCGATATTTTTTGGATATCGGCCGATCCAATCCGATACCGATACCTTTGCATATCGGAAGGTATCGCTCAACACTAGTTGTGGCTGACGATTGAGAACGTATATGATAAGAAGTATAAAATCCTTGAATTGGAGACTACAAGACTACTGCATCATAAGAACAAATTCTAGTAAATTCTAGCAATTAAAGGCAAAAGGCAAATTAAAGGCAAACATTAACCCTTCTATATCACTATTTAATATGCCAATTGGAAATATGAATGGTATCATTTGGAGGATCACATCCTTAAGGTATTCTATTGCCACAATATAAAAACAGTAGAACTGTAATAGTCTAATAAATTTAATTCTAGTTGAAAGCTATAGGAAAAGACATACAAACAAATGCAGGCTCATAGTTTATAACCATTAAAAACATAAAGTATCTTCTCTGAAAATAAAAAGAAAATATCACAAGACAATATCTAATCTTTTGGATATCATCTATATGTTAAGGACTAAAGAGAAAAACATACTTCCTTTTGCTTTACAAAATAAATATTTTTAGCATAATCTGTTATCAAATCAATATGGTCAGGTGGCCAAAAGCCCAGTGACTTATATTGACCTGCTATTGCATGTACACTTGCGGACAAAAGTTTTAAAACTGACACAAATTTTGTTTTCCCAAAGTTTTCTACTCAGGGTTTTTAGGTCTCTTAGTCAAATGTTTTTATGGTTACTGAAGTACAATTATAAGCACTTGAACAGTTTTTAAACTTTGATTGATAGATACATCAAGTATATTCAAAAACTCAGTGTTTGCAGTGTTAAAAAGAGATGAACAGGTCTTCTGAAATTGTAATTCAAAGATTTTTCCCCAAAAATGTGATTTGTGTTGAATAAATTTGCAGAAATCTAAATAATGGAAAGCTTGTGATTGCTTCGAAAATGAGAAAATGAGAGAGAGAAGATCCTGTGAAGAAAAGGTCCAGAGAAGAATAGGTGAGTGCTAACACGAGTCCTGTGTCATGCCAATATTAAAGTATCTTGAGATAATTTATGGGTTCACTTACAATTTTGCCTAAAAACACTGCCATGAATGAAGAATTGTGTCTAAACTTCTTCTAAGAGCATCTTCTTTTATGCATTGCTATGCTTTATATCAGCGATCAAAGTGAAAGAACTCAAAGTCCCAAAAAGTAGAAAAGTAAAATAAAGTAAAAAAAATTGGAAAAATATTTTTAAAACATTCACAAAATAAAAAAATATACATAGATCATACCCATATATTTGTATTTTTATTAAAAACTATAAACAAAAAAGTTAAAGGTTATTGCTACATCTGGAAAAACACGATCTATAGAACTGTCACACTAGTTAACACCTTCAGTAAACACTGTAAAGAAATAAATTTAAAAAAAAAACAAGACAAAAAACTATGCTTCTTCATCAAACCGCCAAACAAAAGTAAAATAAAACGCTATCAAAAGGACGAATATAACTAAAAATGGTATCTCTGAAAACATAATCTTGTCCTGCAGAAACAAGCCATACAGCTCCACAGGTGGAAAGCTAAAAGAAAGTTATAAATCTCAGAATGAAGTGATGCAAAAATTACTTTTTCTGTAAAATTGTTTTTATCTCATAAAAGTGCCAAAACATGAAAAAATTATATAAATGTGGTATTGCTGTAATCGTACTGACCAGCATAATAAACCTTATCAATTTTGCCACATGCAAATTGGCAGAAAAAACCCAAAGGCATATAATTTCCAAAATGGGATCACTTGAGGGGGTAGGCTGCTCTTTTAAGTCAGTATACATTTGTTTTTTATTTTTATTTCAAATAAAAGGAGTATGTGTCAATTATTTCAATTAAAGGACTTTATTCTGGCTCAGTGTTTATGTAATAATTATAGGGGATAACTCAGGAGACTCGTTGCGTGGAACAAGACAACTACAGGACACAGTTTTAAAAGTGGTAAAGTCTATATTATCACACGGTGATTCAAACAGGAGCAGAGAGAAGCTCAAGTCCAACAACACTTGGTGCAAATATCAAATGCAGCTCAGCAGTCAATAGGAAAATTCAGAGGAAAATGCAATCACGCAGAAAGTCTATGAAGCACAATTATTCTTGAGGATACTTGACACGAATAAGTCCTTGCTTAGTCCAAAACACAGATAGATATGCTTATAAGGCAGTTCAAATAATATCTTAGCTCAAACAGGGAGGTCTGGGTAATAGTCTCAGGTTCTTGCAAAGCAGCAACAGCTTACATGTCCAGCAAATGCAGATGGAAGTAAACATGAGCAGCAGATGAAGGAGGATTACTGGAACTGGTGTATGCAGCAGGAACTCAGAGCAGGGTAGCAGGATAACCCCACAGGTTCACAGGAGCAGGAATATAGCCAGGGAGTCACCAGAGGTCAGGAGCTGGATGCAAGGCAGAATACTTTGGCACAGACTGAAGGCTGGGGTGGAGTTTTATAGCAGGAAGACACAGTGCACATGAGACCAAAGAAGCCATCTTGGAAAAGGGCAATAATGCACAAAAAGGTAATAAAAAATGTTCAGAGTCCTGATATTACTCCCTCCTTAGAAGCGGCCTCAGGACGATCCTGGACCTGGTTTCTCAGGGAATCTCTGATGAAAATGAGAAATCTTCTGTTGGTCATTGATGTTTTCCACAGGTTCCCAAGAGTCTTCCTCAGGGTGATATCCCTGCCATCTTATCAGATATTGGAGCCGATTCCTGCGAATCCTGGAATCAACAATTTCCTCCACAACAAATTGTTCTTGCCCATCAATCACCACAGGCTGTGGAAGTGGCACAACACGTCCCTGGAAGGTATTAGGATATACAGGCTTTAGTAAACATACATGAAAAACTGGGTGTACCTTCATAGTCCTAGGCAGCTTCAGCCGGCAGGCCACAGAGCTCACAATACCGTTGAAAGGGCCAATTAATTTCTGTCCAAGTTTTTGTGAGGGAATGTTTAACTTCAGATTCTTAGTTGCTAACCACATGGAATCTCCTACCTTGAACATGGGTGCAGGTTTACGGAATCTATCAGCTGAACTCTTATAACGTTCTTGAGCTGTGGTCAGGGATTCCTTCAGAACCTCCAGATTTTGCCTCATCGCAGTCAGCCTTTCCTCCACTGCCAGAACTGGAGAATTACTTGGAGACCTAGGTAAGATACACGGATGATAACCCAGATTGGCAAAGAAAGGTGTAAATTTAGTGGAAGCGCTCTGAGAATTGTTATATGAAAATTCGGCTAATGGCAGCAACTCCAACCAATCATCCTGGAGATGGCTGACATAGCATCTTAGATATTGTTCCAACGTCTGGTTGGTACGCTCAGTCTGACCATTTGTCTGGGGATGGTAAGTGGAAGAGAGACAGACATTAATTTTTCAGTGCAGAGCAAAACCCCTTCCAGATTCTTGAAGTGAACTGCAGTCCACGGTCAGAGATGATCTCATCCGGAACCCCATGCAACTGAAAGACATTCTGTATAACCAAGTTCACTGTATCTTTAGCTGAGGGGAGGCCAGTGCACGGAACAAAATGAGCAGCTTTAGTCAGGTGATCAACTACCACCATGATTGTATTCATGCCGCCCGATGTAGGCAGCTACACAATAAAGTCCATTAATATAGAACCCCAAGGGCGGGATGGAACAAGTAATGGTTGTAGAAGACCCATAGGTGCCACATGAGGAGTCTTGTAACGAGCACATACCTCGCAAGAGAGAACATAGTCCTTGGTATCCTTCAGGCAAGTAGGCCACCAGAAGAATCGGCTCAGGAACTCTTGTGTCTTCTGTACCCCCTTCTGACCAGCCAACTTGGAGTCATGTACTAACTTGAGGATCTGCAGACGGACGACCTCAGAGACATAGATACATCGATCTCTGAACCACATGCCACCCTTAAAGACAATAGTAATATCCACAGGTGGGTTGGACAGAACTACATCACCGTCATAGGCCTCCCTGCACTCCGACCACAAGTCCTGATCGTGGATAACTCCGATGAAATTGGCATCCGATTGAATGGTCTTGGACGGGGCTCCAGGTACGGAATCCGCAGCATGGATTCGGGATAAAGCATCAGCTTTCCCATTACGAGAACCTGGACGGTACGAAATAACAAAGTTAAATTGATTTAAAAATAGTTCCAATGAGCCTGACGAGGAGAAAGACATCTAGCGGATCTAAGGAACTCTAAATTGCGATGGTCAGTTAGCACTATGATCTGTTGTGCAGCTCCTTGCAGATGATGCCTCCATTCTTTGAAAGCTGCAATAATAGCCAGCAATTCCTTGTCTCTTATGTCATAATTCTTCTCTGCTGAGGTTAGTCTACGGGAAAAGAAAGCACAAGGATGTAGCAGACCCTTCTCTCCAGTTCTTTGGGAGAGAATAGCCCCCAAAGCATTATCAGAAGGGTCCACCTCCACAATGAAAGAAAGTGTTGGATGTGGGTGTATCAACAGCGGTGCTGATGTGAAACAGATCTTAAGCCGATCAAAAGCTTCTTGAGCCTGTGATTACCACTTAAAGGGCTTTTCCTTCTTTGTCAAGGAAGTAATGGGACGGACAATATCAGAAAAATTTAGAATGAAGCGTCTGTAGAAATTTGCAAAACCAATAAAACGTTGGACCTCCTTAACGTTCTTGGGTACCGGCCAGTCAAGGATAGCCTGAATCTTATCAGATTCCATGTTCAGCCCCTGGGGAGAGATGATATAACCTAAGAACTGCATCTCAGAACGATGGAACTCGCATTTCTCCGGCTTAATATACAGATGGTTCTCTTTCAGACGTCTTAAAACAGTTTTGACATGTTCTTCATGTTCCTGTAGAGAGTCAGAAAAGATTAGTGTATCGTCCAAATAGATCACTACAAACTGGTCCAACAAATCTCTGAAAATGTCATTAGCAAGGTGTTGAAACGTTGCAGGGGCGTTACAAAGCCCGAATGGCATCACAAGAGATTCAAAGTGTCCATACCGGCATCTGGATGCTGTCTTCCACTCATCTCCTGGATGAATACGCACCAAATTATAAGCCCCACGAAGATCAAGTTTAGAGAACACCTTAGCATGGCGGACTCTTTCCAGTAATTCGGGAATGAGAGGCAAAGGGTAACAGTTTCGAACGGTTACCTTATTGAGTTCCCGATAGTCAACACAGGGTCTCAGGGTCCAATCCTTCTTTACAAAAAGATAGGTGCCCCTGCTGGTGAGGAAGAAGGACGTATGAAGCCTTTGGCCAGATTTTCATCAATATACTCCTTTAAGGCTTGAAGCTCAGGTGCTGCCAAAGGGTATACATTGCCAAAAGGAATAGCTGCCCCAGGAAGCAACTCAATGGGACAGTCATAATGCCTGTGTGGAGGAAGCTGATCTGCATTCTTCTTGTCACAGATGTCACAGAACTCTTTATAAGCTGGGGGTAAAGAAAATACCTGTACATGTGGTTCCGTAGCCGTGGACTCAGGGATAGCTTCTGTTAACGCTGAGTTGCTCCTTGTTGGAAAGATAATCTCCTTGGTCTCCCAGTTGATAATTGGGTTCTGAGAACGCAACCAAGGAATACCTAAAATCACAGGAAAATGAGAAGAAATTAGCAAGAAAGAATGTTGCTCCTGATGATTAGGCTCCAACAAAATTTCAAGGGGTACGGTCTCCTGATCCACAGGCCCAGAGATTAAAGGTGACCCATCCACTGTTTCCATGGTAATTGGGGAGGCTCTTTGCCGAATTTCAATACCATGTTCCTTGGCAAATGCGATATCCATGAAATTGCCACCTGCACCAGAGTCAATCATAGCTGCACTGGAAATCCACTGTCCTGAACACAGGATCTTAATAGGGAGAGAACAGTGAGAGTTCTTTTCCTTAAGCTCCTTGGGGGGTGAAGTCATAGAAAGTGAATGGTATACAGCGTTTAAAGGCAGGCTACATTCAGAGATGTCAGATTCATCATCACAGTTGTCATACTCCCCTACTGCTGCTAGCACCTTGTTAGGCCATCTAGGACACTTAGGACAATTGATCAGGAAGTGGTCAGACTGGCCACAGTAGAAACATAGACTTTCACGAAGGCGGTGCTCCCAGCGCTCATTGATCTCATGCCTCTGAACGGAATCAATTTGCATGGGCACCTCCTCCACCTCTCGAGATGTTTTACCTGCAGGCTCTTTGGAAGGAAGGGAAAAGTTAGAAATACGGTTATATGCAGCAAACTTCTCCTGCCTACGCTCAGTAAGGCGAATGTCAATGAGCACACAATGCTGTATAAATGTCTCTAGCTCTTGTGGTGACTTAGAGTGAGCTAGTTCATCTTTTACAATACTAGACAGACCCCTTTTAAAAATAGGCAATTGTGCATAACTGTCCCAATTGGTATCTACCGCTAATCTCCTGAATTCAGTAGCATACTCAATAACAGAATGTTTTGCCTGGTGTAAAGACAATAAAGCAGATTCAGTGGTTGCACGGCGATTAGGATCATCAAACATTAATGCCATAGCGGCCAAGAAATCATCCAAGTTATTTAACTGTGGGTCACGAGACTCAATCATCGGATTCGCCCAGGCGAGCGCTCGTGCGGTCAGCAGCATTATTACACACAATACTTTGGATCTATCATTAGGAAAACGGTCAGCATGCACTTCAAAATATAGCATACATTGATTCACAAAGCCACGAAATTTGTCGCGATCACCATTAAATCTGAATGGGGGCAACTTAGGTGGGCTAGCTGGTGGCGGTTGCCCAGAGGGAAAAGTCGCTTGTGCAGCTATTTGAGTGCTTATGTCCTGAAAAGCCCATCCATACTGGGACTCTATGCCAGCAAGTTTGTTTCCTGGGCTGCCATGTGGGTGATTGTGTTCAAAGCTTCCAAACTTCTTTTGCAGACATTCCACATCTTTCTGCAGTGATCTAATTATGGAAAACACCTGCTCTAGTCTGCTTTCTGCAGTCATTGTTCCAGCAGTCTCCTTTTTTTTTAGGCTAGAGTATCCTGTAATAATTATAGAGGATAACTCAGGAGACTCGTTGCATGGAACAAGACAACTACAGGACACCGTTTTAAAAGAGGTAAAGTCTATATTATCACACGGTGATTCAAACAGGTGCAGAGAGAAACTCAAGTCCAACAACACTTGGTGCAAATGTCAAATGCAGCTCAGCAGTCTATAGGAAACTTCAGAGGAAAATGCAATCACGCAGAAAGTCTATGAAGCACAATTATTCTTGAGGATACTTGACACGAATAAGTCCTTGCATAGTCCAAAACACAGATAGATATGCTTATAAGGCAGTTCATATAATATCTTAGCCCAACCAGGGAGGTCTGGGTAATAGTCTCAGGTTCTTGCAAAGCAGCAACATCTTACATATCCAGCAAATGCAGATGGAAGTAAACACGAGCAGCAGATGGAGGAGGATTACTGGAACTGGTGTATGCAGCAGGAACTCAGAGCAGAGTAGCAGGATAACCCCACAGGTTCACAGGAGTAGGAATATAGCCAGGGAGTCACCAGAGGTCAGGAGCTGGATGCAAGGCAGAATACTCTAGCACAGACTGAAGGCTGGGGTGGAGTTTTATAGCAGGAAGACACAGTGCACATGAGACCAAAGACGCCATCTTGGAAAAGGGCAGTAATGCACAAAAAGGTAATAAAAAATGTTCATAATGTAATGTTCATGTAATAATCTTACCACCAATGAGAGACAGTATTTGCTATGATGTCATGCAGATGACAGCAATGCAAACAACAGATGTTTGCCCCCCATGCATCTGAATAGGATCCGTGTTCCAGCACTTTTCTTGTACCCGAACCAAACTTTTTTTAAATGTTCAGTCGAACCTGCCAGACCCGAACAACCAGGGGTTTGCCCATCACTACTCACCACACATCTATATAAATTCCTTGAAGGGATTAGTTCCAAAATGTGGTCCATTGTGAAACTGTGAAACAGTTTCCACTGTTTATCCACATCAGGGTTTCTGCAAACACAGCAAAACATCTATTATCAATTCCAGCCAATTTTGTGTTTGAAAAGTTAAAAGGTGTTCCTTTCCTTCTGTGCCTGCTTTGCCATGCACCCAAACAGTGGCTTTGCACCATATATGGGATATCACATGCTCAGGAAAAAATGCACAATTTTAGGTTCCATTTTCTCCAATTATCCTTGTAAAAATAGAAAAATGTCAAAAATTCCAACTTAAAATTACCACTAACGTGAAGTACAATATGTTTTGAAAAAACAGTCTTGAATCATTATGATATGATACGCTGAAGCATTCCAGATTTATTCCCACGTTCATGATTTGCTGCGGTTTTGATGCTCTGTATTTATGCAGCGTCAAAACCGCAGTGGCCAGATGTTACGGCATAGTGGATGGGATTTCTAGAAATGGTGCGGACATTCTACAGTGTCATAACTGCAGCAGATCATAACATGGGAATGTACCGTTACAGCATCAAGTTACACTACTTAGAATTGTAAAATATGGCCTGGTCAGGAAGGTGAAAACAGGCTCAGGCTTGCTATTAAAAACTGAATTTTTTATAACAAGTAAATTGCAAAGTTGCTTGATTTTACAACCACTTTGCTACTTGGTATTCACAATAGGAAACATAGCAATAACCCTTTAAGATAAAATTCTTAAGTTGTAATAACTGGGTTCTGTTAACTGCGGATATATTGAGTTAACTCTGGGTCTATGCAATGATCACAGTTATTCAGTGTTATATTTTGGAAACTCGTTGCTTAGATCTGAGAGTTGTTTTAGCAAACAATCGTGCAGCTGCATTGGGATAAAAAATATGCTGGATAATAGAGCTTGTGAGGAAAACAATATAAATCAAAGGAGATTGTATTTAATGACAAAAATGAACTTGACTAATCACTGTTTTTATTTGCTGCCAAAGAAACATAGGAGAAAAAATCAGCACTGTCTCAACAAAATAATTAATATAATACAACTCGTACTAAAGAGCTAGAATCCTCTCAATTCTGGTAGCCTTGAAAGCTTAGCTAAAAGTTCGCTTTTCGGCAAATAAATGCAGGAAAAAATCCCCGTAATTTGTTTTTTTGAATATTAGCCCTTTCACTTGTATCCTCTCTACATTATCCCCCAAAAAGAAGTCTGGAGATATGTCACTTGATAACTTCAATGAGTGGAGTGAATCTTAGCAATATTGATAAAGTGTGAATTAAAGTGCTAATTAGCTATTTGTTTACAGAATGAATATAACTGTTCTTAAAAGGGCTGGCTGCTACTTTTCATTGATTTCCTACCCTTGGGTAGACCGTAAATATCTCATTGGTGGGTTCAACACCCAGCACTACTGATGATTAGCTGTTACCGGCGCCAGCCGAAAATTCTTGGACGCGGCTGGAACTCATTTCTATAGTGGCTGCAGCCAGGTACTGCAGTTGCGGGGTGGATCCACTATTGTTTTGATGGAGCTGTAGTGTTCTGTCAGAATTCGAGAAATACCAGCAACTTCTGACCAATGCCAGTGGTTAGCTGCATTTTGTATACCTGCATAAGTAGGGTTAGTTGTTAGAGCTCTCTTTGGGGAAACAAAAAACAATTTATTACGCAGACAAGCGACAGCCATTTTGCAGAATCTGCTGGCAAATGAAACACCAAAAGATCAGTATTTTGCAGACTGATGATATTTGTAAAATTCAAGTAGAATTCAGTTCCGCTCAAATGCATTTGCTCCTTTCTGATTCTCACAGAAGACAATATTTTATATCAGTGTGTACAATGTGTGCCACGTAGAGGGCAAACATTAGAAAATGATTTATCTCCAAGTCTGTTCCTAACTACAGCAGCCAAAACTTGATTATTTCCATCTTGCAAAATTAGGTAACTGTATGTCAAGATTGCAGGTGATTTACTGCAATCTAACATTCTCTTACTTCAGAGAGATTGAACCGGCACAACAGGAGATGGATTTTACAAACAGCCATGCTCCTGCTGCAAGTGCTGCAGATGGCACTACTTGAGTCAGCCCATCAGCACCCCAGCAGTGCAATCACTGGATGCCGATGTTTGCTATGGCAACAAGGAGTCATTAAAAAGGCTTCTCTGTCTGCCATATACATCAGCTTATCAGATCACATTGAGGGAGGGTCTGATTTGCTTACTATCAATCAAAGAGTGACAGTGGAGATAATGCACTCATATTAATGCAATCGACGGATTGCAGGTCCAAGTTCACTTCTGAGAGCAATAATTATTGGTGACATAAACCAAAAATAAACAAATATTTGTAAGTGTGTTAAAATACATATGAATATAAAGCCCCAAAGTCCCAGTTTTAATAATTAAAAAATGGTTTAGTTGTGAAAAAAAAACCTATTGTAAAAACAATAAATATTTGTTATTGTCACATTCGTAATGACCTATACTACAAAACTGTATAATTATTTCTTATGCACGGTGAGTACTCTAAAAAAGTAAGGCAAACTCTTCCAAAATTTCTGTTTCTGTTCATCTTACCGCACAAGAAATGAAATAAAAAGTGATAAAAACATATGTATCCCACATTAATACCAATAAAATCTATAGCTCATTCTGCAAAAAAAAACCTCAAACGGGCTGTTTGCACCTTCCTGACCAGGCCAACTTTTACAATTCTGACCAGTGACATTTTATGAGTAATAACTCTGGAACGCTTCAATTTATCCCAATGATTCTGAGACTGTTTTTTTCGTGACATATTGTACTTGATGATAGTGGTAACATTTATCCAATGACTTGCATCTATTTGTGAAAAAATGGAAATTTGGTGAAAATTTTGAAATTTTCAAACTTTTAATTTGCATGCCCTTAAATCAGAGAGTTATATCACACAAAATAGTTAATAAATAGCATTCCCATGTCTACTTTACATCAACACACTTTTTGAAACATATTTTTTGTTAGGAAGTTATAAGAGTTAAAAATTAACCCTCCATTTTTCAACAAAATTCACAAAACTATTTTTTTAGGGACCACTTTACATTTGAAATGAATTTGAGAGATCTATTGTTAGGGGTCGAGTTTCCTCTGCTGCACAGGGGGAATCTTGATCCATGTCTGCTGCATTCTCCCATTCTGCATCAGCTGCAGTGGAGCCTGCTCAGCGGAGATGTCGTCCCAGCGTCTCACTGAGACCGATACTGTGCAAGGGGTTACTGCTGCCTCTCCAGGCTCTGCTATTGTACCCTGCACTGATCTGCGGCGAGCAGACTTTTCTGGGACTAAGTCCTGCTTTGCACACACTGAGCATGCCCAGGGTAAGATCTCTCAGTGGAGATCAAGGGTCACATGCTCAGGTACTGCAGCCAAATCTATTGGTCCTTCTAGGAAGGTCCTGTACGTGCTGCAGCTATTTAAGGCGCACGGCCATGCGCTAGTATCTTCCAAAGTTAGGTGCTTTGCGCCACTGTGGTCATGTGTTTGAATGTGTTCAGGGACCCGGCTGAAATAAGCCCCTAAAATGCTGGCACCTCCGGCGAGGAGATTGTGTTTGAGTGTATTCAGGGACCTGGCTGAAATAAGCCCCTAGAATGCTGGCACCTCCGGCGAGGAGTTTTGTGTGCCTGCATGACCACTGACTGCTCTCATCTGGGTAGTTAGCTTGTGCCTCTGTGAAAGTCTAAAAGGGCACAGAGCTTTGCTTTCTCGGCCGCTCTGTGAAGCTAACAGAGCTGGTTCATACCGCCATATTGTGCCGCCATTCACTTAGCAGCAGGTTCTTTCCTGCACGGTGGATCCCGGGTTACGAACGCACCAATCCCATCTAATAAATATATTCGGTGCGTTCCGCAAACCCTAACAGTATACTAGCGCCAGGATCTGGCTAAGTAAT
Organism: Ranitomeya variabilis; assembly: GCF_051348905.1. Classification (NCBI taxonomy): domain Eukaryota; kingdom Metazoa; phylum Chordata; class Amphibia; order Anura; family Dendrobatidae; genus Ranitomeya; species Ranitomeya variabilis. The sequence continues at coordinate 772,108,020 of NC_135233.1, read as the reverse complement.
GGCGGATGAACAGCAATTGCAGGGGTACATCCAGCGGAGGGCCGGTTGACGTCTCTTGAGCGTGCAACCTCGGAGGTGGATGTTACCGCAATATCTGTTCAGGCTGCTAGCGTGGCTGCAGCAGTTTTACCCACTGCCACCTCTGTTCCGACCTCATCTCACCTCCCATTGCCTGAGAGATACTCTGGGGACAGTAAGTCCTGTTGGGGTTTCGTGAGCCAGTGTGGTATACACCTTGAGCTCCTGGCTGCACGTTTTCCCACAGAGCGGGCAAAGGTGGGATTCATAATCTCTCTCTTGTAGGACAGGGCGTTGGAGTGGGCTATGCCGCTGTGGGAGCGCAACGATCATGAGGTGCGGAGTGTCCCTCGTTTTTTGGACACTCTGAAACAGGTCTTTGTAGGACCTCAAGTCACCCATGATACAGCGCTCCAACTGCTGGCTTTGACTCAGGGTTCAAACATGGTCAGCCATTTTGTGGTTCACTTCCGGACATTAGCGTCTGAGTTGGAATGGCCAGATAAAACCCTCATTCCTGTATTTTGGAGGGGGCTGGCTGACCATGTGAAGGACGCTTTGGCTACTAGGGAGATTCCCGCCACACTGGAGGAGCTCATAGCTGTACCAACTCGCATAGACCTTCGTTTTCACGAGCGAAGGTTGGAGCGAGCCCAGTGTAGGCAGAGGTTTTGGCTGGCTGCCACCTTCGCCAGACCTCTGGAATCTCCAGTCCAGGCGTCCGAGTCACATGAGGCCATAGAGGTGATACGAGCGGGACCCAAGTCCCAGTCCACTCGTGCACATAAGGTCTGTCATGTTTGCCAGCAGTCAGGACATCTTGCCTCCAAGTGTCCTCAGCGGTCGGGGAAACGTCAGCGTCTAGTGGCAGTATGAGGAGGTACACTAGACATGGTGACGTTTGCCTCAAAGTTGTCCTTCAAGGGGACAATTACCTTTGGCCCATCCACTCTTATGGTAGAGCTATGCGTGGACTCTGGGGCGGAGGGTAATTTTATGTTATCCGCTTTCGCCCAGTGTCACGCAATACCCCTGGTTATGCTCACCAAACCAGTAACCATTCGAGTGGTAAATGGGTCGACACTACCTTCTCAGATTACCCACCAAACCATTCCTATCACACTTTCTGTGTCTCCATCACATCAGGAGATTATCTCCCTATTAGTCATTCCTGAGGGAATTGATGAGGTCCTGTTGGGGATACCATGGCTACGCAATCATTCTCCTCATATAGAGTGGTCCTCAGGGAGAATTTTGGGATGGAGTAAATGCTGCGAGGGTAGATGTCAGAGGGAGTGCGTTCAGGTTGCTACAACACAGGTACCCGCAGATCTTTCCTCTCTCCCCAAACACTATTGGCACTATGCAGACATGTCCTCCAATAGGGCTGCGGAGACCCTTCCGCCTCACCGCCCCTATGACTGTCCTATTGACCTCTTGCCTTGTGCTGAGCCTCCCCGGGGTCGAGTCTATCCGTTATCTCTCCCAGAAACGGAGGCAATGTCTCAGTACATCCAAGAGAATCTGGCAAGAGGATTCATTAGGAAGTCAGTGTCACCTGCAGGGGCTGGGTTCTTCTTCATACAGAAGAAGACTGGAGACTTACATCCATTAAAGAAAATTACAAAAGAACAACCCAAATAAAATAAAGGCTATATATAAATCAGTATCACAATCATAAATATAGTGATATTAGCTCACCCGGGTGTCTTTTGAGGAAAAAGAAAGTGGAGACCACTTAAACCAAGAACCAAAACCAATCACCAAACCAAAGGATGCACCAGGAAGACCAGACTGGATCAAGATATATTATTTTATTATTTAATTATCAAGCAGCGATACAATATATAAACAACTACCGTTTAAAAATATACGATAAAAATACAAAACAATCATACAAAAAAGTGTGCAGCACAGGACGGCATATAAAAAATGAATATACGGATACCCAACCGCACAGTAATAATAATTATTTATATACCCGTGCAAGGTAAGTATTACCCGCAATCAGGGTATATTAGTTCCCTGAAAAATTAAGTGACACAATGTGGAAACAAAAATAAAAAAACTCCAAAATTGATGTGCAATATATGCAAAAAAGTGCAGTGCAAATAAATTCAAAAAACACAATTGTTTTAACCATCAGGGTTATTTCCAGACCCTGCACAGTGCTGATAGAGACAAAGTGCTCAGTGCTGAACTATAACAGATTTCAGGGAAAAATAGTGGATATTAGTGGATATTACCTTAGGGCACCGCGCCATCCTGAGTACACGCACACACCCGACGCGCATTTCGGAACTAAATTACTTCGTCAGGGGGTCTAAAATAATAATAAATATATATAAATAATAAAATAATATATCTTGATCCAGTCTGGTCTTCCTGGTGCATCCTTTGGTTTGGTGATTGGTTTAGACTTACATCCATGCATAGACTACAGGGGTCTTAATGCCATCACCGTTAAGAACAAGTACCCATTACCCCTGATATCTGAGCTTTTTGATAGGCTATGGGAAGCAAGGGTATTTACAAAATTAGATCTGCGGGGTGCCTACAACCTGATTCGCATCCGTGAGGGGGACGAATGGAAGATGGCTTTTAACACCAGGGATGGGTACTATGAATATCTTGTGATGCCCTTCGGGCTCTGTAATGCTCCAGCCGTTTTCCAAGACTTTGTGAACGACATTTTCCGGGATATGCTCACCACCTCGCTTGTAGTCTATCTGGATGATATTCTCATCTACTCTCCAGATATTGACTCCCATCGGAGAGATGTTCGCAAAGTCTTCGACCTCTTACGGGCAAACTCCCTCTACGACAAGTTGGAGAAGTGTGTGTTTGAGCAGGAGTCCTTGCCTTTCCTTGGTTATATCATCTCTGCCCAGGGTTTGGCTATGGATCCTGCCAAGCTACAGGCTGTGATGGACTGGCAGGAACCCCATTCTCTTAAAGCAGTGCAGCGCTTTATGGGGTTCATTAATTACTATCGCCAGTTCATTCCACACTTCTCAACTGTGGTAGCTCCCTTGGTTGCCCTCACCAAGAAGAGAGCGAATCCCAAGTTGTGGTCAGAGGAGGTCTCCAAGGCCTTTCTCTCGATTAAGTCACACTTCGCTAGCCCTCCCATCCTACATCACCCCGATGTAGATAAGCTATTTATCATGGAGGTGGATGCCTCATCCGTTGGTGCTGGAGCAGTCCTTTTCCAAAAGGATGCTCAAGGTCGGAAGCATCCTTGCTTCTTCTTCTCCAAGACCTTCACACCAGCGGAGAGGAATTATTCCATCGGGATAGGGAGTTGCTAGCCATGAAGTTGGCTTTTTCAGAGTGGAGACACCTCTCGGAGGGAGCTCGCTTTCCCTTCCAAGTGTTCACTGACCACAAAAACTTGGTATACACACAGACGGACGGGTGGCTGAATTCTCGCCAGGCTAGATGGTCCCTGTTCTTCTTCGGGTTCCATTTTACTCTCCATTTTCTCTCTGGGGAGAAGAACATTCGTGCCGATGCTCTCTCCCGCTCCGTAGTGTCATCTGAGGAGGAGGAGGAGCCTCGGCTTATTGTCCCTTCTGAGAGCCTGAGAACTGTGGCTCCGGTTTTGCTTGAGTCCATGCCCCCGGGCAAGACTTTCGTACCAGCGAATTTGCGACCGGAGGTTCTCTCTTGGGCTCACTCGTCCAGAGTGGGTGGACATTTTGGGACCAAGAGGACATCTGAGCTTTTGGCGAGGACGTACTGGTGGCCGCATATGGCCCGTGACGTCGGGGACTGTATTCGGGTGTGTGTCTCATGCGCCCAGAATCGGTCTCCTCGGCAATGGCCTGCTGGGTTATTTTACCCCATGCCGGTGGCAGACAGGCCCTGGGAGATGTTCGGGATGGACTTCGTGGTGGGCTTGCCCAAGTCTCATGGCTGCACCGTTATCTGTGTAGTCACCGATCATTTTTGTAAGATGGTGCATTTGGTGCCGCTTCCACGGTTACCTTCTGCACGGGCCTTGGCGGCATTGTTCATAAAACATATTTTCCGCTTACATGGAATGCCTGATAAAATTGTCAGTGACCGGGGTCCCCAGTTTGCGTCTCGGTTTTGGAGAGAGCTCTGCCGTTTACTCAGCATAGAGCTGAATCTCTCCTCTGCATATCATCCCGAGACGAATGGGTTGTAGGATGACTGGGCATCTTTGCTACCTTGGGCGGAATTTGCCTTGAACAACGCTGTAGCCGATTCCACTGGTCAGACTCCTTTTCTCCTCAATTACGGCCAGCATCCGCGTGTCCCTGTGCCCATGCCCGTGTCATCCACCGATTCTAGGGTGGCAGACTGGGCGATGGAGGCACCGGACATCTGGGACCGCACACAGGATGCCATCCGGGCCTCCAAGGAGAGAATGAGGGTTTCGGCTGATACACACCGGCGCCCCGCTCCGACCTTTGCTCCTGGCGACTTAGTGTGGCTCTCCGCCCGTAACATCAGGCTGTGAGTTGAGTCCACTAGGTTTGCGCCTCGCTACATTGGTCCGTTCAAGGTTCTGGAACAGGTCAACCCTGTGGTCTACCGTTTGGCTATTCCTCCACGCCTTGGTATAACCGATACTTTTCATGTTTCCCTCTTAAAGCCCGTTCATTTGTCCCGGTTTTCTGAGTCATCTGCTGAGACATCGGGTTCATCCATGGACGAGTTTGAGGTGAATGCTATCGTGGGGTGCAAGGTGGCACGTGGCAAGAAATTTTATCTGGTGGACTGGAGGGGTCACGGTCCAGAGGATAGAACCTGGGAGCCTGTGGAGCACATTCGGGCTCTGCTGCTCATTGCTGCTTTTGAGCGTAGCGAGGCTCAAGGGGGGGGGCCCTAGGAGGGGGGGTAATGTTAGGAGTCGAGTTTCCTCTGCTGCACAGGGGGAATCTCGATCCATGTCTGCTGCAGTCTCCCATTCTGCATCGGCCGCAGTGGAGCCTGCTCAGCGGAGACATCAGTTCCAGCGTCTCACTGAGACCGATACTGTGCAAGGGGTTACTGCTGCCTCTCTGTTGTGAATTCCGTTCTCGGGCTCCGTCCTGTGGTCGTGAATGGTACTTAGTTGAGTTCTGTTCGTGGGCTCCCTCTGGTGGCTTTGAGTGATACTGCTGGTCTTTAGCTGGGCTCCAGCTGCCTCGTTTTCTGCTGTGCTGCTGCCTATTTAACTCCACCTAGATCTTTACTTGTTGCCAGCTGTCGTTGTATTCAGTATTGGTTCAGATCTCTCTGGGACTTCTCGTGTGACCTGTCTCCTCTTGGAGAAGCTAAGTTCATGCTAATTCATTTTTGCTCAGTGCTTTTGGAAAATGTTTCTCAGTATATGTTAAGTTCAGTCCAGCTTGCTTATATGCTATTTTCTTGCTAGCTGGAAGCTCTGGGGAGCAGAGTTGCTCCCTCACATCTTGAGTCGGTGTGAGGGTCTTTAGTATTCTCTGCGTGGATATTTTTATAGTATTTTATACTGACCGCACAGTTCCCTTGCTATCTTCTTACTATTTAGTACTAGTGGGCCTCCTATGCTAAAACCTGTTTTCATTCCTATGTTTGTATTTTCCTCTGAACTCACCGTCATTATTTGTGGGGGCTGACTTTACTTTTGGGGAAATTTCTCTGAGGCAAGTGAGGCTTTTGTTTCTCTCTAGGGGTAGCTAGTTCTCAGGCTGTGAAGAGGCGTCTAGGGAGAGTTAGGTACGCTCCACGGCTGCCTATAGTGTGTGTGATAGGACCAGGGTTGCGGTCAGTAAAGTTTCCACGTCCCCAGAGCTTGTCCTATATTTCTGGTTTACCTATCAGGTCATCTCAAGTGTTCTTAACCACTAGGTCCACAACAGTACAGCTGGCCGAAAAGTGTTAATGCCTCACAAAAGAGGGATAAGAGAAGTTCTGAGCTCATTTTTTTTTCTCTGCAGTGTGTTTTGCTTCTCCCCTCCCCTTAATCTCTGGGTGGTTCAGGACTCAGCTGCAGATATGAACATTCAAGATCTGTCCTCTAGTTTGGATCATCTCACTGCAAGGGTACAAGGCATTCAGGATTATGTAGTTCAGAATCCTATGTTAGAGCCTAGAATACCAATTCCTGATTTATTTTCTGGAGATAGATCTAAGTTTCTGAATTTTAAAAACAATTGCAAATTGTTTCTTGCTCTGAAACCCCGCTCTTCTGGTGACCCTACTCAGCAAGTTTAAATAATTATTTCCTTGTTACGTGGCGACCCTCAGGATTGGGCATTTTCCCTGGCGCCAGGAGATCCTGCATTGCTAAATGTAGATGCATTTTTTCTGGCGCTTGGATTGCTTTATGAGGAGCCTAATTCAGTCGACCAGGCAGAAAAGACCTTGCTGGCTCTGTCTCAGGGTCAGGATGAAGCGGAGGTTTACTGCCAGAGGTTTAGGAAGTGGTCTGTGCTCACTCAATGGAATGAGTGTGCCCTGGCAGCGATTTTCAGAAAGGGTCTTTCTGAAGCCCTTAAGGATGTTATGGTGGGGTTCCCCACGCCTGCAGGTCTGAATGAATCAATGTCCTTGGCCATTCAGATTGATTGGCGTTTGCGGGAGCGCAAACCTGTGCACCATCTGGCGGTGTTCTCTGAGCAGAAGCCTGAGTCTATGCAATGTGGTAGGATTCTGACCAGAATTGAACGGCAAAATCACAGACGTCAGAATGGGTTGTGTTTTTACTGTGGTGACTCCACTCATGCTATCTCCGAATGTCCTAAGCGCACTAAAAGGTTCGCTAAGTTGGTCGCCATTGGTACTGTACAGCCTAAATTTATTTTGTCTGTTACTTTGATTTGCTCTTTGTCATCCTACTCAGTTATGGCTTTTGTGGATTCAGGTGCTGCCCTGAATCTGATGGATTTGGATTTCGCCAGGCGCTGTGGTTTTTTCTTAGAGCCTTTGCAGTTCCCTATTCCACTAAGGGGAATTGATGCTACGCCATTGGCCAAGAATAAGCCTCAGTACTGGACTCAAGTGACCATGTGCATGACTCCTGCACATCAGGAGGATATTCGTTTTCTGGTGTTATATAATTAGCATGATGTTGTCGTCTTGGGGTTGCCATGGCTGCAGGTTCATAATCCAGTATTGGATTGGAAATCAATGTCTGTGTCTAGTTGGGGTTGTCAAGGGGTACATGGCGATGTTCCTTTGGTGTCAATTGCTGCTTCTACTCCTTCTGAAGTCCCTGATGATGATGCCATTTGGGCTTTCTAATGCCCCTTCTGTGTTTCAGTTCTTTATGCACGACATCTTCCGAGAGTATCTGGATAGATTCATGATTGTATATCTGGATGATATTTTGTTCTTTTCTGATGATTGGGAATCTCATGTGAAGCAGGTCAGGATGGTATTTCAGGTCCTGCGTGCTAATGCCTTGTTTGTGAAGGGCTCTAAATGTCTCTTCGGAGTCCAGAAGGTTTCCTTTTTGGGCTTTATTTTTTCCCCTTCTACTATCGAGATGGATCCAGTTAAAGTCCAGGCCATTTATGATTGGACTCAACCTACATCTGTGAAGAGTCTTCAGAAGTTCCTGGGCTTTGCTAATTTTTACCGTCGCTTCATCACTAATTTTTCTAGTGTGGTTAAGCCTTTGACTGATCTGACCAAAAAGGGTGCTGATGTGACTAATTGGTCTCCTGCGGCCGTTGAGGCCTTTCAGGAGCTGAAACGTTGGTTTTCTTCGGCTCCTGTCTTGCGTCAGCCGGATGTTTCCCTCCCTTTTCAGGTCGAGGTTGATGCTTCTGAGATTGGAGCAGGGGCTCTCTTGTCTCAGAGAAGCTCTGATGGCTCTATGATGAAGCCATGTGCTTTCTTTTCAAGAAAGTTTTCGCCTGCCGAGCGTAATTATGATGTTGGTAATTGGGAGTTGTTGGCAATGAAGTGGGCATTTGAAGAGTGGCGACATTGGCTTGAGGGAGCCAAGCATCGTGTGGTGGTCTTGACGGATCACAAGAATTTGATTTATCTCGAGTCAGCCAAGCGGCTGAATCCTAGACAGGCTCGATGGTCGCTGTTTTTCTCCCGTTTCGATTTCGTGGTTTCGTACCTCCCGGGCTCTAAGAATGTGAAGGCTGATGCCCTTTCTAGGAGTTTTGTGCCTGACTCTCCGGGAGTTCCTGAACCGGCTGGTATCCTCAGAGAGGGGGTGATTTTGTCTGCCATCTCCCCTGATTTGCGGCGGGTGCTGCAGGAATTTCAGGTCGATAGACCTGACCGTTGTCCACCGGAGAGACTGTTTGTCCCTGATAGATGGACCAGTAGAGTTATTTCCGAGGTTCATTGTTCAGTTTTGGCGGGTCATCCTGGGATTTTTGGTACCAGAGATTTGGTGGCTAGGTCCTTTTGGTGGCCTTCCTTGTCGTGGGATGTGCGTTCTTTTGTGCAGTCCTGTGGGATTTGTGCTCGGGCCAAGCCTTGCTGTTCTCGTGCCAGTGGTTTGCTTTTGCCTTTGCCTGTCCCAAAGAGGCCCTGGACGCATATTTCCATGGATTTTATTTCGGATCTTCCGGTCTCTCAGAGGATGTCTGTCATCTGGGTGGTTTGTGATCGTTTTTCTAAGATGGTCCATTTGGTGCCCTTGCCTAAATTACCTTCCTCCTCTGATTTGGTTCCGCTGTTCTTTCAGAATGTGGTTCGTTTGCATGGTATTCCGAAGAACATTGTGTCTGACAGAGGGTCCCAGTTCGTGTCCAGATTTTGGCGATCTTTTTGTGCTAAGATGGGCATTGATTTGTCTTTTTCTTTGGCTTTCCATCCTCAGACAAATGGCCAAACCGAACGAACTAATCAGACCTTAGAAACTTATCTGAGATGTTTTGTTTCTGCTGACCAGGATGATTGGGTGACTTTTTTGCCATTGGCTGAGTTCGCCCTCAATAATCGGGCTAGTTTGGCTACTTTGGTTTCGCCTTTTTTTTGTAATTCTGGTTTTCATCCTCGTTTCTCCTCAGGGCAAGTTGAGCCTTCTGACTGCCCTGGTGTGGATTCTGTGATGGACAGGTTGCAGCAGATTTGGAACCACGTAGTGGACAATTTGGCGCTGTCACAGGAGAAGGCTCAGCGCTTTGCTAACCGCCGTCGCTGTGTGGGTCCCCGACTTCGTGTGGGGGATCTGGTTTGGTTGTCTTCTCGTTATGTTCCTATGAAGGTCTCCTCTCCTAAGTTTAAGCCTCGTTTCATCGGTCTTTATAAGATTTCTGAAATCCTCAATCCTGTGTCATTTCGTTTGAACCTCCCAGCATCTTTTGCCATCTATAAAGTGTTCCATAGGTCATTGTTGCGGAGGTATGTGGTGCCTGTGGTTCCTTCTGTTGATCCTCCTGCTCCAGTGTTGGTCGAGGGAGAATTGGAGTATGTGGTTGAAAAGATCTTGGATTCTCGTGTTTCAAGACGGAAGCTTCAGTACTTGGTTAAATGGAAGGGCTATGGTCAGGAGGATAATTCCTGGGTTGTTGCCTCTGATGTCCATGCTGCCGATTTGGTTCGTGCCTTTCATTTGGCTCGTCCTGATCGGCCTGGGGGCTCTGGTGAGGGTTCGGTGACCCCTTCTCAAGGGGGGGGGTACTGTTGTGAATTCCGTTCTCGGGCTCCCTCCTGTGGTCGTGAATGGTACTTTGTTGAGTTCTGTTCGTGGACTCCCTCTGGTGGCTTTGAGTGATACTGCTGGTCTTTAGCTGGGCTCCAGCTGCCTCGTTTTCTGCTGTGCTGCTGCCTATTTAACTCCACCTAGATCTTTACTTGTTGCCAGCTGTCGTTGTATTCAGTATTGGTTCAGATCTCTCTGGGACTTCTCGTGTGACCTGTCTCCTCTTGGAGAAGCTAAGTTCATGCTAGTTCATTTTTGCTCACTGCTTTTGGAAAATGTTTCTCAGTATATGTTAAGTTCAGTCCAGCTTGCTTCTATGCTATGTTCTTGCTAGCTGGAAGCTCTGGGGAGCAGAGTTGCTCCCTCACATCGTGAGTCGGTGTGAGGGTCTTTAGTATTCTCTGCGTGGATATTTTTTGTAGTATTTTATACTGACCGCACAGTTCCCTTGCTATCTTCTTACTATTTAGTACTAGTGGGCCTCCTATGCTAAAACCTGTTTTCATTCCTATGTTTGTATTTTCCTCTGAACTCACCGTCATTATTTGTGGGGGCTGACTTTACTTTTGGGGAAATTTCTCTGAGGCAAGTGAAGCTTTTGTTTCTCTCTAGGGGTAGCTAGTTCTCAGGCTGTGAAGAGGCGTCTAGGGAGAGTTAGGTACGCTCCACGGCTGCCTATAGTGTGTGTGATAGGATCAGGGTTGCGGTCAGTAAAGTTTCCACGTCCCCAGAGCTTGTCCTATATTTCTGGTTTACCTATCAGGTCATCTCAAGTGTTCTTAACCACTAGGTCCATAACACCTCTCCAGGCTCTGCTATTGTACCCTGCACTGATCTGCGGTGAGCAGACTTTTCTGGGACTAAGTCCTGCTTTGCACACACTGAGCATGCCCAGGGTAGGATCTCTCAGTGGAGATCAAGGGTCACATGCTCAGGTACTGCAGCCAAATCTATTGGTCCTTCTAGGAAGGTCCTGTAGGTGCGCAGGCTCTGTGGCAGCCTCTCATTGGTCCTTCTAGGAAGGTCCTGTATGTGCAGCAGCTATTTAAGGCTCGCATGGCCGCACGGCAATGCGCTAGTAGCTTCCAAAGTTCCGTGCTTTGCGCCACTGTGGTCATGTGTTTGAATGTGTTCAGGGACCCGGCTGAATTAAGCCCCTAGAATGCTGGCACCTCCGGCGAGGAGATTGTGTTTGAGTGTATTCAGGGACCTGGCTGAAATAAGCCCCTAGAATGCTGGCACCTCCGGCGAGGAGTTTTGCATGCATGCATGACCACTGACTGCTCTCATCTGGGTAGTTAGCCTGTGCCTCTGTGAAAGTCTAACAGGGCACAGAGATTTGCTTTCTCAGCCGCTCTGTGAAGCTAACAGAGCTGGTTCATACCGCCATATTGTGCCGCCATTCACTTAGCAGCAGGTTCTTTCCTGCACGGTGGATCCCGGGTTGCGAACTCACCAATCCCATCTAATAAATATATTCGGTGCGTTCCGCAAACCCTAACATCTATATGACAGAAAACACCCAAAAGTGACAACATTCTAAACACTGCAAACAAGGTGCTCCATATCACAATCAAGAAATTGATTAACCTTTCAGGTGCTTCACAGGATTTTTTGGAATGTGGAAGGAAAAAATTAACATTTAATTTTTTTCACAAAAATTTCACTTCAGTTCCAATTTTTTTTATTTTCATTAAGGTAACAGAAAAAATGGACAACAAAATTGGTTGTGCAATTTCCTGAGCATACCAATACTCCATATGTGGAGGAAAACCACTGTTTGGGCATATGGCAGGACTTGGAAGGGAAGGAGCGACATTTTATTTTTGAATGTAAAATTTGCTTGTAAACTACCATGTCGAGTTTAGAGAGCCACTGATGTGCCTAAACAGTGGAAACCCCAAACCAATGACCCCATTTTGGAAACTATACCCCTCAGGGAACTTATCTAGATGTGTGGTGAGCACTTTTAACCCAAACATGCTTCACAGAAGTTTATAACATTGAGCCACAAAAATGTAAAAAATCACATTTTTACACAAAAATGTTTTTATGCCCAAAATTATGCATTTTCACATTACAATGGTAATAGGATAAATTGCACAATTCAATTTGTTGTACAATTTCTCCTGAATACGCCAATACCCCATATATGGGGGAAAAACTACTGCTTGTGTGCATGGCAGAGCTCGAAAAGGAAGGCCACCATGTCGCATTTGGAGAGCTTCTCATGTGCCTAAACAGTGGAAAGCCCCCACCAGTAACACCATTTTTTAATTTAGTCCCCTCGGGTTACTTATCTAGATTTGTGGTGAGCACCTTGAACCCCCGGGTGCTTTACAGAATTTTATAACACTTAGTCATGAAAATTTAAAAAAAAAATCAAATTTTTCTCACAAAAATGTTTTTAAACCCCAAATTTTGCATTTTTACAAGAAAAACAGAATAAATTGCACCATACAGTTTGTTGAGCAATTGCTCCTGAGTATGTCAATACCCAAAATGTGGGGGAAAACTACTGTTTGGGCTCAGAAAGGAAAGAGTGACATTTTGGAATGCAGACTTTGATGGAATTGTGTGTGTGTCATGTTGTTGTTGGAAAGCACCTGGTGTGCCTAAACAATGGAAAACTCCCCCACAAGGGATACCATTTTGTAAACTAGACCCCTCAAGGAATTTATCTAGATTTGTGGTGAGTTCTTTGAACCCCCAGGTGCTTCACAGAACTTTATAACATTGATCTGTGAAAATGAAAAACAAAATGTTTCCACAACCCTCAAATGTTTTCATTTTCACAAGAATAGGAGGAGGAAGTGGACCCCAGAATTTGTTGTGCATTTTCTCCTGACTAGAATGATAATGATACCCTATATGTGGTCGAAAACAACTTTTGAGGCACAGTGCAAAGCTCAGAAGGGAAAAGGCACCATATTAGATATAAGATTTTGCTGGAATGGTTTGAGTGTGCCATGTCACATTGGCAGAGCCCCTGAGGTGCTAGAACAGCAGAAACTTGCCAATGAATTCATCCATATTGATCATATTGATACCACATGTGCCCACAGATGTTTATAATATTGGGCAGTGAAGAAAGAATACCGTATTTTCCGGCATATAAGACGACTGGGTGTATAAGACGACCCCCCAACTTTTCCAGTTAAAATATAAAATCTTCTTAAAAGTCGGGGGTCTTCTTATACGCCATATGTCATCTTATAGGGCCGGTGAATATGTGCCTTTTGGCGTGGGGAGTGGTCCCGATGACTAAGACAGGGGGCGTCTCACAGTAAAGTGTGAGTGGAGTATATCCCCCTATTACCTCAATGCGGCAGCGTGGGGGTCTCTGTGCTGGGAGCGGCAGCTCCTCTTCGTGCCGTGGGTGCTTTGTGCCATGGGTGCTCTGTGCCGTGGGTGCTCTGTGCCGTGGGTGCTCTGTGCCGTGGGTGCTGTGGGGCAGCGGCGCATCTTCTTGCAGCGTCGGGGCTTCTCCGGCATCTCCTCCAGGCCCGGAGGCAGTCCGGCAGCCCCATTGCTGTGATGCGGTGGCCTCCGGGAAAATGGCCGCTGCTCAGATTCAGATCTTGTCTCCCGAGATCTCGGGAGACGAGATCTGAATCTGAGCAGCGGCCATTTTCCCAGAGGCTGCGATGCGGTGGCCTCCGGGAAAATGGCCGCTGGGGGCGGCGCATGCTCAGATTCAGATCTCAGGAGATGAGATCTGAATCTGAGCAGCTGCCATTTTCCCGGAGGCCACCGCATCAAAGCAATGGGGCTGGCGGTGCCTCCGGGCCTGGAGGAGATGCCGGAGAAGCCCCGACGCTGCAAGAAGATGCGTCGCCGCCGCCGCCCCAGAGCACCCACGGCACGAAGATGCGCCACCGCCCCACAGCACAAAGCACCCACGGCACGAAGAGGAGCTGCCGCTCCCAGCACAGAGACCCCCACGCTGCCGCAATGAGGTAATAGGGGGATATACTCCACTCACACTTTACTGTGAGACGCCCCCTGTCTTAGTATTCGGGACCACTCCCCCCCACCCACCATATGCACATTTTATCTGTACCCGGCGTATAAGACGACCCCCGACTTTTAAGAAGATTTTGAGGGGTTAAAAAGTCGTCTTATACGCCGGAGAATACGGTAATTACATTTTTACCATTAAAATGTTGTTCTAGACCCACGTTTTTAATTTTTGTAAGGGGTAATAGGAAAAATTAGACCTTAGTTTGTTGTGAACATTTCTCCTGAGTGTGCCAATACACTACTTGTTAACAGTGCACAGCTCAGAATGGAAGGAGCGCCATATTAGTGCAGATTTTACTGTTATGGTTTGTGGGTGCCATGACCCACTGGAAGAGTCCATGAGGTGCCAGAACAGCAGAACTCATCAGAAGTGACCCCATTTTACAAAATACACCTCTTGATGAATTAATCTAGGGTTATTGACACCATAGATATGTCATCAAATTGTACACCAATGGGCTGGGAAGAAAAATTAATTACCCCCAAAAAAACTAGCTTTAGCCCCAGGTTTTACTATTTCAAAAGGAGAAATGCATAAAATTCGCACCAAAATTTGTCCCACAATTTCTGCTGAATGTAGAAGTACCCCATATGTGGCTGTACAGTATGGCTTAGTCATTTGGAAAGACTGGGGAGGGCGCTATTTGCTTCCTGGAGTGCAGATTTTCTTAGACTAGTTTGTGGACTCCATATACAGTGCCCCTAAGTGCTAGAAAAGCAGAATCCCCAATCCATCAAGTGGCCCCATTTTCAAAATTATACTTACAGGTGTAGTGATGATTTTGAGTCCATGGATGTTTTCCAGAAACAAGCAGCAATGGATGTTACTGAGTAAATTTCAAACTGGCTTTGTAGTGACCAGTACACTGCAGTGATCAATACATTGTAGTGACCAGTATTTTATGCTTATGCTTCTGGAGACATACACCTGTAAATTAGGAGGGCTTTCATCACTACAGAAATGATAAACATGTGGACACTAAATGTGGTTTAAGTACACTGTAGGGCTCAGAAGGGAGGGGGGCATTTGGGTTTGGGAGCATAGAATTAGCTGGATTTCTTTTGGGGTGCGAGGAGCCATAGCAATTTTCCAGAGCCTTTGTGCTACCAGTAACATGGAAACCCCTAAATTTTCATTTTCAGATGAATAGGGGACTTGCTATTTTTGTGGATTAAGTTGAAGATTTTATTGGTAACATTTTCCATATCATTTGAGATCACATTTATCCTGCGCTCTACGCTGAGAACATTTCCATCTAAATCGCCAAGTGACGTGAAACCCCAGAGTGTTCCATTCACTAAAATGCAACAGCAGAGTTACTCTGGACTCCATCTAGCTTCTGTTCAGTGGTTTCCTTCTTTTCAGAATTGCACAAAACCGTGGCAGACTGCGTTTTTACGCATGCATAAAAAAAAAGTACACCACCAGATCATAGGCCAGATGGCATTCACAGTGCATCCATCTGCTTTGTTATAGGGAATCTTCAGTCTTAGTATGAATGACATATTTCAGAGAATTTTACAGAAACTCCTGCGTAAAAACTGAGTGCAGAGAGCAGGATAAATGTGCACTGAGCCTTACTGCAATCTGTGGGAGGCATAATTAATAAATCAACAGCAGGTAAATAATTGATTTTATTTATTTTTTACGCTGTTCCTCATGGGGAATAGGTGATTAGGCAACTTTATTCTTTGGGTTGGTGTGATTATAGTGATACCAGAATTAAATTGTTTTTTTCTGTCTGGTTGCTGTCACACAACAAAAGACATTTTTTATTGCAAAAACTAGTTTTTGCATTGCCATATTTTTGAGAGGTACAATTTTTCTATATTTCGTCCGATAGAGGCATGTGACTAATTGTTTTTTGCTGGACGAGTTGACATTTTTATTGGAGCTATTTTCTGTTACAACATTTGGGATCACTTTCTATTCTGATTTTTGGGAGACAGAATGAACAAAAACCAGCAATTCAGGAATTGTTTTTTTTTTTTGAGGGGTGGGTTTCCGCGTGTGATAAAATAGATAACTTAGCTTTATTCCTTGGGTCAGTACAATTACAGCAACGCCACATTTATATAGGTTTTTATGTTTTGGTGCTTTTACTTAGTAAATACTATTTTATAGAAAAAATAATTATTTTTTGGTTTTGCATCACTGTATTCTGAGAGCTATAACTTTTTTATTTTTTCACTGATGGAGCTGTATGGCAGCTTGTTTTTTGTGGGATAAGATGACGTTTTCAGAGATATCATTCGTATTTGCATTCATCTTTTTGGTTGCGGTTTAATCCATTTTTTAATGTACCTTATTTTTCGGACTACAAGACGCACTTTCCCCCCCCAAAAAAAGGGGGGAAAATGGGGGGTGCATCTAATAGTCGCAATGCAGGCTTACCATGGCGGCAGAGGTGCGGCGGCAGAGGTGTGGGGATGAGGAGGCGCAGTGAGCGGGGTCCCTTTCCCCGGTGAGGTGATGCAGCAGCCCGGTAATGCAGCAGAGCCGGGTGAATCCTGTTGTTACCGGTGGTGGCGGCCATCTTCCTGAGGCTGCGCGTGCGCAGATGGAGCGCTCTGCTGCCCGGGGCTTCAGGAAAATTGCCACGGGATGCCGCACGTGCGCAGATGGGGATCGCGGCGGCCATTTTCCTGAAGCCGAGATCAATGTAATGAGCGGCACCACGTGACCGCTCATACAGGACAAGCTGCGACGCTGAGAGGAAGCATTGAGGGAGCTTGGGGAGTATTTTATTTCCAGCGGGCGGGCGCACAGGGGGTGGGAGGGGGTTGGTTACCGGGAACTTTATTTCAACCACAAAAAAAATAAAAAAACAATGATTTTTCATTCCTTCTCTCCAGCGAACGCTGCTGGAGAGAAGAAATGAATGGCGGCTTCAGCACCCAAAGCAGGGGACAGCGCTTACTGTAGCGCTGTCTCCTGCATGGTCCGTGTCGTACCCAGTCGGCACACGGGCGGCACATGGCTGCCGCACGTGTGCCACACTGATGTGCCACGTGAGCACACGGACACGGATAACTCCGGTACCGGAATTATCTGGACGTTTGAGACTGGCCTCATTTAAATGACACTCAGTTTATAGAGCACAAGGCTGTGTCACTCGCACACAGCAATGGAAAAGATGCTCTGCAGTAGAGCTGTGTCACTCCCACACAGTAACAAAGCAGGTATGTCCTAAACACAATACCTGTTAACATCACAGGAGAACGCAACCCTCACACACTTCTCTAACTTAGTGAAAAGGGAATTAGCGTGTAAGAGTTCTACGACTTTACAGACATCTCTTCGGTGAGTATCAATATCTGTAGAGTAAATAAGTATATCATCCAGATACTACTAACGAGGTGGATAACATCTCCCAAAAGATGTTGTTAACAAAGTCTTGAAAGATGGCAGGAGCATTACAGAGATGGAACGGCATTACCAGATATTCATAATGACTGTCCCGAGTCTTAAATGTAGTCTTCTATTCATCCCCTTCTCGAATATGTATTAAGTTGAATGCACCATGTAGATCTAACTTGGAAAATATCCTAGCCCCTGGCAGTCTGTCAAAGAGCTCCAAGATGAATGGAAGAGGGTATTTAATTTTGATGGTAATAGCGTTTAACCCCCTATAGTCAATGCATGGACGAAGTTCCCTGTTCTTCTTCTGAACAAAGAAGAAGACAGCCCCAGCAGGAGACACTGACTTTCTAATAAACCTTCTATCCAAATTCTCCTTGATGTATTGGGACATAACCTCAGTCTCCAGGAGGGATAGCGGGTAAGCCGGGGAGGCTCAGAATCCAGCAAGAGGTCAATAGGACAGTCATATGGGCGATGAGGCGAAAGAGTCTTCGTGGCTTCTTTGGAGAACACGTCTGCATATTGCCAATAATGTTTAGGGAGCGAGTTTAGACCTGTGGTGCTCTCAGATGAATTGACCAGAACCTGGGGCCCCAGACACCGTCCCTCACATGACCTACTCCATCTTAGTATATTCCCAGTGGACCAGTCAATGTAAGGTGAATGGTGACGCAACCAAGGTATACCCAACAATATTTCGTCTATACTCTCAGGAATGACCAATAAGGAAATTATCTCCTGATGTTTTGGAGATATAGCAAGGGAGAGAGGAATGGTCTGATGTGTAGTGTTGAGCATTCCGATACTGCAAATATCAGGTATCGGCCGATATTCGCTGTATCGGAATTCCGATACCGAGTTCCGATATTTTTGTGATATCGGAAATCGGAATCGGAAGTTCCCAGTGTATGGTTCTCAGGGTCTGGAGGAGAGGAGACTCTCCTTCAGCCCCTGGGATCCATATACATGTAAAAAATAAAGAATAAAAATAAAAAATATGGATATACTCACCCCTCCGGCGGAGCCTGGACCTAAGCGGTGTAACTGGCAGCCTCCGTTCCTAAGAATGCAGTGAGTGTACAGGACCTGCGATGACGTCGCGGTCCTGTGATTGGTCACGTGACCGTGACGTCATCGAAGGTCCTTCACTCACTGCATTCTTAGGAATGGAGGCTGCCGGTTACACCGCTAAGGTCCAGGGTCCGCCGGAGGGGTGAGTATATCCATATTTTTTATTTTTATTCTTTATTTTTTACATGAATATGGATCCCAGGGCCTGAAGGAGAGTTTCCTCTCCTTCAGACCCTGGGAACCATCCAGGATACCTTCCGATATTTGTGTCCCATTGACTTGTATTGGTATCGGGTATCGGTATCGGCGATATCCGATATTTTTTGGATATCGGCCGATCCAATCTGATACTGATACTTTCAAATATCGAACGGTATTGCTCAACACTACTGATGTGTGATCTGAGAGGATAGAGCAGACCCATTTACCATCCGAATGGTGATCGGTTTGGTGAGCATTACCAGAGGTATTGCGTGCCGTTGGACGAAAGCAGAAGACATAAAATTACCCACAGTCTCAGAATCCATGCAAACCTCAGTAGTGTGGGAGGTCGATCCATAAGAAAGTGTCGCCCTAGAAGTTACTATGGAGGACATCTCTGCCGTGTCTAGTGAGCCTCCTTTGATAGCCACTAGATGCGGCATTTCCCTGCCACTGTGGACACCTGTTGGCTTAGTGGCCAGTCAGCCTACAGAAATGGCAGGTCGGGTGTATGCGAGCAGAACGAGACCTAGATTCTGCTCGTGATATCTCTATGACCTCTACTGGCTCGCTCGACTGAGCCGGAGACTCCAAAGGTTTGGCAAAATTTGGAGCCAGCCTAAACCTCTGCCTACACCGGGCTCGCTTCAACCTTTTTTCAGCATGCAGAAGGTCGATGCGGGTAGAGATTGATATTAGGTTCTCCAGTGTGGCAGTAATATCCCTAGTGGCTAGGACATGATCAGCTAGCCCCCTCCAGAATACCGGGATTAGGACTTTTCCAACCACTCCAACTTGGTTGCTAGAGTCCGAAATTGTATGGCAAACTGGCTGACCATGAAGGAGCCCTGGGTTAATGCCAAGAGTTGGAGCACGAAATCTTGGGTAACATGAGGTCTTAAGAAGACCTGTTTCAGAGCACTCAGAAAGCGAGAGGCGCTCTGCACAACATTGTCATTGCACTCCCACAGCAGCATAGCCCACTCCAATGCCCTGTCCATTAATAAAGAGACCACAAATACCACCTTAGCCCACTCAGATGGGAAACGTTATGCCAGTAGCTCCAAATGAATAGTGCACTGGTTCACGAATCCCTGACAGACTTTGCTGTTCCCCGAGATCTTAACAGGCAGGAGAAAGTGCATTAGAGCATTAGAGATGGAACAGGGATGGCAATGGAAACTCTGGACATAGCTTCACTGGCTGCATGAGCCGCTACTGCGGTAACATCCACTGCTGCAGTTGTGCTCTCTAGAGCAGACAACCTACCCTCCAGCTGCTGTAAACGCTGCTCATCCACCATTGCTAGCCATACCATGGGGCTAAGATACTATTAGGGTTGGCGGATCGCACTAAATATAAATTATAATGAAGTATGATTGCATCCAGTGGTCCATCGTGCAGAGATGAAAAACTGCAGCTAATGTGAACAATGGCGGAACACACAGAGAACGATAGCTGGCTCGCACTGAGTTAAGCATCACTCAGTGTATAGAACACAAGGCTGTGTCACTCGCACACAGCAATGTAAAAGGTGCTCTGCAGTAGAGCTGTCACTCGCACACAGTAACAGAGCAGGTATGGCACTAAACACAATCCCTGTTAACCTCATAGGAGAACGCATCCCTCACAGGGGCAAGGATACAGGTAGTGGACACAATCACAGCATGTGCATGCACACAAACTCCTCTCCGGAGGTGCTGGAATTCTAAAGGCTATATGCCTGCCCTGAACTCACTCAAACTCCTCTCTGCAGGTGAATCCTAAAGGCTATACGCCTGCCCTGAGCGCACGCAGACAAGTCCACACTACTGTTATGTTCCACACACACATATCATAAAAATGATCTTAGCGCGCCGACGAGTGCTCCAAGAAACCTTTTATACGTTCCTGTTCAAGTCCAGTCAGATAGGACCTTGTTCGTGAACCAATCCAGAACTGCCATATCACCCGAGCAGCTGATGACCGACCACCAATGAGAGGTCGCCACCTCAAGGGCACGCTCTGTAGCGTGATTTCTGGACTTAGTCTCTGGAACACCTGCTCGCCGCTGCCTATTGCTAGTTACTATAGCTTTGGCTGGAGAGCCAGCAGTATCCATCAAACAACATGAGTCTGGGCAAGGCACTGAGACCAATGTCTTTGCTTAGCAGCTCTCACTGTGGTCAAAGCTAAATGGGAGACCACAGAGGCAGACAAGGCTTGGGGTCTACCCCGTGCAGTGGGAGAATCCCGGCTCCTAACACATGGTCTGTCAGTATATGCACACCTTTTCTGAAAGGCCACAGAGGCTGCAACACCACTAAGCCAGAGGCATCACTAACCAAACAACACCATGAAGACCAAGGAGACAAAGGCAGTGACAAAGTTATTGAGAAGTTCAAGTCAGGGTTGGGTTATAAAAAAATCCCAATCTCTAATGACCCCAGAGAACCATCAAATTCATTATAAAACAGAATGAACATGGTACCACAACAAACCTGCCAAGAAAGGGCCGCCCACCAAAACTGTCAGCCCAGACAAGGAGGGCATAAATCAGAGAGGCAACACAGGCCAAAGGTAACCCTGAGGAACCTGCAGAGTTCCCAAGCAGATACTGGAGTATCTGTCCATATGACCACAACAATCCGCTGTCCATAGATTTAGCCTTATAGAAAAGTGTGTAGAAAAAAGACTTTGCTTACACACAAAAATTGTAAAGCTCATTTTGAGTTTACAAAAAGACATGTGGGAGACTCGCCAAATGCATGGAGGATAGTGCTGTGGTCAGATGAGACTTAAATTGCACTTTTTGGCCACTAAGGTAAACACAATGTCTGGCGCCAAATAAACCCAGGTCATTAACCTAGGAACACCACCCACACAGTGAAGCATGGTGGTGGCAGCATGATGTTTTGGGGATGTTTTTCAACAGCAGGAACAGGGAAAATGGTCTGAGTTGATGGGAAGATGGATAGTGCAAATGACAAGGATATTCTTGAGCAAAACCTGTTTCAGTTATTTGAGACTGGTAGTGAGTTTCGCCTTCTTACAAGACAATGACCCTAAACATACTTTTTAGACTATAAATAAAATATTTAGTGCTGATGCATCACACACAATTAGGATTACAAAAATATTTAAACACAGGTTTTAATGTAACAAATTAAATAAATAGTCAAGGGGTGAATACTTTTGCAAGCCACCATAATTTTACTGCACACACCCAAAATGATGCAAATAAAAGAATTTTTATTTTGTAATTCCACAGTTGAATGAAAATTGATTCAGTACTGTAAATGACTATATACAACGTTTCATCTCTAGCTATCCACATTGAATTTGTAGCTGTGGAGCATTTAAGTTTAACTTTAAGATTCTTCAATACCAGTACTGCCTCACTGTGATATAGGTTCAGGTGAATCCATATATTCTATGCTGCTTGCAGTACAGAATTAATTTTCATACACCTTGTGCAATTACAAAATAAAGAGCCTGTTCTTTGAATCATTTTGGATGTGTGCAGTGAAATTGCTTCCATTATGTCTAATAATCGTAATACTGAAATACTACCTAATGCAGATCACAAATAATATTATAAAATCTTGAAACTTCTACAATGCCTTCACATAGATAAAAAGGCATGGTATCAGTTTAAAAAAAACATCTGCATTTGTGTAAATAAAACCTGTAAAATTGACCAAAGATTCTTCTTAAAAATTGTTCATGTCACTTGTTACAGTGGGGGAAATAAGTATTTGATCCCTTGCTGATTTTGTAAGCTTGCCCACTGACAAAGACATGAACAGTCTATAATTTTAAGGGTAGGTTAATTTTAACATTGAGAGAATATCAAAAATAAAATCCAGAAAATCACATTGTATAAATTATATACAGTAAATCTATTTGCATTTTGCATTGAGAAATAAGTATTTGATCCCTCTGGCAAGCAAGACCTAGTACTTGGTGGCAAAACCCTTGATGGCAAGCACAGAAGTCAGATGTTTTTTGCAGTTGATGATGAGGTTTGCGCACATGTCAGAAGGAATTTTGGTCCACTCCTCTTTGCAGATCATGTCTAGATTAAGATTTTGAAGCTGTTACTTGGCAACTTGGAGCTTCAGCTCCCTCCATAAGTGGAAAAATAGAGAGGATAGCGGCAAACCACTGATGAAAAAATGGAAAAAAAACTTTATTCAGGCATAGCAATCTATGTTAAAAACATGAAAAGCCTTACGCGTTTCAGGTGCATGCAACACCCTTAGTCATAGGATATACAATTCAAATCACAGCCAGAATAAATATCAATGAACAACCAATCACAGATGATAAATGATTAATTACATATGCACAAGGTGTGGATGCAAATGCAGCAGTGAAGGAAAAAACAAAACACATGTCAATAAATATAAAATAAATAATTTCTTCAGTTCATGCCCATCTGATATCTCGTGTTCAGCTTTAGAATCCGGAATGCTTCCCTTGAAGTCAATAGTTTCTGTTTGTTTCCACCCTGAACAGGGTTAAAAATCTTTTCAAATGCATAAAAAGCAAAACGTCTCGCAAAACGTGTGACGTCTCCTTGATGAATATTCACAAAGTGTTTTGAGGCACCAGAGTAAGCCGCATTTTTAGTTTTGAATGTTGGCTAGATGTTTAGCTATGCGTTTCTTAATTTTTCGTGTAGTGCAACCAACATATTGCATTTTGCTCGACTAACAACAGATGCAGTAAATTACATATTGTGTGACACAATTCATGAAAGACGTAATCTTCTGTGAAAAACCTGAAAAAGAACTAATAGATTTAGTTTTATCAAGTGCGTAAACGCAGACATATGCTATGATTACCCGAACATTTGTAAAAACCAGTAGTTGACAACCAGGATTTAGGAGTAGAATGTTGTTTGAGAACACTAGGAGAAAGCGCATTGCCTAAACTGAAACCTTTCCTTGCTACATATCTGCAGCCGTTCCTGGTAATTTGACGTAATTTGTCATCCTGATTAACTACAGGTAAATATTTTTTCACTATATCTTTTATTAAGTGAAATTGGGGACTATAGGAGGTGGAAAATGTAACAATGGAATCTGAATCAGTAGGGGGTTTGAAGAACCCGTGATGTGCCTAAACAGTGGAACCCACCAAGTTACACCATTTTGGAAACTACACCCCTAAAGGTGTGAATTGCTGTTTGGATAACAAAGTTTCATATACAGAGCCCCTAAGTGCCAGAAGAGTAGAATTCCCCTTCAAGTGACCCCATTTTGGAAATTACACTCTAGAAATTTATCTACAGGTGTAGTGACAATTTTGACTCCATAGGTGTTTTCCAGAAAGATGCAGCAGTGGATGTTGCTGAGTGAAAATTGCAAATATGCCATTGTAGTGCCCTTACGCTGTAAGGCCCAATACATTGTAGCGCCCATAACTTGTGCCCAGCTTGTACTTCTGAAGACATGTACCCCATAAATTAAGCAGACTCTCATCAGAAGTGCCAAATGTGAATGCTAACTGTGGTTTAGGTGATGGGGCCTAGAGCCATTTTGCTTTTCCAGAGCCTTTGTGCTATCAGTTCTGTGGAAGCCCCTTATATTTTCATTGAGAGATGATGAACCTGAGAGGGGACGTTTTTTGTGGATTGAGTTGAAGCTTTTATTGGGAACATTTTATGTATCATTTTGTATCACATTTATCCTGCACTCTACAGTAAGCACTTACAGTTATATGAAAAAGTTTGGGCACCTCTATTAATCTTAAGCTTAATGTTTTATAAGAATAGTTTTTTTTGCAACAGCTATTTCAGTTTCATATATCTAATATCTGTTGGACACAGTAATGTTTCCGCCTTGAAATGAGGTTTATTGTACTAACAGAAAATGTGCAATCTGCATTCAAACAAAATTTGACAGGTGCATAAGTATGGGTGGGCACCCTGATCATTTTCTTGTTTTAAATACTCCTACCTACTTTTTACAGACTTACCAAAGCACTTTTTTTGGTTTTGTAACCTCATTGAGCTTTGAACTTCATAGCCAGGTGTATGCAATCATGAGAAAAGCTACTTAAAGTGGCCACTTGCAAGTTGTTCTCCTGTTTGAATCTCCTCTGAAGAGTGGCATCATGGGCTCCTCAAAACAACTGTCAAATGATCTGAAAACAAAGATTATTCAACATAGTTGTTCAGGGGAAGGATACAAAAAGCTGTCTAAGAGATTTAACCTGTCAATTTCCACTGTGAGGAACATAGTAAGGAAATGGAAGAACACAGGTACAGTTCTTGTTAAGGCCAGAAGTGGCAGGCCAAGAAAAAAATCAGAAAGGCAGAGAAGAAGAATGGTGAGATCAGTCAAGGACAATCCTCAGACCACCTCCAGAGCGCTGCAGCATCAACTTGCTGCAGATGGTGTCACTGTGCATCGGTCAACTATACAACCCACTTTGCACAAGGAGAAGCTGTATGGGAGAGTGATGCGAAAGAAGCCGTTTCTGCAAGCATGCCACAAACAGAGTCGGCTGAGGTATGCAAAAGCACATTTGGAGAAGCCAATTTCTTTTTGGAAGAAGGTCCTGTGGACTGATGAAACCAAGATTGAGTTGTTTGGTCATACAAAAAGGCATTATGCATGGCGGCAAAAAACACAGCATTCCAAGAAAAACACTTGCTACCCACAGTAAAATTTGGTGGAGGTTCCATCATGCTTTGGGGCTGTGTGGCCAATGCTGGCACTGGGAATCTTGTTAAAGTTGAGGGACGCATGGATTCCTCTCAGTATCAGCAGATTCTTGACAATAATGTTCGTGAATCAGTGACAAAGTTGAAGTTATTCAGGGGATGGATCTTTCAGCAAGACAATGATCCAAAACACCGCTCCAAATCTACTCAGGCATTCATGCAGAGGAACAATTACACTGTTCTGGAATGGCCATCCCAGTCCCCAGACCAGAATATCATTGAACATCTGTGGGATCATTTGAAGAGGGCTGTCCATGCTCGGCGACCATCAAACTTAACTGAACTGGAATAGTTTTGTAAAGAGGAATGGTCAAAAATACCTTCATCCAGGATCCAGGAACTCATTAAAAGCTACAGGAAGCGACTAGAGACTGTTATTTTTGCAAAAGGAGGATCTACTAAATATTAATGTCACTTTTCTGGTGAGGTGCCCATACTTATGCACCTGTCAAATTTTGTTTGAACGCAGATTGCACATTTTCTGTCAGTACAATAAACCTCATTTCAAGGCAGAAACATTACTGTGTCCAACAGTTATTAGATATATGAAACTGAAATAGCTGTTGCAAAAAAAACAATTTTTATAAAACATTAAGCTTAAAATTAATAGGGGTGCCCAAACTTTTTCATATAACTGTACAACAAGATTTCTATGTAAATCTCCAAATGGCGTGATTCAGATGAAAACCCTGAGGGATCTATTAACTGTAATAAAAAAGCAGAGTTCCTTTGGACTCCGTCTGGTCTCCTTTCAACAAAACTGTGGCCAACCCTGCTTTTATGCATGCTTAAAAAGATGTATACTGCCGGATCATAAGTGAGAAGGCATCTGCAGTATCTCCATCTGTCTCATTATAGGGAATATTCTGTAGATTTGTCTGAATCACGTATTTCAAAGATTTACACGGAAACCCTGGTGTAAGCATTCAGCGTAGAATGCAGGAAAAATGTTTGTCGAGCCATAGAAGAGTTGGGTCTGAAAGTTTTCTTCTGCATGGTCTGAAAGATGGAGCAATGCTTAGCAATGCTGACTCAGGTGTTCAGTGACTCAAATGATATTGCACCTGTTTCCTCTGATGAGAAGGAACTAGTCCAGCAGTATGAAAAATTAGCAGACTTTTGTTGACTTCAAATGGGACTCTAGCCATTCCTTCTTTTCATGAGATGCAGTTAATTTTTATTTGGTTATCCCACACCATCTTGCCATCAGGGCTATCTCTGACTCTATGGATTGTTATAGCTCATATAGTGTGGAATTGAAGCAATTTATTGTACTTGCTCTTCAGTACTTAGTAGAGCATAATTTTTTTATATTAAATTCTGAGCATTTTTTACAAGTAGAAGCATCCCTGATAGGGTCTAAATTTTCACCCTCGCTTTCCATTATTTACATAGCCTGTTGGGAGGAAAAATTCACTTTTAACCATTATAATCCACTTTTAGCCAATCTGGTTTGGTACAGATGACATGTTGACGACTTCCTAATTGTATGTTCTGGCGACATATCGTTTGTACCCTCATTTGTCTAATGATCTCAATTTGAGATTTACACAGTGTCTCCAGGGTAACACTTTTTCCTGTGGCTGGTATAATAAAGCCCCTAAGTATGATAAAGTAAAATTGTACTCAGGGGCAGTCAAACATTTTGTGAATATTCATAACAGTGATATTTCCAATCTTAAATTTAGGGGCTTGATAAAGTTATCTGCCTCAGCAGGGGAGGTAACTGGCAGAGAGACTTGACTAAATTTGAAGCCTTTTGGATACTTACCCCGGATACAAAATACCCAAATTGGATGAATTATAAGGAATGATCTTTTGATCTCATGTACTTGCTTCTGGAGCTTCTTCTCCCAATGAAGCACAGAAGATATGGGAGGAAATGAGGGAGAAAGGGAAAAGGAGGAAAATATTTTGCTTTTCTTTTCTTCTTCATGTGTTTCTAATATATTGATCATTGCTGTCTTGAATTTCACCATTGGTTTATAATATTCTTGCTTGTGATTGGTTCTTTCAATCTATTTATTGTGTGCTGATGTGATTTTTTACTATGTTTTGATTAAGAGCGGTGTATCGCTCAAAACATGTCAGTTTTTATATCCTCCTGTGTGTGCGTTTTATATTTTTTTAATAAAAATAACTTTTTACCGTACATACTCGAGTATAAGCCGACCCGAGTATAAGCCGACCCCCCAAATTTGCCACAAAAAACTGGGAAAACTTAATGACTCGAGTATAAGCCTAGCGTGGAAAATGCAGCAGGTACTGGTAAATTTAAAAAATAAAAATAGATACCAATAAAAGTAAAATTAATTGAGACATCAGTAGTTTAAGTGTTTTTTAATATCCATATTGAATCAGGAGCCCCATATAATGCTCCGTACAGTTCATGATGGCCCCATAAGATGCTCCATACAAAATACGCCCCATATAATGCTCCATACAGTGTATGATGGGCTCCATAAGATGCTCCGTATCAAAATATGCCCCATATAATGCTGCACAAATGTTGATTATGACCCCATAAGATGCTCCATACAGACATTTGCCCCATACAATGCTGCACAAATGTTGATTATGGCCCCATAAGATGCTCCATACAGACATTTACCCCATACAATGCTGCACAAATGCTGATTATGGCCCCATAAGATGCTCCATAGACACATTTGTGTTATGATCTGGTGGCCTAGGAGTAGCATTGGACGTACTCTGGAGAAGGTGGTATCTGTACTGACCGCGGACCCTGAACTTAACACCGCAACTAGAAGTAGCCGTGGGATGTACCTACTGATCCTAGACACCTCGACACAGCCGGAGGACTAATTAGCCCTATAGATAGAAAAGGGAAAACTATCTCGCCTCAGAGAAAATTCCCAAAGGATAGGCAGCCCCCCACAAATATTGACTGTGAGAGGAGAGGAAAAAACATACACAGGCTGAAAACAGGATTTAGCAAAGGAGGCCAATCTAGCTAAATAGGAAAGATAGGACAGAGAACTATGCGGTCAGTATTAAAATACTAGGAAATATCCACCACAGAAAATACAAAAAACTCCACATCTAACTAAAGACATGGAGGGTATATCTGCCTCTCCAGAGATTCCAGCTTGACTGCATAAATCCTTATACAGATTAAACTGGACAAGAAAAAACATGAAATGCACTGAACAATGAGGCCCACAAAATGTAGGCTGCAAAACAAGCAGAACTTATCTTGGTGAAAAGACCAGGAAGCAGGAGAAACCATGAAGGGATGTGAATCCTCCAGAAACAATGGACAACTGGAACTGACTAAAGGGTGAAGCCAGACTAAATAGCCCAGTTCAGAGTGGACACACCTGATAACTGCTGTGAAGGACAGACAGCAGCGCTACCAATAATAACCACCGGAGGGAGCCCAAGAACAGAATTCACAACGGTACCCCCCCCTTGAGGAGGGGTCACCGAACCCTCACCAGAGCCCCCAGGCCGATCAGGATGAGCCAAATGGAAGGCACAAACCAAATCGTCAGCATGAACATCAGAGGCAACAACCCAAGAATTATCCTCCTGGCCATAACCCTTCCACTTGACAAGATACTGAAGCCTCCGCCTTGAAAAACGAGAATCCAAGATCTTCTCAACAACATACTCCAACTCCCCATCAATCAACACCGGGGCAGGAGGATCAACAGAGGGAACGACGGGTACCACATATTTCCGCAACAAAGATCTATGAAAAATATTGTGGATGGAAAAAGAGGCTGTAAGGGCCAAACGAAAAGACACTGGATTGATAATCTCAGAAATCCTATAAGGACCAATAAACCGAGGCTTGAACTTAGGGGAAGAAACCTTCATAGGAACATGACGGGAAGACAACCAGGCCAAATCCCCAACCCGAAGCCGGGAACCCACACGCCGCCGACGGTTAGCAAAACGCTGAGCCTCCTCCTGAGACAAGACCAAATTGTCCACAACATGAGCCCAAATTTGCTGCAACCTGTCAACCACAGAGTCCACCCCAGGACAATCAGAAGGCTCAACCTGCCCCGAAGAAAAACGAGGATGAAACCCAGAATTACAAAAAAAAGGTGAAACCAAGGTAGCAGAACTAGCCCGATTATTAAGGGCAAACTCGGCCAATGGCAAGAAAGCCACCCAATCATCCTGATCGGCAGACACAAAGCATCTCAAATAAGTTTCCAAAGTCTGGTTAGTTCGCTCGGTTTGGCCATTTGTCTGAGGATGAAATGCGGAAGAAAAAGACAAATCAATGCCCAGCCTAGCACAAAAGGCCCGCCAAAACCTGGAAACAAACTGGGAACCTCTATCGGACACAATATTCTCCGGAATGCCATGCAAATGAACCACATGCTGAAAAAACAACGGAACCAACTCAGAAGAGGAAGGTAATTTAGGCAAAGGTACCAAATGAACCATCTTAGAAAACTGGTCACAAACCACTTAGATAACCGACATCCTCTGGGAAACCGGAAGATCCAAAATAAAATCCATAGAAATATGCGCCCAAGGCTTCTCAGGGACCGGCAAAGGTAAAAGCAACCCACTGGCGAGTGAGCAGCAAGGTTTGGCCCGCGCACAAGTTCCACAGGACTGCAGAAAGGAACGCACATCCCGTGACAAAGAAGGCCACCAAAATGACCTACTAACCAAATCTCTGGTACCAAAAATCCCAGGATGGCCAGCCAACACAGAATAGTGAACCTCAGAAATCACTTTGCTAGTCCATCTATCAGGAACAAACAGTTTCCCCACTGGACAGCGGTCAGGTTTATCAGCCTGAAATTCCTGAAGAACCCGTCGTAAATCAGGGGAGATGGCAGAAAGAATCACCCCCTCCTTCAGAATGCCGACCGGCTCAAGGACCCAAGGGGAATCAGGCAAAAAACTCCTAGAGAGGGCATCAGCCTTAACATTCTTAGAACCCGGAAGATACGAGACAACAAAATCAAAACGGGAGAAAAACAGGGACCATCGGGCCTGTCTAGGATTCAGCCGTTTGGCAGACTTGAGATAAATCAGATTCTTATGATCGGTCAAGACCACAATACGGTGCTTAGCCCCCTCAAGCCAATGTCGCCACTCCTCAAATGCCCACTTCATAGCCAACAACTCACGATTACCGACATCATAATTGCGTTCCGCAGGCGAAAACTTTCGGGAGAAGAAGGCACACGGTTTCATCAAGGAACCATCAGAATTCCTCTGAGACAAAACGGCCCCTGCCCCAATCTCAGAAGCGTCAACCTCAACCTGAAAAGGAAGAGAAACATCCAGCTGACGCAACACAGGGGCAGAAGTAAATTGGCGTTTAAGCTCCTGAAAGGCAGAAACGGCCGCAGAGGACCAATTCATCACATCAGCGCCTTTCTTCGTCAAATCGGTCAGGGATTTAACCACACTGGAGAAGTTGGCAATGAAACGGTGATAAAAATTAGCAAAGCCCAAAAATTTCTGAAGGCTCTTCACGGATGTGGGCTGGATCCAATCATGTATGGCCTGAACCTTAACCGGATCCATTTCTATAGATGAGGGAGAAAAAATGAAGCCCAAAAAAGAATCCTTCTGTACTCCAAAGAGGCACTTAGACCCCTTCACAAACAAGGCATTATCACGAAGGATCTGAAATACCATCCTGACTTGTTTCACATGAGACTCCCAATCATCCGAAAAAATCAAAATATCATCCAAATATACAATCATGAATTTATCAAGATAATTCCGAAATATATCATGCATGAAGGACTGAAACACAGATGGAGCATTAGAGAGTCCGAATGGCATCACAAGATATTCAAAATGGCCCTCGGGCGTATTGAACGCAGTTTTCCATTCGTCGCCCTGCTTAATACGAACAAGATTATATGCCCCTCGAAGGTCAATCTTAGTAAACCAACTAGCACCCTTAATCCTGGCAAACAAATCAGAGAGCAAAGGCAAAGGGTATTGGAATTTGACCGTGATCTTATTCAAGAGGCGATAATCAATACAGGGTCTCAAGGAGCCATCCTTCTTGGCAACAAAAAAGAAACCTGCTCCCAATGGAGAAGAAGATGGCCGAATATGCCCCTTCTCCAAAGACTCCTTAACATAACTCCGCATGGCGGCATGTTCTGGCACAGACAGGTTGAAAAGTCGGCCCTTAGGGAACTTGCAGCCTGGAATCAAGTCAATAGCACAATCACAGTCCCTATGCGGTGGAAGGGAACTGGACTTGGGCTCATCAAAAACATCCTGGAAATCTGACAAAAACTCAGGAACTTCAGAAGAGGGGGAGGAGGAAATTGACATCAAAGAAACGTCATTATGAACCCCCTGACAACCCCAACTAGTCACAGACATAGATTTCCAATCCAACACCGGATTATGCACCTGTAACCATAGAAACCCCAGGACAATAGCATCATGCAGATTATGCAACACCAGAAAACAACAATCTTCCTGATGGGCTGGCGCCATGCACATGGTTAACTGTGTCCAAAACTGAGGTTTATTTTTAGCCAATGGTGTAGCATCAATCCCCCTCAAAGGGATAGGACTCTGCAAAGGCTGTAAGGGAAACCCACAACGTCTGGCAAATTCTAAGTCCATTAAATTTAAAGCGGCGCCTGAATTCACAAATGCCATGACAGAAAATGACGATAATGAGCAGATCAGGGTCACAGATAACAGAAATTTAGGTTGTACAGTACTGATGGTAACAGAACTAGCGATTCTCTTGACACGCTTAGGGCAATCAGAAAAAACATGAGCAGAATCGCTGCAGTAAAAACACAACCCATTCTGACGTCTGAATCCTTGTCGTTCAGCTCTAGACACAATCCTATCACATTGCATAGGCTCAGGACTCCGCTCGGAAGACAACGCCATAGTGTGCACAACTCTGCGCTCACGCAAGCGCCGATCAATTTGAATGGCCAGAGACATAGAATCACTCAAACCAGCAGGCGTGGGGAACCCCACCATAACATCTTTAATGGATTCAGAAAGACCCTTTCTGAAAATTGCCGCCAAAGCATCCTCATTCCATTTAGTCAACACAGACCATTTTCTAAATTTCTGGCAATATGATTCTGCCGCTTCTTGACCCTGACACAGGGCCAACAAGGTTTTCTCAGCATGCTCTACAGAGTTAGGTTCATCATACAATAACCCAAGCGCCTGAAAAAAGGTGTCTGTCTACATTAAGCAACGCCGGATTCCCAGGTTCCAGGGCAAATGCCCAATCCTGGGGTCGCCACGCAACAGAGATATGACAATCTTAACCTGCTGGATGGGATCACCAGAGGAACGGGGCTTCAGAGCAAAAAACAGTTTACAGTTATTTTTAAAGCTCAGAAATTTAGACCTGTCCCCAAAAAACAGATCAGGAGTTGGAATTCTAGGCTCTAAAACTGGAGTCTGAACGATATAATCAGAAATACCCTGTACTCTAGCAGCAAGTTGATCCACACGAGAAGCAAGTCCCTGAACATCCATGTCAGCACCAAACTCCTGAACCACCCAGAGGTAAAGAGGGAAAAAAAACACAACAGAGTACAGAAAAAAAAATGGCTCAGCACTTTCTTTCCCTTCTTCTGAGATGCGGTTAACTCATTGTTGGCCAGTTGTACTGTTATGATCTGGTGGCCTAGGAGTAGCATTGGACGTACTCTGGAGAAGGTGGTATCTGTACTGACCGCGGACCTTGAACTTAACACCGCAACTAGAAGTAGCCGTGGGATGTACCTACTGATCCTAGACACCTCGACACAGCCGGAGGACTAATTAACCCTATAGATAGAAAAGGGAAAACTATCTCGCCTCAGAGAAAATTCCCAAAGGATAGGCAGCCCCCCACAAATATTGACTGTGAGAGGAGAGGAAAAAACATACACAGGCTGAAAACAGGATTTAGCAAAGGAGGCCAATCTAGCTAAATAGGAAAGATAGGACAGAGAACTATGCGGTCAGTATTAAAATACTAGGAAATATCCACCACAGAAAATACAAAAAACTCCACATCTAACTAAAGACATGGAGGGTATATCTGCCTCTCCAGAGATTCCAGCTTGACTGCATAAATCCTTACACAGATTAAACTGGACAAGAAAAAACATGAAATGCACTGAACAATGAGGCCCACAAAATGTGGGCTGCAAAACAAGCAGAACTTATCTTGGTGAAAAGACCAGGAAGCAGGAGAAACCATGAAGGGATGTGAATCCTCCAGAAACAATGGACAACTGGCACTGACTAAAGGGTGAAGCCAGACTAAATAGCCCAGTCCAGAGTGGACACACCTGATAACTGCTGTGAAGGACAGACAGCAGCGCTACCACTTATAACCACCGGAGGGAGCCCAAGAACAGAATTCACAACACATTTGCCCCGTATAATGCTCCACAAATGCGGATTATGGCCCCATAAGATTCTCCATAGAGAAATTTGCCCCATATAATGCTGCACATGGCCACATACAGATATGTGTCACATATAATGCTGGACATGGCCCCATAAGATGTTCCATAGAGATATTTGCCCCATATAATGCTGCACATGGCCTCATACAGATATTTGTCACATATAATACTGCACATGGCCTCATAAGATGTTCCATACAGATATTTGCCCCATATAATGCTGCACATGGCCCCATAAGATGCCCCATACAGATATTTGCCCAATATAATGCTGCACATGGCCCCATAAGATGCTTCATACAGATATTTGCCCCATATAATGCTGCACATGGCCCCATAAGATACCCCATACAGATATTTGCCCAATATAATGCTGCACATGGCCCCATAAGATGCTCCATACAGATATTTGCCCCATATAATGCTGCACATGGCCCCAAACAGATATTTGCCCCATATAATGCTGCACATGGCCCCATAAGATGCCCCATACAGATACTTTCCCCATATGATGCTGCACATGGCCCCATAAGATGTCCCATGCAGATATTTGCCCCATATAATGCTGCACATGGCCCTATAAGATGCTCCATACAGATATTTGCCCCATATAATTCTGCATATGGCCCCATACAGATATTTACCCCATATAATGCTGCACATAGCCCCATATGATGCTCCATACAGATATTTACCCCATATGCTGTTGTTGCGATTAAAAAAATAAAAAATCACATACTCACCTCTCATGCCCCCGGCACTTGCTATACTCACCTTTCCTGTTCCACCGACGGCCGCCGCTGTGTCTTCGTCCTCTTCACTGACTGTTCAGGCAGAGGGCGGCGCGCACTAATTGCATCATCGCGCCCTCTGATCTGAGAGTCACTGCAGAGGACGCAGAAGACACAGCGGCGCTGACGGTGGAACGGGGAGCAGGTGAGTATCGCGCACTGCGTTATACTCACCTGCTCCTGACGCGGTCCCTGCACGTCTCTTCCCTGGCGCTGGCAGCTTCTTCCTGTAGTGAGCAGTCACACGGTACTGCTCACTACAGTAATGAATATGCAGCTCCACTCCTATGGGAGTGGAGTCCATATTCATTACTGTAATGAGTGGTACCATGTGACCGCTCACTACAGGAAGAAGCTGTCAGCGCCCGGAGAACCTGGGACGTCCAGGGACCGCGCCAGGAGCAAGTGAGTATTATTAGACAGCTGCTGCTCCCCCTTCCCTGCCGACCCCTGAGTATGATTCGAGTATAAGCCGAGAGGTGCAATTTCAGCCTAAAAAAATGGGCTGAAATTCTCGGCTTATACTCGAGTATATACGGTATATTACCTATGGATGGATGTGTGGACTTTCCTTTTCTCCTACCTTTTATCGCTACAAACTGCCAGCTGAATACTGCACTCACCATGTTGGACTATTGCAAGCGGATATCCCTATTAGCAAAGTTGGTGAGCTTCCCACTCTTCTTTTGTTTTTTCATTCATGCATCAAGCTTATTGCAATCTTTTGGAGGCATAATGAGCAAATCAATAGTAGGCTGAGAATTGGTTTTATTTATTTTTTACGCTGTTTCCCATGCATTATAAGCAATCGTTACAACTGCACATATTTACCTGCCTTCTTCTATCCCTCGGCGTGCTCCCGACTCTGTCCCACGCCACTCTGCTTCTTCCTTCTCTGGGTCATGGCGTTTAGTTCTTTCACACATGCGCAGTCGCGTTTCCTGCGCCGCACAGCCTCCTGGGAGGTTGCGACTCAAAGGCTCCGCCCCAACATGGTGGCGCCCATCGGGTATTTCTTCCCGGCATCTTCCCAGGTAAGATGCCTTTGCTGTACTTCTCATCAGCGTAACTATGTCCTAGGCTCCCTGGTCTCAGTACCTTTCTCTGCTCCTTGTCTGCCCTGTGTCTTCGCCGTGCCAGCCCTGCGTTCCTGCCTTGTCTGCTCTGTGTCTTCACTGTGCCTGCGTTCCTGTCTTGTCAGCCCAGTGTCTCCGCCATGCTTTCTCCGTGTTCCAGTCTTGCCCACTGTGTCACCGCTGTGTCTGCCCTCTTTTCCAGCCTTGTCTTACCCATGACCATATGATACCTGTCCTTTCCCAGTCCTACGCTTGTTTTCCGTTTTTTAACCCCTCCTGTTTTTAGCCCAGTTCTCTATTCCTTTCTCGTTGTTTCTTTTGCAGCTTCGGTGTTTTACGTGTCCCGCTCCTGAGTCTCCAGATACATATATTCTTCCGTTCCTATTCCAGTTCCCTCCAGTCTGTCTACTTTTCTCTTCTTTTGTTTTAGTAGCCGTCCCTTTGGCTCCAGCTGTTGTGTCTCCCTCCCCTTGGGCCTGCTCCTAACGCTCCCTGTATAGAGGGTGGTTCCATCTGGTCCGCTCGTCCTCGGGGGCTCTAGAGTCACGACCCAGAGGGTCCACTCTCGGGTTCTTCTCCGAATCCTTACAGTAAGCAAAAACCATGGACCCTGCTGGAGCGTCAGCTGTGCAAAAATAGTCTTTTTGCGGGAGAACCAGACCCGTATCATCTCTTTCATGCAGGCTATGGACTCTCGTCTTTCCTCACTCCAGTCTTCTGACCCTGGTAACGCCTCCCAATTAGCAGGCTTACAGCAAGAGTTGGCTCAGTAATGTGATACCCAGGCTCATATTCTTAGCTACATTGCCTCGGTGGACGACCAGCTGCTTTTTTTGCAAACAGCCGCCTCTACCTCGGTCTCTGCTCCCCACCCACCTCCCCGCTTAGCTAAACCTCCACGGTACAATGGTGATCCCAAATTATGTCGGGGTTTTTTAAATCAATGTCACCTTCATTTTGAACTTTTGACACAGCAATACCTAACCGATCGGGCTAAAATAGCTTTTTTAATTTCCCATCTGGAGGGTGATGCCTTGGCATGGGTTAATCCCCTCTGGGAGCGAGATGATCCCATGGTCTCCAGATTGTCTGAATTTTTAGAGACTTTTTGTCATGTTTTTGATGAACCCGGACGTCTGGCCTCTACTACTGAGGCTATTTTTAATCACCATCAAGGATCCTTAACTGTGGACCAATACGCCATTCAGTTTCGTATCCTCTCCTCCAATTTAGGCTGGAATAATGAGGCATTGGTAGGAGCCTTCTGGCGAGGTCTCTCCGGGCGTATAAAGGATGAGTTAGCTGGTCGGGACACTCCTACGGTTTTGGAGGATTTGATTTCCTTGGCTACCCGTATTGATCTTCGTTTCCAGGAGCACGCCCGGGAGCGGATACTTTTTCGGCCTTCCCCTGCTACCCGCAAACCATTCAGTCCACGGCTCGGCACTTCCTCCATGGCATCCACACCAGAACCGATGCAAGTGGACCGTCTCAAAATGTCTGAACAATGACGTAAGGAGAGGCATACTCAAGGTTTATGTTTCTACTGCGGGAGTGCCTCTCATCTGTTGCTGTCCTGTCCTGAACGTCCGGAAAACTTCTTTTCCTAGGTCAGGTAAGAGAGGCCTCCCTAGGTGTTTGTGATACCTCTCAACCTCTCACATTGTCTGTCTTATTGCACATTTCTGGTATGGGCTTTACTTTAGACGCTTGTTATGGACCTGGTGGTTAGGAGCACCCGGAATGACCTGATGAGTAAACTAGTAATCGGAACAAGCTCTGGGAAAGTGGGAACTCTGCTGACCGCAAACTCTACTCCTATCACACACACTAGAAATAGCCGTAGAGCGTACCTAACTCTCCCTAGACACCTCTTCACAGCCTAAGAGCTAACTACCCCTAAAGATAGAAGTAGAGCCTAACCTTGCCTCAGAGAAATTCCCCAAAGGTAAAGGCTAGGGTTGAGCGAAACGGATCGTTCATTTTCATAAGTCGCCGACTTTTGGCAAAGTCGGCGTCTCATGAAACCCGACCCGATCCCTGTGTGGGGTCGGCCATGCGGTACGCGATCTTGGCGCCAAAGTCGCGTTTCGAATGACGCGTTTAGCGCCATTTTTTCAGCCAATGAAGGAGTGTGGGCAGAATGATGACATAGGGGTTAGGGGCGTGCACGGCTATCATCATTTTATCGCTTGTGCGCAGTAGGGATTTGCAATGTGTAACACAAGATTTTCTGTGCTGGGACGGAGGGGGAATATGGGACGGAGGGGAGAGAGAGAGAGAGAGAGAGAAAAAAAAACAAAAAAACCCAATTGACGTGCATAGGGTTTCGTGTTCCGGCCGATCCTCAACTTTTCGCAGTAATCGGCCGATTTCGCCCGACTCAACTTTTCAAAAAGTCGGGTTTCACAAAACATGACTCGACCCTAAAAAGGTCAAGGTCGCTCAACCCTAGTAAAGGCAGCCCCCCACATATATTGACTGTGAGTTAAGAGGAAAGTCACAAACACAGGAATGAAACAGGTTTTAGCAAAGGAAGCCGGACTTCACTAAACAGTCAGAGGATAGAAAAGGGAACTATGCAGTCAGCACAAAAGACTACAAAAAACCACGCAGAGTAAGTAAAAAGACTCCCCACACCGACTCACGGTGTGGAGGTGCCACTCTGCACCCCAGAGCTTCCAGCTAGCAAGGGAATATCATGATAGCAAGCTGGACTAGAAATTAGCAGTACTAAGAAATATATTCAGGAAGCAGTAACAACAAATGAACTAGCAAAGACTTAGCTTCTGCTGGAGTAGACAGGTCCTCAGAGAAGTCCAAAAGAGATCTGAACCAATACTGATACATTGACAGCTGGCATGAAGTAACGATCTGAGTAGAGTTAAATAGGGAAGCCAGCCTAACAGTAAACGAGGTCAGCTGACAAAGCAAACCTGAGAGACCAGCAGTTCCGCTCAAAGCCACCAGAGGGAGTCCAAGAGCAGAACTAACCAAAGTACCATTCATGACCACAGGAGGGAGTCCGAGAATGGAATTCACAACAGTACCCCCCCCTTGAGGAGGGGTCACCGAACTCTCACCAGGGCCCCCAGGCCGATCAGGACGAGCCAAATGAAAAGCACAAACTAAATCGGCAGCGTGGACATCGGAGGCAACAACCCAGAAATTATCCTCCTGACCATAGCCCTTCCACTTAACCAGGTACTGAAGCTTCCGTCTCGAAATACGAGAATCCAAAATTTTTTCCACCACATACTCCAACTCCCCCTCAACCAACACCGGGGCAGGAGGATCAACGGAGGGAACCATAGGCGCCACGTTCCTCCGCAACAACGACCTATGGAACACATTATGGATGGCAAAAGAAGCTGGAAGGACCAAACGAAATGAGACAGGGTTGAGAATTTCAGAAATCTTATAAGGACCAATGAAACGAGGCTTAAACTTAGGAGAAGAAACCTTCATAGGAACATAACGAGAAGACAACCAAACCAAATCCCCAACACGAAGTCGGGGACCAACACAACGACAGCGGTTAGCGAAACGTTGAGCCTTCTCCTGGGACAACGTCAGATTGTCCATTACGTGAGTCCAAATTTGCTGCAACCTGTCCACCACATAATCCACACCAGGACAGTCAGAAGGCTCAACCTGCCCTGAAGAAAAACGAGGATGAAAACCAGAATTGCAAAAAAAAGGCGAAACCAAAGTAGCCGAACTAGCCCGATTATTAAGGGCGAACTCAGCCAATGGCAAGAAGGTCACCCAATCATCCTGATCAGCAGAAACAAAGCATCTCAGATAGGTTTCCAAAGTCTGGTTGGTTCGTTCGATTTGGCCATTTGTTTGAGGATGGAAAGCCAAAGAAAAAGACAAACCCATCTTAGCACAAAAGGACCGACAAAACCTAGAGACAAACTGGGAACCTGGGAACCTCTGTCCGACACAATGTTCTCCGGAATGCCATGCAAACGAACCACATGTTGAAAAAATAATGGCACCAAATCAGAGGAGGAAGGTAATTTAGGCAAGGGTACCAAATGGACCATCTTAGAAAAGCGATCACAAACCACCAAGATGACAGACATCCTTTGAGAGACAGGAAGATCTGAAATAAAATCCATGGAAACATGCGTCCAAGGCCTTTTCGGGACTGGCAAGGGCAAAAGCAACCCACTGGCACGAGAACAGCAGGGCTTAGCCCGAGCACAAGTCCCACAGGACTGCACAAAAGAACGCACATCCCGAGACAAGGAAGGCCACCAAAAGGATCTAGCCACCAAATCTCTGGTCCCAAAAATCCCAGGATGACCATCCAACACTGAGCAATGAACCTCAGAAATAACTCTGCTAGTCCATCTATCAGGGACAAATAGTTTCTCCGCTGGACAACGGTCAGGTCTATCAGCCTGAAACTCCTGCAGCACCTGCCGCAAATCAGGGGAGATGGCAGACAGAATTACCCCCTCTTTGAGAATACCAGCCGGCTCAGGGACTCCCGGAGAATCAGGCACAAAACTCCTAGAAAGGGCATCCGCCTTCACATTCTTAGAACCTGGAAGGTATGAGACCACAAAATCGAAACGGGAGAAAAACAGCGACAATCGAGCCTGTCTAGGATTCAACCGCTTGGCAGACTCGAGATAAGTCAGATTTTTGTGATCCGTCAAGACCACCACGCGGTGCTTGGCTCCCTCAAGCCAATGTCGCCACTCCTCGAATGCCCACTTCATAGCTAGCAGCTCCCGATTGCCAACATCATAATTACGCTCAGCAGGTGAAAACTTTCTAGAAAAGGAGGCACATGGCTTCATCACAGAGCCATCAGAACTTCTTTGAGACAAAACAGCCCCTGCTCCAATCTCAGAAGCATCAACCTCGACCTGAAAAGGGAGCGAAACATCTGGCTGACGCAACACAGGGGCCGAAGAAAAACGACGTTTCAGCTCCTGAAAAGCCTCAACGGCCGCAGAGGACTAATTCACCACATCAGCACCTTTCTTTGTCAAATCAGTCAAAGGTTTAACCACACTAGAAAAATTAGCGATGAAGCGACGGTAAAAATTAGCAAAGCCCGGGAATTTCTGGAGGCTCTTCACAGATGTAGGTTGAGTCCAATCATAAATGGCCTGAACTTTAACAGGGTCCATCTCGATAGTAGAAGGGGAAAAAATGAAGCCCAAAAAGGAAACCTTCTGAACTCCGAAGAGACATTTAGACCCCTTCACAAACAAGGAATTAGCACAAAGGACCTGGAATACCATTCTGACCTGTTTCACATGAGACTCCCAATCATTCGAAAATACCAAAATATCATCCAAATATACAATCATGAATCTATCCAGATACTTTCGGAAGATGTCATGCATAAAGGACTGAAACACCAGGTACTCAAAATGGCCCTCGGGCGTATTAAATGCTGTTTTCCATTCATCGCCCTGTTTAATACGCACAAGGTTATACGCCCCTCGAAGATCTATCTTGGTGAACCAACTAGCCCCCTTAATCCGAGCAAACAAATCAGACAGCAGAGGCAAAGGGTACTGAAATTTGACCGTGATCTTATTGAGAAGGCGGTAATCTATACAGGGTCTCAGAGAACCATCCTTCTTGGCCACAAAAAAGAACCCTACTCCCAACGGTGATGAAGATGGGCGAATATGCCCTTTCTCCAAGGACTCCTTTATATAACTCCACATAGCGGCGTGCTCTGGCACAGATAAATTGAAAAGTCGGCCCTTAGGAAACTTACTACCAGGAATCAAATTTATAGCACAATCACAATCCCTATGAGGGGGTAGTACACTGGATTTGGGCTCATCAAATACATCCTGGTAATCCGACAGAAACTCAGGGACTTCAGAAGGAGTGGAAGCAGAAATTGACACCAACGGAACATCGCCATGTACCTCTTGACAACCCCAACTAGACACAGACATTGATTTCCAATCCAATACTGGATTATGAACCTGTAGCCAAGGCAAACCCAACACGACCACATCATGCAAATTATGCAACACCAAAAAGCGAATATCTTCCTGATGTGCAGGAGCCATGCACATGGTCAACTGAGTCCAGTACTGAGGTTTATTCTTGGCCAACGGCGTGGCATCAATTCCCCTTAATGGAATAGGATACTGCAAAGGCTCCAAGAAAAAACCACAGTGCCTGACAAACTCCAAGTCCATCAAATTCAGGGCAGCGCCTGAATCCATAAATGCCATAACCGAGTAGGATGACAAAGAGCAAATCAGAGTAACAGACAAAAGAAATTTAGGCTGTACAGTACCAATGGTGACAGACCTAGCGAACCGCTTAGTGCGCTTAGGACAATCAGAGATAGCATGAGTGGGGTCACCATAGTAAAAACACAGCCTATTCTGACGTCTGTGTTCTTGCCGTTCAGTTCTGGTCAAAGTTCTATCACATTGCATAAGCTCAGACGCTTATGTGGATTCGAGCTCTGCAGAGAATTTTATTAGACTTGAAGAGGTCATAACATTTTCTATCCCTGTCAAAACCTTGGAGAGTCCTCTATTCCTTGCATCCGTGGATGGTAAACTGTTACAGGAGACTATTACACAAGTTACACACGAGGTAGAGCTTCAAGTAGGGTGCTTTGCATAGGGAGAAAATTGCATTTTATGTTTTAGCTGGTCTGTCTCATCCTCTTCTTCTTGGTCTTCCCTGGTTACGGAATCACGAGCCTTTATTAGATTGGCATAATGGTAATATTTTGCACTGGGGAGAATGCTGTCGGGAACATTGTCTGCTGCCGGTGCATCCTGTGGGTGTCTCTTCTTCTTCTTCTTCTTCCTTTTCCGCTTTACCCTGTGTCTACATTTTTTTCTAGGATGTCTTCAACAAGAAGGAGGCTGAGGGTTTACCTCCACACCGACCCTATGATTGTCCCATTGACCTTGTGCCTGGGGCTATCCCTTTAAGAGTTAGAATCATCCTCTCCCCCTTATTGAGACGCAAGCCATGTCGGAGTATATTCAAGAAAATCATGTAAAGGGATTCATTCGCAAATCCTCTTCTCCTGCCGGAGCAGGCTTCTTTTTCATAAAGAAGAAAGATGGCTCTCTTCGTCCCTGCATTGATTATAGAGGCCTAAACAACATTATGGTGAAGAGCAAATACCCACTGCCACTCATTCCTGAACCCTTCGATCGCCTCAGAGGAGCGCAAATTTTTACCAAACTGGATTTGTATGGAGCGTACAATCTGGTTCGAATTCGTGCTGGAGACGAGTGGAAAATCGCCTTTAACACTCGCGACGGTCACTATGAGTATTTGGTTATGCCGTTTGGCCTCTGCAACGCTCCTGCGTTATTCCAAGAATTCGTTAACGATGTATTCCGGGATCTTTTTTACTCCAGTGTCATGGTTTATCTAGACGACATTCTCATCTTCTCTCTGGACCTTTCCTCTCATAGACGAGATGTACGTCATGTTCTGCAACGACTAAGGGAGAAACATCTTTTTGCAAACATTGAGAAATGCATCTTCGAGCAGTCCTCACTGCCCTTCCTTGGATACATTGTCTCGAAGTCTGGTCTGGAGATGGATCCTGAGAAGGTTTCTGCTGTTCTTAACTGGCCTCGTAATCTTGGAGTAAAAGCAATCCAATGTTTTCTTGGCTTTGCCAAATACTATAGACAGTTCATTCCTCATTTCTCTTCGATTGCTAAGCCTATTTCAGCTCTTGTTCGCAAGGGAGCCAACTCAAATCTTTGGTCCTCTGAAGCTGAAGAAGCCTTCTAGACTCTAAAGCAGAGGTTCGCTGCAGCACCTGTGCTTCATCGCCCGGATGCAAATAAACCATTTATCATCGAAGTCGACGCATCATCCGTCAGAGCTGGAGCAGTTCTCTTGCAAAGATCCTCTTCCGGCCATTTAGTTA
This sequence comes from Ranitomeya variabilis, assembly GCF_051348905.1. Taxonomy (NCBI): domain Eukaryota; kingdom Metazoa; phylum Chordata; class Amphibia; order Anura; family Dendrobatidae; genus Ranitomeya; species Ranitomeya variabilis. The sequence continues at coordinate 772,064,834 of NC_135233.1, read as the reverse complement.
CCTGTGGTTTTTTTCTCCAAAGCCTTCTCTTCCCCTGAATGGAACTATTCCATTGGAGATAAGGAACTATTGGCTATTAAGTTAGCTTTAGAGGAGTGGCGCTATCTTCTTGAAGGAGCCATTCATCCGTTCATCATTTACACTGACCACAAGAATCTGGCCTATGTTCAGTCAGCTCAGAGACTTAATCCACGACAAGCTAGATGGTCTTTATTCTTCGGACGGTTTGATTTTGAGCTTCATTTCCGACCCGGAAATAAGAACGTCAAGGCGGATGCTCTCTCTAGAGCCTCTCAGCCTATGGACGTAGAGGAGTCTCCGGCTCATATCATTGATCCTGCAAGAATCTTCACCCTTGCTGCTCTGAGGGTGGTCTCTCTGCCTCCTGGCAAGACTTTGGTGTTGAATCAAGACAAAGTGAGAGTTTTACGTTGGGGACACTCCCCAAGATTGCAGGACATGTTGAAGTCAAGAAGACACTCTCCCTTATCTCTCGGCATTATTAGTGGCCGTCCCTCAGTCAAGACATCTCTGAATTAATAGCTTCTTGTCCTTCTTGTGCCAAGAACAAAGTTCCCAGACAGCTTCCGTCCAGACTCCTGCATCCTTTGCCAGTGCCTTCCGTCCCTTGGAGCCATATCGCCATGGACTTCATCACCGATTTGCCCCTTTCCTCGAATTGCTCTGTCATCCTGGTTATCATAGATCGGTTCTCCAAAATGGCTCACTTTGTTGCTTTGTCTGGTCTGCCTTCCGCCCCCGAGTTGGCAAAAATCTTTTTACGTCAAGTCTTCTGTCTTCATGGTTTCCTGCAGCATATTGTCTCTGACCATGGAGTTAAATTTACCTCTCATTTTTGGAGAGCTCTTTGCGGACTAATGAAGATTAACCTGGATTTCTCTTCCGCGTATCATCCACAATCCAACCACCAAGTGGAGCGAGTTATCCAAGTTCTAACTACATACCTGTGAGGCTCTCGAAAGTGCTAGCTATAGAATGAAGAGGTTTGCTGATAAAAAGCGTTTGGATGCTCCTCCATATATTCCCGGCGATAGAGTTTGGCTATCTTCTCGCTATATTAAGCTTAAGATTCCCTCTCACGAACTGGGATCTCACTACATTGGTCCCTTTCCTATCTTAAGTCACATCAATGATGTTTCCTACAAATTGAAGCTACCTGCTTCCTTACGTATTCCATGTGTCTCTTCTCAAACCTGCTGTGTTCAATCGTTTCCACCCGTCTATCCCTCACTCTCCACAACTCAGAACTTCTGATGGTATTTTTAATGTTAAAGATATCCTTGCCAAAAAAGTTGTTAGGGGGAGGACTTATTTTTTGATTGATTGGGAGGGATTTGGTCCTAAGGAGAGATCCTGGGAGCCCCAAGAGAACATCAATGCTCCTCTTATCATGAAGAGATTTCTCTCCAGCCTTAAAAAGAGGGGGAGTAAGGAGGGGGTTACTGTTACGACCGCACATACTTACCTGCCTTCTTCTATCCCTCGGCACGCTCCCGACTCTGTCCCGCGCCGCTGTGCTTCTCCCTTCTCTGGATCGTGGCATTTAGTTCTTTCGTGCATGTGTAGTCGCATTTCCTGTGCCACACAGCCTCCTGGGAGGTCGCGACCCAATGGTTCCGCCCCAACATGGCGGCACCCATTGGGCATTTCTTCCCGGCGTCTTCCAAGGTAAGACGCCTTTGCTGTACTTCTCATCAGCGTAATTATGTCCTAGGCTCCCCGGTCTCAGTACCTTCCTCTGCTCCTTGTCTGCCCTGTGTCTTTGCCGTGCCAGCCCTGCGTTCCTGCCTTGTCTGCCCTGCGTCTCCACCGTGCCTGCCCTGCATTCCTGCCTTGTCAGCCCAGTGTCTCCGCCGTGGCTTCTCCGTGTTCCAAAGTAGTAAAGTAACAGCGCTCCGTCCAGGTGTAGTAGTTAAAACAAACAGGTTTATTTTGCCATGGTAAAGCAACGTTTCGACCGAATAGGTCTTTTTCAAGCATACCTATTTGGTCGAAACGTTGCTTTACCATGGCAAAATAAACCTGTTTGTTTGGACGACTACACCTGGACGGAGAGCTGTTACTTTACTACTTTGGTTACCAGATTGTCCTGGAAGGTTCTCTGGACGTGAAACGGGCGCCCCAATAAGTGAGTGCTGTCAGCTCTCTTTTTTCTCCATGTTCCAGTCTTGCCCACTGTGTTCGCTGTGTCTGCCCTCTTTTCCAGCCTTGTCTTACCCGTGACCCTATCATACCTGTCCTTTCTCAGTCCTATGCTAGTTTTCCATTTCTCAGCCCCTCCTGTTTGTAGCCCAGTTCTCTAATCCTTTCTCTTTGTTTCTTTTGCAGCTTCGGTGTTTTACGTGTCCCGCTCCTGAGTCTCCAGATACATATATTCTTCCATTCCTGTTCCAGTTCCCTCCAGTCTGTCTACTTTTCTCTTCTTTTATTTTAGTAGCCGTCCCTTTGGCTCCAGCTGTTGTGTCTCCATTCCCCTTGGGCCTGCTCCTAACGCTCCCTGTATAGGGGGTGGTTCCATCTGGTCTGCTCGTCCTCGGGGGCTCTAGAGTCACGACCCAGAGGGTCCACTCTCGGGTTCTTCTCCGAATCCTTACAGTAATTAGGCAGATTTATTATTCAGGTGGTGCGCTTACAAAATACCAGATACCAGATTTACATATTTTTTAATGTTTGGCTACTCTTATACTCTAAAAGACACCCTGTTTTACAAGAAAAAGTTTTTGCATAATCATATTATGAGAGCTACAATTTTTCTATATTTCTGCCTAAACAGTGATATGAGGGCTTGTTTTTTGATGGACTAGTTTACATTTTTACTGTTACAATTTACAGGAACATAGCATTTTTTTATCGCTTTCTGTTTCGATTTTTGGCAGAATGAACAAAAACCATAATTCAGAAACCATTTTTTTATTTATGTCTTTATCTGTGTGGTAAAAGTGCCAAAACAGCTTTATTCTTCAAGTCAATGCATTTACAGCAATATTACACTTATATTTTTTATGTTTTGGCTATTTTACACAATAAAAACTGTTTTTTAGAAAAAGTTGTTCTCAGTGATATATTGTAATTTTAATCTATTTTTCAGGGAAATATATTCTTTTACGCACAGATTATTGGCTAAAATATCATAACATGTTTAAAAATGTTAGCATTACAAATGCTACTTTGTTTCATGTCACCAGATGTTGGAAGGACAATCTTCCAACAGCTGAGATTTTGTCAAACTAGAACATTGGGTTACATGCAGTATGTTTATTCACATTGTATATTCAAATAGTCAGGTTTTTGCTGTATGTATATATTTTTTTTTAACCTATGTAGCTTATTTTTGAGATTTCAACCTGGCATTTGATCTGATATGTCAAAATGGAAATTCTGGTACTTTAATACAATTTTGCTCTTAGTACTCAAATAAGAATGATTACACAACGTTGCATTCAAATGAGACAATTCCACAATCATACTCTTCTAGATGTAAAATTGCCTAGGAAATCACTTCCAAAAGTCACAGCCAGCCTGGGAAAGCTTTGCTAGGAAAAAAGCTCTTTAAAAATAATCTATGACTGATTATTAGTCAAAGTTATATATGCAAATCACATTCATATTTCTGCATTTAGATTCCCAGGATCATGATCTCAAAAGTGCATGCTTAAATTACAATATATTCAGAATTTCAGAATGCAAATTAAGACATGTTGCAGATGCCAAGAGCCACTGGTTTGTATTGCATATTTTCTAGGTAGATTGGTTTGTTAATTAATTAATTCATTTTATTTTAATTATTTTTATGATGGCATGTAAATATAAATATATATTTATGTATATGTATTGGCATTACTGCAAATTTGCACATTTATTTTTAAAATAAAACAAATCTTAAAATTTTGGAATCACTACTATCAATACTAGTGATGGGCGAGCACTAAAATGCTTGGGTCGAGCAAATTGGAACACCCAATATAAGTCTTTGGGAGACCCGAGTATTTTTACCGCGATCCCCCCCGGGATCCTTTTAAGGTCTAAAAACTTCTGAAAATGATGGAAACACTGCTCAAATGATACAGGGACATCATGGGGATCACCCCTGGAAGCATTCCTGACTCCTAGTTCACAGCTTTAATCATTTTTTTCCAAGATTCATGCCATTTTTCCCGGTGCCACAAAAAACACATTAAAACGAAACCAAAACAGATTTTGCTTGGAAATATGTCAAGGTACATCCTTTGCAGGCTAATGACTTGCCTGTAAGGCCAAATATTTAACCCCAGACTGAATACCCAATACCTTGTGATGGAACAGTCTCCAGGAGTCACCCGCCTACTGGATGTGGTTTCACCAATGTGGGGTACCTTTTTGTAAAAATAAACTAGTGCTATCGCAGCCCCCCTTGACCAAACTTCATTGGCCTATAACAGTACAAAGCACATTCACCCTGGTGATCTAGTGGCAGTTAAACAAGAGACATTGCAGGAAACGGAGTTAAGAAGTAGGCCCAATGGAATGTCATGCCCAATTCCCCAATGTGGGGTCCTTTTTGGACTGATTAAAATAGTGCCATCACAGCCCCATAGTCCAAAATGCACTGTACAGAGCACGTTCACCCTGGTGAACTAGTGGCAGGTACAGGACACATTGCAGGAGACTGAGTTAAGAAGTAGGCCCAAAGTAATGTCATGCCCAATTCCCCAATATAAAATCCATTTTTTTTAAATAAAAGAGTGGCATGATAGCCCCCTTGGCCAAAATGCACCGTACATAGTAGGTTCACCCTGGTGATCTAGTGGCAGGTACAGGACAGATTGCAGGAGACCGAGTTAAGAAGTAGGCCCAAAGTAATGTCATGCCCAATTCCCCAACGTAAAATCCTTCTTTTTTTAAATAAAAGTGTGCCATCACAGCCCCCTTGGCCAAAATGCACCATATTGAGCACGTTCACCCTGGTGATCTAGTGGCAGGTACAGGACACATTGCAGGAGACTGAGTTAAGAAGTAGGCCCAAAGTAATGTCATGCCCAATTCCCCAATGTAAAATCCATATTTTTTTAAAATAAAAGAGTGGCATGACAGCACCCTTGGCCAAAATGCACCGTACATAGCAGGTTCACCCTGGTGATCTAGTGGCAGGTACAGGACAGATTGCAGAAGACCGAGTTAAGAAGTAGGCCCAAAGAAATGTCATGCCCAATTCCCCAATGTCTTGTCCTTTTTGGACTTAAAAATAAAGTTCCATTACAGCCCACTTGCCCAAAATTCACTGGTCTATAACAGTACAGACCACGTTCACTCTGGTGATCTAGTGGCAGATCCATTATATGAGCTATTCATGAGACAGAAGAGCACCTTCAGTAACCGGCTAATACTTCTGAGGTGTAAGAAGGAAAAATATAGGAAATCGTTTGTGCCAACTGCTATGGGAATGTACAACAATAACATTAGGGTTAAATCATCAAGGTGAATGTCTACTTTATTTCTCTACATTTCAGTTCACTCGTTGTGTATGTCCTATTCTAATGTATAATGTATAATGTTCTTCTGTCAACTCCACTGTCATGTCAATTAAGTAATTCATTTTATCATTTTTATGATTTAAGTTGTGCTGCTGGGATACCATAATTTCCCACGGGATCAATAAAGTGTATCGTATCGTATCGTATCATAGATACAGGACACATTGCAGGAGACCGAGTTAAGAAGTAGGCCCAAAGTAATGTCATACCCAATTCCCCAATGTGTTGTCCTTTTTTAAAAAATAAGTGTGCCATCACAGCTCCCTTGGCCAAAATGCACCATACTGAGCATGTTCACCCTGGTGATCTAGTGGCAGTTAAAGGACACATTGCAGGAGACCGAGTTAAGACCTAGGCCCAATGGAATGCCATGCCCAAATCCCCAATGTGGTGTCCTATTTGGACTGATTAAAATAGTGCCATCACAGCCCCATAGCCCAAAATGCACTGTACAGAGCACGGTCACCCTGGTGATCTAGTGGCAGGTACAGGACACATTGCAGGAGACCGAGTTAAGAAGTAGGCCCAAAGTAATGTCATGCCCAATTCCCCAATGTCTTGTTCTTTTTGGACTTAAAAATATAGTGCTATCACTAGTGTTGAGCATTCCGATGCTGCAAGTATCGGGTATCGGCCGATACTTGCTGTATCGGAATTCCGATACCGGGATTCCGATACTCTTGTGGTATCGGGTATCGGGTATCGGAACAACATTAATGTTAAAATGTGTAAAAGAGAGAATTAAAATAAAAAATATCGCTATACTCACCTGTCCGACGCAGCCGGGACTTCAGCGCAGGAACCGGCAGCGTTGTTTGTTTAAAATTCCCGCTTTTACATGGTTACGCGAAGTCCCGGCTTGTGATTGGTCAGGGCGGCCATGTTGCCGGGCCGCGGACCAATCACAGCAAGCCGTGACGAAAATACGTCACGGCTTGCTGTGATTGGTCCGCGTCCCGGCAACATGGCCGCCATTAACCAATCACAAGCCGTGACGTCACGGGAGGCTGGAAACGCGCTCATTTTAAAAAGGGCGCGTGTCCAGCCTCCCGGCTTGTGATTGGTTGACCGCGGCGCAACCAATCACAAGCCGTGACGTCACGGGAGGCTGGACACGCGCCCATTTTAAAATGAGCGCGTCCAGCCTCCCGGCTTGTGATTGGTTGACCGCGGCGCAACCAATCACAAGCCGTGACGTCACGGGAGGCTGGACACGCGCCCATTTTAAAATGAGCGCGTGTCCAGCCTCCCGTGACGTCACGGCTTGTGATTGGTCAGGGCGGCCATATTGCCGGGACGCGGACCAATCACAGCAAGCCGTGACGTAATTTCGTCACGGCTTGCTGTGATTGGTCCGCGTCCCGGCAACATGGCCGACCTGACCAATCACAAGCCGGGAATTGACGTAACCAAGTAATAGCGCGATTTTTAAACAAACAACGCTGCCGGTTCCCTCGCTGAAGTCCCGGCTGCGTCGGACAGGTGAGTATAGCGATATTTTTTATTTTACTTCTTTCTTTTACACATTTATATGGTTCCCAGGGCCTGAAGGAGAGTTTCCTCTCCTTCAGACCCTGGGAACCATCAGGAATACCGTCCGATACTTGAGTCCCATTGACTTGCATTGGGATCGGGTATCGGTATCGGATTGGATTCCGATACTGTGACGGTATCGGCCGATACTTTCCGATACCGATACTTTCCGATATCGGAAAGTATCGCTCAACACTAGCTATCACAGCACACTTGCCCAAAATTCACTGGTCTATAACAGTACAGACCATGTTCACCCTGGTGATCTAGTGGCAGGTACAGGACACATTGCAGGAGACCGAGTTAAGAAGTAGGCCCAAAGTAATGTCATGCCCAATTCCCCAACATAAAATCCATCTTTTTTTAAATAAGAGTGTGCCATCACAGCCCCCTTGGCCAAAATGCACCATACTGAGGACGTTCACCCTGGTGATCTAGTGGCAGGTACAGGACACATTGCAGGAGACTGAGTTAAGAAGTAGGCCCAAAGTAATGTCATGCCCAATTCCCCAATGTAAAATCCATATTTTTTTAAAATAAAAGTGTGCCATCACAGCCCCCTTGGCCAAAATGCACCATACTGAGCACGTTCACCCTGGTGATCTAGTGGCAGGTACAGGACACATTGCAGGAGACTGAGTTAATAAGTAGGCCCAAAGTAATGTCATGCCCAATTCCCCAATGTAAAATCCATATTTTTTTTAAATAAAAGAGTGGCATGACAGCCCCCTTGGCCAAAATGCGCTGTACATAGCAGGTTCACCCTGGTGATCTAGTGGCAGGTACAGGACAGATTGCAGAAGACCGTGTTAAGAAGTAGGCCCAAAGAAATGTCATACCCAATTCCCCAATGTCTTGTCCTTTTTGGACTTAAAAATAAAGTGCCATCACAGCCCACTTGCCCAAAATTCACTGGTCTATAACAGTACAGACCACGTTCACTCTGGTGATCTAGTGGCAGATACAGGACACATTGCAGGAGACCGAGTTAAGAAGTAGGCCCAAAGTAATGTCATGCCCAATTCCCCAATGTAAAATCCTTATTTTTAAATAAAAATGTGCCATCACAGCCCCATTGGCCAAAATGCACCATACTGAGCACGTTCACCCTGGTGATCTAGTGGCAGTTAAAGGACACATTGCAAGAGACCGAGTAAAGAAATAGGCCTAATGGAATGCCATACCCAATTCCCCAATGTGGTGTCCTTTTTGGAGTGATTAAAATAGTGCCATCACAGCCCCCAAGCCCAAAATGCACCGTACAGAGCAGGTTCACCCTGGTGATCTAGTGGCAATTACAGGACAGATTGCAGGAGATCGAGTTAAGAAGTAGGCCCAAAGTAATGTCTTGCCCAATTCCCCAGTGTAAAATCCTTTTTTTTTAAAATAAAGGCATGCCATGACAGCCCCCTTGGCCAATATGCACCGTACAGATCACGTTCACCCTGGTGATCTACTGGCAGGAACAGGACAGATTGCAGGAGACTGAGTTAAGAAGTAGGCCCAAAGTAATGTCGTGCCCAATTCCCCAATGTGTTGTCCTTTTTTTTACAAAAATAAAAGTGTGCCATCACAGCCCCTTTGCCCCAAATGCACCATACGGAGCACGTTCACCCTGGTGATCTAGTGGCAGTTAAAGGACACATTGCAGTAGACAGAGTTAAGAATTAGGCCCAATGTAGTGGAGTGTGTCTCTTAAACTTGTAATGCAGTGCATGAGCTGCCAAACAATTCGCCAATGGGGGTACCTTTTTTAAAATAGACTAGTGCCATCGCAGGCCCCTTGCCCACAATTTACTGGCCTATAACAGTACTGAGCACATGCACCCTGGTCATCTAGTGGCAGTTAAAGGACACATTGCAGGAGACAGACTTAAGAATTAGGCCCAATGTAATGTAATGCCCAATTCCCCAATGTGGGGTCCTGTTTTCACAAAATAAAATAGTGCCTTCACAGCCCCCGTTCCCAAAAATCACCAGCCTATAACAGTACAGAGCAAATTCCCCCTGGTCATCTAGTGGTTCTGGATGATGAGGATGAGGATAAGGAGGAGGAGAACAACAAACAGACCAAATGTGGAAGCGTATACCCATGTGTGGTTGTGAAGAGGTGCATTACAATACACCTCCCCAATAGAGAGAATGTATTTGAGGTTATGTATCGCTGTTTTCACTCGGTCGTGTACAGAAGTCTTTCCCAATCCAGCCCTTGTTCATTTTTATAAAAGTCAGCCTGTCAGCATTTTCAGTTGACAGGCGGATGCGCTTATCTGTTATAATTCTACCAGCGGCACTAAAAACCCACTCTGACAGAACGCTAGCAACAGGGCAGGCCAGGATCTCCAAGGCATAGAGAGCCAGTTCATGCCACATGTCCAGCTTGGATACCCAATAATTAAAAGGCACAGAGGAATCACGGAGGACATTTGTACGATCTGCAAGGTACTCCCTCTCCATCTTCCCAAACATTGCACTTCTTGTGACAGCACCCCTTGCCTCTGTGCCATCACGATGGGAGGGTCTGAGAAAACTGTCCCAGAACTTTGCCATTGTTCCCTTGCCTGAGCTGGATTGCACTTCTGTCTCTCTTGCTTGGACTCCTTGGTTATACAACAAACTCTGACGTCTGCTGCCAGCGTTCTCACATCGGAATTTTCTAAGTAATTCTGCTACAAGGGCCCTCTGGTACTGCAACATTTTAGTACACCTCTCTGCCTCTGGCAGAAGAGATTGAAAGTTCTCCTTTTAGTGTGGGTCTAGAAGGGTCACCAACCAGTAATGAGTGTCACCAAAATGTTTATAATGCGAGGATCACGTGAAACGCAGTGCAACATAAAGTCAGTCATGCGTGCCAGACTGCAAACAGGCAAGACTTCCGTGTCCTCACCAACAGGATGATTGACCATGCTGTCCTCCTCATCCTCATCCTCCTCCTCCCTGTCCTCAGGCCATACCCACTGAACAGACGGTATGACAGCTGTGTTTGTAGTACTGTCTATAGCTCATGAAAGTAGCTCCTGTTCTTCCTCCTCCTCATTGACTACCATTCCACGTTGACAAGACATGAGGCTGGGCTGAGTATAATCCCCCTGTATAGTTCCTTGCTCCATGTCCTCATTCTCTGCCTGCAATGCATCCTCGTTAATTGTGAGCAGAGAGATTTTCAGAATGCTGAGAAGAGGGATGGTGACGCTAATTATGGCGTCATCGCCGCTCACCATCTTGGTGCAGTCCTCAAAGTTTAGGAGGATGGCACATATGTCGGACATCCATATCCACTCCTGAGGTCTTATGTGTGAAGTCTGAACTAAATATCAACGGCCTTGTTTATGTTGGTAGTTCACAACGGCCCTCTTCTTCTCACAAAATCCTTTACAACATATGCAGCTTAGAGTTCCAGCGCGTGGGGACATCACACACCAGCTGGTGAGCTGGAAGCTGCAAACGCTGCTGAAGCACGGCAAGGGCAGCTGAAGCTGTAGCTGACTTTCTAAAATGGGACGACAGACAGCGTACTTTCACTAGCAGATCCGAAAGCTCCAGATAGCTTTTCAGAAAACGGTGGTCAGGCTGGTTGTTTTATTACACCTGCTGATTCGGGCATGTTAGGTCCTGCAAATGGCCTGGTTTGGGGTTATCGGCAGAGTCTTTATAAAATAACCAGACTCGGGAAGATCTGACTGTTGGAATGGCAACTTCCCTCATGTTGGTTTTACAGGGAACGGATGCACGCCTTGTGTCTGTGGCCACCACACTGCTTCTTCCTGCCTGTTGGGGTGATATGTGTTGTGAATTCTGCTTTTGAAATAATTTTTTTTTCTGCAGTTTGCTTTGCCTTTTCTTCCCTCTTTTTCTCTGGGTGGCTAAGGAGTCTTGTGTTAGCATGGATGTTCAAGAATTAGCTTCTCGTGTAGACCAGCTTGCTGCTAGGGTACAGGGAATTTCTGATTATATTGTTCAGACTCCTGTTTTAGAGCCGAAGATTCCTACTCCTGATTTGTTTTTTGGTGACAGGTCCAAATTTTTGAGTTTTAAAAACAACTGTAAACTGTTTTTTGCTTTGAGACCTCGATCCTCTGGGGATTCTATTCAGCAGGTTAACATCGTCATTTCCCTGCTGCGTGGGGATCCACAGGATTGGGCATTTTCCCTGGAATCTGGGAATCCGGCTTTGCTTAATGTAGATTCCTTTTTTCAGGCTTTAGGACTATTATATGATGAACCTAATTCTGTGGATCAAGCGGAGAAGACCTTGTTGGCCCTATCTCAGGGTCAAGAGGCGGCAGAATTGTATTGTCAGAAATTTAGAAAATGGTCTGTGTTGACTAAATGGAATGATGATGCTTTGGCTGCAATTTTCAGAAAGGGTCTTTCTGAATCTGTTAAAGACGTTATGGTGGGGTTTCCCACGCCAGTCGGTCTGAGTGATTCTATGTCTTTGGCCATTCAGATTGATCGGCGCTTGCGGGAGCGCAGAACTGTGTGCTCTGTGGCGTTGTCCTCAGAGCAGAGTCCTGAGCCAATGCAGTGTGATAGGATTCTGTCTAGGACAGAACGACAAGGACTCCGACATCAGAATAGGTTGTGTTGTTATTGTGGCGACGCTTCTCATGTCATTTCAGTCTGCCCTAAACGGACAAAGAGGATCGCTAGTTCATTTACCATCAGTACTGTACAACCTAAATTTCTGTTATCGGTGTCCCTGATCTGCTCATTGTCATCATTTTCTGTCTTGGCGTTTGTGGATTCAGGCGCCGCTTTGAACTTAATGGACCTTGAGTTTGCCAGGCGTTGTGGTTTCCCCTTGCAGCCCTTGCAGAACCTTATTCCATTAAGGGGTATTGATGCTACACCTTTTGCTAAAAATAAGCCCCAGTTTTGGACACAGGTGACCATGCGCATGGCGCCAGCCCATCAGGAAGATTGTCGATTTCTGGTATTCCATAATTTACATGATGCTATCGTGTTGGGTTTTCCGTGGTTGCAGGTACATAATCCTGTCTTGGATTGGAAGTCTATGTCTGTGACTAGTTGGGGTTGTCAGGGGGTTCTGTTGTGAATTCTGTTCTCGAACTCCCTCCGGTGGTTATGAATGGTACTTCGGCGAGTTCTGTCCATGGACTCCCTCTGGTGGCTGTGAGTGGAGCTGCTGGTTCTGAGGTTCCTTCCTCAGCTGACCTCGTTTAGTTCTAGGCTGCTGCTCTATTTAACTCCACTTAGATCGTTACTTGATGCCAGCTCTCTCTCGGATCTTTCAGATGACCTGTCTACTTCAGCAAAAGCTAAGTCCCTGCTAGCTTATTTGTTTACCATTGTTTTCTTGTCCAGCTTGCTATCATGATTTTGCCTTGCTAGCTGGAAGCTCTGGGATGCAGAGTGGCACCTCCACGCCGTGAGTCGGTGCGGGGTCTCTTTTGCACACTCTGCGTGGTTTTTTGGTAGTTTTTATGCTGACCGCAAAGATACCTTTTCTATCCTCAAGTCTGTTTAGTTAAGTCTGGCCTCCTTTGCTGAAACCTGTTTCATTCCTGTGTTTGTGACTTCCATCTTAACTCACAGTCAATATGTGTGGGGGGCTACCTATTTCTTTGGGGAATTTCTCTGAGGCAAGTTAGGCTTTATTTTCTATCTTTAGGGGTAGTTAGCTCTTAGGCTGTGAAGAGGCATCTAAGCAGAGTTAGGTACGCTCCACGGCTATTTCTAGTTGTTGTGATAGGATTAGGGGTTGCAGTCAGCAGAGCTCCCACTTCCCAGAGCTTGTTCTGTATTACTAGTTTGCTCATCAGGTCATTCCTAGTGCTCCTAACCACCAGGTCATCATAACAGTACAGCTGGCGCGTAAAGTGTTAATGCATCTCAATAGAGGGATAAGAGAAGTTCTGAGACCTTTTTTTTTTTTCTCTGCAGCGTGTTTTGTTTTTCTTTTCCCCTAAATCTCTGAGTGGTTCAGGACACAGGTGTAGATATTGACATTCAAGGTCTGTCCTCTTGTGTGGATCAACTCACTGCAAGGGTACAAGGCATTCAAGATTATGTAGTTCAGAACCCGATGTTAGAACCCAGAATTCCACTTCCTGATTTGTTTTCTGGGGATAGATCTAAGTTCCTAAATTTCAAAAATAATTGTAGACTGTTTTTTGCTTTGAAACCCCGCTCCTCTGGTGACCCCATTCAGCAAGTAAAAATCATTATTTCTTTGCTACGTGGCGACCCTCAAGACTGGGCATTTTCCCTTGCGCCAGGAGATCCTGCATTGCGTAATGTAGATGCGTTTTTTCTGGCGCTTGGGTTGCTTTATGATGAACCAGATTCAGTGGATCAGGCAGAGAAAATCTTGCTGGCTTTGTGTCAGGGTCAGGATGAGACGGAGGTATATTGTCAGAAGTTTAGAAAGTGGTCTGTGCTTACTCAGTGGAATGAGTGTGCCCTGGCGGCAATTTTCAGAAAGGGTCTTTCTGAAGCCCTTAAGGATGTTATGATGGGATTCCCCACGCCTGCTGGTCTGAATGAGTCTATGTCCTTGGCCATTCAGATCGATCGACGCTTGCGTGAGCGCAAAACTGTGCACCATTTGGCGGTATCTTCTGAGCAGAGGCCTGAGCCTATGCAATGTGATAGGACCTTGACCAGAGCTGAATGGCAAGAATACAGACGTCAGAATGGGCTGTGTTTTTACTGTGGTGACTCCACTCATGCTATCTCTGATTGTCCTAAACGCACTAAGCGGTTCGCTAGGTCTGCCACCATTGGTACGGTACAGCCAAAATTTCTTTTGTCCGTTACTCTGATTTGCTCTTTGTCGTCCTATTCTGTTATGGCATTTGTGGATTCAGGCACTGCCCTGAATTTGATGGACTTGGAGTTTGCCAGGCGCTGTGGTTTTTTCTTGGAGCCTTTACAGTATCCTATTCCATTGAGAGGAATTGATGCTACGCCTTTGGCCAAGAATAAACCTCAGTACTGGACTCAATTGACCATGTGCATGGCTCCTGCACATCAGGAGGATATTCGCTTTTTTGTGTTGCATAATCTGCATGATGTGGTCGTTTTGGGTTTGCCATGGCTACAGGTCCATAATCCAGTATTGGATTGGAAATCAATGTCTGTATCCAGTTGGGGTTGTCAAGGGGTACATGGGGATGTCCATTGTTGTCAATTTCGTCTTCCCATCCTTCTGAAGTCCCTGAGTTCTTGTCAGATTACCGGGATGTATTTGATGAGCCCAAATCCAGTGCCCTACCTCCTCATAGGGATTGCGATTGTGCTATTAATTTGATTCCTGGTAGTAAGTTTCCGAAGGGCCGACTGTTCAATTTATCTGTGCCAGAACACGCCGCTATGCGGAGTTATGTAAAGGAGTCCCTGGAGAAAGGGCATATTCACCCGTCATCGTCACCGTTGGGAGCAGGGTTCTTTTTTGTGGCCAAGAAGGATGGTTCTCTGAGACCTTGTATAGATTACCGCCTTCTCAATAAAATCACCGTCAAATATCAGTACCCCTTGCCGCTACTGTCTGATTTGTTTGCTCAGATTAAGGGCGCTAGCTGGTTCACCAAGATAGATCTTCGAGGGGCGTATAATCTTGTGCGTATTAAACAGGGCGACGAATGGAAAACAGCATTTAATATGCCCGAGGGCCATTTTGAGTACCTGGTGATGCCATTCGGGCTTTCTAATGCTCCATCTGTGTTTCAGTCCTTTATGCATGACATCTTCCGAAAGTACATGGATAGATTCATGATTGTATATTTGGATGATATTTTGGTTTTTTCGGACGATTGGGAGTCTCATGTGAAGCAGGTCAGAATGGTGTTCCAGGTCCTTCGTGCTAATTCCTTGTTTGTGAAGGGGTCTAAATGTCTCTTTGGAGTTCAGAAGGTTTCATTTTGGGGCTTCATTTTTTCCCCTTCTACTATCGAGATGGACCCTGTTAAAGTTCAGGCCATTTATGATTGGACTCAGCCTACTTCTGTGAAGAGCTTCAGAAATTCCTGGGCTTTGCTAATTTTTACCGTCGCTTCATCGCTAATTTTTCTAGTGTTGTTAAACCATTGACTGATTTGACCAAGAAAGGTGCGGATGTGGTCAATTGGTCCTCTGCGGCCGTTGAGGCTTTTCAGGAGTTGAAGCGTCGTTTTTCTTCTGCCCCTGTGTTGTGTCAACCAGATGTTTCGCTTCCGTTTCAGGTCGAGGTGGATGCTTCTGAGATTGGAGCAGGGGCTGTTCTATCTCAAAGAAGTTCTGATGGCTCGGTGATGAAACCATGTGCTTTCTTTTCTAGAAAGTTTTCACCTGCTGAGCCCAATTATGATGTGGGCAATCGAGAGTTGTTGGCTATGAAGTGCGCGTTCGAGGAGTGGCGACATTGGCTTGAAGGAGCCAAGCATCGCGTGGTGATCTTGACGGATCACAAGAATCTGACTTATCTCGAGTCTGCCAAGCGGTTGAATCCTAGACAGGCTCGATGGTCACTGTTTTTCTCCCGCTTCGATTTTGTGGTTTCGTACCTTCCGGGTTCTAAGAATGTGAAGGCTGATGCCCTTTCAAGGAGTTTTGTGCCTGATTCTCCGGGAGTTCCTGAGTCGGCTGGTATTCTCAAAGAGGGGGTAATTTTGTCTGCCATCTCCCCTGATTTGCGGCGGGTGCTGCAGGAGTTTCAGGCTGATAGACCTGACCGTTGCCCAGCGGAGAAACTGTTTGTCCCTGATAGATGGACTAGTAGAGTTATCTCTGAGGTTCATTGTTCGGTGTTGGCTGGTCATCCTGGAATCTTTGGTACCAGGGATTTGGTGGCTAGATCCTTTTGGTGGCCTTCCTTGTCACAGGATGTGCGTTCTTTTGTGCAGTCCTGTGGGACTTGTGCTTGGGCTAAGCCCTGCTGTTCTCGTGCCAGTGGGTTGCTTTTGCCCTTGCCGGTCCCGAAAAGGCCCTGGACGCATATTTCCATGGATTTTATTTCAGATCTCCCTGTCTCTCAAAGGAGGTCGGTTATCTGGGTGGTTTGTGATCGCTTCTCTAAGATGGTACATTTGGTGTTGTGAACTCCATTTTCAGGCTCCCTCTTGTGGTCACAGATGGTATTGTGTGACTTTGGTTTTTTGGCTCCCCCTGGTGGTTTGGTTTATTATCCTGCGGGTCTGCTGGATCAGCTGCCTCGTTATTCACCAGGGAGGCTCCTATTTAGCCCTGCTTCACTTCCACTTGTTGCCGGCTGTCAATGTATTCAGTGCTATTCTGATTACTCCTGATTATCTCGTTTTCTGCCTCTTCAGGATAAGCTAAGTTCTGTTTGAATATTTTTTGCTCATCTGCCTGCAATATGATTTCTGTGTATGATGAGTCTAGTCCAGCTTGCTAACATGTGATTTCTTTTTGCTGGTAAGCTCTGGGGTACGGAGTTGCTTCCCCCGCACCGTTAGTTGGTGCGGGGGCTCGAGCAATCTCTGCGTGGATATTTTGAATAGGGTTTTTTATTGACCGCACAGTTTCCTTCCTATTTTCTGCTATCTAGTATTAGCGGGCCTCATTTGCTAAATCTGATTTCATCTCTGCGTTTGTGCTTTCCCCTTAACTCACCATTAATATTTGTGGGGGGCTATTCTATATCTTTGGGGACTTCCACTGAGGCAAGTGAGGACTTACTTTCCCTCCAGGAATAGTCAGTTTCTCAGGCCGTGACGAGACGTCTAGGATTTTTAGGTAACGTTCCACGGCTGCCTATAGTTGTTTGCGGATAGGATCAGGTTGCAGTCAATCTAGTTACCACTTCCCCAGAGCTAGTAGTCTGTTCAGTTACTTAGCTAGTCCGACCTGCGATCCTTGCCACTAGGATCATAACAGTACAGCCGGCCAGTAAAGTGTTAATTGCATGGCAGAAGCAGGAGAAAAGAAGTTTGGAGATATTTTTTTTTTTGCTGCCGTGTTTCTGGCTGCTGTGTGTCTGGCTTCTCTCCTCCTCTTAATCTTGGTGTGGCTCTGAGTTCAGCTGCTGATATGGATAACCAGAGTTTAGCCTCCAGTGTAGATCATCTTGCTGCAAGGGTACAAAGTATTCAGGATTTTGTTGTGCACAGTCCTATGTCAGAGCCTAGAATACCTATTCCGGAGTTGTTTTCTGGAGATAGATCTAGGTTCCTGAATTTTAAGAACAATTGCAAGTTGTTTCTTTCTTTGAAACCTCGTTCCTCTGGGGATTCTGTTCAGCAAGTTAAGATTATTATTTCTTTCTTGCGTGGCGACCCTCAAGATTGGGCTTTCGCATTGGCTCCAGGGGATCCTGCATTGCTCAGTGTGGATGCGTTTTTTCTGGCCCTTGGATTGCTCTATGAGGAACCTAATCTTGAGAACCAGGCTGAAAAAGCTTTGTTGGCCCTCTCTCAGGGGCAAGATGATGCAGAGGTGTACTGCCAGAAATTTCGGAAATGGTCGGTGCTTACTCAATGGAATGAGTGTGCCCTGGCTGCAAATTTCAGAAAAGGTCTTTCTGAAGCCATTAAGAATGTCATGGTGGGGTTCCCTACGCCTGCAGGTCTGAATGAGTCAATGACTCTGGCCATTCAGATTGATCGGCGTTTGCGGGAGCGCAAACCTGCGCACCATTTGGCGGTGTCTTCTGAACAGACACCTGAGTCTATGCAATGTGATAGAATTCTGACCAGAAGTGAACGGCAAAATTATAGACGGCAAAATGGGTTGTGCTTTTACTGTGGTGACTCAGCTCATGTTATCTCAACATGCTCTAAGCGCACAAAAAAGGTTGATAAATCTGTCACCATCAGTACTTTACAGCCTAAGTTTATTTTGTCTGTTACCCTGATTTGTTCCCTGTCATCTTACCTGGTTATGGCTTTTGTGGATTCAGGTGCTGCCCTGAGTCTGATGGATTTGTCATTTGCCAGGCGCTGTGGTTTTGTTTTGGAGCCTTTAAAATTCCCTATTCCACTAAGGGGAATTGATGCTACACCATTGGCTACGAATAAACCTCAGTACTGGACACAAGTGACCATGTGCATGACTCCTGTTCATCAGGAGGTGATTCGCTTTCTTGTATTGCATAATTTGCATGATGTTGTCGTGTTGGACCTGCCATGGTTGCAGACTCATAATCCAGTCCTGGATTGGAAAGCAATGTCTGTGTCAAGTTGGGGTTGTCAGGGAATTTATGGCGACGCTCCTGTGGTGTCAATTGCTTCATCCACTCCTTCTGAGGTCCCTGCGTTTTTGTCAGATTACCAGGATGTATTTGATGAGCCCAAACTCAGTTCTCTACCTCCTCATAGGGATTGTGATTGTGCTATAAATTTGATTCCTGGTAGTAAGTTTCCTAAGGGACGACTTTTCAATTTGTCAGTGCCGGAGCATGCTGCTATGCGGAGTTATATAAAGGAGTCTTTGGAGAAAGGACTTATTCGCCCCTCCTCCTCCCCTCTTGGTGCGGGGTTCTTTTTTGTGGCTAAGAAGGATGGTTCCTTGAGACCTTGTATTGATTATCGCCTTCTAAACAAAATCACGGTCAAATTTCAGTATCCTTTGCCATTGTTATCTGATCTGTTTGCTCGCATTAGGGGGTCTAGTTGGTTCACCAAGATAGGTCTTCGTGGTGCGTATAACCTTGTGCGTATTAAGCAGGGTGATGAATGGAAAACTGCATTTAATACGCCCGAAGGCCATTTTGAGTACTTGGTGATGCCTTTTGGACTTTCTAACGCTCCTTCTGTCTTTCAGTCCTTTATGCACGACATCTTCCGCGAATATCTGGATAAATTTATGATTGTGTATCTGGATGATATTCTGGTTTTTTGGATGATTGGGAGTCCCATGTTAAGTAGGTCAGGATGGTGTTTTAGGTCCTGCGTGCCAATGCTTTATTTGTGAAGGGCTCAAAATGTCTTTTTGGAGTCCAGAAGGTATCTTTTTTGGGTTTCATTTTTTCTCCTTCTGCTATTGAGATGGACCCAGTCAAGGTTCAGGCTATTCATGACTGGACTCAGCCTACATCTGTTAAGAGTCTTCAGAAGTTCTTGGGTTTTGCTAATTTTTACCGTCGCTTCATCGCTAATTTTTCTGGTGTTGTTAAGCCATTGACGGATTTGACCAAGAAGGGTTCTGATGTTACTAATTGGTCTCCTGCGGCTGTGGAGGCCTTTCGGGAGCTGAAGCACCGGTTTTCTTTGGCTCCGGTCTTATGTCAGCCAGACGTCTCCCTTCCTTTCCAGGTCGAGGTTGATGCTTCTGAGATTGGAGCGGGGGCGGTTTTGTCACAGAGAAGCTCTGATGGCTCTGTGATGAAGCCATGTGCTTTCTTTTCAAGAAAGTTTTCGCCTGCCGAGCGGAATTATGATGTTGGTAATCGGGAGTTGTTGGCTATGAAGTGGGCATTTGAGGAGTGGCGACATTGGCTCGAGGGAGCTAAGCATCGTGTGGTGGTCTTGACTGATCACAAGAATTTGATTTATCTCAAGTCGGCCAAGCGGCTGAATCCTAGACAGGCTCGTTGGTCGTTGTTTTTCTCTCGTTTTGATTTCGTGGTCTCATACCTGCCTGGTTCGAAGAATGTGAAGGCTGATGCTCTTTCTAGGAGTTTTGTGCCTGACTCTCCTGGTGATTCAGAGCCAGCTGGTATCCTCAGAGAAGGGGTGATTTTGTCTGCCATCTCCCCAGATTTGCGACGAGTGCTGCAGGAGTTTCAGGCAGATAGACCTGACCGTTGTCCACCGGAGAGACTGTTTGTCCCGGAAAGATGGACCAGCAGAGTTATTTCCGAGGTTCATTCTTCGGTGTTGGCAGGCCATCCTGGGATTTTTGGTACCAGAGATTTGGTGGCTAGGTCCTTCTGGTGGCCTTCCTTGTCGCAGGATGTGCGTTCCTTTGTGCAGTCTTGTGGAATTTGTGCTCGGGCTAAGCCTTGCTGTTCTCGTGCCAGTGGCTTGTTGTTGCCTTTGCCTGTCCCGAAGAGGCCTTGGACGCACATTTCCGTGGATTTTATTTCAGATCTCCCTGTCTCTCAGAGAATGTCGGTCATTTGGGTGGTGTGTGATCGTTTTTCTAAAATGGTCCATTTGGTGCCCTTGCCTAAGTTGCCTTCCTCCTCCGAGTTGGTTCCTCTGTTTTTTCAAAATGTGTTTCGTTTGCACGGGATCCCTGAAAATTTGTTTCCGACAGAGGATCCCAGTTTGTGTCTTGATTTTGGCAGACCTTTTGTGCTAAGATCGGCATTAATTTGTCTTTTTCGTCGGCCTTCCATCCTCAGACGAATGGCCAAACTGAGCGCACTAATCAGACTTTGGAAACCTATTTAAGATGTTTTGTTTCTGCTGATCAGGACGACTGGGTGACTTTTTTGCCATTGGCCGAGTTTGCCCTTAATAATCGGGCTAGTTCTGCTACTTTGGTTTCGCCTTTTTTTTGTAATTCAGGGTTTCATCCTCGTTTTTCCTCGGGTCAGGTGGAGTCTTCTAACTGTCCTGGAGTGGATGTTGTGGTGGATAGGTTGCATCAGATTTGGAATCATGTGGTGGACAATTTGAAGCTGTCACAAGAGAAGGCTCAGCGCTTTGCCAACCGCCGTCGCTGTGTGGGTCCCCGACTTCGCGTTGGGGATTTGGTGTGGTTGTCTTCTCGCTTTGTTTCTATGAAGGTCTCCTCTCCTAAGTTTAAGCCTCTGTTTATCGGTCCTTATAAGATTTTGGAAGTCCTTAACCCTGTGTCATTTCGTTTGGACCTCCCGGCATCGTTTGCTATTCATAATGTGTTCCATCGGTCGTTGTTGCGGAGGTATGTGGCTCAAAGGATGTCGGTTATCTGGGTGGTTTGTGATCGCTTCTCTAAGATGGTACATTTGGTGTTGTGAACTCCGTTTTCAGGCTCCCTCTTGTGGTCACAGATGGTATTGTGTGACTTTGGTTTTTTGGCTCCCCCTGGTGGTTTGGTTTATTATCCTGCGGGTCTGCTGGATCAGCTGCCTCGTTATTCACCAGGGAGGCTCCTATTTAGCCCTGCTTCACTTCCACTTGTTGCCGGCTGTCAATGTATTCAGTGCTATTCTGATTACTCCTGATTATCTCGTTTTCTGCCTCTTCAGGATAAGCTAAGTTCTGTTTGAATATTTTTTGCTCATCTGCCTGCAATATGATTTCTGTGTATGATGAGTCTAGTCCAGCTTGCTAACATGTGATTTCTTTTTGCTGGTAAGCTCTGGGGTACGGAGTTGCTTCCCCCGCACCGTTAGTTGGTGCGGGGGCTCGAGCAATCTCTGCGTGGATATTTTGAATAGGGTTTTTTATTGACCGCACAGTTTCCTTCCTATTTTCTGCTATCTAGTATTAGCGGGCCTCATTTGCTAAATCTGATTTCATCTCTGCGTTTGTGCTTTCCCCTTAACTCACCGTTAATATTTGTGGGGGGCTATTCTATATCTTTGGGGTCTTCCACTGAGGCAAGTGAGGACTTACTTTCCCTCCAGGAATAGCCAGTTTCTCAGGCCGTGACGAGACGTCTAGGATTTTTAGGTAACGTTCCACGGCTGCCTATAGTTGTTTGCAGATAGGATCAGGTTGCAGTCAATCTAGTTACCACTTCCCCAGAGCTAGTAGTCTGTTCAGTTACTTAGCTAGTCCGACCTGCGATCCTTGCCACTAGGATCATAACAATTTGGTACCTTTGCCTAAATTGCCTTCCTCCTCTGATTTGGTTCCATTATTTTTCCAGCACGTGGTTCGTTTACATGGCATTCCGGAGAACATCATGTCGGACAGAGGTTCCCAGTTTGTTTCGACGTTTTGGCGGTCCTTTTGTGCTAAGATGGGCATTGATTTGTCTTTTTCTTCAGCTTTCCATCCTCAGACAAATGGCCAAACCGAACGAACCAATCAGACTTTGGAGACATATCTGAGATGCTTTGTTTCTGCTGATCAGGATGATTGGGTGTCCTTCTTGCCTTTGGCTGAGTTCGCCCTTAATAATCGGGCCAGCTCGGCCACTTTGGTTTCGCCTTTTTTCTGTAATTCTGGTTTCCACCCTCGTTTTTCTTCAGGACAGGTTGAGCCTTCGGACTGTCCTAGTGTGGATTCTGTGGTGGACAGGTTGCAGCAGGTTTGGACTCACGTGGTGGACAATTTGACATTGTCCCAGGAGAAGGCTCAGTGTTTCGCTAACCGCCGTCGCTGTGTTGGTCCCCAACTTCGTGTTGGGGATTTGGTTTGGTTATCGTCTCGTTATGTTCCTATGAAGGTTTCGTCTCCTAAGTTTAAGCCTCGTTTCATTGGTCCTTATAAGATTTCTGAAATTCTTAATCCTGTGTCATTTCGTTTGGACCTTCCAGCTTCTTTCGCCATCCATAATGTGTTCCATAGGTCGTTGCGGAGATATGTGGCTCCTATGGTTCCCTCCGTCAACCTTCCTGCCCTGGTGTTGGTTGAGGGGGAGTTGGAGTATGTGGTGGAGAAGATTTTGGATTCTCGTATTTCAAGACGGAAACTTCAGTACCTAGTCAAGTGGAAAGGTTATGGTCAGGAGGATAATTCCTGTGTGGTTGCCTCTGATGTTCATGCTGCCGATCTTGTTCGTGCCTTTCATTTGGCTCGTCCTGATCGGCCTGGGAGCTCTGGTGAGGGTTCGGTGACCCCTCCTCAAGGGGGGGTACTGTTGTGAATTCTGTTCTCGAACTCCCTCCGGTGGTTATGAATGGTACTTCGGCGAGTTCTGTCCATGGACTCCCTCTGGTGGCTGTGAGTGGAGCTGCTGGTTCTGAGGTTCCTTCCTCAGCTGACCTCGTTTAGTTCTAGGCTGCTGCTCTATTTAACTCCACTTAGATCGTTACTTGATGCCAGCTGTCAATGTCCTAGTACTGGTTCAGCTCTCTCTCGGATCTTTCAGATGACCTGTCTACTTCAGCAAAAGCTAAGTCCCTGCTAGCTTATTTGTTTACCATTGTTTTCTTGTCCAGCTTGCTATCATGATTTTGCCTTGCTAGCTGGAAGCTCTGGGATGCAGAGTGGCACCTCCACGCCATGAGTCGGTGCGGGGTCTCTTTTGCACACTCTGCGTGGTTTTTTGGTAGTTTTTATGCTGACCGCAAAGATACCTTTTCTATCCTCAAGTCTGTTTAGTTAAGTCTGGCCTCCTTTGCTGAAACCTGTTTCATTCCTGTGTTTGTGACTTCCATCTTAACTCACAGTCAATATGTGTGGGGGCTACCTATTTCTTTTGGGAATTTCTCTGAGGCAAGTTAGGCTTTATTTTCTATCTTTAGGGGTAGTTAGCTCTTAGTATGTGAAGAGGCGTCTAGGCAGAGTTAGGTACGCTCCACGGCTATTTCTAGTTGTTGTGATAGGATTAGGGCTTGCGGTCAGCAGAGCTCCCACTTCCCAGAGCTTGTTCTGTATTACTAGTTTGCTCATCAGGTCATTCCTAGTGCTCCTAACCAACAGGTCATCATAACAGGGTTCATAATGATGTTCCTTTAATGTCCATCTCCTCTTCTTCCTCTTCCGAAATTCCAGAGTTTTTGTCTGATTTTCAGGATGTATTCGATGAGCCCAAGTCCAGTTCTCTTCCACCGCACAGGGACTGTGATTGTGCTATTGATTTGATTCCAGGCTGTAAGTTTCCTAAGGGCCGACTCTTCAACCTGTCTGTGTCTGAACATACCGCTATGCGGAGTTATGTTAAGGAGTCTTTGGAGAAAGGGCATATTCGGCCATCTTCTTCACCGATGGGAGCGGGATTTTTTTTTTGTTGCTAAGAAGGATGGCTCCTTGAGTCCCTGTATTGATTATCGCCTCTTGAATAAGATCACGGTCAAGTTTCAATACCCTTTACCTTTGCTTTCCGATTCGTTTGCTAGGATTAAGGGGGCTAGTTGGTTTACTAAGATTGACCTTCGGGGGGCGTATAATCTTGTTCTTATTAAGCAGGGTGATGAATGGAAAAAAATGCTCCATCTGTTTTTCAATCTTTCATGCATGATATCTTCCGGACTTATATTGATAAATTCTTGATTGTATATTTGGACGATATTTTGATTTTTTCTGATGATTGGGAGTCTCATGTGGAACAGGTCAGGATGGTATTTCAGATCCTTCGTGACAATGCTTTGTTTGTGAAGGGGTCTAAGTGTCTCTTTGGGGTGCAGAGGGTTTCTTTTTTGGGTTTTATTTTTTCTCCTTCATCTATTGAGATGGATCCGGTTAAGGTTCAGGCCATTCATGATTGGATTGAACCCACGTCCGTAAAGAGCCTTCAGAAATTTTTGGGTTTTGCAAATTTTTATCGCCGTTTCATTGCTAACTTTTCCAGTGTGGTTAAACCCTTGACCAATTTCACAAAAAATGGTGCTGATGTGGCGAATTGGTCCTCTGCGGCTGTTTCTGCCTTTCAGGAGCTTAAACGTCGATTTACTTCTGCTCCGGTGTTGCGCCATCCGAATGTTTCCCTTCCGTTTCAGGTTGAGATTGACGCTTCTGAGATTGGCGCAGGGGCCGTTTTGTCCCAGAGGGATCATGTTGGTTCCTTGACGAAACCGTGTGCATTCTTTTCCCGTAAATTTTCGCCTGCTGAACGCAATTATGATGTCGGCAATTGGGAGTTGTTGGCTATGAAGTGGGCATTTGAGGAGTGGCGACATTGGCTTGAGGGAGCTAAGCACCGTATTGTAGTCTTGACCGATCATAAGAATTTGATTTACCTCGAGTCTGCCAAGCGGCTGAATCCTAGACAGGCTCGATGGTCCTTGTTTTTTTCCCGTTTTGATTTCGTGGTCTTGTATGTTCCGGGTTCCAAGAATATTAAGGCTGATGCCCTTTCTAGGAGTTTTTTTGCCTGATTCTCCTGAGGTCCTTGAACTGGTCGGCATTCTGAAAGAAGAGGTGGTTCTTTCTGCTATTTCCCCTGATTTACGACGGGTTCTTCAGGAATTTCAGGCTGACAGACCTGATCGTTGTCCAGTGGGGAAACTGTTTGTTCCTGACAGATGGACTAGTAGAGTGATTTCTGAGGTTCACTGTTCTGTGTTGGCTTGTCATCCTGGTATTTTTGGTACCAGAGACTTGGTTGGTAGGTCCTTTTGGTGGCCTTCTTTATAACGTGATGTGCGTTCTTTTGTGCAGTCCTGTGGGACTTGTGCGCGGGCCAAGCCTTGTTGTTCCTGTGCTAGTGGGTTGCTTTTGCCATTGCCGGTCCCTGAGAGGCCCTGGATGCATATTTCTATGGATTTTATTTCTGATCTTCCGGTTTCCCAGAGGATGTCGGTTATCTGGGTTGTTTGTGACCGGTTTTCTAAGATGGTTCATTTGGTGCCTTTGCCTAAATTGCCTTCCTCTTCAGATTTAGTTTCGTTGTTTTTTCAGCATGTGGTTCGTTTGCATGGTATTCCGGAGAATATTGTGTCCGACAGAGGTTCCCAGTTTGTTTCTAGGTTTTGGCGGGCCTTTTGTGCTAGGCTCGGCATTGATTTATCTTTTTCCTCTGCATTTCATCCTCAGACAAATGGCCAAACCGAGCGAACTAATCAGACCTTGGAGACTTATTTGAGATGCTTTGTGTCTGCTGATCAGGATGATTGGGTGGCCTTTTTGCCATTGGCCGAGTTTGCCCTTAATAATCTGGCTAGTTCGGTGTTGTGAACTCTGTTTTTGGGCTCCCTCTAGTGGTCACAAGCGGTACTGTGTAGTGTTGTCTTTCTGCAGGTTGGCAGCATCAGCTGGTTCGTTATCCTTGTTTGGTTTCCTATTTAGTTCACCTGGATACTCAGTTCCTTGCCTGCTCTCAATGTATTCAGTGCTCTTCAGATTCCTTGTGACTACCTTGCTCCCAGTCTCTCCAAGACAAGCTAAGTTTTTGTTTGATCATTTTTTGATTATCAGCATTTATTATGTTTTTAGTCCAGCTCGCTAAAATGTGATTTCCTCGCTTGCTGGTTGCTCTAGGGGACTGAGTTTCTCCCCCCCACACCGTTAGTTGGTGCGGGGGTTCTTGAATTCTCAGTGTGGATATTTTGTAAGGGTTTTTTACTGACCGCACAGACCCCTTTACTATTTTCTGCTATCCAGTATTAGTGGGCCTCATTTGCTAAATCTGTTTTCACCCCTGTGTATGTGCCTTCCTCTTACCTCACCGTTATTATATGTTGGGGGCTTTTATTTCTTTGGGAATTATTTCTCTGGAGGCAAGAGAGGTCTTTCTTTCTCTCTAGGGGTAGTTAGTTCCTCAGGCTGGCTCGAGACGTCTAGGATTTTTAGGCACGTTCACCGGCTACTTATAGTGTGTTTGGATAGGTTCAGATTTGCGGTCAGTCCAGTTTGCCACCTCCCTAGAGCTTGTCCTATGTATGTTACTTAGCTGGAGTAATTTGTGATCCTCAACCACTAGGATCATAACAGTTCGGCTACTTTGGTTTCACCTTTTTTTTGTAATTTTGGTTTTCATCCTCGTTTTTCTTCTGGGCAGGTTGAGCCTTCTGACTGTCCTGGTGTGGATTCGGTGGTTGACAGGTTGCAGCAGATTTGGGCTTATGTGGTGACAATTTGGTGTTGTCTCAGGAGGAGGCTCAACGTTTTGCTAACCGTCGTCGGTGTGTTGGTTCCCGGCTTCAGGTTAGGGATCTGGTCTGGTTGTCTTCCCATCATGTTCCTATGAAGGTTTCTTCTCCTAAGTTTAAGCCTCGGTTTATTGGTCGTTATAGGATTTCTGGGATTATTAATCCGGTGTCTTTTCGATTGGCGCTTCTGGCCTCTTTTGCTATCCATAATGTCTTCCATAGATCTTTATTGCGGAAATATGTGGTACCCGTTGTTCCCTCTGTTGATCCTCCGGCCCCTGTGTTGGTTGATGGGGAGTTGGAGTATGTGGTTGAGAAGATTTTGGATTTTTCAAGGCGGAGGCTTCAGTATCTTGTCAAATGGAAGGGTTATGGCCAGGAGGATAATTCTTGGGTTTTTGCCTCTGATGTCCATGCTGCTGATTTGGTTCATGCTTTTCATCTGGCTCGTCCTGATCGGCCTGGGGGCTCTGGTGAGGGTTCGGTGACCCCTCCTCAAGGGGGGGGGGTACTGTTGTGAATTTTGCTTTTGGGCTCCCTCCGGTGGTTGTAGGTGGTAATGCAGTTGTCCCTGAGTTGCAGTCCTGGTCAGGTGTATCTGCTGATTGCAGTTCTGACTGGGGTATTTAGGCGTGCAGGATTCATTAGTCCTTGCCAGTTGTCCATGGTTGTTGGGAGGTTTTGGTCCTGGTTTGGTTCCTTCTGCCTTCTGCCAAATCAGCAAAGATAAGTGTCTGGTTTTGTTTCTGTGGCACACATGCTGTGTGCTTAATAATTCTGTGCTATTCAGTGTTTTTTTGTCCAGCTTAGATTGTGTCAGTATTTTCTCAGTCTTGTTGGATTCTCTGAAGTGGCAGATATACATTCCATGTCTTTAGTTAGATTGTGGAACTTTTTGTATTATCTGCTGTGGATATTTTTGGAAGGGTTTTAATACTGACCGCTTAGTATTCTGTCCTATCTTTCCCTATTTAGCTAGAGTGGCCTCTTTTGCTGAATCCTGTTTTCTGCCTGCGTGTGTCTTTCCTCTCCTACTCACAGTCAATATTCGTGGGGGCTGCCTATCCTTTGGGGTTCTGCTCTGAGGCAAGGTAGTATTCCTATTTCCATATATAGGGGTATTTAGTCCTCCGGCTGTGTCGAGGTGTCTAGGGTTTGTTAGGCACACCCCACGGCTACTTCTAGTTGCAGTATTAGTTCAGGTTTTGTGGTCAGTACAGTTTCCACCTACTCCAGAGAAAGTTCATGTGGCTCCAAAGTCACCGGATCGTAACAGTTATGCCTCTTTCCCCATTTGTGCTGCTGCGCTCACTCTGCATGTCCTCCTGCCAGGTTGGGTCAGTCACATGTGATATCATCTGTCCACATTTCAAGTTGACTGACTGAGAGTTCAGAATCTTGAAAGGGAAAACTGAATAGCTCTTCAGAGTACCCAAGTGTGGGTCAGTTTTCTCAGGGCACTCGGCATGGTGGGAGGAAGTAGGATCAGGGTGAGAAATATCCAGGCCACACTCACGGCTACTCAGACTTGACCATGTGCAAGACGTGGTGGCTAAGTGACTGGAAGCATTATCCACTATCCAACCAACAACTGTTTCACACTGCTCTGGCTTCAAAAGTGGTGTACTGCGGTCGACCAAGAAACTAGGACAGGAAGGTTGAGCGAGAAGATGTGAGTCTTTGTTGTGGCCCACTTTCACCTTGACCACGGCCTCGTCCTGTGCATGCACCATCAGCATCACGTCCACTTCCCCGTCCTTTGCCTTGCCCATTTTAAATGGACTACTGCACTATTTGAAATTCTCAACACAAATGTATTTATCAGTAGCGAAATAATATCTGATCAGTATGCCTGCAAATCTATGATTTTTAAAACCCAAACACCAGGCAGGCCTCAACCTGACATAACAGACAGTATTCAATTTTTGGGGCTTTTTTGCAAAGATAATTTATGCAAAATAGTGTTGTATATAAGTAGAGTACCAGGCAGCAAAAAAAGTGGTCCACCGGTCTACAATGGCCAAACTTGAAGCATGCAGATATATGAAGACTGTCACAGAAATACCACACTGGCAAATATGTGGTTTTTTTATAATTTTTTTGCTAAATAGTGCTGTATATAATTAGAGTATCAGGCAGCAAAAAAGTGGTCCACCGGCCTACAATGCCCAAACTTTGAGCACACAGATATATGAAGGCTGTCACAAAAATACCACACTGGCAAATATGTGGCCTTTTTATATTTTTTTAAACTAAATAGTGCCATACATAATTAGAGCAACAGACAGCGAAAAATGGGGTACACCGGCCTACAATGCCCAAACTTTGAGCACACAGATACATGAGGGCTGTCACGGAAATACCACACTGGCAAATATGTGGCCTTATTTATATTTTTTATCCTAAATAGTGCTGTATATAATTACAGCAATAGACAGCAAAAAAGTGGTCCACCGGCCTACAATGCCCAAACTTGGGGCACACAGATATATGAGGGCTGTCACTGAAGTAACACACTGGCAAATATGTAGCCTTTTTATTTTTTTATGCTAAATAGTGCTGTATATAAGTAGAGTAACAGACAGCAAAAAAAGTGTTCCACCGGCCTACAATGCCCAAACATGGAGCATGCAGATATATGAGGGCTGTCACGGAAATACCACACTGGCAAATATGTGGCCTTTTTATATTTTTTATGCTAAATAGTGCTGTATATAATTACAGCAATAGACAGCAAAAAAGTGGTCCACCGGCCTACAATGCCCAAACTTGGAGCACACAGATATATGAGAGCTGTCACTGAAGTAACACACTGGCAAATATGTAGCCTTTTTATTTTTTTATGCTAAATAGTGCTGTATATAAGTAGAGTAACAGACAGCAAAAAAAGTGTTCCACCGGCCTACAATGCCCAAACATGGAGCATGCAGATATATGAGGGCTGTCACGGAAATACCACACTGGCAAATATGTGGCCTTTTTATATTTTTTATGCTAAATAGGGCTGTATATAGTTACAGTAACAGACAGCAAAAAAAGTGGTCCACTGGCCTACAATTACCAAACTTGGAGCATGAAGACGTAAGAGGGCTGATACGGAAATGCCACACTGGCAAATATGTGGCCTTTTTATATTTTTTATGCTAAATAGTGCTGTATATAATTACAGTAACAGACAGCAAAAAAAGTGGTCCACCGGCCTACAATGCCCAAACTTGGAACACGAAGCTATATGAGGGCTGTCACGGAAATACCACACTGGCAAATATGTGGCTTTTTAAAAATTTTTATGCTAAATAGTGCTGTATATTAGAGTAACAGACAGCAAAAATGTGGTATACCGGGCTACAATGCCCAAACTTGGAGCACACAGATATGAGGGCTGTAACGGAAATAACACACTGGCAAATATGTGGCTTTTTTATGCTAAATAGTGCTGTATATAAGTAGAGTAACAGACAGCAAAAAAAGTGTTCCACCGGCCTACAATGCCCAAACTTGGACACGCAGCTATATGAGGGCTGTCACGGCAATACCACACTGGCAAATATGTGGCTTTTTAAAAAATTTTATGCTAAATAGTGCTGTATATTAGAGTAACAGACAGCAAAAATGTGGTATACCGGGCTACAATGCCCAAACTTGGAGCACGCAGATATATGAGGGCTGTCACGGAAATACCACACTGGCAAATATGTGGCCTTTTCATACTTTTTGAAGTTAAATAGTGCTGTATGTAATTAGAGTAACAGACAGCAAAAAAAGTGTTGCACCAGCCTAAATGCCCGAACTGAGAGCACTCAGATGCATGAGGGCTGTCATGGAAATACCACACTATCAAATATGTGGCCTTTTTATATTTTTTGATGATAAATAGGGCTGTATATAATTAGAGTAACAGACAGCAACAAAAGTGGTATACTGGCCTACAATGCCCAAGCTTGGAGCACGCAGATATATGAGGGCTGTCACAGAAATACCACACTGGCAAATATATGACCTTTTTATATTTTTTTATGCTAAATAGTGCTGTATATAAGTAGAGTAACAGACAGCAAAAAAGTGTTCCACTGGCCTACAATGCCCAAACTTGGAGCATGCAGATATATGAGGGCTGTCACGGAAATATCACACTGGCAAATATGTGGCCTTTTTATATTTTTTATGCTAAATAGGGCTGTATATAGTTACAGTAACAGACAGCAAAAAAAGTGGTCCACTGGCCTACAATTACCAAACTTGGAGCATGAAGACGTAAGAGGGCTGATACGGAAATGCCACACTGGCAAATATGTGGCCTTTTTATATTTTTTATGCTAAATAGTGCTGTATATAATTACAGTAACAGACAGCAAAAAAAGTGGTCCACCGGCCTACAATGCCCAAACTTGGAACACGAAGCTATATGAGGGCTGTCACGGAAATACCACACTGGCAGATATGTGGCTTTTTAAAAAATTTTATGCTAAATAGTGCTGTATATTAGAGTACCAGACAGCAAAAATGTGGTATACCGGGCTACAATGCCCAAACTTGGAGCACACAGATATGAGGGCTGTAACGGAAATAACACACTGGCAAATATGTGGCTTTTTTATGCTAAATAGTGCTGTATATAAGTAGAGTAACAGACAGCAAAAAAAGTGTTCCACCGGCCTACAATGCCCAAACTTGGACACGCAGCTATATGAGGGCTGTCACGGCAATACCACACTGGCAAATATGTGGCTTTTTAAAAAATTTTATGCTAAATAGTGCTGTATATTAGAGTAACAGACAGCAAAAATGTGGTATACCGGGCTACAATGCCCAAACTTGGAGCACGCAGATATATGAGGGCTGTCACGGAAATACCACACTGGCAAATATGTGGCCTTTTCATACTTTTTGAAGTTAAATAGTGCTGTATGTAATTAGAGTAACAGACAGCAAAAAAAGTGTTGCACCAGCCTAAATGCCCGAACTGAGAGCACTCAGATGCATGAGGGCTGTCATGGAAATACCACACTATCAAATATGTGGCCTTTTTATATTTTTTGATGATAAATAGTGCTGTATATAATTAGAGTAACAGACAGCAACAAAAGTGGTATACTGGCCTACAATGCCCAAGCTTGGAGCACGCAGATATATGAGGGCTGTCACAGAAATACCACACTGGCAAATATATGACCTTTTTATATTTTTTTATGCTAAATAGTGCTGTATATAAGTAGAGTAACAGACAGCAAAAAAGTGTTCCACTGGCCTACAATGCCCAAACTTGGAGCATGCAGATATATGAGGGCTGTCACGGAAATACCACACTGGCAAATATGTGGCCTTTTTATATTTCTTATGAGAAATACTACTATATATAATTAGAGTAACGGACAGCAAAAAAACTGGTATACCGTCCTACAATGCCCAAACTTGGAGCACGCAGATATATGAGGACTGTCACGGAAATACCACACCGGCAAATATGTGGCCTTTTTATATTTTTTTATGCTAAATAGGGCTGTATATATTTACTGCAACAGACAGCAAAAAAATGTAGTCCATCGGCCTACAATGCCCAAACTTGGAACGTGCAGATGTATGAGGGCTGTCACGGAAATACCACACTGGCAAATATGTGGCCTTTTAATATTTTTTTATGAGAAATAGTACTATGTATAATTAGAGTAACGGACAGCAAAAAAACTGGTATACTGGCCTACAATGCCCAAACTTGGAGCACTCAGATATATGAGGACTGTCACGGAAATACCACACCGGCAAATATGTGACCTTTTTATATTTTTTAATGCTAAATAGTGCTGTATATAAGTAGAGTAACAGACAGCAAAAAAAGTGTTCCACCGGCCTACAATGCCCAAACTTGGAGCATGCAGATATATGAGGGCTATCAAGGAAATACCACACTGGCAAATATGTGGCCTATTTATATTTTTTATGCTGAATAGTGCTGTATATAATTACACTAATAGACAGCAAAAAAAGTGGTCCACCGGCCTACAATGCCCAAACTTGGGGCACACAGATATATGAGGGCTGTCTCGGAAATACCACATTGGCAAATATGTGGCATTTTTATATTTTTTATGCTAAAGAGTGCTGGATATAATTAGAGTATCAGACAGCAAAAAGAGTGGTCCACCGGCCTACAGTGCTGAAACTTAAAGCACGCAGATATATGAGGGCTGTCACGGAAATACCACACTGGCAAATATGTGGCCTTTTTATATTTTTTTATGCTAAATAGTGCTGTATATAACTACAGTAACAGACAGCAAAAAAAGTGGTCCACCGGCCTACAATGCCCAAACTTGGAGCACACAGATATATGAGGGCTGTTACCAAAATGTCACACTGGTAAATATGTGGCCTTTTTATTTTTTTATGCTAAATAGTGCTGTATATAATTACAGAAACACAGCAAAAAAAAGTGGTCCACCAGCCTACAATGCCCAAACTTGGAACACGCAGATATATGATGGTTGTCACGGAAATACCACACTGGCAAATATGTGGCATTTTTTGCTAAATAGTGCTGTATATAACTACAGTAACAGACAGCAAAAAAAAGTGGTCCACCAGCCTACAATGCCCAAACTTGTAACAAGCAGATATATGAGAGCTGTCATTGAAGTAAAACAATGCAAATATGTAGCCTTATTTATTTTTTTATGCTAAATAGTGCTGTAGATAAGTGGAGTAACAGACAGCAAAAAAGTGTTCCACTGGCCTACAATGCCCAAATTTGGAGCATGCAGATATATGAGGGCTGTCACGGAAATACCACACTGGCAAATATGTGGCCTTTTTATATTTTTTATGCTAAATAGGGCTGTATATAGTTACTCTAACAGACAGCAAAAAAAGTGGTCCACCAGCCTACAATGCCCAAACTTGGAGCACGCAGATATATGAGGGCTGTCACCGAAATGTCACACTGGTAAATATGTGGCCTTTTTATTTTTTTATGCTAAATAGTGCTGTATATAATTACAGAAACACAGCAAAAAAAGTGGTTCACCGGCCTACAATGCCCAAACTTGGAACACGCAGATATATGATGGCTGTCACGGAAATACCACACTGGCAAATATGTTGCTTTTTTTGCTAAATAGTGCTGTATATATGTAGAGTAACAGACAGCAAAAAAAAGTGTCCACTGGCCTACAATGCCCAAACTTGGAGCACGCAGATATATGAGGGCTTTCACGGAAATACCACACTGGCAAATATGTGGCCTTTTTATACTTTTTAAGCTAAATAGTGCTGTATATAATTAGAGTAACAGACAGCAAAAAAAGTGTTGCACCAGCATAAATGCCCGAACTGGGAGCATGCAGATACATGAGGGCTGTCACGGAAATACCACACTGGCAAATATGTGGCCTTTTTATATTTTTTGATGATAAATAGTGCTGTATATAATTAGAGTAACGGACAGCAAAAAAAGTGGTATACCGGCCTACAATGCCCAAACTTGGAGCATGCAGATATATGAGGGCTGTCATGGAAATACCACACTGGAAAATGTGTGGCCTTTTATATTTTTTTATGCTAAATAGTGCTGTATATAAATAGAGTAACAGACAGCAAAAAAGTGTTCCATCGACCTACAATGCCCAAACTTGGAGCACGGAGATATGAGGGTTGTCACGGACATACCACACTGGCAAACATGTGTCCTTTTCATATTTTTTGAAGCTAAATATTGCTGTGTATAATTCGAGTAAGAGACAGCAAAAAAAAATGTTACACTGGCCTACAATGCAAAAACTTGGAGCATGCAGATATATGAGGGCTGTTACGGAAATACCACACTGGCAAATATGTGGCCTTTTTATATTTTTTTATGCTAAATAGGGCTGTATATAGTTACTGTAACAGACAGCAAACAAAGTGGTCCAAAGGCGTACAATGCCCAAACTTGGAGCATGCAGATGTATGAGGGCTGTCACGGAAATAACACACTGGCAAATATGTGGCTTTTTATGCTAAATAGTGCTGTATATAAGTAGAGTAACAGACAGCAAAAAAAGTGGTATACTGGGCTACAATGCCCAAGCTTGGAGCACGCAGATATATGAGGGCTGTCACGGAAATAACACACTGGCAAATATGTGGCTTTTTTATGCTAAATAGTGCTGTATATAAGTAGAGTAACAGACAGCAAAAAAAGTGTTCCACCGGCCTACAATGCCCAAACTTGGACCACGCAGATATATGAGGGCTGTCACAGAAATACCACACTGGCAAATATGTGGCCTTTTTATACTTTTTGAAGCTAAATAGTGCTGTATATAATTAGAGTAACAGACTGCAAAAAAAGTGTTACAGCAGCCTAAATGCCCAAACTGGGAGCATGCAGATACATGAGGGCTGTCACGGAAATACCACACTGGCAAATATGTGGCCTTTTTATTTTTTTTATGCTAAATAGTGCTGTATATAATTAGAGTAACAGATAGCAAAAAAGTGTTCCACCGGCCTACAATGCCCAAACTTGGAGCATGGAGATATATGAGGGTTGTCACGGAAATACAACACTGGCAAATATGTGTCCTTTTTATATTTTTTTAAGCTAAATATTGCTGTATATAATTCGAGTAACAGACAGCAAAAAAAGTGGTACACCGGCCTACAATACCCAAACTTGGAGCATGCAGATATAAGGGCTGTCACGGAAATACCACACTGGCAAATATGTGGCCTGGTTTTTTATTAAATGCCAAACAGTGGTGTATATAATTAGAGTAACAGACAGCAAAAACAGTGCAAGATGGCCTAAAATGCCAAAACTTGGAGCAAGCAGATATATGAGGCCTTTTTTGGTGAATTTAAAACACAAAAAAAAATCTAATGGCACAAGGCTAGCACACACAACTATGCTACGTATGCCTGACAAACTTTGATTTTTAAACAGGCGCCAGTCTCACAGAAAACACAGTATATTTTTTTTGGGGGGGTGAATTTTTTTGGGAAAAAAACTGCAACTAGGTATATAGCAAAGAAGCTGCAGCAGCAGACAGTTATGGAGCTTTGGGAGGGATGCAGTGGGAACAATGTACTATAAAAATCACGATTCTGACCCTATCTCGGCAGCAGCTCTCCCTACTCTCGCTGAATTCGGAGCAGAATGCGGCAAGCAGGGTGGCGCCAGGTCTCTTTTGCTCTTATGGATGATGCTGTGCGGCCAAGCCAATCATTGCACGGCCACAACAAAGATGGCTGCGGCATTTTATGGCCTGGAAGACAATCCCTGCAGTGTGATTGGGTCTCTAAAGTCTGCCAAAAATGCTGGGTGGAGACACCAGTTACCGCCGAATAATCCCGGAAATGCTTGGTGCTCGCCGAGTACACCGAGCATAGTGTTACTTGGGCGAGTAACGAGCAGTGGTGAGTACGTTCGCTCATCACTAGTATTCATATATTTTATGGAAAATGAAAGTATGCATAGAGATATATATGAATTTTATGTTAAGAATCCAAGCTTATACCATGAAAAAATGTAGGACATCCTATAGCCAGCAGCATCTTTGAAGGATAATGGAATCCCCTGAGAGGAGGGCGGTTCTTTCTTGAATATAAAATGCCCTCCTGCACACACAGGAGTAATCACACTGACAAAGGGGATCTTAGTATCCTCGAAATGCATGGGTTAGACTTTTGGCATCTTTAGGCACCCGCACCCTGTGACTTCACATGCCTCTCAGTGCCACCGTCCAGTTTGGATTTCCATGGTATTCAGGGACACTACCAGCCAGAGCTCCCCTGGCTGTACATGCGCTGCTCCTTTCATCCTTCCCAGCCTTTTCTGCCTCAAGCCTCAAGCTGCATCTTCCTCCAGACATCGGAACACAGCCATCTCAGCTGCATCTTTCTCCGGACCTCGGAACACAGCTTAGACTGGTTTCACATTTGCGGTTTTGTCCGCAGGGTTTCTGACGCATACATCCGCATGCGTCTTGATTTCATATCTTTAACATTGTAGATGCAAGTGCATGGGTTTGCATGAGTTCGCCCACATTTGCTTATATAAGCATGTGTCTTTTCGCGATGTGCGATTTGGAGCGGCTAACGCACCATGTTGCATTTTTTGTGGCAGCAAATTTCCGCCGCCATACGCATTGCAGTCTATGGGAACGCATTGGTACGCAAGTACATGCATATGATTGCATTTGCATGCGCATGCATTTTTATGAGTAAACATGTCTAGGAACTGGTTTTAAGCCACTCCTCAAACAAAGTTTATAAAAGAAGGTGTGGGCAGTGGAATTGCAGTACTCTCAAGACTCTACAAGCATTGCAGCATCTTTTTTGGAAGCATTGAAAGGCTCTGACTATAAAGTGAGTATATAAGCCTATATGTCTGCCTGTCTGTTTTTCTCCCTGCAGTCTGTAATCATTTCTGTCTCTCTTGCAGCATTCTTTATCATGTCCTCCAGCAAAGAGCAGACCTCACACAGTGGACAGGAGACTGAAGTGAGTACATTTGCTACTGATTGGTAAGTATTCACTGTCACTATAACACATGTGGCAAAATATTTATTTTTCTTTTTAAAGAACAATTCCAGTGCAGATGAGCAGGAGAAGCAGGCCCAGGCCCAAGTTCTGCAAGATGGCGTGTAAGTATTCTTGACTGTTTTTGGTACTCTTGTCTGTTTTTTTTTTGTTTTTGACTGTTTTTGTTTTGTGTTTTATCTTTCCAACATTAATGTCTTTGTTTCATTTCTAGGTTCCACAACAGAAGGAGGAATTCCTTGACAACGACATCCTCATCACCTTGGTGCAGGAGTGAGCTGCGTTGTGGGACACCCGGGAGCAGCAGCACTCAGACACTGTGGTGATTCGGCAGCTGTGGAATG
This sequence comes from Ranitomeya variabilis, assembly GCF_051348905.1. NCBI lineage: Eukaryota > Metazoa > Chordata > Amphibia > Anura > Dendrobatidae > Ranitomeya > Ranitomeya variabilis. The sequence goes on along the minus strand of NC_135233.1, from coordinate 772,027,374 downwards.
AGGTGGCCCAAGCAATGATGGATGACTGGGACAATGCCACGCCAAGAGTCAGGAAGCCTTTTTGCAAGTATTCGAAGAAATGATGAGGAATCCAGCTCAACGAGGTAGTGAAAAAAAGGCTTTCTTTATTCACTTCAAATCATGTTCAGTGGAAGATAAAACTTCAGCAACAACAAAGGATAAAATGCGATATCAACGCATTTCTGGTGAACAAGCACCCTTAATCATGATATGCTATCATGATTAAGGGTGCTTTTTCACCAGAAACGCATTGATGTCGCATTTTATCCTTTGTTGTTGCTGATGTTTTATCCTTCACTGAACATGATTTGAAGTGAATAAAGAAAGCCTTTTTTCACTACCTCGTTGAGCTGGATTCCTCATCATTTCTTCGATTCCTCCATGCCTTGACACAGCAGTTCCGTGCTCCGAGTTGCCAAGGATGCCGATTATGGTGAGCTGGACTTTGTTTTTTTTGTTTTTTGCAAGTATTGCAATGTGGTCTGATGCGGCAGTGAACCTGAAAGCCGGGATCACACAACCGTGTGTGATGCAATAAACTCCTGCGAGTTTCTCGCATTACACACGGTTGTGTGATCCCGGCCTAAAGTGCATTGTTTAACAATTTTTTTCCCCTATTCACAGAGAACAAAGTCAAAACCCGTTGGCGTTCAATAAAGGATCGATTCAACAAGGACCTAAGACAGGAGATCCAAGATCGCAGTGATGCTGCAGCAAGGGTTGGGAAATGGAAATACCACCGGGCGCTCGATTTCCTGTGGCCTGTCCTTGCTCAGAGAGCATAAGTATTTTTGTGTTGCATTCCATTGTGTTGTATTCCCTAATCTGAATTTTTCTATTCCACAGGAGTTGGCGCTTTTACAATTGTTATTTTTTAGTGGTAAAGTTTTACTTTTCTTTTCTTTTCACAGATTGTGGAGAAGCACCCTCGAACTTGCATCATCCTCTGGAGCGGTCCCTCATCAAACAGCCACAGACCATTCCTAGCCATCCACCAGCGAAGCAGCAAGTGGGCCGGCATCACAGTCTGGAGAACAGGCAGCTGGTCCTTCAGGTGTTCTCCTGTCCCAGTCCTCTGCCTCTTTTTTTGGGCTCTTCCCGCCAGCAACAGAAGGCCTCCGACAGGGCACTCATGCCTGAGTTTATTCACTTGAACTTGGTCTTCCAGAATGGCCTGAAGGCGCTGGGAGATAGACTGGAAAAAATGGTCTGACCCATATTAACACACTTATCCAGGATGTCAACCAACACCTTATCCATCTGGAAGCTGACTTCCAGAGACCAGCACACCATTTGTATAATCAGATAGAGCAGGGCATGTCAGAACACCTTACGCCTGAACTCCAGCTCAATGTATTGCAGGCCTGAAATTCTGCTTATGTTCAGGCTATGCAGCAGACTCGGTACTTACAGCAGCCACAGGTGGTATTTCCACCTGTGCCATAAATTACACACTTAACCTCAATACCGAGTTCTGCTGCATACCACTGTGCGGCCACCACCATGCCCAGTCCTGCTGCACACCAATACACCGCCATGACCATGTCGGGTGCTGAAGAAAGCCACTCCAACACCAACACCATGCCGAGTCCTGCTCCTGCATAGCTGTCCATCACCACCACCACTAGGCTGCCTCCAGATCCTGCATAGCTGTCCACTGCCACCACCACTAGACCGCCTCCACACCCTGAACGCTGTCCACTGCCATCACTACTAGGCTGCCTCCAGATCCTGCTCGGCTGTCAACCGCCACTACCAGGCCGGGTCCACATTCTGGATGTCCTGCTGACCCCACCACTCCCACCCTCCCAAGGAGACACAGAAAAAGAAGGCAGCCGCCTAACATGTGACAGAAAGCAAAAAAGAGTCATGCCAAGAGAAATGTCATACTACCTCCACCCTCACCTCACAATATGTCTCTTTTGTCCAGTTTTTCTCTCCATTCCAATGTGTCTCTCCTGTCCCATGCTTCCACTCCTATTGTGTCTACTTCCATCCTTGACCTCCCAGACCCCACAAGTTTAGTTAGCCCTTCCCCTGGAACCCCTTCATCATCTACCCGTAGCCAATCCTCCCAGCTCCACACCCCCCCAGGTCCAGTAGCATAGCTACCGGGGGGAAGAGGGGGCCATCGCCTTGGGCTCGGTGCTCAGAGGGGGCCCACCTGGAGCTATGCTACTGTAACTGTAGCAGCGCGCTGATACAGTTACCTTCTGCGGAAGAGCAGGGAGAATCTATCCCCCTGCTCAGCCACCCGCTATGGGGCCCCTGAGCAGGCCGGGTTGGCCCGGTACCAGTAGTGGGCCCCCCACCCATCACCACACTGATGAGGGAAGGAGCGTTCCTTCTCCCATCATCCCCCTGTCAGCATCTGGCATCACCAACTCTGATGCTGACAGTGGGCGCAATGATGTCACCACCCAGCCCCCACTGTCAGAAGATGAGTGGGAGGTCGGAGCACTACTGGAACAAGGAGGAAGAGAGGTGAGTATGTATTTATTGTTTTTTTATGGGGGCTGCCTCATACTTCAGGATCTGCCTATAGGGGGCTACCTTATACTTCAGGATCTGCCTATAGGGGTGCTGCCTTATACTACAGGGTCTGCCTATGGGGTGCTGCCTTATACTACAGGGTCTGCCTATGGGGTGCTGCCTTATACTACAGGGTCTGCCTATGGGGTGCTGCCTTCTACTAGACTCTGCCTATGGGGGACTGCCTTATACTACAGGGTCTGCTATAGGGTGCTGCCTTATACTACAGGGTCTGCCTATGGGGTGCTGTCTCCATCTGCAATAAGCTTCATATGATTCATGACCTCTTTCTCTCTCACAATCTTGCCTTCCTTGGCCTCACAGAAATATGGCTGGCACCCTCTGACACCACCTCCCCTGCTGCGCTGTGTTACGGTGGCCTTCATTTCACCCACACTTTTCACCCCGGCAACAAACTTGGTGAAGGAGTGGGTCTTCTCGTTTCTTCTAACTGCACCTTTAACCCAATCCCAGCTCTTCCCTCCCTTATCCTCCCCTCTTTTGAAGTCCACTCTGTCTGCATCTACTATCCCTACAACCTCCAAGTGGCCGTCAGACAGAACTTAAACACATACTAAAAAGGAAGAAAGAAATGTTTATCAAATGGAAAGAGGGAGGCATATCTAAAGAAGAATATAATGCTGTCTGCAGAACCTGCAGGGCACGAAACAGAATATCTAAAGCTGACAATGAATTAAGGCTTGCAAGAGACATCAAATGCAACAAAAAAGGATTTTGGGGATATGTCAAAAGTAAAATAAAAGTCAAAGATGCTATAGGATTTTTACAGGATGAAAATTATGAAATGGTAAGAAAGGATGTTGAGAAGGCTGAACTTTTAAATTCCTATTTTGCATCTATTTTCTCCCAGAAAGGAAATGTAACATCAACTGATTTTTGCTGTCCTATTAAGGGAATAGAAGAATCTAGGATATCTATAAACAGAAAGATAGTGAGGAAACACTTAGCTACCATAAATGAATTCAAGTCTCCAGGTACAGATGAATTACACCCCAGAGTACTGAAGGAGATAGCAGAAGAAATTTTGTTCCTAGCAATAGAAATGTTGTTCCTAGCTTCAAAAAGGGGAAGAAGGTGGACCCAGGGAACTATAGGCCAGTGAGTCTGACTTCTATACCAGGAAAGATCTTTGAACAAATTATTAAACAACATGTATGTAAGTACCTGGATAAGAATGCAGTGATTAAACAGAGTCAGCATGGGTTTGTAACTAATAAGTCATGTCAGACTAACTTAATTTTTTTCTATGACACAATCACTGACTGGGTGGATCAGGGAAATGCTGTAGATATAGTATATCTTGACTTCAGCAAAGCATTTGACAAAGTATATCACACAATCCTTATTGAAAAAATGACTAAGCATGGAATGGACAAGGCAACTGGTGGATTCATAACTGGCTTAGTGATCGGATCCAAAGAGTGGTCATAAATGGCTGCACATCCAGTTGGAAGAATGTCTCAAGTGGGGTACCACAGGGCTCTGTCCTAGGCCCTGTATTGTTCAACATCTTTATCAATGATTTAGATGAAGGAATTGATTGTAAACTGATAAAATTTGCTGATGACACAAAGCTAGGAAGGATAGCTACTACTAGAGAAGAGAGATAGAGAGGATCCAAAAAGATATAAATAAACTGGAGCAGTGGACAGCAACTAACAGAATGGTTTTTAACAGGGAAAAATGCAAAGTACTACATCTGGGCAATAAAAATGAAAAAAACATACAGAATGGGAGGAATAGGGCTAAGCAACAGCACATGTGAAAAGACTTAGGTATACTAATAGATCACAAACTGAACATGAGTCAACAGTGTGATGCAGCAACAAAAGAAGCAAATACAATTCTAGGATGTATCCACAGAAGCATACAGTCTAGATCACATGATGTCATTATTGCCCTCTACTCCTCATTGGTCAGACCTCATCTGGAATACTGTGTCCAGTTTTGGGCACCACATTTTAAAAAAGACATAAACAAACTGGTGCAAGTTCAGAGAAGAGCGACCAGAATGGTGACTGGTCTGCAAACCATGTCCTATGAGGAACGTTTACAGGATTTGGGAATGTTTAGCTTGCAAAAAAGAAGACTGAGAGGAGACTTAATAGCTGTCTACAAATACAAAGGGCTGTCACATTGTAGAAGGATCATCTTTATTCTAATTTTCACAAGGAAAGACTAGAAGCAATGGGATGAAACTGAATGGGAGGAGACACAGATTAGATATTAGAAAAAACTTTTTGACAGGGTGATCAATGAGTGGAACAGGCTGCCACAAGAGGTGGTGAGTTCTCCTTCGATGGAAGTCTTCAAACAGAAGCTGGACCGACATTTGTCTGGGATGATTTAGTGAATCCTGCTTTGAGCAGGGGGTTGGACCAGATGACCCAGGAAGTCGCTTCCAACTCTAACATTCTATGACTCTATGACTCTATGATCACTGAAGGGGAGCTTAATTGTCTCTTCTCCAAGTCACACGTCACACCTGTGCACTCGACCCATCCCACCTCCTCCCCAACCTCACCACCACTCTTATCCCATCCCTAACCCACCTTTTCAACCTATCACTAAATTCTGGTACCTTCCCTGCTGCTTTCAAACATGCCACAATCACGCCTATCCTTAAAAAGCCAACCCTCGATCCAACCGCTATGTCTGGTTATCGCCCAATATCACTGCTCTCATTCAGTTCCAAACTCCTGGAGCAGCACGTCCATGCTGAACTTTCCTCTCACCTCTCATCTAACTTACTCTTTGACAATCTACAATCTGGTTTCCACCCTCATCACTCCACTGAGACAGCCCTGACCAAAATTACTAATGACTGGTGTTGAGCATTCCGACACCGCAAGTATCAGGTACCGGCCGATACTTGCGGTATCGGAATTCCGATACCGAGTTCCGATATTTTTGTGATATCGGAAATCGGAATCGGAAGTTCCCAGTGTATGGTTCCCAGGGTCTGGAGGAGAGGAGACTCTCCTTCAGGCCCTGGGATCCATATTAATGTAAAAAATAAAGAATTAAAATAATAAATATGGATATACTCACCCGTCCGGCGGCCCCTGGACCTTACCGCTGTTAACCGGCAGCCTCCGTTCCTAAGAATGAGGAGTTTAGGACCTGCGATGACGTCGCGGCTTGTGATTGGTCACGTGAGCGGTCACATGAGCGGTCACGCGACCAATCACAAGCCGCGACGTCAGCCGCGATGTCATCGAAGGTCCTAAACTCCTCATTCTTAGGAACGGAGGCTGCCGGTTAACAGCGGTAAGGTCCAGGGGCCGCCGGACGGGTGAGTATATCCATATTTATTATTTTAATTCTTTATTTTTTACATTAATATGGATCCCAGGGCCTGAAGGAGAGTTTCCTCTCCTTCAGACCCTGGGAACCATCCAGGATACCTTCCGATACTTGAGTCCCATTGACTTGTATTGGTATCGGGTATCGGCGTTATCCGATATTTTTCGGGTATCGGCCGATACTATCCGATACCGATACTTTCAAGTATCGGAAGGTATCGCTCAACACTACTAATGACCTACTTACAGCCAAAGCTAATGGACAATACTCTATACTCCTCCTTATAGACCTGTCCTCTGATTTCGACACAGTTGACCACTGCTGCCGACTACAGATCCTCTCCTCCTTTGGCATCAAAGACCTCGCCCTATCCTGGATCTCCCCATATCTTTCCAACCACATATTCAGCATCTCAAACTCCCACACTACCTCCTCATCCAACCCTCTCTCTGTTGGAGTCCCCCAAGGCTCTGTTCTATGACCCCTACTCTTCTCAATCTATAGACTTGGCCTGGGGCAACTCATAAAGTCCCATGGATTCCAGTACCATCTTTATGCTGATGACACTCAGATCTACCTCTCTGGCCCAGACGTCACCTCTCTGCTGTCCAGAATCCCAAAGTGTCTATCAGCCATATCCTCCATCTTCTCCTCTCGCTTCCTCCGACTCAATGTGGACAAATATGAATTCATCATCTTTCCTCCATCTCACATATCTTCCCTACCTGACCTATCTATCACAATTAACGACATCACACTTTCCCCCGTACCGGAAGTTCGCTGGCTCAGAGTAACTCTTGACTCTGCCCTGTCCTTCAATCCGCAGATCCAAGCTCTTTCCACCTCTTGTCGCCTCCAGTTCAAAAATATATCCAGAATCCACCCTTTCCTCAACCCTCAATCTACTAAAATGCTTGTGCATGCCCTCATCATCTCTCGCCTTGACTACTGCAACATCCTTTTCTGTGGCCTCCCTGCTAACACCCTCGCACATCTCCAGTCCATCCTTAATTTTGCCACCCAACTTATTCATCTCTCTCCTCCCTACTAATCCGCTTCTCTCATCTGTAAATCTCTTCAATGGCTCCCATTCCCTCAGCGTATCTAGTTCAAATTACTGATACTGACATACAAGGCCATCTATAACCTGTCTCCTCCATATATCTCTGAACTAATCTCCGATATTTTCCCTCACATAATCTCTGGTCCTCCCAAGACCTCCTCTCCTCTACACTTATTTGCTCCTCACCCAACCGCCTCCAAGACTTCTCCCGAATATCGCCCATCTGTTGTGAATTCTGTTCTCGAACTCCCTCCTGTGGTCATGAATGGTACTTCGGCGAGTTTGGCCCATGGACTCCCTCTGGTGGCTGTGAGTGGAGCTGCTGGTTCTGAGGTTCCTTCCTCAGCTGACCTCGTTTGGTCCCAGGCTGGCTGCTCTATTTAACTCCACTCAGATCGTTACTTGATGCCAGATGTCAATGTTCTAGTACTGGTTCAGATCTCTCTTGGATCTTTCTGAGGACCTGTCTACTCCAACAGAAGCTAAGTCCCTGCTAGTTTATTTGCTTATCTTTGTTTTCTTGTCCAGCTTGCTATCATGATATTGCCTTGCTAGCTGGAAGCTCTGGGAGGCGGAGTGGCACCTCCACACCGTGAGTCGGTGCGGGGGTCTTTTTGCACACTCTGCGTGGCTTTTTGTAGTGTTTTGTGCTGACCGCAAAGATACCTTTTCTATCCTCAGTCTGTTTAGTGAAGTCTGGCCTCCTTTGCTGAAACCTGTTTCATTCTTATGTTTGTGACTTTCATCTTAACTCACAGTCAATATTTGTGGGGGGCTGCCTTTTCCTTTGGGGAAATTTCTCTGAGGCAAGTTAGGCTTTATTTCCTATCTTTAGGGGTAGTTAGCTCTTAGGTTGTGAAGAGGCGTCTAGGCAGAGTTAGGTACGCTCCACGGCTATTTCTAGTGTTTGTGTGATAGGATTAGGCTTGCGGTCAGCAGAGCTCCCACTTCCCAGAGCTCGTCCTGTGTGATAGTTTAACCATCAGGTCATTCCGGGTGCTCCTAACCACCAGGTCCATAACAGTACAGCTGACCTACAAAGTGTTAATGCATCTCAATAGAGGGATAAGAGAAGTTCTGAGACCATTTTTTTTTTCTGCAGTGGGGTTTGTCTTTTTTTTCCCCTTAATCTCTGGGTGGTTCAGGACACAGGTGTAGATATGGACATTCAAGGTCTGTCCTCTTGTATGGATCAACTCACTGCTAGGGTACAAAGCATTCAAGATTATGTAGTTCAGAATCCGATGTTAGAGCCTAGAATTCCAATTCCTGATTTGTTTTCTGGGGATAGATCTCAGTTCCTGAATTTCAAAAATAATTGTAGACTGTATCTTGCTTTGAAACCCCGCTCCTCTGGTGACCCCATTCAGCAAGTAAAAATCATTATTTCTTTGTTACGTGGCGACCCTCAAGACTGGGCATTTTCCCTTGCGCCAGGAGATCCTGCATTGCATAATGTGGATGCGTTTTTTCTGGCGCTTGGATTGCTTTATGATGAACCGAATTCAGTGGATCAGGCAGAGAAAATCTTGCTGGCTTTGTGTCAGGGTCAGGATGAAGTGGAGGTATATTGTCAGAAGTTTAGAAAGTGGTCTGTGCTTACTCAGTGGAATGAATGTGCCCTGGCGGCAATTTTCAGAAAGGGTCTTTCTGAAGCCCTTAAGGATGTTATGGTGGGATTTCCCACGCCTGCTGGTCTGAATGAGTCTATGTCCTTGGCCATTCAGATCGATCGACGCTTGCGTGAGCGCAAAGCTGTGCACCATTTGGCAGTATCTTCTGAGCAGAGGTCTGAGCCTATGCAATGTGATAGGACTTTGACCAGAGCTGAACGGCAAGAACACAGACATCCGAATGGGCTGTGTTTTTACTGTGGTGACTCCACTCAAGCTATCTCTGATTGTCCTAAGCGTACTAAGCGGTTCGCTAGGTCTGCCACCATTGGTACGGTACAGCCTAAATTTCTTTTGTCCGTTACTCTGATTTGCTCTTATAATAATAATAATAATTTTATTTATATAGCGCCAACATATTCCGCAGCGCTTTACAACTTATAGAGGGGACTTATACAGACAACAGACATTACAGCATAACAGAAATCACAGTTCAAAACAGATACCAGGAGGAATGAGGGCCCTGCTGCTCGCAAGCTTACAATCTATGAGGAAAAGGGGAGACACAAGAGGTGGATGGTAACAATTGCTTTAGTTATTTGGACCAGCCATAGTGTAAGGCTCGGGTGTTCATGTAAAGCTGCATGAACCAGTTAACTGCCTAAGTATGTAGCAGTACAGACACAGAGGCTATTAACTGCATAAAGTGTATGAGAACATGATGGAGGAACGTGATTATGTTGTTGTTTTTTATTAATAGGCCACACAGGGATAATTAGGTTAATGCGTTGAGGCGGTAGGCCAATCTGAACAAATAAGTTTTTAGTGCACGCTTAAAACTGTGGGGATTGGGGATTAATTGTATTAACCTAGGTAGTGCATTCCAAAGAATCGGCGCCGCACGTGTAAAGTCTTGGAGACGGGAGTGGGAGGTTCTGATTATTGAGGATGCTAACCTGAGGTCATTAGCGGAGCGGAGGGCACGGGTAGGGTGGTAGACTGAGACCAGAGAGGAGATGTAGGGTGGTGCTGAGCCATGGAGTGCTTTGTGGATGAGGGTAGTAGTTTTGTACTGGATTCTGGATTGGATGGGTAGCCAGTGTAATGACTGGCACAAGGTAGAGGCATCGGTGTAACGGTTGGCGAGGAATATGATCCTGGCAGCAGCATTCAGGACAGATTGGAGCGGGGAGAGTCTGGTAAAAGGTAGGCCAATTAGTAGAGAGTTACAATAGTCCAGACGAGAATGAATAAGTGAGACAGTAAGAGTTTTTGCAGAGTCGAAAGTAAGAAAAGGGCGAATTCTGGAAATGTTTTTGAGATGCAGATAAGAAGAGCGAGCCAGTGATCGGATGTGGGGGGTGAATGAAAGCTCGGAATCAAGGATGACTCCAAGGCAGCGGGCATGTTGCTTTGGAGTAATGGTGGAACCGCACACAGAGATGGCAATGTCGGGCAAAGGTAGGTTTGTAGAGGGAGAGAACACGAGGATGCTCTTTGTCATCCTATTCTGTTATGGCATTTGTGGATTCAGGCACTGCCCTGAATTTGATGGACTTGGAGTTTGCCAGGCGCTGTGGTTTTTTCTTGGAGCCCTTGCAGTATCCTATTCCATTGAGAGGAATTGATGCTACACCTTTGGCCAAGAATAAGCCTCAGTACTGGACTCAATTGACCATGTGCATGGCTCCTGCACATCAGGAGGATATTCGCTTTTTGGTGTTGCATAATCTGCATGATGTGGTCGTTTTGGGTTTGCCATGGCTACAGGTCCATAATCCAGTATTGGATTGGAAATCAATGTCTGTGTCCAGTTGGGGTTGTCAAGGGGTACATGGAGATGTTCCATTGTTGTCAATTTCGTCTTCCACTCCTTCTGAAGTCCCCGAGTTTTTGTCGGATTACCGGGATGTATTTGATGAGCCCAAATCCAGTGCCCTACCTCCTCATAGGGACTGTGATTGTGCTATTAATTTGATTCCTGGTAGTAAGTTTCCTAAGGGCCGACTGTTCAATTTGTCTGTGCCAGAGCATGCCGCTATGCGGAGTTATATAAAGGAGTCCTTGGAGAAAGGGCATATTCGCCCGTCGTCGTCACCGTTGGGAGCAGGGTTCTTTTTTGTGGCCAAGAAGGATGGTTCTCTGAGACCTTGTATAGATTACTGCCTTCTTAATAAAATCACTGTCAAATTTCAGTACCCTTTGCCGCTACTGTCTGATTTGTTTGCTCGGATTAAGGGGGCTAGTTGGTTCACCAAGATAGATCTTCGAGGCGCGTATAATCTTGTGCGTATTAAGCAGGGCGATGAATGGAAAACAGCATTTAATACGCCCGAGGGCCATTTTGAGTACCTGGTGATGCCATTCGGGCTTTCTAATGCTCCATCTGTGTTTCAGTCCTTTATGCATGACATCTTCCGAAAGTACCTGGATAGATTCATGATTGTATATTTGGGTGATATTTTGGTCTTTTCGGATGATTGGGAGTCTCATGTGAAGCAGGTTAGAATGGTGTTCCAGGTCCTTCGTGCTAATTCCTTGTTTGTGAAAGGGTCTAAATGTCTCTTTGGAGTTCAGAAGGTTTCATTTTTGGGCTTCATTTTTTCCCCTTCTACTATCGAGATGGACCCTGTTAAAGTTCAGGCCATTTATGATTGGACTCAGCCTACTTCTGTGAAGAGCCTTCAGAAATTCCTGGGCTTTGCTAATTTTTACCGTCGCTTCATCGCTAATTTTTCTAGTGTTGTTAAACCATTGACTGATTTGACCAAAAAAGGTGCTGATGTGGTCAATTGGTCCTCTGCGGCCGTTGAGGCTTTTCAGGAGTTGAAGCGTCGTTTTTCTTCTGCCCCTGTGTTGTGTCAGCCAGATGTTTCGCTCCCGTTTCAGGTCGAGGTTGATGCTTCTGAGATTGGAGCAGGGGCTGTTTTATCTCAAAGAAGTTCTGATGGCTCGGTGATGAAACCATGTGCTTTCTTTTCTAGAAAGTTTTCACCTGCTGAGCCCAATTATGATGTGGGCAATCGAGAATTGTTGGCTATGAAGTGGGCATTTGAGGAGTGGCGACATTGGCTTGAAGGAGCCAAGCATCGCGTGGTGGTCTTAACGGATCACAAGAATCTGACTTATCTCGAGTCTGCCAAGCGGTTGAATCCTAGACAGGCTCGATGGTCGCTGTTTTTCTCCCGCTTTGATTTTGTAGTTTCATACCTTCCGGGTTCTAAGAATGTGAAGGCTGATGCCCTTTCAAGGAGTTTCGTGCCTGATTCTCCGGGAGTTCCTGAGCCGGTTGGTATTCTCAAAGAGGGGGTAATTTTGTCTGCCATCTCTCCTGATTTGCGGCGGGTGCTGCAGGAGTTTCAGGCTGATAGACCTGACCGTTGTCCAGCGGAGAAACTGTTTGTCCCTGATAGATGGACTAGTAGAGTTATCTCTGAGGTTCATTGTTCGGTGTTGGCTGGTCATCCTGGAATCTTTGGTACTAGAGATTTGGTGGCTAGATCCTTTTGGTGGCCTTCCTTGTCACGGGATGTGCGTTCTTTTGTGCAGTCCTGTGGGACTTGTGCTCGGGCTAAGCCCTGCTGTTCTCGTGCCAGTGGGTTGCTTTTGCCCTTGCCGGTCCCGAAAAGGCCCTGGACGCATATTTCCATGGATTTTATTTCAGATCTCCCTGTCTCTCAAAGGATGTCGGTCATCTGGGTGGTTTGTGATCGCTTCTCTAAGATGGTCCATTTGGTACCCTTGCGTAAATTGCCTTCCTCCTCTGATTTGGTTCCATTATTTTTCCAGCATGTGGTTCGTTTGCATGGCATTCCGGAGAACATCGTGTCGGACAGAGGTTCCCAGTTTGTTTCAAGGTTTTGGCGGTCCTTTTGTGCTAAGATGGGCATTGATTTGTCTTTTTCTTCAGCTTTCTATCCTCAGACAAATGGACAAACCGAATGAACCAATCAGACTTTGGAGACATATCTGAGATGCTTTGTTTCTGCTGATCAGGATGATTGGGTGTCCTTCTTGCCTTTGGCTGAGTTCGCCCTTAATAATCGGGCCAGCTCGGCTACTTTGGTTTTGCCTTTTTTCTGTAATTCTGGTTTCCACCCTCGTTTTTCTTCAGGGCAGGTTGAGCCTTCGGACTGTCCTGGTGTAGATTCTGTGGTGGACAGGTTACAGCAAATTTGGACTCACGTAGTGGACAATTTGACATTGTCCCAGGAGAAGGCTCAACGTTTTGCTAACCGCCGTCGCTGTGTTGGTCCCCGACTTCGTGTTGGAGATTTGGTTTGGTTGTCGTTTCGGTATGTTCCTATGAAGGTTTCTTCTCCTAAGTTTAAGCCTCGTTTCATTGGTCCTTATAAGATTTCTGAAATTCTCAATCCTGTGTCATTTCGTTTGGCCCTTCCAGCTTCTTTTGCCATCCATAATGTGTTCCATAGGTCGTTGTTGCGGAGATATGTGGCGCCTATGTTTCCCTCCGTTGACCCTCCTGCCCCGGTGTTGGTTGAGGGGGAGTTGGAGTATGTGGTGGAGAAGATTTTAGATTCTCGTATTTCGAGACGGAAACTTCAGTACCTGGTCAAGTGGAAGGGTTATGGTCAGGAAGATAACTCCTGGGTTGTTGCCTCTGATGTTCATGCTGCCGATCTAGTTCGTGCCTTTCATTTGGCTCGTCCTGATCGGCCTGGGGGCTCTGGTGAGGGTTCGGTGACCCCTCCTCAAGGGGGGGCACTGTTGTGAATTCTGTTCTCGAACTCCCTCCTGTGGTCATGAATGGTACTTCGGTGAGTTCGGCCCATGGACTCCCTCTGGTGGCTGTGAGTGGAGCTGCTGGTTCTGAAGTTCCTTCCTCAGCTGCCCTCGTTTGGTCCCAGGCTGGCTGCTCTATTTAACTCCACTCAGATCGTTACTTGATGCCAGATGTCAATGTTCTAGTACTGGTTCAGATCTCTCTTGGATCTTTCTGAGGACCTGTCTACTCCAACAGAAGCTAAGTCCCTGCTAGTTTATTTGCTTATCTTTGTTTTCTTGTCCAGCTTGCTATCATGATATTGCCTTGCTAGCTGGAAGCTCTGGGAGGCGGAGTGGCACCTCCACACCGTGAGTCGGTGCGGGGGTCTTTTTGCACACTCTGCGTGGCTTTTTGTAGTGTTTTGTGCTGACCGCAAAGATACCTTTTCTATCCTCAGTCTGTTTAGTGAAGTCTGGCCTCCTTTGCTTAAACCTGTTTCATTCTTATGTTTGTGACTTTCATCTTAACTCACAGTCAATATTTGTGGGGGGCTGCCTTTTCCTTTGGGGAAATTTCTCTGAGGCAAGTTAGGCTTTATTTCCTATCTTTAGGGGTAGTTAGCTCTTAGGCTGTGAAGAGGCGTCTAGGCAGAGTTAGGTACGCTCCACGGCTATTTCTAGTGTTTGTGTGATAGGATTAGGCTTGCGGTCAGCAGAGCTCCCACTTCCCAGAGCTCGTCCTGTGTGATAGTTTCTTTCTTTCAATGTTCTTTTTATTGAAAAGCATGTTTATACAATCAAATACAATGAATAAACATTATTAAAAGTCAATTTTAGAAGAAGAAGTACAATTCAAGAATAACACTTGTTTCTCATTCCTTTAGCGCCATTTGTCCGGTATATATATATACATACCTACATAATATCGTATGATAATAATAGAATAAATTGCATTCTTGGCACACATTTTGAAAGACAATTCTGGTTTAAAGAGAAATCAACCTGCAAACTAGAGGAAAGATGAGAGGGAAGAAACAAAGGAGTGAAAGTTAGGGTCAAAAGAGTAGGGATGGGAGGGGGGTAGAGTAGCGGCACCTGTGATATCAGTGTAAAGGCTTATGATGTTGTTTCTGTCATTTCAGAAATAAAGGCTTGTTGCGTTCTTTAAAGAGTCCAAGGTTTCCAGACGCGGTTAAAGTTTTCTAGATTATGATTGACTTTGGCAGCCAATTCTTCGATGTGATATAGTTGTTCTATTTTAAAAAGTAGTTGGGTGTTAGTGGGTATTGTTTTGGAGTTCCAGTGTTGCAGAATCAAGGATTTCCCTGCTGCTATAATAAATTGAGCTAATTTGTTGGTTGCTCTGTCATTCGTCACAATTGGGATGTGGAGGAATATATTTTCTGGTCTACACGTAATCCGTTTATTCAGTAGCTTGCATAATAATGAGTTAACTTCTTTCCAGAGGGGGGCTAATGCCGGACAGGACCACCATATGTGTAGATAATTTCCTTCTTCCACACCACATCTCCAACAGTCTACAGACGCAGTAGGATTCCATTTTTGGATTTGTTTGGGCGTGATATACCATCTAGTGACTAGTTTAAAAGAATTTTCTTGGATTCTCACACATTTTGAGTGGCCATGTGAGTTCCTATAAATGTGTTTGATTTGTGAGTCAGAAAAGGAGCAGCCCAAATCTCCCTCCCATCTGGCTAAGTAGGCGCGTTTCAACGTTGTGTCTATTTTGATTAATGATTGATATATGGTTGACAAAATTTTGGTAGGGGGTCTCAGTTCAGCACATAGTCTTTCGTAAGCGGTTAATGATCTATTAAGATCGGCTTGCCGGGCATATTGATTTATTATATGGGAGAGTTTTCTGTGTTGCAGGAATGTGAGGCCTGAGAGACCCGGAATTTTGTGCAATTTTTTCAATGATATAAGGGCACCGTCTTCCAATATGTGCTCCAATGAGATTTGTGTAGCTTGTTTTGGGAGGGAATCCAACAAGTCTGTGATTGCAGCTAAGGGAGATATAGGAGGGGCCAAATTATGGCGATATTTTTCCCATACTTTAATTGTAGCTGAGGTGTGAATGTTTTTTATTTTTGTTGGGAATTGATCAGCGATTTGTCCTAGTAATATAGAACGCAGAGGATGAGGCGACATTTCTTCTTCTATATTTAGCCATTGTTTGTTTTCAGTATTTCTGATCCAGTAAATTGTTCTAGAGATGTGTGCTGCATGATAATATTTTATTATGTCCGGAGCGTTCATCCTTCCCATCTCCTTTGGTAGTGTTAGGGTTTTTGAGTTGATTCGTGGTTTATTTTTTCGCCAAATATAACTAAAAAAGAGTGAATGCACTTTAGAGAGGAAGGAGGAAGGGACTTGGATTGGGAGCATGTTAAATACATAGAGAAATTTTGGCAGGATTATGCTTTTTAGTATATTTTTTCTACCCACCCACGACAAATGTGCGTCCTTCCAGGAGTGGAGGGTTCTCGTTGTGTTTTTTAATAGCTGAATGAAATTAAGCTCAAATAAATCTTTGTCTGACGCGCTTAGCTGTATACCCAAGTATTTAAGGCTTTTCGTTTGCCAAGGGAATGAGTACGTTTGTTTAAGCTTATTTTCTACATGTATTGGCAGGCCTAAATTTAAGAATTCGGATTTTGTTTCATTTATTTTGAAATTTGATAGTTCGATAAACTTTTCCAAAATTGCTAATATGGCTGGGATGGTCCTCAATGGTCTAGAGATTATCAACAAGATGTCATCCGCAAACGCTGCAGTTTTGTAGTGGGTTCCCTGAATCTGCAGGCCTGTTATTTCAGTGCATTGTTGGATGGCTTGTAAAAGTGGTTCGATCGACAATACAAATAGCAGCGGGGATAGGGGGCAGCCCTGCCTAGTGCCATTGTGTATCTGAAATGAGTCTGTCAAAGATCCATTTAGTTTAATTCTAGCTGAAGGGCATGAGTACATTCCCATGATGGCAGTTATTACTGGTAAGGGAAAGCCAAATTGTGATAATGTTTTTTGTAGGAAAACCCAGTCGACCCTGTCAAACGCCTTCTCAGCATCAATACCCATTAGTGCAATTGGTATTTTTCTCCATTTAGCAAATTGCATCAAATGTAAAATTTTGTAAGTGTTGTCTTTCCCCTCTCTTCCCTTCACAAACCCAGATTGGTTTAAGGAAATTAACTGAGGGAGCACCGCCGCAACCCTGTCTGCCATCATTCTCGCATATATCTTCAGATCCGTATTTAGCAATGATATGGGTCTATAGCTGCCACATTGTTCCGGATCCTTCCCTTCTTTATATATCAATGAGATTCTGGCTTCAAGTAGCTGCCGCGGTGCCTCTCCTCCCTCCCGAAGACCATTACACATGTTAAGCAGATGGGGGAGTAATATCTCAGAATTGGTGCTGTAATAATGAGTCGAAAAGCCGTCTGGGCCTGGAGCTTTCCCTTTAGGACATTTCGACAGGGTCGACCGGAGCTCCGCCAAAGTAAACGGTTTAATTAATCGTTCTTGTTGGGATTTAGATAGGGTTGGGAGGTTTAAGTGTTTTAGAAAAGATTGGATATCCTGTCTCTTTTGGCTCTTTTCTTTTTCTCCTTCTTCTGGGCGTAATTGATATAAAGACTTATAGTAGGACAAGAATTCTTTCTCTATCTCAGAGTAATTTTGGGTCTTTAAACCTGATTTTGTTTTAATAAGATGAATGAATGTGCGGGCTTGCCTTTTTTTTTATTAGTGACATGGTTAGCTTTGAGGCCTTATCTCCATGCACATATATTCGGTTTTTAAATGAGGCAAAAAACTTAACTGATTGCTCCCTCAAAATATCTTTTAATCTCTGTCTCTTGGTTGTGAGTTCTAACAGGACCTGGGATAGTAGGGTTTTCTTATGTTGTGATTCTAAGTGCTTTATCTCTTCATAAAGAGAGTCAATCTCCTTGCCTTCCATTTTTTTCAAAAAAGATGCTATCGATATAAATTCACCTCTGATTACGGACTTATGTGCCTCCCAAATTATTAACGGCGAAGTCTCCGTATTATTGTTTAACTCAAAGTATGTTGTTATGGCTTTTTGGATACGTATTTTATTTGTAGTATTATCGAGTAAAGAGTCATTTAGTTGCCAAGTTCTGCATGGGGAAAATTGTTTGGATAGTGCTAATTCGGTCATTACAGAAGAATGATCCGAAAATAAGGAGGGAGCTATCTCCACATGTTTAATTTTGGGCAGTACTGTGTGATAGTTTAACCATCAGGTCATTCCGGGTGCTCCTAACCACCAGGTCCATAACACCCATCCTTTGGAATTCTTTGCCCAACATGTCAGACTATCAACCACATTTGGATCCTTCAGATGAAAACCCACCTCTTCAGGAAACTTACAGCCTGCAATGACCCCGCTGCCTCCCAACCAGTACTGGAGCAATTGCCTCACCAACACCAAAGCTGCTGCAACCCCCCAACCTACTGTCTCCTTCCCCACCATCCTGTAGAATGTAAGCCCGCAAGGGCAGGGACCTCTCCCCTCTGTATCAGTCTGTGATTGTTAGTTTGTTTACTGTAAGTGATATCTGTAATTTGTATGTAACCCCTTCTCATGTACAGCACCATGGAATCAATGGTGCTATTGTTAGAGTTGGTGGAACTCTCCAAATTAATATATTAATAAGGTGTGTTTGCAACCCGGGATCCACCGTGCGGAGATGGTATCCACTGCTAGGCAATGGTGGACACTATATGGCGGTACAGCACTAAACAAACGCGGGTTAAATGTCACCTGGTGTGAACAGCGATGAACTGTTGCACCACAGAGTCGCAGCAAACTAATACAATAAGGCTGTTGCCTGTTAGCTGTCTCAAGACACAGCAGATTTGGATCAAGTGTGATTGCTGACTCTGCCCCTAGAATGCGAGGGTTAGAGTCTGACTGGACCCACTGTGTGCACCCGTCACACGGTTGATGCCTCTACTCGGCCTTGTCTCTATAGATTTGGCACAAGTGCGGTCTCTAGACTCTAGCCCCAAGGACACAGGGATTAGAGTCTGTCTGGACCCACTATGCGCACTGTGTCGCACTGGCAATGCCACTACCTGGCACTGACTCTGACTCCAATCACCCTAGTACTCATGCAAAAACCAGTGGGGTAGGGGATCATTAGGAGTCATTCACACATGCACACACACTTGTCATGGACTATACTAGCGCATGGCCTTGAGATGCTTTTATAGATGCCAGTCTGCAAGGATCTTGCTAGTAAGCCAATCCGAATTCGCTTGAGGATCTGGGCATGTGACCTCCGACCTCCAATGAGTTGTCATCTCACAGGCATGCTCAGAAGGGCAAAAGCTGGTTGCTATAGCTGAACCTGTAGAGAAAGCAGCAACCAGACGTACAGCTTGAGACTGAGAAAGACGCTGGGACTGACGTCTGTGCTGAGCAGAGTCCTCTGCGGCTGAGACAGAATGTGAGACCTCAGAAGACATGGCTTGGGATTCCTCCTATGCAGCAGGAGAATCCCAATGCCTAACAGCTATATAAATAAATATATAATATTTTGTTTGTTCTAATTTTTAAGCTACATTCCGTTTCAGGTTTAGCACAACAAATTTCTTCATCAATTCTTTAAAGGGAACCTGTCACCTGAATTTGGCAGGACCAGTTTTGGGTCATAGGGGCGGGGTTTTCGGGTGTTTGATTCACCCTTTCCTTACCCGCTGGCTGCATGCTGGCCGCAATATTGGATTGAAGTTCATTCTCTGTCCTCTGGAGTACACGCCTGCGCAAGGTAATATTGCCTTGCGCTGGCGTGTACTCCGGAGGACAGAGAATGAACTTCAATCCAATATTGCGGCCAGCATGCAGCCAGTGGGTAAGGAAAGGGTGAATCAAACACCCGAAAACCCCGCCCCTATGACCCAAAACTGGTCCCGCCAAATTCAGGTGACAGGTTCCCTTTAAGCTCCCCTTACAGATTTTTCACACAGATATATATCTGTCTTGCTGCTCCATCCTCAGGTAACACTCTCTATGGGACGCTAGTGTATTTATTCTTTTCATTTTTTTATTATTTTGAATTGCCTCATAGGATTTGCCTATCTGTACCTTACTATTGTATTTATCATATCTATTAATTATTATACACATATAAATTAATAAAGAACATATTTTTTATATTGTAGATAATTTGATTGAGACTGATTTGTAGCTTATGTGAATTTAAAGGGACTCTGTCACCTGAATTTGGAGGGAACATTTTTCAGTCATATGGGCGGGGTTTTCGGGTGTTTGATTTACCCTTTCCTACCCGCTGGCTGCATGCTGGCTGCAATATTGGATTGAAGTTCATTCTCTGTCCTCCGTAGTACATGCCTGCACAAGGCAATCTTGCATTACGCAGGCGTGTACTATGGAGGAAAGAGAATGAACTTCAATCCAATATTGCAGCCAGCATGCAGCCAGCGGGTAAGGAAAGGGTGAATCAAACACCCGAAAACCCCGCCCATATGACTGAAAATTGTTCCCTCCAAATTCAGGTGACAGAGTCCCTTTAAATCTGGCCAAAAGGACTTTGTTTTGGACATCAGAGCATTGCCCTCATAAATTCCATTCCTAAAGACAACTACTGGAAACCTGCAACAGATTAATATGATTATTCCCCAATTCCCACAGTTTTAAGCGTGCCTTAAAATGCATTTGTTCAGACTGGCCTACCGCCTCAACGCATTAATCTAACTATCCCTGTGCTGCCGATTCAACATTCTTACCATAACCATATTTCTCGAATCATATTTTCACATGCTTTATGCATTTAATAGCCCTCTGTGTCTGTACTGTTACATACTTAGGCCAATAACCAGTTCATGCAGCATTACATGAACACCCGATTATTACACTATGGCTGGTCCGAACAACAAAAGTAATTATCATCCACCTCTCGTGTCTCTCCTTTTTCCTCATAGATTGTAAGCTTGCGAGCAGGGCCCTCATTCCTTTTGGCATCTGTTTTGATCTATGTGTTTATTGTTATGCTGTCATGTCTATTGTCTATACAATTCCCCTCTAAAATGGAAAAGTGCTGCCGAATATGTTAGCGCTATAGATATAAAATTATTATTAATATTAACAGTTTATGAATTTTTTTAAAAAAAATAATATTTAGTAACCTGGAAAGATCAATTGATTTTAAAATAATTATTTTATGTGTTATATCTGTCATGAATATGAAATGATAGGAGTTTTAATGTGCTGTAATAAATGGAAATGGCAATGATAATTAGTTGCAGGTATTAATAAAACAGCACATGCATACTGCATTAGTTTACATGATCACTAGTAAATGAAGAAATTACAAAAAGGTTACTAGCATTTCCAAGCTATTTTTTTTTTCCCCAGGAAGCAATCTCATATTTTGCATTGCCCTTTTACTTTTTGGTGCAATTAAAGCTCAAAGCAAAGCATACCCTCTTTCTTATTAAGTCAAACGGTTCAAAGGCATCTTTGAAGAGTTTTCCTTAATAGTTAAAGTGAATTTGCTTTAAGTAAGATGCAAAACTATTTAGTTTTCAGAACTTTTGATATATCATAAAATGCATTATTTTATGATTAAAATCTCAGCATTTAGCAGAGCTTTGTAAGTGGCGGACTGCAAAACATGACATGTATTACCGTACTTATTTTATTGTCATTGTTAGTAGTAAGAATTTCTATGTGCCCATATAAAATTGCAGAAGCCTTAGGCAAAGCAGCATATTTGTGTGGGTGGATTTCTTTGTTTGTGGCTGAGAGACTGAAGAATCACTCATGTCTGGGAGACGTTGCTGCTGAGACATCCTCACTCATTCTCTCAGATATTATGTCTGATTACAGTGGGTACATTGTTCACAGGTGGTGCCCTTACCCAAAGCAGCTACATGACCAGTTACAAATTAAAAACTGAGAACAGAAGCAATAATTACTCTGTCAAGCAGTTCAATTACATATGTTAATGCAGATGTTGCCTAAATAAATTAGAACAGCTTGCAAGGAAATGATGACATTCGTTGAGAGTTCTGTAGCATGTCATCTTTTTTTACTCTATATAAATGCAGCATACATTTTTATTATTGGCAGTACTTTTATACAAAGATAACTTATTGTGACAGAGTCACTGGTGAAGTGATGGAGGGGAGATACGGGTCACTGCGCATGATGGTGTCAGTGATGTAAAACCAGAATAGTTTCCTCGAGCACACTGTGTGTTGGGACACTTTATATAACGTTATATGATGGGCTGGTTTTAGTGGACCTCCATAGAGCGGGTGAGATCCATGTATCTCCCCCTGCAATGTCCTTACAGAACCTGTGTGATGTCAAGATCATGTGATCAGTCACATTATGGAGGGATCACAAGGTCTGGGCTTAAATGGATGACCGCCAAAGCCTTCAGTGTTCAGTGGTTCCTGGAGAGATAGGACTCCAGGAATGTGGGGGTTCAGTCTGAACCGATGGTAAGCGGGCTGATCCCGTTAGGTAAAGGAGTGTGGTTTTTTTTGTTTCTTTGGCTTTCTGTTTGCCCAGAGGGCTGTCTTTACTTTTCCAGTATGGGTTATGCTGCTACAATAAGCCAAACATTTTCTTAAAAGAAACAGTGTTCCAGTTATACCTCTGTGTCCAGCCGAGTGAGTCGTTCTACCACAGTATCAAATTTAAATATACCAGAACCCAATCTAATCATTTTAAAGGAAAGTAGGCAATTAATAACATCATGTTTGTGTATGTGTAAACAAATGGTATACTTTCATATAACATATACATAAGAGAAAAGGGTAGTTATGGTGTTGCTTAGACTTCATTGCAACATTTTATGAACTTCTTGCCAACAGTTATTTTTAGCCTGCTTCAGCTTCTTCATAAGCCCTTTATTATACATATACAAAAAAGAAAAGGGAAGATATGGAGTTGGTAGGAATTGATGCAACGCTTTACAAGCTTCTAGCCAAGAGCTATATTTAGACTGCTGCAGCTTCATCATAGGCTCTTTATTATGCATATACGGAAGAGAAAAGGGAAGATATGGAGTTGATAAGAATTAATGAAACGTTTTATGAGCATCTAGCCAACAGGCATATTTAGACTGCTCCAGCTTCATCATAGGCTCTTTATTATACATTTATTGAAGAAAAAAGGGTGGTTATGGAATTGCTTAGACTTGATGGAACAATTTATGAACTTCTTGCCAACAGTGACATTTAGCCTGCTTTAGCTTTCTCATAGGCTCTTCATTATACATATTCAGAAGAGAAAAGTGAAGACATGGAGTTGGCAAGAATTGATGCTGCGTTTTGTGATCTTCTAGCCAAGAGCCATATTTAGACTGCTCCAGCTTCATAATAGGCTCTATATTATGCATATACGGAAGAGAAAAGAGAAGATATGGAGTTGTTAAGAATTAATGAAACGTTTTATGAGCTTCTAGCCAACAGGCATATTTAGCCTGCTGCAGCTTCATCATAGGCTCTTCATTTAACGTATTCAGAAGAGAAAAGGTAAGATATGGAGTTGTTAAGATTTAATGCAATGTTTTACGAGCTTCTAGCCAAGAGGGACATTTCGTCTGATCAAGCTTCTTCAAAGTCTCTTTATTATACATCTACAAAAGAGAAAAGGGTAGGTATGAAGTTTCTAAGAATTAATGTAAAGTTTTTTTGTGAGCTTATAGCCAAAGCAAACTTATATCCTGCTTTTGCTTCTTCATAGGCTTTTCATTATACTTACACAGACAAGAAAAGGGAAGGTATGGAGTTGCTAAGAACTGATACAACCTTTTTCTAACCGACAGGGACATTTAGCCTGCTTAACATTCTTCATAGGCCCTTCATAACTGCATGTGCCTTTAATCGCTTTGATTTTTAATTCTTTTATTCATTTAGTATTCCCCCGTTTCCAAAAGCCAAACATTTTTTTCCTGTGGACATAACCAAATAGTAGTTTTTTGGCAAAATGAGCTGGAGCTTTGAATGTCACAATTCATTTTACAACATAAGGTACTGAAAAATGGGAAAAAAGTAGGGAGTAGTAATTCCTCCTTTACCTTTTGGGTTTTGTTTTTCTTCCATTTATTGTGGTGTAAAAATTACCTAGCAACATAATTATCCAGTTAACTTGGATTATAGTGATATCAAACTTTTTTTTATTCTAACAGTTAAACAAATAATTTGGTTTGTGTCTACATTTTCTGAGACTTATAACTTTTTTTATTTCTCTATTGATGGACTAGTGTGAACCCATGTATTTTGGGTATAAAGCTGATGATTGCATTGATACCATTTTTGGGTACATTCATAAGATGGTTGCTTTGTGTTGTTTTAGAGAATTGTGGTAACCAAAAAACACCTATTCTGATGGTCTTTTTGCCTATGTTCACAGTATGTGATAAAGATTTTTATATTTTATTTGTTCAAGCTATTATGCATGCAGTAATACCAAATATGTTATTATTACTAGTCATTGAGGCTGCACTTGCACCAGCTCATTCCTCAATGGTCTTCAGCCTGCGCAGTTGCATCTTAGCACCATCCAGGTAGAAAACTGTTAATCCCCAGACATGGAGTAAGCGTGGGACAGAACAACAGACAGGTGAGGGATATGGTTGTTTATTTTTATAAATATAAATAAAGGGATATAAATTGTTTATTTATTTTTTTACAGCACACATTGGATTCAGTGGAATTGGGCATTAGGTGAGTATTTTTGTTTATTATGTTATGTTTTTTACAGGAGAAAAGGGATTCAATGGAATGGGCATTAAGTGAGTATAACTGTGTTTGTTATTTTTAAATAAAAAATTAAAACTATGCTTTGTTTTTATTTAAAATAAAATACTTTATCTTGCTGTGTGTTTATTTGCAATATATCTATAGGATTAGTAATGGATAGGTGTCTTATAGATGCCTCTCCATTACTAAGCCATGGGCTTGATGTCACTGGACAATACAAAGGTGACATCAACCCCACAAATATGAACCCCACTTGCCATCACCACAAGGCAAGTGGGAAGAGCTTGGCAAAACACCAGAATTGGTGTATCTAATAGATGCGCCATTTCTGGGAGGCTGCAGGCTGCTATTTTTAGGCCTGGGGGACCAATACCGAATGCCCCTTACCAGCCTGAGAATACCAACCTCCAGCTATCTGCTTTAGCTTGGCTGGTTGTCTAAAGTGTGAGGACCCCACGCCATTTTCTTTAAATTATTTATTTAAATAATTTAAAAAACAGCATTGAGTCTCCTCTATTCTTGATAACCAGCCTTGTTAACGCTGACAGCTAAGGGTTGCAGCCCTCAGTTGACAGTTTTGCGTTGCTGGATATCAAAAATGCAGGGGAACCCATGCTGTTTTTTTAATTATTTATTTACAGCGCAAGCGCAAGCTGATGAATAATCCCATCAGCCACAGCCTGCTCTCTCTGTTATTAGCAGCAGGCATAGGCTGATGAGAGCAATAGTCCCATCAGCTGATGCTAGTGACCAGAGGTAAACTTTATACCTCCGATTACAGCTGCGGGCTTATGCTGTCACTTGACAGCGTGGGAACCACGGCAGTCTGACCGGTGGTAAAATCACTATTACTGTTCTGGTACCCAAACCCAAACTTTTTTTTAACTGAACATCCAGGCATCTCTACTTTTAACCCTTCTATCTTCCTAACAAAAAAATATGTTTCAAAAATTTTGCTGATGTAAATATCACAGAAATGTTTCCAATATCAGGAAGTACTATGTGTCACGAAAAAACACTCTCAAAATCAGTGGGATATGTTGAAGCATTCCAGAGTTGTAACCTCAAAAAGTGACAGTGGTCAGAATTGTAAAATTTGATTTGGTCATTAACCCTAGAATGCATACCTGGGGCCTCGCAGGCCTGCCAGGTTACTTGTTTTCTATTTTCTGTAAAAGTACTTTAGTTAGAATTTTGAAAATCTAGGTAATCCTCAGGTATATAGTTGTTAGTAATTTCCAGTTATTCATATATTTTTATGTAACAGACATTTCGGTATAACAACCTTTTTTTGGGGCTACCCCATATTCACGCACCTGGGGCCTTTTAGGCCTGTACTAGGTTTACATGTGATACTTTTGTTTACATGTGAAGGCAAATTACGGAGGCAATGATCTGATGTGGAATACGCTTTCTGGAACATCCAGAGCAAAGAGAAAAAAAGAAAGCGCTGCTATATTTGTCCAGCAAAGAAGGAAAGAAAATCGGAGCGTTTCTGTTCTACTTGCGGACAAAATGTATGCAAGGAACATTCAGCCGAAAAAATAATATGCGAGAATTGTTGGGGGAATATGTAAAGTTACAAATAGATATTCCTGCACCAAGTTTGCTACAACCAAAAAATGTTTTCATAAAAAAATTGCATATAGAATGCCTATATTTGGCGTGCCCATTTACTTACTTTTTTGTTGTTTATGCACATAATTATGTTTTGAAATATACACATCTTAGGCTGTGTTCCCAGTAGCACTGGGGTTCGCCAGAAGGGGATCCATAATGGATCTGACCTCCTGGTAACTCCAGCTAAGGCTGCCGGAATGGCGGGATTCCGCCAGCCTTAGCTGGGGTCACCAGGAGGTCAGATCCATTACGGATCCTCTCCTGGCGGACCCCAGCGCTAGTTGGAATGCAATTGTAAAGTACATTTTTAAAAGTATTTTTATTTGAGTTATTCCGTGTTATTTGCACACAGGCCTAAAAGGCCCCAGGTGCGTGAATGTGTAGATTTCTATGAGTATGCGTTCTAGGGTTAAGGGGTTAAACTCTAATATTTTTGTATATTTTTTATTTATATAATTTTTTTTATAAATATTGTTTGCATTTTTTTTTACATTTTTAAATAGTCCCTGTGATGTTGTTGAACCTTCTTGGTCACCTATTCAGTCTACTGGAATACATTAGAATGCAGTGTATTTGTGAAATTGACTATCACGCGTGAAGTGCTGAAAAGGCTACTGGCTACCATTGCAACAGATTGGCACTCTACTATCATGTTGCACAAAGTGCCAATGACCGTTTGAAGTGACAGCGCCATGTTGAAGCTTAATGTAGTGGATGCCTAAAGAAGACAAGAGGCATCTAGAAACATTGTGATCTTTGAAAATGTATAGGACCTTTCAGAGTACCACAAATTTTTGTTTTTGTTTTTGGTATGTTAGTCGAGTGTATCAATCTGCGTTCTCAGTGGTCAACTGTCTCAGCTGTATATTTCCTTGAATGATGATCATGCTATTGTGACACCCCAGGAGTCCAGTTGCCACAGTGGCATTGCCTCCCTCACAGGGAGTAATGTCATGCCTGGAAGCAAGGAGGGGTCACCTTACCAGGTGTCAGTAGGAGAGAAGTAGAGCAGAACCTGGGGAGTGGAGCTGTGATTTAACTCGCCCCCAAGCTGAGCGCTAGGACCCGGTTCCCGAAGTCCGTGGTTGCATGGGTACTGAAGTCCTGGCAGCTAAATCAGGAGGGCAGGGGACTGCAGATCTCCTGGCCCGATCTAATACCTTGCGGGACAGCAGCATACTAGAGCCTGGAGCCAACACAAAGGAGTGGCACCTGTGATAGGCCTGAGCTGCCTACCATGTGGGCAACAGATAGTTTTTAAAAACAGAGAGAGACAGTTAGCTAGCAGCAGGTGGGTAAGCTGTTAGGCAGCAAGGAAAAAGGGAGGACAGCACAGAAGGAAGGCCTCCGTAGCTACCTGGCCAGGTGTATTCAAAAATTGCTTCCAGGCTGCCCAGCGCTCCATTATGGTCTGTTTCCAGTACCCCGGTCTGTACTATCATCCATCAAGTAAACGAAAAGAAAACTACAGCCCACGTGTCATTCAGTGAACTCTTGCGCCCTGAATCCTGCACCGCAAGGTACATGAAGCCTGGCATAAATAGGACCGGTAGCCCTGGGGCCCCATTCCACCTGTGGGGAGCAGAACCATCCTAGCTGTGTCACTATAAGCCCCAGTGGTCTCCTTTAGCAGCGTCGGCCATCTGTTGCCGAACACCACAGGTGGTGTCACGTTAAATCCCATATACATATTCCCCATTTCACGGCACAGCTAGGGCCATGGAGTCGGGTCACGGCCCCGTGACTTCCCCAAAGAACTGTCTGACCTGGTTACAAGCACCCTACGGCCCTGGTGGGTGTGTCACTATAAACTCTAGAGGTTCATAGATGCTGTTCACAACAGATAATATTCCTTACTTGGTGAAGGGTTTATCATAGGCGGACACTTAGAATGTGAATGTGTCCTCTTTAATGCCCACAGCAGAACAAAGCAAGGGAGGAAGATCAAAGACCAGATCAAGGTTCTTTAAGCTGGTTGCATGTTCCTCAGATGGGAATGCTTTCATTACCTCTTGGCTGATAGAGATAGTCTTATGAAGTATGAGGTTTTCTGTTACTGGATGTCCACCGCCAAGTAATTATGCAGCCCTCGCTTGACATTTTCAGAGGGCCAGCAGGTGCTGTGAAACGTGAGTTTTGTGAGCTCCACAGTTCATTTTGGCCACCGAATCCCAATGGAGCCACCATCATAGCAGGTGAAGCCGCTGTAAGGTGAAGCCGAGAACTTCAGCCCATTTTTTTAGGCTGAAATTGCCCCTCTCGGCTAATACTTGAGTCATACCCAGGGGTCGGCAGGGGAGATAGAGCAGCAGCTGTGTAATAATACTCACCTGCTCCTGGCGAGGTGTCCCTGGTTCCCCGGCGCTGGCAGCTTCATCCTGTAGTGAGCGGTCACATGGTACCGCTCATTAAAGTAATGAATATGGACCCCACTCCACTCCCATAGGGGTGGAGCCGCATATTCATTACTGTAATGAGCGGTACCATGTGACCGCTCAATACAGGAAGAAGCTGCTGGCGTCGGGGAACCAGGGACCGCACCAGGAGCAGGTGAGTATAACGCAGTGCGCGATATTCACCTGCTCCCGGTTCCACCGCTGCCAGCCGCTCCATCTTCCGTGTCCTCTGCACTGACACTCAGGTCAGAGGGCGCGCTGACGCGATTAGTGTGCGCGCTGCCCTCTGCCTGGACATCAGTGCAGAGGACGGGGAAGAAGCAGCGGCGGCCAGCGGCGGTGGAACGTGGAGCAGGTGAATATAGCAAGTACCGGGGGCCTGAGCATCAGCATATGGGGCAAATGTCTACATGGAGCATCTTATGGGGCCATAATCAATGTTTGTGCAGCTTTATATGGGACAAATGTCTAGATGGAGCATCTTATAGGGCATAATCAATGTTTGTGAAGCTTTATATGGGGCAAATGTATACATGGAGCATCTTATGGGGCATAATCAATGTTTGTGCAGCATTATATGGGGCAAATGTCTACATGGAGCATCTTATGGGGCATAATCAATGTTTGTGCAGCTTTATGTGGGGCAAATGTCTACATGGAGCATCTTATGGGGCATAATCAGTGTTTGTGCAGCTTTATATGGGGCAAATATCTTTATAGAGCATCTTATGGGGCCATAATCAACATTTGTGCAGCATTATATGGGGCAAATGTCTGTATGGAGCATTTTATGGGGCCATAATCCGCATTTGTGCAGCATTATATGGGGCATATTTTAATATGGAGCATCTTATGGGGCCCATCATAAACTATATGGAGTATTATATGGGGCTCCTGATTCAATATGGATATTCAAAAACACTTAACCTACTGATGTCTCAATTAATTTTACTTTTATTGGTATCTATTTGTATTTTTGACATTTACCTGTAGCTGCTGCATATTCCACCCTAGGCTTATACTCGAGTCATTAAGTTTTCCCAATTTTTTGTAGCAAATTTAGGAGGGTCGGCTTATACTCGGGTCAGCTTACACTCGAGTATATACGGTATAATAAAGGAGTTGAGGGAGCTGTATGCTCAATGTCAGTAAATTGTATTCTATCAGACACCAAAAGCATTTGAATTAAATTGTGAAATCAGTGTATGCAAGCGAGGGCCAGTATTGTGATCAGTCTGTCAGGACTGAAACCCATGTCAGGAGCATGTACAAGCCTCATTTTACTTTGAAGCGGACACCTCAAGGGAAAGAGACAGGAGTGCCATTGACCAATCTGCATAAGCCTACGCACTTCTTCTGGAAACTACCCAACCAGGCAGAATGTATCTTTTGCATGGTTTTGAGCAAAATTGGAGTAATTACAGGATACAGTATGTCCCAGGAAACAGTATGTCCCAGAGAGTGATGAGATCTGTGTAGTGTGACAGGCAGTGCTAGAGAGCTCAGCTAAAGGCCTTAGCATGGCAATGACCATGTTCCAATATGTGTAAGGCTGCGACCTAAATAGGTCTGTGGAGCATATTAGCCCAGTCTCTTCGACCTCCTTAAAATGTACAGAAACTGGCCAATACCCCCACCACCATTGTTTTTTTACCCAAATTTATAAAATTTATGGGAAGTGACAGTTTAATAAAGAGACACAAGTCTCACTTAGGAGCCTGGAAAAGCCAGGAATAGTCTTTGACCAGCACCAGACAATGTAAAGTGCTAACAAATTTGCATGCCCTATGTAACTAACAATTTGGGAAGAGACATATATGCTAACAAGGCACAACTGAACCCTGTGCTTTGGACAATGAACTGAACGTGGTTAAAGACTGTTGTGTCTGTGCAACTGCAGGTTGCAGGCAAGAGGCATCAGCACCTCCTTCCTGGACAGAAGATTGGGAAGGACATAATCCAGAGGAAAGACCAGTGGTTTCACCCTCAGAGAGATTTTGTACTCAGGTGTTTCGCCCACCTACTGCAGTGCTGCGTATGTCAGCAGTATATGGCGTATGCTAACAGAGGTATGTCAAATTTCCCTTTATAAAAGGATGTGTGGTTAAAATTTTCAAACTAGCAGCATACACACGTGGTCAAAATTGTTAGTACCCCTAGTTTAATGACAGCCAAGTGGCAACAGGCTGTGCTGAAGATAATCTGCATAGGTGACAAACCGCACAATGCAGAAGAGTTATGGACAGCGCTGAAAGAGCAGTCAGATATTTGGATCACACAGCTGAACCTATAGCCAGGCATGGCTATGTGTGACAATGGCCGTAACCTGGTGGTGGCTCTGAGGCAAGGTGAACTCACACACGTACCATGCTTGGCCCATGTGCTTAACCTCGTGATTCAACATTTTCTGAAAAGCTACCCGGAGCTGCCAGATCTGCTAGTGAAAGTACACCTGCTGTCTGCCCATTTTAGAAAGGCAGCTACAGCTTCAGCCACCCTTGCCGTGCTTCAGCAGCGTTTGCAGCTTCCAGCTCACTGGCTGGTGTGTGATGTCCCCTCGTGCTGGAACTCTACGCTGCATATGTTGGAAAGCAGAAGAGGGCAGTTGTTGACTACCAACATCATCAAGGCCGTCGATATTCAGTTCAGACTCCACACATAAGACCTCAGCAGTGGACATGGATGTCAGACATATGTACCATCCTCCAAAACTTTGAGGACTGCACCAAGATGTTGAGCGACTATGACGCCATAATTAGCATCACCATCCTGCTTCTCAGCATTCTGAAAACCTCTCTGTTCACAATTAAAGAGGATGCATTGCAGGCAGGGCACGAGGACATGGAGCAAGGAACCATACAGAGGGATTACACTCAGCCCAGCCTCATGTCTTCTCAATGTGGATTGGTAGGCAATGAGGAGGAGGAAGAACAGGAGCTACTTTCATGCGCTATAGACGGTACTACAAGCACAGCTGTCATACCGTCTGTTCAGCGTGGATGACCTGAGGACAGGGAGGAGGAGGACAGCATGGTTAACCATCCTGTTGGTGAGGACACGGAAGTCTGGCCTGTTATCAGTCTGGCACGCATGGCTAACTTTATGTTGCGCTGCTTTTCATGTGACCTGTTATGTTGGGCTGGTGGTTAGGAGCACTAGAAATGACCAGATGAGCAAACTAGCAATACAGGACGAGCTCTGGGAAGTGGGAGCTCTGCTGACCGCAACCCCTAATCCTATCACAACAACTAGAAATAGCCGTGGAGCGTTCATGACTCTGCCTAGATGCCTCTTCACAGCCTAAGAGCTAACTACCCCTAAAGATAGAAAATACAGCCTACCTTGCCTCAGAGAAATTCCCCAAAGAAATAGGCAGCCCCCACATATATTGACTGTGAGTTAAGATGGAAGTCACAAACACAGGAATGAAATAGGTTTCAGCATAGGAGGCCAGACTTAACCCCTTCACCCCCAAGGGTGGTTTGCACGTTAATGACCAGGCCAATTTTTACAATTCTGACCACTGTCCCTTTATGAGGTTATAACTCTGGAACGCTTCAACGGATCTTGGAGACTCTGACACTGTTTTCTTGTGACATATTGTACTTCATGATAGTGGTAAAATTTTTTGATATAACTTGTGTTTATTTGTTAAAAAAAGGATATTTGGCGAAAATTTTGAAAATTTTGCAATTTTCCAACTTTGAATTTTTATGCCCTTAAATCACAGACATATGTCACACAAAATACTTAATGAGTAACATTTCCCACATGTCTACTTTACATCAGCACAATTTTGGAACCAAATTTTTTTTTTGTTATTGAGTTATAAGGGTTAAAAATTGACCAGCAATTTCTCATTTTTACAACACCATTTTTTTTCAGGGACCACATCTCATTTGAAGTCATTTTGAGGGGTCTATATGACAGAAAATACCCAAGTGTGACACCATTCTAAAAACTGCACCCCTCAAGGTGCTCAAAACCACATTCAAGAAATTTATTAACCCTTCAGGTGTTTCACAGGAATTTTTGGAATGTTTGAAAAAAAGTTAAATGTTCATTTTTATTTACACAAAATTTATTTCAGCTCCAATTTGTTTTATTTTACCAAGGGTAACAGGAGAAAATGGACCCCAAAAGTTGTTGTACAATTTGTCCTGAGTACGCTAATACCCCATATGTGGGGGTAAACCACTGTTTGGGTGCATGGCAGAGCTCGGAAGGAAAGGAGCGCCATTTGACTTTTCAATGCAAAATTGACTGGAATTGACATGGGACGCCATGTTGCGTTTGGAGAGCCCCTGATGTGCCTAAACATTGAAACCCCCCACAACTGACACCATTTTGGAAAGTAGACCCCCTAAGAAACTTATCTAGATGTGTGGTGAGCACTTTGACCCAACAAGTGCTTCACAGAAGTTTATAATGCAGAGCCGTAAAAATAAAAAATCATATTTTTTCACAAAAATGATCTTTTCGCCCCCATTTTTTTATTTTCCCAAGGGTAAGAGAAGAAATTAGACCACAAAAGTTGTTGTGCAATTTATCCTGAGTACGACAATACCCCATATGTGTGGGTAAACCACTGTTTGGGCGCATAGCAGAGCTCGGAAGGGAAGGAGCGCTATTTTACTTTTCAATGCAAAATTGACTGGAATTAAGATGGGACGCCATGTTGCGTTTGGAGAGCCCCTGATGTGCCTAAACATTAAAACCGCTCACAAGTTACACCATTTTGGAAAGTAGACCCCATAAGGAACTTATCTAGATGTGTTTTGAGAGCTTTGAACCCCCAAGTGTTTCACTACAGTTTATAACGCAGAGCCGTGAAAATAAAAATTCCTCTTTTTTTTCACAGAAATGATTTTTTAGCCCCCAGCTTTGTATTTTTACAAGGGTAACATAATAAATTGGACCCAAAAGTTGTTGTCCAATTTGTCCTGAGTACGCTGATACCCCATATGTGGGGGGGAAGCACTGTTTGGGCGCATGGCAGAGCTCGGAAGGGAAGGAGCGCCATTTGGAATGCAGACTTAAATGGATTGGTCTGCAGGCGTCACGTTGCATTTGCAGAGCCCCTGATGTACCCAAACAGTAGAAACCCCCCACAATTGACCCCAAATTGGAAACTAGACCTCCCAAGGAACTTATCTAGATGTGTTGTGAGAGCTTTGAACCCCCAAGTGTTTCACTACAGTTTATAACGCAGAGCCGTGAAAATAAAAAAAAAATTTTTTTCACAAAAATGATTTTTTAGCCCCCAGTTTTGTATTTTCACAAGGGTAACAGGAAAAATTGGACCCCAAAAGTTGTTGTCCAATTTGTCCTGTGTACACTGATACCCCATATCTGGGGGTAAACAACTGTTTGGGCGCATGGCAGAGCTCTGAAGGGAAGGAGCGCCGTTTGGAATGCAGACTTAGATGGATTGGTCTGCAGGCGTCACGTTGCATTTGCAGAGCCCCTGATGTACCTAAACAGTAGAAACCCCCCACAAGTGACCCCATATTGGAAATTAGACCCCCCAAGGAACTTATCTAGATGTGTTGTGAAAACTTTGAACCCCCAAGTGTTTCACTACAGTTTACAACGCAGAGCCGTGAAAATAAAAAATCTTTTTTTCCCACAAAACTTATTTTTTAGCCCCCAGTTTTGTATTTTCCCAAGGGTAACAGGAGAAATTGGACCCCAAAAGATGTTGTCCAATTTGTCCTGAGTACGCCGATACCCCATATATTGGGGTAAACCCCTGTTTGGGTACACGGGAGAGCTCTGAAGGGAAGGAGCACTGTTTTACTTTTTCAACGCAGAATTGTCTGGAATTGAGATCGGATGCCATGTCCCGTTTGGAGAGCCCCTGATGTGCCTGAACAGTGGAAACCCCCCAATTATAACTGAAACCCTAATCCAAACACACCCCTTACCCTAATCCAAACGGTAACCCTAACCACACCCCTAACCCTGACACACCCCTAACCCTAATCCCAACCCTATTCCCAACCGTAAATGTAATCCAAACCCTAACCCTAACTTTAGCCCCAACCCTAACTGTAGCCTTAACCCTAGCCCTAACCCTAGCCCTAACCCTAGCCCTAACCCTAGCAATAACCCTAACCCTAGCCCTAACCCTAGCCCTAACCCTAGCAATAACCCTAGCCCTAGCAATAACCCTAGCCCTAACCCTAGCCCTAACCCTAGCAATAACCCTAGCCCTAACCCTAGCCCTAACCCTAACCCTAGCAATAACCCTAGCCCTAACCCTAGCCCTAACCCTAACCCTAGCCCTAACCCTAACCCTAGCCCTAACCCTAATGTAAAAATGGAAATAAATACATTTTGTTTTATTTTTTTATTTTTCCCTAACTAAGGGGGTGATGAAGGGGGGTTTGATTTATTTTTATAGTGGGTTATTTAGCGGATTTTTATGATTGGCAGCCGTCACACACTGAAAGACGCTTTTTATTGCAAAAAATATTTTTTGCGTTACCACATTTTGAAAGCTATAATTTTTCCATATTTGAGTCCACAGAGTCATGTGAGGTCTTGTTTTTTGCGGGACGAGTTGACGTTTTTATTGGTAACATTTTCGGGCACATGACATTTTTTGATCGCATTTTATTCCGATTTTTGTGAGGCAGAATGATCAAAAACCAGCTATTCATGAATTTCTTTTGGGGGAGGCGTTTATACCGTTCCGCGTTTGGTAAAATTGATGAAGCAGTTTTATTCTTCGGGTCAGTACGATTACAGCGATGCCTCATTTATATCTTTTTTTTATGTTTTGGCGCTTTTATACGATTTTATTATACGCTTTTATATATATATAAAAGCTATTTTATAGAAAAAATAATTATTTTGGTATCGCTTTATTCTCAGGACTATAACTTTTTTATTTTTTTGCTGATGATGCTGTATTGCAGCTCGTTTTTTGCGGGATAAGATGATGTTTTCAGCGGTACCATGGTTATTTATATCTGCCTTTTTGATCGCGTGTTATTCTACTTTTTGTTTAGTGGTATGGTAATAAAGCGTTGTTTTTTGCCTCGTTTTTTTTTTTTTCTCACGGTGTTTACTGAAGGGGTTAACTAGTGGGACAGTTTTATAGGTTGGGTCGTTACGGACGCGGCGATACTAAATATGTGTACTTTTATTGTTTTTTTTTATTATTTAGATAAAGAAATGTATTTATGGGAATAATATATTTTTTTTCTTTATTTAGGAATTTATTTTTTATTTATTTTTTTACACATGTGGAAAAAAATTTTTTTTACTTTTTTACTTTGTCCCAGGGGGGGACATTACAGATCGGTGATCTTACAGTGTGCACAGCACTCTGTCAGATCGGCGATCTGCTGTGCAGGGCTGCAGGCTTACCAGAGCCTGCTCTGAGCAGGCACTCGGTAAGCCACCTCCCTCCCTGCAGGACCCGGATGCCGCGGCCATCTTGGATCCGGGACCTGCAGCGAGGAGGGAGGTAGGAGACCCTCAGAGCAACGCGATGACATCGCGTTGCTGCGGGGGTCTCAGGGAAGCCCGCAGGGAGCCCCCTCCCTGCGCGATGCTTCCCTATACCGCCGGTACACCGCGATCATGTTTGATCGCGGTGTGCCGGGGGTTAATGTGCCGGGGGCGGTCCGTGACCACTCCTGGCACATAGTGCCAGATGTCAGCTGCGATATGCAGCTGACACCCGGCCGCGATCCGCCGCGCTCCCCCCATGAGCGTGGCCGATCGCGTATGACGTACTATCCCGTCGGTGGTCATACGGGCCCACCCCACCTCGACGGGATAGTACGTCAGATGTCAGAAAGGGGTTAACTAAACAGACTGAATATAGAAAAGGTATCTTTGTGGTCAGCATAAAAAACTAACAAAAAACCACGCAGAGTGTGCAAAAGAAACCACCGCACCGACTCACGGCACGGTGGTGCCACTCTGCATCCCAGAGCTTCCAGATAACAGGAATAAATCATAATAGCAAGCTGGACAAAAACACAGTGGTAACAAATAAGCTAGCAGGGACTTAGCTTTTGCTGAAGTAGACAGGTCATCTGAAAGATCCAAAAGAACTGAACCAGTACTAGGACATTGACAGCTGGCATCAAGTAATGATCTGAGTGGAGTTAAATAGAGCAGCCAGCCAAGGCCTGAACGAGATCAGCTGGAGAAGGAATCTCAGAACCAGCAGCTCCACTCACAGCCACCAGAGGGAGTCCATGAACAGAACTTGCCGAAGTACCATTCATAACCACAGGAGGGAGCTCGAGAACAGAATTCACAACAGT
Source organism: Ranitomeya variabilis (assembly GCF_051348905.1). Lineage (NCBI taxonomy): Eukaryota > Metazoa > Chordata > Amphibia > Anura > Dendrobatidae > Ranitomeya > Ranitomeya variabilis. The sequence goes on along the minus strand of NC_135233.1, from coordinate 771,990,998 downwards.
GACCCTCACATTGTAAAAATTTTGGGTGACACTCATTACTGGTTGGTGACACTTCTAGACCCACGCTACAAGGAGAACTTTCAATCTCTTCTGCCAGAGGCAGAGAGGTGTACTAAAATGTTGCAGTACCAGAGGGCCCTTGTAGCGAAATTCCCATGTAAAAACGCTGGCAGCAAAGAAAAAAGTACAATCCAGTTTAGGCAGGGGAACAATGGCAAAGTTCTGGGACAGTTTTTTCAGACACTTCCATCGTGAAGGTACAGAGGCAAGGGGTGCTGTCACAAGAAGTGCAATGTTTGGGAAGATGGTAAGGGAGTACCTTGCAGATCGTACACACGTCCTCCGTGATTCCTCTTTGCCTTTTAATTATTGGGTATCCAAGCTGGACACGTGGCATGAACTGGCTCTCTACGCCTTGGAGATCCTGGCCTGCCCTGCTGCTAGTATTCTGTCAGAGCGGGTTTTTAGTGCCGCTGGTGGAATTGTGACAGATAAGCGCATCCGCCTGTCAACTGAAAATGCTGACAGGCTGACTCTTATAAAAATGAACAAGGGCTGGATTGGGAAAGACTTCTGTACACTACCAAGTGAAAACAGCGAAACATAACCTCAAATACATTCTCTGTTTTTGGGGAGGTGTATTCTCATGCATGTCTTCACCACCACACATGGGTATACACTTCCAGATTTGGTCTGTTTGTTCTTATCCTCCTCCTCATCATCCAGAACCACTAGATATCCAGGGTGAACATGCTCTGTCCTGTTATAGGCCGGTGAATTTTGAGCAAGGGGGCTGTGATGGCACTATTTTATTTATTAAAAAAAGGACCCCACATTGGGGAATTGTTTGTCAGCTCATGCCCTCCATTACAAGTCTCAGAGACCCACACCCCTACATTGGGCCTACTTCTTAACTCTGTTTCCAGCAATGTTTCTTCCTTATCTCCAACGACATGACCTGGGTGAACGTATTCTGTAATTTTATAGGCCACAGAATTTTAAGCAAGGGGGGCTGTGATGGCAATAGTATATTTTTAAAAAAGGTACCCCCATTGATGAAACCACATCCTTGTTGGCAAAGACTTCATAACATTTGTGTACATTAAAGAGCTCACTTGAAAAGCTCCTTTTTGTGTTGGCTGGTTGCTCACATTGGACACAATACACTTCATATAAATTTGATATAGCAATGCTGTTAGTTTGGCTCAGTAGTTCATTACAAATATTTCTTTGTCAACTATATTAGTGTCTCTCCTTGAGTGCCATAACTTTGGCTGCCTCAAATGTACAAATGGCGAATATACAAATGGTGATTTGGAATCCAGATTAAAATACTGTATACCGAATGCATTCAGACAATCACATAGCTTCTTTTCTTGTAAAATATTTACAGATGTGACAGACAATGCTCATAGTGACAGAATCTTGAGAAATGTTTGTTTATTCACTTCTCAAACAGTTGTAAGCCTCTATATGTTTGCTGTTTGTCATTGTAAAACATTAATGTTTACTGAAACTCTGCCTGTGGTGGTTTGATCTAAATCCTTGTGGTTTTTTATTTTCTAGGGGTTTATGGCCCCTTTGTCTGATGACTTCATGATATCTCAGTTTCATACAACCTTGAAAGCTGGCCACTTGAAGGGCTGGGTGAAACTAGAGTTACTACATACTACATACTACTAAATCACTATATAAGACCAGAGAAACATGACTAAGACAGATGCCAAAACTAGGGTACCTGTACATGTACAGTGTGCTGATAACTGCTTAATTGGTGATGCCCATGCAGTGTAGGTAATCTCCCAGGGGTTCTCTGTCTTACTGTTACTTCTCTGATATTCCAGACGGATGATGTTTAAAAGCCTCTTGTGGATGATGTAAGTATACTGTATGTAGTTAATCTTTATATATACTTAGTCACTATATGTATTTAATCCTTATATGTACTTATTAACCTTTGTATGTTAACATGTACAAAAGTGTGCGCACTCACACTATTCAATCATACTATTCCTTGAATTCTGTAGTTTGCAATAAAATTGCATTTTATTGCAAGTTATAGCCTTATTTAAAGCCATATCTGAACCTTAATGTTAAAAACATGGCAAACAAAATTGCCAAATTCTCCTGTAAATAATTCTGCAAAGACGGAACCATAATACCATAAAAAAATACAAGTGGATTTTCATGGGCCCATCCAGTATGTGGGTTCCAAGGCATAATGGGGTGCATGTGACAATGCAGCAGGTCTGGCCTTGCTGCCAATGTGTAAAACAAAGGAGTAAGGGAGTACAAAATGCATATTGTAAAGTGATTTTCATGGGCCCATCCAGTATGTGGGTTCCAAGGCGTAATGGGGTGCATATGACTATGCAGCAGGGCTGGCCTTGCTGCCAATGTGTAAAACAAAGGAGTACGGGACTACAAAATGAATATTGTGAAGTGGATTTTCATGGGCCCATCCAGTATGTGGGTTTCAATGCATAAAGGGGTGCATATGACTATGCAGCAGAGCTGGCCTTGCTGCCAATGTGTTAAACGGAGTACGGGAGTAAAAAATGCATATTGTGAACTGGATTTTCATGGGCCCATCTAGTATGTGGGTTCCATGGCATAATGGGGTGCATATGACTATGCAGCAGGGCTGGCCTTGCTGCCATTGTTTAAAACAAATGATTACAGGAGTACAAAATGCATATTGTGAAGTGGATTTGTATGGGCCCATCCAGTATGTGGGTTCAAAGGCTTATTGGTGTGCATATGAATTGGTAGCAGGGCAGGCCTTGCATTCAATGCAACATTTTTTCAGGAGGCCCTCCTGGACATCTTATGAAAGTGGTATTGTGGTGCATCGTAATTCTTGGCAGCCCATCCACACACAGCATAGGCCTTCAGAAATGAAACAAGATGGGTCTGCTTATGTGTCACACACCACATGGCCAGCTAGGGTTGTTAAATGTTACAATGACATTTCCCAGTGAATGCATTTGTAGTGGTTGAAAGCAATGTTAAAGTTGAAAAACGCTTCAAAAAGCTGCATCTGAACTAAGCCTAAGTGGGGGAGGAAATTTTCGGTCTGGGGTTAATTATTTGGCCTTACAGGCAAGTCATTAACCTGCAAAGGATGTGCCTTAACATATTTCCCAGTAAAATTCATTTTGGTTTAGTTTAAGTGTGTTTTTTGTTGTAGTGGGAAAAATGGCATGAATCTCGGAAAAAAATGTTTACAACTGTGAACTAGGAGTCAGGAATGCTACCAGGGGCGATCCCCATGATGTCCCTGTGTCATTTGAGCAGTATTTCCATCATTTTCAGATGTTTTTAGACCTTAAAAGGACCCCCGGGGGATTGCGGTAAAATTCTCGGGTCTCCCATAGACTTACATTGGGCTCGTTGTTCTGGCCGAGTACCCGAGTATATCAATCTGCTCGACCCGAGCAACGAGCACCCGAGTATTTTAGTGCTCGCTCATCACTAGTAGACACCTGTGATGCTAGTTAGTGGACACACCTTGATTTAACATGTCCCTTTCGTCACATTATTTTCAGGGGTACCATCATTTCTGTCCAGGCCTGTTTCATGAGTTTATTTTTTGTTTTAAATTCTATGGAAGCATGGTTGAAAAGCAATGTCTGACTTTCATTTATTCATTTCATTTGCTACTTTTGTAAAATTCAAGTTATTTCTGTAACCATTGTGGGTTTTTCTGTCATTAAACGAGGGGTAACAACAATTTTGACCATGTATGTATACATAGAGCATTTTATATAGAGCATGTATCATTACTCATATTATTATTCTGTGTTAGGCTAAAACATGAAGAAGTGTGTGGAGCATATTTATGCATTGATGTTCCGCAATGTCCAAGTGCAGACCCAAAAATCAACATCAGGCTCCCAGATACAAGCTTACAAAGACCGTGAGAAGGGCAACACAATAAAAAACATTATAATAATAGAATATATAGAGATTCACAGTAGAATTTTAACCATTGCACAATGTACAAAGGTTTCTGAAAATTACCTACGGGGTCTGTATCATACACACTAAATAAGACCATGATGGTGGCCTCGCAATACATTTATACATTTTGCAGTTATTATAATTGCTAGAGATAGAGAGTACAAGTTTTACCATTGCAAAATGTACAAAGGTCTCCAAAAATTACCCAAGGTGTCTGTATCATACATGCCAAAAGAGATCGTGATGGGGACCTCACAATAAATTTTGCAGTTATTATAATTGCTAGAAATAAAGAGTACAAGTTTCACCATTGCACAATGCACAAAGGTCTCCAAAAATTACCCAAAAGAAACCAGAGACAAGATGATGGTGACCTTACAATAAATTTAGCAGTTATTATAATTGCTAGAAATAAGGAGTACAAGTTTCACCATTGCATAATGTACAAAAGTTTACAAATTTAATATATTACCCTCGTGGGGTATACAAATATGACCACAACATACTTGTAGTAGAAGCAGAAGGAGTATGACATGATTTCCATAGCAAAATGGTTTTGGATGGTAAGGGAAGGACATTAAGGCAACTTCCAAAAAAGAACATTTGGGCTGCATTTATGTTTGGTTGCTGTTATCCATAGGGCTTACAAAATCAGATGAAATCCAGTCCTCTTTCAATATTAGAAGAGTCAACCTGTCTGCATTTTCTGTTGACAGGAGTGTGCGTCTATTCGTTATGATTGCACCAACCGAACTAAAAACCTGCTCAGACAACATACTTGCAGCAGGGCATGGCAGCACCGCCAAGGCTTACAAGGAGAGGTAGGGCAATGTGTGCAGCTTGGAAAACCAATAGTTAAAGGGCAATGAAGAATCAGGAAGGAGGCAGGTTTGGTCTCTTAAGTAGTCCTTCACCATGTTGGTCAACTTCTCCCTCTTTGTCATAATTACACCCACACATAGCCCTTTCTGTTGTGACGGTTTCATGAAAATGACCTAGTTGGTGGACATCTTTCCCCCCTTGAGCTGCACCTGGTGTGCGTGTCCATCCCCTGTAATCCATGTGGGTGAAAATAGCCGGTACCACTGCCAGCAGCATTGTCTGAGTGTAATCTTTTCAGCAACTCTTCAACAACGGCCCTCTGGCATGCATGCCCTGAAAAGGGCATGACTGCCTCAGACATGAGAGAAGGAAATTTCTTCTTGTACTGTGAGTCAAGAAAGGTGCACAACCAGTATTTCAGGGTGGACAAAATGTATTTCATGGGAGAGTTTTGGGAAAGGCATCTGGATATGAACTGTGTCATGTGTGGCAGACTACAAAGAGTCAAATGTTCAGTGTCCCCGCAGGACAAATACTAACCATCCTCTCCTTCTCAGGACACATCGCCTTCTCTTCATCCTCTTCAAGCCATCCATGCTGGACAGTCATGAAGCTGGGATTGGGAGTCCCCTTTGTAGCATAGACAAAAAAACTGCTGTTCCTCCTCATTGTCCTCCTCCTGTTCCTCACCATCACCCAATGTGGCATGAGACTATTGTGTGAGGCTGGGCTGTGTGGTATCAGCAACTGTAAAATCTTGCTCCAAAGCCACCTGTCCAGCATTCAAAGCTTTCTCTTTGAGATTCTGCAGCAAGCGTTTTAATAGACAAAGTAGCGGGATGGTTACGATAACAGCATCATCAGCGTCTTTTTGCAGTACTCAAAGTTTTGAAGAACCTCACATACAGTGGGTACGGAAAGTATTCATACCCCTTCAAAACATTTCACTCTTTGTTTCATTGCAGCCATTTGGCAAATTCATAAAAGTTCAATTTTTTCTCATTAATGTACACTCTGCACCCCATCTTTACTGAAAAAAACTGAACTGTAGTAATCTTTGCAAATTTATTAAAAAAGAAAAACTGAAATATCACATGGTTATAAGTATTCAGACCTGCTGCAGGTACCTGAGCATGTGACCCTTGATCTCCATTGAGTGATATTACCCTGGGCATGCTCAGTGTGCAAAGCAGGACTTAGTCCCAGAAAAGCCTACTCACCGCAGACCAGTGCAGGGTACAATAGCAGAGCCTGGAGTGGTAGCTGTAACCCTTTGCACAGTATCAGATTCAGTGAGACACTGGGACCGACGTCTCTGCTGAGCAGGCTCCACTGCGGCTGATGCAGAATGGGAGACCGCAGCAGACATGGTTTGAGATTCCCCCTGTGCAGCGTCTGGAACTCGACTCCTAACACAGACACAGCCAATGGGGCTACAGTGAGTGTGTATTATGGGATATCTATATATAGACCCTTGGTCTGCTGAAATCTTAACAGTTTGCTACTGTATCCTGCGTCATGATGGATCTTCACATGGAGAGCTTTTATTTGAACCTGGATTTAAGTATTAAGCTGTTTCTTGCCTGTGCATTTGCTTGGGAGCAACAAAGAAATAGAGAAGGACACGGCATAGGTGTTTTTGGAGACACCCCATTATTGAACTCCGGGAGAGCCGTGGAGCCTATCACACGCTTTATGGCGAGCTTAATGCCAACCCGGACAAGTTCCCGAAATATACCAGAATGTCTCAAGACTCTTTTTGGAATTTGCTTGGTCGTGTCCAAGGAGCCATCCGGAGACAGGACACCCAGCTCCGTAAATCGATTCCACCAGAGGAACGTCTCCTGGTCACATTAAGGTACGTAATAATTCTAAACAAATGGCAGTCATAATTATTGTTGGTCTGCCATGTATTATTTGTATTTTCCTTTATATCTTTAGCTAAACACCACCATAAATGGAATTGATTGTAATATTATTTTTTTATTTTATTTCAAATTTCTGGCAACCGGAGAGAGCTTATCATCCCTCCACTTTCAGTACAGGCTTGGAATTTCCACCCTGTCTGGAATAGATGCGGACACCTGCCGGGCTTTGTTGAATGTTCTCCGGGATGAATTTATACCCCTACCCAAGGAGGACATGTGGATGGAAATTGCAGAAAAATTCTGGAGTGTGTGTGATTTCCCCAACTGTTTGGGAGCAGTGGATGGAAAGAACATACGCATTATCAAACCCGCCAGAACTTGATCGGAGTACTTCAACTACAAAATATATTTTTCTGTTGTGCTCATGGCAATAGGAGATGCGGACTGTCGCTTCATCACCCTGGACATTGGAGCTTTTGGCCGTGGCAATGACTCACAGACTTTCAAGAACTCGATATGGGCAGACGTGTGTATGGCAAAAATTTTAATTTTCCACTGCCACGACCTCTCCCCAACACTCAAGGCCCACCGATGCCATTTGTTATGGTTGGGGATGAGGCCTTTCAGATGTGTGAAAACCTACTGAAGCCATATTCCAGTCGGGACTTGAACCACACTAAAATAATTTATAACTACAGACTGACCAGGGCCCGAAGAACAGTAGAGCGTATCTTTTGGGATTCCAGTCTCAAAATGGTGCATTCTTGGGACAGCCATTAATCTAAAAATGTAGACTGTCAATGAGGTGGTCAAAGCCTGTGTGGTTCTCCATAATTAAATAATGGCTAAGGAGCGACCCAACATTTAACTGGATGAACCAGTTGCAAACCCATTGCCAGATTACCAGCATCACCCGCTGTGTGCAACTATTGAAGTTGGCAACATACGTAAACAAGTTGCTGCCTATTTTGATTCTGATATTGAACATGTGGCATGGCAAGACAGTATTGTGTAAAATGTCCTGTTGGGTGTGGGTCTGTACCAGTTATGTTTTAAATGTTACTAATATTTTTTGTTAATAAACTTCGTGTTTTGATATCTTGACCAAATCTCCTATGTATTTCCTCTAAAAACCACTTAGGTTGATAGTGATAAGGTAGTTGACATCATTACATCCTGATTCTGTTCTGCAGTATCTATTGGACGCAGACTGAAGAGATGATGGAGGTATAATACAAAGCAGATCTACGCTCATCAAGTCAGGTGTCATAAATAATGAATTCATGATGAACAAATAACAGCCTCATGAATTCACTATTTCTGACACATGTCCAGGTGAGTATAGTTATGCCTTGTATGACAGTAGTGTAGCATCGGGTGGTTTAGTCAAACTCAATCTGACAGGTGGGCCCACCCCTATCAGAGTGTATCAAAGTGTGTAACCCCTCCTCCCCTCCCTGTCAGCCAGCTGTCCCTCCGCCTGGCTGTCAGCTTTTGATACAGTCTGATATTGTTAATTTGATACAGTGATTATTATCCCAGTATTTGTTTTATATTAGATTTTGATATTGTTAATTTGATACAGCGATTGCATTCTGTAATCAGGGCACTGTGTTTTATTACCAATGGTATGTCTCTATCAAAAGACTACTTGGTCATTATATGTTGTATTAAGTTTACTCTTATTTGCAAGTGCTGCTCAAGGAGCTGACTGAGATTAGTTGTCAATTCCCAACCGTGACCGGCTTACATATAACTCGTCAAACTCAATTGGGCACATTATGTATGTGGCCATATTACAACACCCGCAAGTATGAAGTGGTGTGTTTTATACGATTATAAAAAACCAAAGACACGATATTGTAAAAGTTTAAAAGATTTTATTGTAAATAAATACATCTCAAAGACATTTCAATACTATAAAAATTCTTACAGAGTATAAAAGCAAAAACATTAAACAGTACAATGATCATACATCAACTCACTTCTTACAAAATAAATAAATATTATCACAAGTACAATGAACAAACATCATTACACTTCTTACAAAATAAATAATATAGTGTTACAAGCCATGTACAGCATTTATCCAGTACATTCTTTACATCGTGAGCCACATGGTTTGTAGCATCGGAAGAGACCTTTTTTTAGGTAGCAGAGTTCCGCGTGTGGTACCTAATGACGGGGAATGTAAAGATTGAATTGTACGTGGCGTCGGAGCTAGCTTCTGCGGCGTAGATACAGAGTGTGTCTCACTGCTGGAAATTTTTAATTCATCTAAAAGCTTCCTAGTAGTGGGGTTACCCACAACTGTAGATGGTATATTTAGCTCGGCCATAGCTTGCATAAATGAATCCCAACCCGGCGGTAAATTTCTGCCGGTCAAAGCATGACTCTGCGTTGTACTACGTACCAAATCCAGTAAGTTAGACCCTGTTATTACGGATCCTTTGAAAATAAATTCAGCTTTATTATTCCAGGCTGTAACATTTTTATTCTGCAGTAACCTGTTTAGTAAAAATTCAGCATTCTTTCTATATCTTTGGTTTATATGGCTGACAATTTCAGCAACCTCTTGATTTTTATCAGAGTCGGTATTTGCCAATTGTTGCTGATCAGGATCAGGAGTGCTAACGAGATTTAAAGCCGTTACTTCTTTTGAGCTGTGCCTCGTATGTACCAAGTAGCGCTGTAGCACGGAGCTATACATTTTAATTTTCAAATCATCGGGAATGTCACGACGTTGTAAAATGGCACTAATTTCACCATTAAGGCGCCGAATAACACTGTCGCGTATGTTATCTGTAGTACTGGGCCTTAGTTTGTCTAGCTCCTGTTTGGGCACTAGATACATTTTCTCTGTATACTCCATTATTTTTCTGCGAGCAGGCTTGTTATTATTGGAATTGCAAAAGCTAAAAGAGGGCCGATAAACCCGCCGGCCTGCTTTAGTAGCCGCTTCTTTTTCTTTATGGACTGAGATCTGTCGCTCAGGGTTCTTATCGTTTTACGCCACTTCTTTAATATGCCTTTTTGCCGCTCTTTCAGAGGAATCCTGCCTTTTAAGATGTTTAAAGCAATCTCGCCTATGGCTGTAATTAAATCATTGCTTGCATTGCCCAAAATAGACTTTCGGACAGCGGGGGTTGCTTTCACCAGAGTTTTTAAGAGAGCCCAGTTACGACAGAGTCTCTCAGACATCTTTACATCACAACGCACACAGTGTAGAATGTCTGATACCGGGTAAAATTCACTTATTAGAAGTGTTTTTCTTTTGAACATAGACAGCAGGCAAAGCTGGTGGAAACAATCCGGTCCTTAAGCGCAGATCCTCAGGGGTATTAGCTCTCAAATCTACAAGCAAATACCCATAAGGCTCCCGCGTGGCATCCTCAAAAGCTTCTCGGAAAAAACGTGTTTTTCCGGGATACATCTGACGAGCTAGAGTTAAAATTTGTAATTTATCTCGGGGGTTATTAAAAAGCACCATGTACTTTGTGTTTAAATTTATTGTGCGGCTTTTCTTACCCTGACAAAATATGTTTTGTACCAGGTAGAAAATGCTGAGATTTCTGTGGTGCACATACTTGGTAAAGTCTTTTTCTATCTCACGATTTTCACTAGCACTCTCCATGAGATCATCAACAATAGCCAAATTCACCTTCTCCGGCGGGAATAATTCGTCATCTACGAATGTATTTGGCAGACCCTCCACAAATCTGGCGTTGGGAAAAGAGAGAGAGATTTCATCATATAGTTTCTGCCAACACGAATAAAACCAAACAATATTATCAGGTTTCTGAGAAAAATTAGTTTCAATATTATATAGCAGTTTTTTTACAAAATAGCTCTTTCCAGAATTAGATGGCCCTGCTAGAATGCATGAGAATGGGTGTTGCAGGCGTGTATCCATCACCACAATACGCGACTAATAGCCAAAAGGCAGGGTGGTAAAATTGTCAATTAGGCGCCGCTTTGTGTAAACGCACTTTTGTGTTTTGCGTAATGGCTTCGTTTCAATCTCACAACACTTTTTATTTCTCACAATGGATGGTTGCTGTACGACAATACGTTTCTGTGTATCTGTGTCAGAATTGCGCGGGTAGTCCAGAACTAGATCTTTTAGACTGTTGAAATTAATAGATTGAGAGTTACCGACATTTAGTGTTATCCCCTTAACTTTTAAGACAGTTTTACCGGTGTTGAGTTTGTATCCGTAAGTTTTGGGGCCCGCGGATACAAATTCTGTGATGTGTGTACTATCGGGTATTTCACTGGTCAGTTCCCCCAGGTAATCGCCTAAAGGTGGCTGCCACTCACCATCTCGCTGTACAAAAATAACTGAATCTGTGTCGTGATAAAGGCACCTCTCCTGCAGCCGGTCCAGCAGCGAATAGAGCTCTAACCGGGCATACGCTGTTGTAAAACACGCTATAAAAATGTTTGTGTTTTTGTTGAGTGTGTGGTGGCCTTTTGCGTATTTCCAGTTAATGGTTGTGGTGTCATCATCAAGGAAATGTAACATCGAGATGTCATAGTAAGGCAGGAACAAATATTTAAAAAGCTCATCTGGGTCCCTAACAATGCTGGTACATGATAGATTAGATCTCTGAGCAAACTTTCCCCATAAAGAATTTAAGAAAAGCTTGGAGATCTGTCTCTTAGCAAGATTGACAGCTATATTTTCAGGCCGTAATTGGACACCTTCTTTTTCAAGAAAGGAGTCAATGTACTGCCTTTTCTTGTCCTCATCAGTGCACCAGCTAGGGTAACCAGAGGCTTCCTGCTTATCCCTAAGATGTAATTTAATGTAGGGAGGAAACAGTTCATCAGTGGGTTTAGGAAAATGCCATATTTCATAGATGTGCGCGATCCGATGCCCTTTTTCTATCGCCATCTCGAGCTCTATAGTGCACCAGGTGCCTGTCAGGGCACGTTCTTCATCACTATGAGCACAAACACCTGCCTGGGAATTTACAGCGCAATTGTAGCAAAGGGGAAACATTAATTTTTTGTTGAGTTTTACCGGTAGAACTGGAAAAAATAAATCTCTCGGTGGGTAGACCTTGACTTTAGCAATGCCAAAGTATTTTCTAATGAATCCAAAATTGTCATAGATGATGTCTGGATGGCCTACAGGGTATGTTTTAGTTTTGTTTACAAAGGGGTACAGACTGGTGAAATCGTAGTAATGTAAAGTCTCCCCTTCTTCCAGATGGTGATAGAGCTTAATGGCGTTAGTTCGGCCGCCATAAAGCGCATCATGGGGGTCGAAAGGAACGGGGAATTCCATCTGGTGGAGAAATGTTTGAAGGTTAGAATCATTTTCAACCATTTCATTCCACGCATGCTCCCACATCACTCTTACTGTGTACCCGCAGCACTGTAAGTAACGCTTTTTAGCTAAACAGGTGTAATATAACTGGCCGTAGGACGTGTTTGTGACCTTATTCGTGTCATTTTCATTATAGCACACGGGGCAACCGTGGTAAAAACAACCCTGAAATTCAAAGGCTATGTGTTGGCCGTTAACATAGGCATAACCATCTAGAAAATATTTCCTGACTTGTTTTTCACCGCCTCTCAAAGCGTGCTGTATGTCGATGTTCTCGGAGTGGGCTTCATACATGAGCCACTGTATAGCGGGTGACGCGTAGCGCTTTTTTGCCTTGTGAAAATTATCACCTGGCAAAATGGCGATGGTCTTTTTTCGAAGAAATTTAAATCGGTACATTGCCATACACACCGAGGCCAGGGTGAGGAGCTGAAAAGGATCAACACATCTGCTCACTACAATCGTTTGCTTTTGACGCTTACAGTATTTTTTGACATTTTTCTGTGTCATTTGCATAATATGCTCTCTATAGATCTCGCAGGCGTGTCTCAGAATTTCAACATCTTGTTTGCAATAAGATTTTAGCTCAGCCTTGAAGTCAAAAGTTGTATTTACCTGTGTCGCATACCACTCCAGGAACTCTGACTTCTCACCAGGTGACATGTACTCTACCCCATAATATTTTACATCTGGTATGGGGCCTACATAATTTTGGTTTTCTCTGGTATTAAAAAAGTGGGGAAAATGGCCTTTGCCTCATGAAAAGCCCATGGCCTGTGGTAATTTACTGAGTTTCATGGGGATAAAATTTAGAGAGTCTATGAACCTTTAGACAGATCGGGTAGCGTCACACACAAGAGACGGCCACCTTGGGTTATCAACTGTACTTGTAGTTTTTCAGAAATCAGCTCCTTAACAATAAAGTATGAGTCGTATCTACCGCCATTGTGGGCAATAAATGTATGATCTGAAAATTTGCCGCTTGTATAGAACTGTACAAAGTCATGTGTACATGTATCACCCTCAAACTCCCAGGAGGGGTGACCATACAGCGTAGTAGCATAAATGTAATTCGGTATGTGCGTGCCTGTCTCCTGCATACATTCAAAATCATAAAAGATATAACAATCTGACTCATCCTGTGCTACATACTTCCGCATGTAACAAAGATGGGCATCGAATTTATTTATACGGCTGCGACATACAGGACAGCGCAAACCATTACATTTATGCTCAGTTTCGCTATTTCTGAGAACAAAACGGTTGCATTTATCACAAAATGTTTTAAGCCTGCAGAATGCTGGGTCGCCTACAGCCAATTGTGTGTCATAATCCAAGCACTCGCTCGAGCGGCAATAAACTCTGCAAACAGGGCACCTGGGCTGTTGGTCGGCACAGCTTTCTACACAATCCTCTCTCTGACAGGCTTTACAAAAATACTGACAGGAATGCTTGTTCTTGTGATGAAACACTGAATTGCATAGCTCACAAAAGTAATCAGCACCGATAAAACCCTTCATATTTTTGATACCGTAGTAGTGGTTATCATGGAACAATATGAATACGGTTTTACCATTAGCTGTATTGTCGCTCTGAAAGTAACGCCAATCACCCTGACTATAGTACAGTACTTTAATGGTGATCCTCAAATATTTTTCAAATGCCGGGATGTCGCTAAAACTCACTAATTGATCAACAGGGATGCCCAGTGCTGTGTGTATGTTTTTAGAGCGGCTCAGTAAAACACCATCAGCGAGATCTGTGTCGTCCATCAGGGCGCACACACTAGCAGCCAAACACAGATTTGTCATGTAATTGTTAAAATCATACAGCCATTGCCTCTTTTGTTTAATGATCCGACTGCTCGCTATAGATTTCAAGCACCTTTTTTGTTTTACACCACCGCATCCGTTTTTAATGATGGTGACGACTAGCTTTAGTGAATTGGATGATATGCATTCAGCGTTACTTTGAAGTGTGCTGGCAACGGCATTTAAAAAAGATTCAGAATTAAAATCTTCCCTGGTTTGTTTTGTAGTGAAAATAGGGTCTAAAGTATCGCCACCTTCAAACCTTAACTGTACAAAGTCGCCAGGTTCAATGTCCCTGATGATTCTATCCAGTAATGCCTGAATACCATCATGAACAATATTCACGCCCTCTTCAAATGATCGTACACGCTCCACATTTACAAATCTAAAATTATTTGTATGTATATGACCGTTGAAATTGTGGAGAGCCCTTTGATGATGATAGATGCGTTGTAAAAATACTGTATGATCGGGGTACAACACATCACCACAAGCGACAAAGCCAGCGTCTGAGGCTTGTGAATTTTGTGTAGATGCATGCAGGACATTTGCAGAGTTATCATGGCTATGTGAATGGTGATCTGACTCTTGTGACGATAACTGGGGAGTCTGTAGAGCTATTGCAGAACACGTGACACCACGACGTCTCCTAGCGCATAGCGCACGTTTAGCACTGGCCAACAATTTTAGAGTCCTCTTTATAACTCTAGCCCTATTATACCTGGGTAGTGTTGGTTTAGGTGGTTTATGCAGGCCGTAGCCGACCATATCCAGTCATAATGGGCTAGCTGCAGATGTTGTCTCCCCATCCAGCTGCAGATTCCGGAGTGCATATAGTTCAGCCTTATTAGCATGTGTTGGGATTAGTGTTGTTAATAATTTTTCAAAAGTATCACAAAAAACATTATTTTGGGGACCCAGAGTTTGTAGCGTAAGTAGCGGCTGAACTGTTCCTGAAACACAGTAATTTCAGCGGTGCCCCAGCCGATGGATTCATGCAGCAGATTTGTAGATGCTGCCTGAATGCTTGGCTTTTTACACACCTTAACAGCCGATGGTAACGACCTCTTTAACAGGTTTCTTAACATTAACAGAGTTAGATACACAGACATGAGATGTGCCACCCAAATTAGAGGCTCCTGAGGGGCAGGCCCCAGAGGAATTATCCGGTACAGTTGGACATGCCGCTGGCGGTTGCATAGTGTGTGCCATACGTATAATGAGCGGTTCTACGGATGATTGCTTACCATCAGCGAGCTGATCAATCGTGCGATCAAGCGCTTCACCAGCCATCGGAGCTGTGGTTCCCACGGCGCTGGATGTGGTTGGTGGCTCTGTAATATGCTTTGTTTTCCGCTTATGTTTTCGGGGTGCCTCTACCACTTCTGGGCATAGTCGCGGTGGGTCGTTCACACGGCTGGTCGATGGCTGTCCAGCACTTGAATGGAGTATTTCACAATGGTCCGCTGGTACAGGGTTTCCTGCGCCCTGCACCACACAGATCGGTGATACCGGGGGTGTTCTAACAACTCCATTAGCCGACTGTATTGCCGTCCACACTGGTACTGCGCCATTCTCGGAGAGCTGTAGTGGCTGTAGAGGTGCTGGAGGTGTTTTTCTCATGACTTTGCTTTTAGCTGCAGGAAAGATTATACATGTGTCAGATATGTGCGAGACCGCCGCATGTCGCTGCGCTTAGCTGCGGGAAAGATTATACATGTGTCAGATATGTGCGAGACCGCCGCATGTCGCTGTGCTTAGCTGCAGGAAAGATTATACATGTGTCAGATATGTGCGAGACCGCCGCATGTCGCTGCGCTTAGCTGCAGGAAAGATTATACATGTGTCAGATATGTGTGGAACCAGGATCTCATTGGAGAAGCACTTGTATCATTGATTATACAGAGACTGTGCATGTATATCAAAATATACACTTACGGACTAGCGATGTGGGGTGGATGATTGCCGTGGCGGCTTCTGGAGCTTCTGTGGGGTTCTCCATTAGCAGGTGTATATTCTCTTTTGTGAAAATTCTTCTAGGCTTCAGTTTACAAGCTATAAATAAAGATATAGGACTTAGTAGAGGCGTGGTGGATTTTCTCAGAGCGGTTGTGCAAAAACGCGTTTTCATACGATTGCTACCTTTTCCTTTCTTGCTCGCTGGCCCTCGCGGTTTTTTAGGGGTTCTAGAAACAGGGCTGTTTCTCGGTGTGGGGGCCTGGTACAACAGGTCTTCAACGGACATCTGATTGTGTTCCGAGGTAATTGGTTCTGGAATCAGGTCAATATCTGTAAAGAATTAATATATATTTACACATCTAAATACTTAAAAGATATTCAGGTTGACATCTGTAAAGAATTAATATATATTTACATGTCTAAATACTTAAAAGATATATATATATACACACAGACACACAACGCACCTATGATGTCTTGCGCCAAATCCCACACCGCTGCGTCAGCTTCATTTGTGTTACTATACTCAGCTCCAGCTGTATCACACTCCAGAGCAGGCACGCTGAAGCTGTTTAAAAAATCATTGGGGATGGTCCTGATAAATTCATCTTAAACAAGAAAGAATATAACAATATAAAAATAATATACAAAACAGCCCTTACTTAGAATGGCACACTAACAGATGCATTTATAGAAAGCTTGAAACATACCTAATAGCGAATCCTCAACTTGGTCGGAAAAATCCAAAAAATTTTGGGATTCCATCTAAAATAAATTATCTGTGTAAATTTTTGTGCTATCTATATTAATTTTACACCATAAATACGGATTATACATTAACTATATTATACAGCGCAACTAAATTTGCGCCTGCTGCATAAATATGTTTATACTAAGCAAAACATAGGTAACACGGCTAAGTCTTTCTAAATTAATTTTACACCATAAATACTGGTTATGCCGTAAAACTATATTATACAGCGCAACTAAATTAGCGCCTACTGCATAAATATGTTTATACTAAGCAAAATATAGGTAATACGGATAAGCCTTTCTAAATTAATTTTACACCATAAATACGGGTTATGCCGTAAAACTATATTATACAGCGCAACTAAATTAGCGCCTACTGCATAAATATGTCTGTCATGCAAAACATATGTAATAAGTAAGCGGTGAATACGCTAGTTAGGATGTATTAACAGCTATTAACTACTGTATTACACAAATTATGTCATAATAAATATACGGTTAAATTATTAAAACATATAATGCCGCTAACCATCAATATAATACTAACTTATTAAAACAAATAACAACTTTAATTATGGTTTTAGCTATACATCTAATATATAAAGCTGAATGTGTGTGTGTGTGTATGTATGTATGTATGTATGTATGTCCGGGATTGGCATCTGAACCGTAGCAGCTACAGCCACAAAATTTTGCACAGTCACACGTCTGGACCCCGAGAGCGTCATAGGCTATGTTGTGAGGTGAAATTTTAACCCCGCGCTTTCCAATTCACCAAACAATTTTGCCCCTATCTACATAATGGGGAAAAAGTGAAAGGAAAAGTGTTGGAGGCGTCGCAGCTACAGGCACAAAATTTTGCACAGTCACACGTCTGGACCCTGAGAGCGTCAAAGCTATATTGTGAGGTGAAATTTTAACCCCGCGCTTTCCAAGTCACCAAACAATTTTGCCCCTATCTACATAATGGGGAAAAAATGAAAGGAAAAGTGTTGGAGGCAAATTAACAGCTGCCAGATGTGAACAAGGGGGACTTAAAGAATGACAGCGATGGCACCAAAGAGTATATACTGTACAGTTGCTAAGGTGGGGCCCCAACATGGGATAATCACACCACCACGGGGATATGAACACACACACAAAATGCGCCACACACTACCACGTGCTCGAACACATATACCACCCTCAGTGCACATTTCACCACACATACACCAACCTCGCCACATAAAAGTAGAAACACAAAAGTCGCCGCTCAAAACTCGCCACGCGCAAAACTCTCCACATGCAAAACTCGCCACACGTGCAAAACTCGCCACACGCAAAACTTGCACACGCAGAAAAATTGCCACACGCAGAAAAATTGCCACATGCACAAAAGTTGCAACACATGCAAAAGTTGCCTCACACAAAACTTGCACATACTCAAAAGGCACCACACATAAGACTCGCCACGCGCAAAACTCGCCATGCGCAAAACTTGCTGCACACAACTTGCTACACTAACCTGTCACATGCAACTCGACACACAAAAAGTTGCTACACGCATGTCGCCACACAAAACTCATCTCACAAAAGTCCCTACATGCATGTCGCCACACGCAACTCAACACACACAACTTGACACACGAAACTCGCCCTAAAACACACACAAGTCTGGTATCCTTCAAAAATAAAAATCTGATTAATAAGCAGACAAACTACAAGAGCAACAAATGTACCATATAGGAATCCGGCAGCTGTCAGTCACATGACCAGTCTATTATGTGTATGTGTGAGCTAATATATACTGCCAGGGGGTGGGCTTACTGTTGGCTGGGGATTTATCAGGCTGCCATTTTAGCTTACAAATACTGAGGTAAAAATACTGACCAAATAACGTGTGAACGAGGGCTAATACAGGAGGAGATGGCATACAGCTATATACTATATACAGGAGATGACACACAGGTATATACTATTTACAGGGGAGATGACACACAGGTATATACTATATACAGGAGGAGATGACACACAGATATATACTATATACAGGAGAGATGACACACAGGTATATACTATATAGAGGAGGAGATGACATACAGGTACATACTACATACAGGAGGAGATGACATACAGGTATATACTATATACAGGAGGAGATGACACACAGGTATATACTATATACAGGAGCAGATTACCTACAGGTATATAGTATATACAGGAGGAGATGACACAGGTATATGCTATGTATAGGAGGAGATGACATACAGGTATATACTATATACAGGAGATGACACACAGATATATACTATATATAGGTGAGATGACACACAGGTATATACTATATACAGGAGATTACATACAGGTATATCTAATATATAAAGCTGAATGTGTGTATGTATGTATGTGTGTATGTCCGGGATTGGCATCTGTACCGTCGCAGCTACAGCCACAAAATTTTGCACAGTCACACGTCTGGACCCCGAGAGCGTCATAGGCTATGTTGTGAGGTGAAATTTTAACCCCGCGCGTTCCAATTCACCAAACAATTTTGCTCCTATCTACATAATGGGGAAAAAGTGAAGGGAAAAGTGTTGGAGGAAAATTGACAGCTGCCAGATGTGAACAATGAGGACTTAAAGAATGAGAGCGATGGCGACAAAGAGTATATACCGTACAGTTGCTAAGGTGGGGCCCCGACATGGGATACTCACCACACACGGGGATATGAACACAAACACAAAATGCGCCACACACTACCACGTGCTTGAACACATATACCACCCTCAGCACACATTTCACCACACACACACACCAACCTCGCCACATAAAAGTCGAAACACAAAAGTCACCACTCAAAACTCGCTACATGCAAAACTCGCCATATGCAAAACTAGGCTCACGCAAAACTCGCCACACGTGCAAAACTCACCTCATGGAAAACTCACCTCATGCAAAACTTGCACACACAGAAAAATTGCCACATGTACAAAAGTTGCACCACATGCAAAAGTTGCCTCACACAAAACTTGCACATACTCAAAATGCACCACACATAAAACTCGCCACGCGCAAAACTCGCCATGCACAAATCTTGCTGCACACAACTTGCTACACTAACCTGTCACATGCAACTCAACACACAAAATGTTGCTACACGCATGTCGCCACACAAAACTCATCTCACAAAAGTCGCTACATGCATGTCGCCACACGCAACTCAACACACACAACTTGACACATAAAACTCGCCCTAAAACACACACAAGTCTGGTATTGTCCTTCAAAAATAAAAATCTGATTAATAAGCAAACTACAAGAGCAACAAATGTACCATATAGGAAATACGGCAGCTGTCAGTCACATGACCTGTCTATTATGTGTATGTGTGAGCTAATATATACTGCCAGGGGGGAGGGCTTCCTGTTGGCTGGGGATTTATCAGGCTGCCAATAGCAACCAATCACAGCTCAGCTTCTATTTTGCTACAGTTAATTAACCTGAGCTCTGATTGGTTAATATAGGCAACAAAGACATTCTCAGTATAACAAAGCTAATATATGTTGTGAAATGCTTCTATTTGCTTAGTTTTTGCCTTTTAATAATTACATTTCTATCTATTTGTTTTGTGGTTTTTGTGTGCAGAATAAATTTTTGTTAACACATTCTATTTTGCTAACAGCAGTCATTAACCCGGGCGAAGCCGGGTAGTACAGCTAGTAGTTAAATATAATTAAGCATTTGAAATAATAAGGCAAAATAGAATAATGCGGCGCTCTGTATATACTTACATTTAGAATAGCTCAGAGATTAACCTGGTCTGCCTTTTGCTGGCTGTGTACTGCAGTGGTACATTCAGCTGAATTTATCCTGAGTGTCAGAAAACAAGTCAACTGTTAACACCCAGAAACACACCCAGTTACGCCCCGCCACACACCTTCTGTTAACACCCAGAACACACCCATACAGACAATTATTGCTTGTATTAACTCAAGCATGATATAGTCGGATTAAAACCGGAAATTTTATACAGCTGAATTTCTGAAAGAGGCCTGCGGTTGTTGATTATCGAGACACAATCATTTATTCAATCATGACGTCTAAATCGTATGATGACATATTAGAAAAACAATATTTTACACCTAAAGCCCCAAGGTCATTCTGCAGAATTGACAAATTATTTAGAGAGACAAGAGACCGCGGAATAAAGAAATCTGATGTGACTGGCTGGTTGAATAAACAAGATGCCTACACTCTACACAAACCTGTTAGAAAACGCTTTTTGACAAATAAAATTTACGTCTCGGACATTGATGCGCAGTGGCAAGCGGATCTCGTAAGTTTAATTGACTATTCAAGGGAAAATGATAATGTCAAATACATCCTTACGGTGATTGATACTCTATCGAGATACGCATGGTGCGTGGCCTTATCAAACAAGACCGGTGAAAGTGTAGCCAGATCGTTCGAATTAATATTTCAAAATGATAAGCGCATACCGAAGAAATTGCAGATGGATCGCGGCAAAGAATTTATAAATTCACAACTCAAGCAACTATGTAATATGCATAATATTCAACACTTTTTTACCAACAATGATGTGAAGGCAGCTATGGTAGAGCGCTTTAATCCAACATTAAAAACCCGTATGTGGCGCTATCTTACGAAGCATAATACCTTTAGGTATATTGATATTTTACTGGATTTGGTGCATAGCTACAATCATACTTATCATTCTACCATACACTGTAGTCCCGCTGAAGTGAGTTCGCAAAACGCGATGCAAATCTGGCGCAATATTTACAGTTCTGCTATTACTAATAAACCGATTAAACCGTCTTTAAAGGTTGGAGATCATGTCAGAATATCGCGCTATAAGGGAACATTCTGTAAGAGCTATGAGAAAACGTACAGCGAAGAGATTTTTTTAATTACCAGTGTCTCCAATAAATTTCATAAACCTCTTTATAAAATTAGTGATTTAGCCGGTGAAGCTGTAGAGGGGTCATTTTATAAGGATGAGCTGCAAAAAATACCTATGGATGAGAATCGTGTCTACAGAGTAGAAAAGATTTTGAGAAAAAAACGTGTCGGTGGTGTGAGTCACTGCTTTGTCAAATGGCTGGGGCACCCCGAAAAATTCAATAGTTGGATCCCGGCTTCGGAGTTGACAGATATATAGCCATGGAAGCTGGTTCGTTTTTTGTCACATTACCCAGCAATTCCTCAATCAAAATCTACCCCGAAAACACCATATCGAGCTACAATACCAAGTTAGCGAGGGCCGTTCAACTTTCAGCCGCTTATGAAGTGGCGCTAACGGAAATACAGTACCCCCATACATGGAACACATTTGAGGCTTTTGAAGGGAACTTCTACGCAGCTAAACACAACGATCCATTAGAACATTATCACATAAAATCAGGATTTTACTCGATCATTCATAAGCTGGTTGGCGCGGTCAATGCCCGAATAGAAGCGCTGAATTTATCCACGCCGGCCTACAGAATACGGTATGATGAGCTACGCCGAGAGGTGATCCTGCCCGACCCAGCCCCTATACAGTTTGCTCTGGGTACTAAGCTAAAATTTATTTTCGGCCTACAGACCGTTGATGACTCCCCCGTTGCTTTAAAGCCGTGGAATCGCCGCTTTTACCCCGATTCAAAGGCTGGCTTTTATTCGCTTTTTGTATACACTGATATAATTCAGCATCAGCTTGTAGGGGACAGTTACGTTCAACTGTTACGTACCGTAGAAGTTAGCGGCGATGATAATGATATTGTCACGGTGAGCTACTTGCGGCCCGATTACATACCGCTGTGCAAACAATACTTTGACTCCATAAACATTACAGTCATGTCGGACCAGGGTACGCCGGTTAAATTCAGATACGGAAAGTCATAGTGAGATTACATTTTAGACCTTGATAGTATTGACACGATAAAATGGTGTCTCAAAGGGTGTATGGAGATCCCGCTGTTTATGCCCGCTACTATACTGCCCAGTCGGGGCACAGGCTAGAGGGGTTCCGTGGGAGCGAGTACATGTATGGCTCTGGCCTGGCCGGGATATTTAAAGGCTTATTTCGCCACCCCGTGCCGCTTTTCAGAAAAGGCCTAGAATTAGTAAAACCACACATAAAGATGGCGGTCCGGAACATCGTGACGGACGCCGTCACGACCGCCTCAACGGCCCTTATGAAACGGATAAATACACAACCACAGCAAGACGGATCTGGGATAATTTATGTCGCTAAAAAAGCACAAAAAAGAAAGAGGCGCGCTTGCCCGCCTTTACCGCCGATTCTCATGAATAAAACTACCACCAAGAGACGCCCCCGTCAGAAACGAGTAAGACGCTCTGAGGACGACATCTTCTAAACAGTTATCATGGCTTTCCTGCATAACGCTTCTGTAGAGTGCGCAAAATCTGAACTGGATATTTTTGACGTACCCCCGACACAAACAAGTATAGAGAAATCTCTATTTGTAGAAGTACAGCCGGTTGCGGCTCTGTCAGACAATGGTCCGTTGGAATTTTTGATATCTGGGAGCGGCGATTATTATTATGATCTGAACAACACGCTGCTGTACATAAGCTGTCGCATCATGAAGCAAGATAATACGGCTATCGCCGATGGTGCACGTGTGGCTCTCATAAACTATCCTCTAGCCACCCTTTTTAACCAGGTCGATATTACTCTGGGAGATCGACTTATCTCACAATCAGACAATCTCTACAGCTATAGAGCGTACATAGAGACCCCTTTAAATTACAGCTTGCAGACGCTGTCATCACAATTTACAGCCGGTTTGTTCTATAAAGACACTGCGGGCCATCATAATGACCGGAGCTTGGATGGCGCAAATGCAGGGTTTATCAAAAGAGCCAATGCAGCTTCTCGCTCAAAGCCCATCGACCTCTTGGGGCCCATTTTTGGGGATATATTTAATCAACCAAAGTTAATATTGAATGGTCTTGACCTTAAGGTTAAGTTAACAAGAAATAAGGATGCTTTCTGCCTCATGTCCGCAGAAGCCGAGCCGCTGAAGGTGCAAATCTCGCAAGCAGCTCTCTATGTGAAAAGAGTGCAGGTATCTCCGGCTGTCCGAATCGGTCACAGCCAGGCCCTCCTATCCGCAACCACCAAGTACGCTATTGACCGAACATGCATGAAGGTGTACAGCATCGCCGCAGGGACACAGATGACGAACCACGAGAACCTCTTCCTAGGCCAGATACCAAAAACTGTTATATGGGGGTTTGTTGATAATGAGGCCTTCAGCGGTTCTTACTTGAAAAACCTCCTGCAATTCCACCACTACCACGTCAACCATGCTGCTTTATATCTGGACGGCCAGCAGATACCCGCGAAACCTTATAATCCTAATTTTAATGATGATTTAGCCATCAGAGAGTATATGGCGCTTGCCCATATATCTGGTAAGCAAAAGGCTGATTGTGCCATGGCGATAGATCGTGAAGAATTTATGGCTGGATTCACTCTATTTGCTTTTGATTTATGCCTGATCAAGAGCCTGGAGGCCATTTCTCGCTCATTAAAACAGGTAACCTACGTGCTGAAGTCCGCTTTACGCTAGCGACACCCCACACGATAAATATGATTGTTTTTGCAGTCAATCACACCATTCTGGAAATTAATAATAGGCGTGAGATCTTGTACGATTTTATTTAAGTAACGATTGACAGTCTGCAGCTTACAGCGATACTGAAGGCCGATAATTATACAGACCGCATATTCGCCTGTGTGTTTCCGTGTGATTTGCTTCCGGAAGAGAGAGTGACTCAGAGACCCGCGGCATATATCGTGAATACAGACCCGGCGAATCAAGCTGGACGCCACTGGGTATTAATTGTACTCTGCGATGATAAGACGGGCATATTTTTTGATAGTTATGGGTTTCGTGCGGACAATATTATCTTCCCACATGATTTTGTGGCATTCATGAACAAGAATTGTGACTCGTATTGTTATCAAAGTAACTTGGCACACACGTGATCAAGATGCTTGTGAAATTTAATAAAGAGAGTACATACAGACGTTTCGGTCAAAGACCTTCTTCAATGTACCTCTCTCAGAGAGTCTTATCTGGTGAGCAGACAGATGGGGTGAAAATGACCCCTTTGTGCGTCAGGAGGTGGTAATCACCGTCGCTGCGGTCACAGACCAGAGTCCGGTGCTAACGTGTCACGATCTTAGACGCGGCATCCACCGCTTGTCTCCGATGTGGTGGAGCCGCGTCTAAGATCGTGACATTGAGGTACATTGAAGAAGGTCTTTGACCGAAACGTCTGTATGTACTCTCTTTATTAAATTTCACAAGCATCTTGATCACGTGTGTGCCAAGTTACTTTACAATACTATAAGGTTTGGGCACCTACTTGAGCACCACCTCCAATAGTAGTGCCTACGGTTACCTCCCATATATCGTATTGTTATCAAGACGCCCAAATCCAAGATATGTATAGTCGTGTATGCGGACATTATTGCATATATGTACTGCACCATTTAGCGCTCGGGTTACCATTCAAGAAGCTTTTACAACATTTCACTTCTGACTTGCAAAGAAATGATAGAATCGTATCAGAGTTTGTGGCATCAAAATTAGCAACTTTAAAGAACCGTTATAACACCCGTCATCTTTTTCATCAAAAATGTATGTGTCTTTGTGCACAGTTGTATTGAGATTTAGCTAACATTGCAGAAGCATATCAGAGTTTGTGTCATCAAAATTAGCAACTTTAAAGAACCGTTATAACACTCGTCATCTTTTTCATCAAAAATGTATGTGTCTTTGTGCACAGTTGTATTGAGATTTAGCAAACATTGCAGAATCGTATCAGATGGACAGCTGGCTGCCAGCTTTGCACGGACATTATCTGTACAGGGTGTGGCGTCTCTCTGCTGAAAAATCATGCTGCCGGTGCTTCATTCTAAATGTGTAGTGGTCAGCTCCCCGAGCATCACATCGCCCCTGCTGTATGTTATTGTATATCATGCTGTAATCCACATACAATGTATTGTGTCTGCTACATACTTTAATAAAGTCTTTTAAAACTCATACAATGACTGTCATTTTTCATAATATTGAGAATTATACCATGGACATTATCTGTACAGGGTGGGGCGTCTCTGTGCTTGTGGCTATCTATTTTATCTGTTAACCAGTGTGATTGTGGTTAGCTGACAGTGCTTTGCATGGACATTATCTGTACAGGGTGGGGCGTTATCACACCTAACACAACCCCTGGACACGCTGAAAAATTATGTGTAGTGGTCAGCACTGTTTCTAAAATACATCTTACAGAACCAAGCTCACAAACAACTAGGATATAATTATATAACGGGCACAGTGTGTTATAAAACACAATTTTCTCATTGGTAATAAAACACACTGCCCTGATTACAGAATGCAATCGCTGTATCAAATTAACAATAGCAAAATCTAATATAAAACAAATACTGGGATAATAATCACTGTATCAAATTAACAATATCAGACTGTATCAAAAGCTGACAGCCAGGCAGAGGGACAGCTGGCTGACAGGGAGGGGAGGAGGGGTTACACACTTTGATACACTCTGATAGGGGCGGGCCCACCTGTCAGATTGAGTTTGACGAAACCACCCGATGCTACACTACTTATGACCTCCATCGTCTCTTCAGTTTGTGTGAAATAGATTACGTACACTGAAGGAAAAATGGAGGTTATACAATGCAGTTTTCTACTCACCAGGTCAAGTGTCATAAATAATGAGTTCAAGACGCAGAGTTTTGTGCATCATGAACTCACTATTTATGACACATGACCTGTTGAGTATAGTTCTGCTTTGTATTACCGCCATTTTCTCTTCAGTCTGCAACATAGATTAATCAGACTGAAGAGATTGTGGAGAAAATACAAGTTATATTTTTTTGCCACCTCATAGCTCTATACCAAACACACAAAGCTGCAGGGTTGTACTTAATGACTACTGGAGCTATGAGTTGGCACAAAAATATAGTGTGCGGCGCAGTGTTTTATTAGGCACACGGTGTGTGTTGCCGGCGGCGAAATACACAAATAACCAAACATTATTGGGGGCAAAAAACATTATTAATTATTTTTTAACAAAAAAAAATGTAACTGCGCCTGCTTGGGGTAGAGTGACGGAACTGGGGTGTGTGTAGCTGTGAGGCCTGGCTAAGTGTGGACGACGCAAGGGTGGCAGGAGAAAGGGCAATTAAAGTAGTGGGGTCTGGGAGTTCGGGGATGGGGCTTGACACATGAGAGGACTGAGACACACTGGAAGGGTGAGACAAACCTGACATTACAGACACATTGGGAGGTGATGGGGGAAGAATACAGATAGTAAGCTGCTTTTTATTTTTTGCCCTTTTGGGATCTACGTGGTCTGGGGAGCCTCGGTGGGCTAACTTGTTGCGGCCTGGTCATGGTGGGCGACCTTTCAGGGTACGGCTGCTGCATTCTACTCGTAGAGTGGACAGCCATGCCAGAGTCCATTGTGCTCATAGAGTAGACAACCATGCCAGGGTCCATTGTGCTCATAGAGCGGAAGGCCATGCCAGAGTCCTGCTGCATCGTGGTGGAGCGGAAGGCCATGCCAGGGTCCTGCTGGATCATGGTGGTGGTGGAGCGGAAGGCCATGCCAGGGTCCTGCTGCTGCATGGTGGTGGGGAAGGCCATGCCTGGGTCCTGCTGCATTGTGGTGGTGGTGGAGTGGAAGGCCATGCCAGGGTCCTGTTGCTTCATGGTGGTGGCAGTGGAGGAGGTCCAAGCAGGAGCAGCAGTTGTCATGGTGGTGGCGGTGGGCTGTCCAACAGCACTCTGCATGGTGGTGGTGCTGTAATGGTGTCCGGCAGTGCTTGGAATGGAGGTGGCCGTGCAGTGGTATGCAGCAAAGCTCGGCATTGAAGTCAAGTGTGACAGTGTTGGCACAGGTGTATATGCCATCACTGTCTGCTGAAAATACCGACTCTGCTGCATAGCCTGCATGACACTAATCTGGAGATCAGGAGTAAGGTATTCCAACATGCCCTTCTCTATTTGATTGAAAAAATGATGTGCTGGCCTCTGGAGGTTGGCTTTCACTTGGTCAAGGCTTTTGGTGTCTTCCTGGATAAGTGTATTCATTTGGTTTATGGCACTATCCAGTCGGTCACCCATCACCTTGAGTCCATCATGAAAGACCGAGCTCAAGTGCAAAAACTGACAGAGGCAGAGGACTGGGACAGGGGAACACCTGATGGACCAGCTTCCTGGTCTCCAGTCTGTGTGGCAGGCCCACTTGCTGCAGCGCTGCTGGAAGGCTGGGACGGGTCCGTGGCTGTTTTATGAAGGACTGCTCCAGAACCAGGGTCAAGAGTGCTGCTCCATGTGCTGTGAAAAAAGAAGAAAAAAACGCATTAATACAAAACATTTACAATAGTAAAGAGCCAACTCCTGTGGAATAGAAAAATACAGATTAGGCAAACCAACACAACCCATTACACCACAAAAAATACTTATGTTCTCTGGGCAAGGACCGTTCTCAAAAATGCAAGGATGCGGTGATATTTGTATTTGTGAATCCTTGCTCCAGAACTACTAGGAACCCAGCTCTCTTGATGAAGGTTCTTGTTGAAGCAATCCTTCATCGAATGCCAATGTGTTTTGACTTTGAGCACTGTTGAAAAATATAAATAATGGTTAGACAATGCACTTTTGACCGTGATCACACAACTGTGTGTGATGAGAGAAACTCCTGAGAGTTTCTCTCATCACACACAGTTGTGTGATCCCGGCCAAGGTCACTGCTGCAGCACACCGCATTGCAATACTTACAAAATGCATTTCAGACCTGAGTCGGGGTGTTGTCCTAGCCATCCCACATCGCTTTGGCCACCTCATTCTATAGCCACCGGATCGTCACGGTGTCCGAGTGCTGCGGAACCCAGGTGTCCCACAACGGGACTCGCTCATGGACCAGGGAGATTAGGAGGTCATTTTCAATGAGGTCCTCATCCTGTTCTGGAACCTAAAAAATAAATAAAGACATTAATGTTGGAGACATTCACATAAGGAAAAGAAAGAAAACAGAGACAGAAAACTGGCATGAATATTGAAAGTCAAGAAAAAAGGAGTCAAGAAGAAAAAGGTAAAGAAAGAGGAAAGTAAAGAAATGAACATTCAAGAATTGTAAAGTCATGATACAATAAACAGTCAGCCAGGTATTCATACACGCTGCCACCTTTCCACCCGACAGGTGAGTACTCACTTCACTGACATTTTCCCCTTGTGCAGGCCCAGGCCTTTGCTCTTCTCAGAAGAAGATGACATTCTGATCCATGCAGAAAGAAAAAAATGGCAGAAATTAAGACATATAGAGACAGAAAATAGAAAATAAATACATTGGCTTTGATATACTCACATTGTTCAGAGTCTTGTTTTCTCCAAGGTGCTTTCCTGTGTCTGGTCTGCATCCCAGTCTGCTGTGTAGTGATCTGCCAATGCCCACTACTTCTTTTTAGCAGTTTATATGTGGGGGGTAGCTAATCAGTGTCTATACATGCTTTCCTGTGGTGCAGCGCATGCGTTCACAAACGCAAGCAAACGCATATGCTTGCAAATGCATGCGTTCACATAGACTGTAATGGTTTTTTTGTTGCATTCCTTCCGCTAACAACCGCATACGCACCAAAGCGCAGACGACAAAATGACGCATATGTCGTCAAACGCAGCAAAACGCAACCAATCGCAGACACCTGCGTCCCTAATTTTAAACATAGGAATACATGACGCATGCGTAAAATTGCGGCACAAACGCTGCGTACACAACCGCAAATGTGAAACCAGCCTAATACAAACAGGAGTCTTCTTGTAAATGATGCAACAAGTTTTTCACACCTGGATTTGGGTATCTTCTAACATTCATCATTTCAGATCCTCTCCATTATTGGACAGCCATTTTCAGGTCTCTCCAGAGATGCTCAATTGGGTTTAGGTCAGGGCTCTGGCTGGGCCAGTCAAGAATGTTCATAGAGTAGTTCTGAAGCCACTCCTCTGTTATTTTGGCTGTGTGCTCTTGTTGGAAGGTGAACCTTTGGCCAAGTCTATCCATGATAGCTCTATGCTTTGACTCATTCATGTTTCCTTCAATGACAACCAGTCGTCCTATCCCTGCAGCTGAAAAACACCCCCATAGCATGATGCTGCTACCACCATATTTCACTGTTGGGATTGTATTGGGCAGGTGATGAGCAGTGCCTGATTTTCTCCACACACTGCTTAGAATTATCACCAAAAAGGTCTATCTTCATCTCATCAGACCAGAGAATCTTATTTCTCATAGTCTGGGAGTCCTTCAGGTGTTTTTTAGCAAACTCTATGCGGGCTTTCATATGTTTTGCACTGAGGAAATGCAGCCATTGGGCCACTCTACCATAAAGGCCCGACTGGTGGAGGGCTGCAGTGATAGCTGACTTTGTGGAACTTTCTTCCACCTTCCTACTGCATCTCTGGTGCTCAGCCACAGTGATCTTGGGGTTCTTCTTTACCTTCTCACCAAGGCTCTTATCCCACGATTGCTCAGTTTGGCTAGACGGCCAGGTCTAGGATGACTTCTGGTGATCCCAAACTTCTTCCATTTATGGATTATGGAGACCACTGTGCTCTTAGGAATCTTGAGTACTGCAGATATTCTGTTGTAACCTTGGGTAGATCTGTGCCTTGCTACAATTCTGTCTCTGAGCTCGTTGGCCAGTTTCTTTGAGCTCATGATTCTAATTTGGTCTGACATGCACTGTGAGCTGTGAGATCTTATATAGACAGGTGTGTGCCTTTCCGAATCAAGTCCTATCAGTTTAATTAAAAAGAGTGGGACTCCAATGAAGGAGTAGAGCCATCTTAAGGAGGATCACAAGGAAATGGACAGCATGTGACTTAAATATGAGTGTCCGAGCAAAGGGCATGAATACTTATGACTAGGGTTGAGCGAAACGGGTCGTGCATTTTCATAAGTCGCTGACTTTTGGCAAAGTCGGCATCTCATGAAACCCGACCCGATCCCTGTGCGGGGTCGGCCATGCGGTACGCGATCTTGGCGCCAAAGTCGCATTTCGTATGACGCGTTTAGCGCCATTTTTTCAGCCAATGAATGAGCGTGGGCAGAGTGATGACATAGGTCTTAGGGGAGTGAACGCCTATCGTCATGTTATCGCTTGTGCGCAGTAGGGATTTGGAATGTGCAATACGAAATTTTCTGTGCTGGGACGACGGAGGAGAGAGAGAGAGAGAGAGAGAGAAAAAAAATTAAATTCCTTCATTGGGTTTCGTGTTTCGGCCGAAACCCGACTTTTCACGGTGGTCGGCCGATTTCACTCAACTCGACTTTTAAGACAGTCGGGTTTCACAAAACCCGACTCAACCCTAAAAAACTAAAGGTCGCTCAACCCTACTTATGACCATGTGATATTTCAGTTTTTCTTTTTTAATTCATTTGAGAAAATTACTACATTTCTGTTTTTATAGTCAAGACGGGATGCAGAGTGTTAGGAGTCGAGTTTCCTCTGCTGCACAGGGGAATCTCGATCCGTGTCTGCTGTGGTCTCCCATTCTCCATCGGCCGCAGTGGAGCCTGCTCAGCAGAGACGTCGGTCCCAGGGTCTCACTGAGCCTGTTTCTGTGCAAAGGGTTACTGCTGCCTCTGCAGGCTCTGCTATTGTACCCTGCACTGATCTGCGGCAAGCAGGCTTTTCTGGGACTAAATCCTGCTTTGCACACACTGAGCATGCCCAGGGTAAGATCTCTCAGTGGAGATCAAGGATCACATGCTCAGGTACTGCAGCCAAATCTATTGGTCCTTCTAGGAAGGTCCTGTAGGTACGTAGGCTCTGTAGCAGTCTCTCATTGGTCCTTTTTAGGAAGGTCCTATACGTGCTGCAGCTATTTAAGGCTCGCATGGCCACACGGCCATGCGCTAGTATCTTCCAAAGTTACGTGCTTTGCGCCACTGTGGTCATGTGCTTGAATGTGTTCAGGGACCCAGCTGAAATAAGCCCCTAGAATGCTGGCACCTCCAGCGAGGAGTGTTGTGTGCATGCATGACCACTGACTGCTCTCGTCTGGGTAGTTAGCCTGTGCCTCTGTGAGAGTCTAACAGGGCACAGAGCTTTGCTTTCTCGGCCGCTCTGGGAAGTTAACAGATCCGGTTCATACCGCCATATTGTGCCGCCATTCACTTAGCAGCAGGATCTTTCCTGCACGGTGGATCCCAGGTTGCGAAAGCACCAATCCCATCAATAAATATATTCGGTGCGTTCCGCAAACCCTAACAGTATACTAGCGCCAGGATCTGGCTAAGTAATGGCAGATGAACAGCGGTTGCAGGGGTACATCCAGCTGCTGGAGGGTCGGTTGACGTCTCTTGAGCGTGCAACCTCGGCGGTGGATGTTCCTGCAATAGCTGTTCAGGCTGCTAGCATGGCTGCTGCAGCTTTACCCACTGCCACCTCTGTTCCAACCATATCTCACCTTCCATTGCCTGAGAGATACTCTGGGGACAGTAAGTCCTGTAGGGGTTTCGTGAGCCAGTGTGGTATACACCTCGAGCTGTCCTATTGACCTCTTGACTGGTGCTGAGCCTCCCCGGGGTCGAGTTTATCCGTTATCTCTCCCGAAGATGGAGGCAATGTCTCAGTATATCCAAGAGAATTTGGCAAGAGGATTCATTAGGAAGTCAGTGTCACCTGCAGGGGCAGGGTTCTTCTTCGTACAGAAGAAGACAGGAGACTTACGTCCATGCATAGATTACAGGGGTCTTAACGCTATCACCGTTAAGAACAAGTACCCATTACCCCTGATTTCTGAGCTTTTTGATAGGCTACGGGGAGCAAGGGTATTTACAAAATTAGATCTGCGGGGTGCCTATAACCTGATTCGCATCAGTGAGGGGGACGAATGGAAAGACGGCTTTTAACACCAGGGATGGGCATTATGAATACCTGGTGATGCCCTTTGGGCTCTGTAATGCGCCAGCAGTTTTCCAAGACTTTGTGAACGACATTTTCTGGGATATGCTCACCACCTCGGTCGTAGTCTATCTGGATGATATTCTCATCTACTCTCCAGATATTGATTCCCATCGGAGAGATGTTCGCAAAGTCTTTGACCTCTTACGGGCAAACTCCCTCTACGCCAAGTTGGAGAATTGTGTGTTTGAGCAGGAGTCCTTGCCTTTCCTTGGTTATATCATCTCTGCCCAGGGTTTGGCTATGGATCCTGCCAAGCTACAGGCTGTGATGGACTGGCAGGAACCCCATTCTCTTAAAGCGGTGCAGCGCTTTATGAGGTTCATTAATTACTATCACCAGTTCATTCCACACTTCTCAACTTTGGTAGCTCCATTGGTTGCCCTCACCAAGAAGGGAGCAAATCCCAAGTTGTGGTGAGTGGAGGTCTCCAAGGCCTTTCTCTCGATAAAGTCACACTTCACTAGCGCTCCCATCCTACATTGTCCCGATGTAGATAAGCCATTTATCATGGAGGTGGATGCCTCATCCGTTGGTGCTGGAGCAGTCCTTTTCCAAAAGTATGCTCAAGGTCGGAAGCATCCTTGCTTCTTTTTCTCCAAGACCTTCACACCAGCGGAGAGGAATTATTCCATCGGGGACAGGGAGTTGCTAGCCATGAAGTTGGCTTTTTCAGAGTGGAGACACCTCTTGGAGGGAGCTCGCTTTCCCTTCCAAGTGTTCACTGACCACAAGAACTTGGTGTATATACAGACGGCCCAGCGGCTGAATTCTCGCCAGGCTAGTTGGTCCCTGTTCTTCTCCCGGTTCCATTTTACTCTCCATTTTCTCTCCGGGGAGAAGAACACTCGTGCCGATGCTCTCTCCCGCTCCGTAGTGTCATCTGAGGAGGAGGAGCCTCGGCTTATTGTCCCTTCTGAGAGCCTGAGAACTGTGGCTCCAGTTTCGCTTGAGTCCGTGCCCCTGGGCAAGACTTTCGTACCAGCGATTTTGCGACCGGAGGTTCTCTCTTGGGCTCACTCGTCCAGAGTCGGTGGACATTTTGGGACCAAGAGGACATCTGAGCTTTTGGCGAGGACGTACTGGTGGCCGCATATGGCTGAAATAAGCCCCTAGAATGCTGGCACATCTGGCGAGGAGTGTTGTGTGCATGCATGACCACTGACTGCTCTCGTCTGGGTAGTTAGCCTGTGCCTCTGTGAGAGTCTAACAGGGCACAGAGCTTTGCTTTCTCGGCCGCTCTTTGAAGTTAACAGAGCTGGTTCATACCGCCATATTGTGCCGCCATTCACTTAGCAGCAGGATCTTTCCTGCACGGTGGATCCCGGGTTGATAACACACCAATCCCATCAATAAATATATTCGGTGCATTCCGCAAACCCTAACACAGAGTGTACATTAATGTGAAAAAAATTAACTTTTTTGAATTTACCAAATGTCTGCAATGAAACAAAGAGTGAAAAATTTAAAGGGGTATGAATACTTTCTGTGCCCACTGTATATCAGCAATCCACTCCCACTCGGCAGTTGTTACAGGTGCTTCTCATAAAAATAGAGTAACATCAAAAAGTTAATTTATTTCAGTTCTTCAATACAAAAAGTGAAACCCATATATTATATAGAGTCATTACATAGTGATCTATTTCAAGTGTTTATTTCTGTTTATGTTGATGATTATGGCTTACAGCCAATGAAAACCCAAAAGTCATTATTTAAGTAAATTAGAATACTTTATAACATCAGCTTGAAAAATGATTTTAAATTCCAAAATGTTGGCTTACTGAAATGTATGTTCAGTAAATGCACTCAATACTTGGCCTGGGCTCCTTTTCGCTGCCACCACCATAAGGTCATTGAAATACTCAGTTTCCACAAGCTGAAATGGCAACATTTCCAGGGCTAGCAATCTGGAAATGTGGGTGTTTATCATGTGGGCCAGTGGGTGGATATTTATGCTTCAGATAACATCTGGGGCAGGGACAACTGAACGCTGTGCTGGGGCAACAAACTGGGCATGGTTGCTGACTGTTGTGTCTGTGCAACCACAGGTTGTGGGCATCAGCACTTTCTTCCTGTATAGCTGATTGGTAAGGCCATAACACAGGGGAAGGGGCACTAGTTTCACCCTGTAGCATGGCTAAAGGGTGTGTAGTCGACGGGAGGTATGTGCCACATAAGTGCCTTGTTGCTGTATGTAGCCCGGAGTATTTCTTTGTTGTATATAACCATGTATATATGCCTTACAGGACCTGTGGTGATGTCAGACCACATGGCTAACCATGTGATGGGTTACTGGGTGTGGTTAGCTCTATATAAGACAGGCAAATACTTAACCCAGGAGATATGTGTGGAGTTGCTAGCCTCCAGTGTGTTAAGGCTCTAGCACTGAGCCTGATGGAATGGACCCTTGTTTTTCCCTTTTGCCTGAGTTAAAGGCTATTTGTTTTTCCTGTTTATGCTAAACTGGTTTATGAAGCAATAAACCTTTGAACTTTTGTTGGAACCTGCCTCCTAAGTGTCAGCCGTCGCACCTGAGTGAGTGAAATCCCTACAATTGGTGGTAGACGTGCGGGCAGCGTTCCCAGCGGAGACGAAAGTCTGTTATTGAATGTCCTGGGTCAAGTCTGTTGTAAGCCAGCCGGGGAAAATGGAGGAACTGCTGAAACACTTGGTCCAGTTGCAATCACAGCAGGAGCAACGACAGCAGGTACAGCAAGAGACCAACAGGCTGTTGATGCAGCAGATACAACAGAGCCAGCAGGAGCAATGGCAGAGCCGGCAGGAGCAACGGCAGCAGATGCAACAGAGCCAGCAGGAGCAACGGGAGCAGATGCAGCTTCTGGCAACCGCCATCCAGGGCAAGACGAGTGCCCCAACCCCAGGTCTGGCTGATGACACCCACGTCCAGAAGACGGTAATATGCGCATTGCAGAAAATGACCCCCGGGGATGATGTTGAGGCCTTCCTGACGGTGTTTGAGAGGGTCGCTGAGAGGGAAAAACTCCCTCCAGAGCAGTGGGCAGAGGTACTGGCGCCATACCTGACGGGAGAACCCCAGAAGGCGTACTATGATTTGACCTTGCAGGATGCCAAAGAGTATCACAAATTGAAAGTCGAGATTCTCGCACGTTTGGGGGTGACACTGACTGTCAGGGCACAGCGAGTTCACAGCTGGGCCTATCACCGGGACAAACCGCCTCGCTCTAAAATGTTTGATCTGTTGCACCTGGTCCAGAAATGGCTGCAGCCAGAGTCATGTACACCGGCACAGATGGTGGAACGAGTGATGATGGATCGGTTTGTGCATTCCCTCCCGAAGTCCATACAAACTTGGGTTGCCCAGGGTGATCCCCAGAATGCCGATGAACTGATCGGACTGGTCGAGAGATACCAAGGGATGGAAGGCTCCTTTGGGAGGCAGCCCGTGCCGTACTGGGGGTCCCAGAAAGCTGCTGAGTCCCAAAAAGGGGTGGCGCGTCCAAGGTCACAAAGGGCGGGGGAGGTGGTGCCCAAGGTCCCTACGGGTGATATTATTTGCTGGAGGTGCCACGGGCGAGGACATATAGCTGCCCGTTGTTCCCAGACCACTGAGAAGATGGACTGTAGCATGGGACGCCGTTGTTCATACTATGCGTATCCAGCCTGCAGTGTGAACTCTCCGCCCA
Source organism: Ranitomeya variabilis (assembly GCF_051348905.1). Lineage (NCBI taxonomy): Eukaryota > Metazoa > Chordata > Amphibia > Anura > Dendrobatidae > Ranitomeya > Ranitomeya variabilis. The sequence continues at coordinate 771,954,810 of NC_135233.1, read as the reverse complement.
ACGAGGGACCTCAAGCGTGTCCCGTAAGGGTGAACGGTCGAGCAGCAACGGCGCTGTTAGACTCAGGGAGCTTAGTGACCCTGGTGAGGGCCACTTTCCCTCTCCACCTGCTCCCAGGAAAGAAGGTCGGCGTGCGGTGCATACATGGTGATGCCAAGGACTACCCTTTGGCCAGGGTGGACATTGAAACGGCATGTGGCACTGAGTCCCACATAGTCAGCGTCGTGCAGGACTTGTTGCACCCTATAATTATTGGCCGGGATTTCTGTCTGTTTTGGGATTTGTGGGGAAAAGGTTATGAGCTCCCTAGCAAAAGTAGGGAACCAGTGAACCCTGGAAGGGTGTCACCACACCCAGAGACAGACAGGTTTCCTTTTTGTGTGCTGGTTGGGGATGAGGAGGAAGTATTCCCTGCATCTGACACTATGGAGTTAGAGGTAACCGGTGAAAATTTTGGGACTGCCCAACATAGGGACCCCACTCTGAGGGAAGCCTTTAATAATGTCACAGTTATTGATGGGGTGGTACAGGAGCCGGGGGCAGACACAAGATTTCCCCATTTTCTGATGAGAGGGGAGTTGTTGTACCGGGTCACGAAAATAAGGGAGGAGTTGGTAGAGCAGTTGCTAGTGCCGGGTCCATATAGACGGAAGGTGTTGGACATGGCCCATTCACACATCTTGAGTGGACACCTAGGGGTGGAAAAAACGCAGGAACGGGTTGTGCAGAGGTTCTATTGGCCTGGGTGTCACCGGGAAATAGTGAACTACTGCAGGTCCTGCCCTACATGTCAGCTAACTGCTCCCACTCCTCATTTCCGGAACCCCCTTGTGCCCCCGCCCATTATTGAGGTGCCGTTCGAGAGAATTGCCATGGACTTGGTCGGTCCCTTAGTTAAATCAGCCCGGGGCCATCAATATATATTAGTCATCCTAGACTATGCCACACGCTATCCTGAGGTAATTCCTCTGAGAAATGCTTCCTCGAAGAGTATAGCCCACGAGTTGGTACATGTCTTTTCCCGAACAGGTCTGCCGAAAGAGATCCTGACTGACCAGGGGACACCTTTCATGAGCAAAGTGATGAGGGAGTTGTGCAAAGCCCTGAAAATCTCCCAGTTGAGGACCTCGGTGTACCATCCCCAGTCAGATGGCCTTGTTGAGAGATTTAACAAGACACTGAAGAGCATGCTGAGAAAAGCTATAGAGAAAGATGGTAGAGACTGGGATTGTCTCTTACCCTACCTGATGTTTTCCATTCGTGAAGTTCCACAGGCCTCCACAGGATTCTCACCGTTTGAGCTTCTATATGGCCGACATCCGCGAGGACTCCTGGATATAGCCAAGGAAACCTGGGAAGCCGAAGTCACACCCCACAGAAGCGTCATTGAGCATGTGGCCCTGATGCAGCAGAGGATTGCAAAGGTGATGCCTATTGTGAAAGAACACCTCCTCCAGGCACAAGAAGCTCAGGCCAGAGTCTACAACCGGTCTGCAAGAGTGAGGCAGTTCAATCCGGGAGACCGAGTTCTTGTGTTAGTTCCTACGGTGGAGAGCAAGTTCTTGGCCAAATGGCAAGGGCCATATGAGGTTGTTGAGAAACTTGGTGAAGTAAATTATAAAATTCACCAACCAGGAAGACGGAAACCATTCCAAGTATACCATGTCAACCTCATCAAGCCGTGGCAAGATAGAGAGCCGACAGTATCTCCATCATTGTTAAGCAACCCAGAAGGTGAGGTTGGAGCAGTTACTATAGCGGAGACGCTATCGAAGTCCCAGAAACAGCAGTGCCGGGAGTTACTCCAGAAAAACAGGGACCTGTTTTCAGAGTTGCCAGGACACACGAAGGTCATAGAGCATGAGGTCCTAACAGAGCCACATGTGTGGGTGAACGTGAAGCCCTATCGCATTCCTGAGGCTTGTCGAGAAGTTATCTCCAAGGAAGTGGAGCGTATGTTGAAGCTTGGAGTCATTGAGGAATCCAAGAGCGGTTGGTCGAGCCCAATTGTCCTGGTCCCAAAACCTGATGGAGAATGGAGGTTTTGCAACGACTATCGAAAGTTGAATGCGGTCTCCAAGTTTGACGCTTATCCCATGTCCCGCGTTGATGAGCTCATCGAAAGGCTTGGGCACGCCAGATATATATCCACCTTGGATTTGACAAAGGGATATTGGCAGATCCCCATGGCACAGGAAGCCAAGGAGAAGACGGCCTTTTCAACACCTGATGGATGCTTCCAGTATGTCCGGATGCCGTTTGGCCTACAGGGAGCTCCGGCGACCTTCCAGAGGGCTATGGATAGAGTCCTTGCAACCCATAAGGCCTACGCTGCTGCGTACCTAGATGATATCGTCATCTTTAGCCCGGACTGGGAGAGTCATCTGGAGAAAGTCCAAGCGGTGTTTGATGCTCTAAGAGAGGCGGGGTTTACAAAAAACCCGAAGAAGTGTGCATTGGGTAAGGAAGAAGCTAAATACCTAGGCTATATAGTGGGTCGTGGAGAAATGAAGCCCCAAATCAGGAAAGTGGAGGCAATCCAAACATGGCCGAAACCACTCTCCAAAAAGCAAGTTAAAGCCTTTCTGGGAATCGTGGGATATTACAGGAGGTGCATCCCGAACTTCGCCACAGTGGCTGCGCCTCTGACGGATCTGCTAAAGGGGACAAAATCAGTGATGGTTAAATGGTCCGAAGAGACTGACTCAGCCTTCCAAGAGTTGAAAGGGGCTCTATGTAAGCAGCCCATTCTGATGGCCCCAGACTTTAATAAAGAATTTGTTCTTCAGACAGATGCCTCAGATGTTGGGGTAGGAGCAGTCCTTTCCCAAGAGCTACATGGGGAGGAGCATCCTGTCCTCTATCTGAGTAGAAAGCTGTCCTCATCTGAGAAGAACTACTCAGTCGTGGAAAAAGAGTGTTTGGCCATAAAGTGGGCGGTGGACACGTTACAGTACTATCTGCTGGGTCGTAAATTCAGATTGATATCTGACCATGCCCCACTAAGATGGATGAGGGAAACAAGGGGTAGAAATGCTAGGGTCACCCGTTGGTTCTTAGCCCTGCAGGACTTCAGTTTCCATGTGGAACATAGGGCCGGAAAGCTGCACGGTAATGCGGATGCCCTATCAAGAATCCCTTGTTTAGTGGGGAAAAGTGCCAAGCCCCACGGCTTTAGGCAGAGGGGGGAGGTATGTAGCATGGCTAAAGAGTGTGTAGTCGACGGGAGGTATGTGCCACGTAAGTGCCTTGTTGCTGTAATATAGCCCGGAGTATTTCTTTGTTGTATATAACCATGTATATATGCCTTACAGGACCTGTGGTGATGTCAGACCACATGGCTAATCATGTGATGGGTTACTGGGTGTGGTTAGCTCTATATAAGACAGGCAAATACTTAACCCAGGAGATATGTGTGGAGGTGCTAGCCTTCAGTGTGTTAAGGCTCTAGCACTGAGCCTGATGGAATGGACCCTTGTTTTTCCCTTTTGCCTGAGTTAAAGGCTATTTGTTTTTCCTGTTTATGCTAAACTGGTTTATGAAGCAATAAACCTTTGAACTTTTGTTGGAACCTGCCTCCTAAGTGTCAGCCGTCGCACCTGAGTGAGTGAAATCCCTACAACCCTCAGACACAGATTTTGTTTCCAGGCGTTCAGCCCACATACTGGAGTGCTTGGCTGCCATGTGCTTCTACATGCTGGTTGTGCTAAGGTTGGCAGTCTTCTTGCCTATTCTCAGCTTAGTATGGCAGATGCTGCAAATTACAGTTGTTTTGTCTGAATAACTTTCAGCAAAAAATTGCTATACAGGGGAACAACGCACCCTTGGCCTGTTATCTAGCTGAGTGGGGTGTGCTCTGTGGAACAGTATATCGAGTTCTCCCTCTGGTCAAACCACTGCCTCTTCTTGCCTGTTTTTGTGCTACATATCCATCCCTCTCTGCACTCCTTTGCTTGCTAGGCATGCCACTGTGCCAGGTTGGATCAGTGGCCTAATCGTCAATTAAGTCGTCTTCCAATTTATCAACCTGATCCTCCTTCTGAGTTGCGATTTTAGGCTTACCTGATGGCAACTGTGCATCATGATTATCCTCCACCTCTTCAGACATGAATTGACCTTCCCCAACGTCACTTTCTCCTAGCCGTGGGTGCTGAAATGTTTGTGCATCACTGCATTCCACCTTCTTATGACTCTTTAATGATGCACGTTGAGATGCCTAAATAATTGCAAGGGAACATAAACAGTTCCTCGGAATGGCCAGCATTTGGGTCATATGTCTCCTGAGACTCTTGATGGGGAGGAAAGAGGACCAGGTTAAGGATATTGAGGCCCAGCCTCTTGGCTTCTGAGACTGAACTTTGTGGTTATAGAAACTTGAATCCAGCTTACCCAGTTGCTCATCTACTTGGGGTTCAGACTGTGGCCTCACCATGGCCTCACATCAAGGAAAATAGAAAAACTTGGAGTCCGGCTCAACAGGAATGGATTTTCCTTTTCTTTTTCTTTTTGACTCATGAGTAAGACTGCCTAGTGCAGTCGAAATGCGTCAACTGGGTCATGTCGACCATGTACATTTTTTTTGTATGCACTATAATTTCTTTTGAAAAAGAGAAAGAAAAGGAAAATCCAGTCCTGTTGAGCCGGACTCCAATTTTTTCTATTTTCCTGGACTTTGTAGTGCTGCTCATCAACAAACTGGAGCCTTTGTCTGCCATCCAACCCACAACATCCTCGCACTTGTCTGGGTTTGACATTGGTGTAGCACGCTGACCGAATTTTGACAGGAAAGCTAGAATGAGATACAGTCACCTTCTGATCTTTCAAGCAGCCTTGGTGGGCACCACCACATCCACGTCCCTGTTCCTTAACTTCTCCCTTTTCCATATTGAAAGCCTTTTGAAAATAAGATTTCCTGGCTTTATTTTTCACAAGTACCATCACAGATGTTTACAAATTCCCTGTATCTACCAATGTGTGGATATTTTTTTTTCAGATATCAACTTTTATACACATGGCAACCGCAGACTTGGGAAAAGTAGCCACGTTTGCATATCTCAGCAGTCTTTGCACCAGTCACACAACTGCTAGATAAAAATATGCAATTCATTTAACCAATAACTGAGTATATTTTTGTTCCATCACCTTTATGACACATGGCAACAGCAGACTCAGGAAAATTAGTGGCACTTGTAAATAGTGACTTTGCGTATATCAGCAGGCTTTGTGCCAGAAGCACAACTGCTAGATAAATATACGCTATTTATTTAACTAATAGCATAGTATAAATTATATTGCCTTTATGACACATGGCAACAGCTAACTCAGAAAAATTACGGGTAAATAGTAACGTTTGCTTACACAGTATATGAAGGTTTTGCGCCACTCGCACAACTGGTAGATAAAGATGCATTATTTATTTAACAAATACCAGAGTAATTTTTAGTTATATTGCCTTTATAACACACACCAACAGCAGACTCTGGAAAATTATTGGCACTGGTAAATAGTGATGCTGGCGTATCTCTGAAGGCATTGTGACAGTCGCACAACTGCTAGATAAATATACGCTATTTATTTAACCAATAGAATTTTTTATATCACCTTTATGACACACACCAACACCAGACTCAGGGTAATTACTGGTAAAAAGTGTTGTTTTTGTATCTCTGCAGGTTTTGCACCACTCGCACAACTGCTTGATAAATATTAGCTATTTCAGCAATAGTCAAGGAATATTATTTAGCAATTAGCTTTTAAAAAGATGTTTAGTGTATGCTGGACCTGATGAGTATTATTTAGCTGTAAAAAAAAGTGGTTTAGTATATGCTGGTGTACAGGAATATTATGTAGCTCAAAAAAAATTGTTTAGTATGTGCTGGTACTGATTAATATTATTTGGCTCTAAAAAAAAGCTGTTTTGTATATTATGGTACAAATTATGAAACCCTGCCTCTCTCCCTAATATCACAGTCTGTTCCTACACTATGAACAATGCAAACTAGCAGAGATCTGCAGCATGTACTTGCAATGATAACACTCTGCCTGCCTTTCCCTCTCCCTCCTATTAAATCTCTCCCTGCACTATCTCAACCTAACAGAGAACTAATCTTCACTCTCAGTAGCTCTTAAAAGAGGTTTTTTTAATTTACGCCGCTTACACTCAAACTATGCTCTCACTGTGCTGTTTCCAGATGTAATGTGCGCAAGATGGCGCAGGCAGGTATTAAATATCCCCTGTGATGCTGAAAGGTGAGTCAATCACAGTAATTCCACACCATGTTCATGTTCATTGGCTGCAAATAAAACATGCTAAGCAGGTCACTCGAACATACTGAGGCAAATAGCAAATTACTCGCCGAGTAATAAATAGCCTGAATAGCGTGCTATTCTTGAGTGTAGCGAATGGTGCCGAATGTATTCGCTCATCACTAGTCATTAACTGTCTTAGGTGATGTACTCTTTTTTGATTCTGGTGACTTTTTAATTCTATGGCACTCTAGTAATGTGACTCCCCAATCACTCTTTTCAGAGAGAGACCCCAGCATAAATTTGCTGAATGTTGGCCATTACTGCAACAACTTCTTGTCTGAAGCGAATCAGTACTCCTATAAAACTGTTGTTTATATTAGGCCCAGTGTGATGCAGGTTATTGAAAAGAGATGCCTTCCACCTGAGGACTGTGACCACCACTCTGATTTGGTTAGATTTCCAAGGGAGACAGAAGCCAAAGGATGAAACCCTATTGCAAAACAACACAATGATATAATGCTATATGATTCCTAAATCATGGGACATGACATAAGATAAGATAAGATATTTGCTTCATTTGTAACCTATTAAATGCTATCATTATTTGTATCAATCTGATTTTTCCTGCCATCGAAATATAACAAAAATAATCACTTGAAAAATATTGAATATTTTATTCATATAATATCTTTGCTTCATCTGAATAATAATGAAATATGTCAGAGTCGATCTGTGTCAGATTCACCTGCAATGATACTGTGTCATTATTGCATGTGAAGATGAATTAAAATATATGCAGCTACTTTCAGGACAATATTAAAGTACATCCAGCTTTTTATATGAACATCTGTAATATTGTGGGAATCAGAACACTGTCATAAATGGTTTCGGTGGTGATAGTCAAATATGAAGATGAAGAGTTTGTTCACAGATTTTGGTTTCCTTGACAATAAATTTAATGGAGCATTCACTAAGTATTCTGGCAAAGGACATCTCTCTAATGAAGTTTTGTGGCAGTTCTTGCTGCATTTTTTAGCCAAACACAAAACTAGATAAAAAATGAATCAAAAGTAAAAAAGCAAGATTTATATATCTAAGTTCACTGTATATTCGATGTTCCTGGAAACTACAGCTCAGCTCCTATTGAAATAAATGAGTGCTGAACTGCAGTATCCAGGAACGGCCACTGCAAAGTGTATAGAGCTGTGCTGTTTTGGGTTAATATATTATGCACCATCAAAAGTCACACTCAGGATTGGATTTATCAGGTCACTGTTAAGGCTAGCGACTGCAGACACAGCCCAGCCGATGCCTCCACGTTGCCAGACCACGACGATGTGGGACGAGCATCCCAGTTGGGAACAGAATGTGGACCCACTGGACCACAAAAGGGAACCTGGACCTACCCAGACTAAGGAAGGGCAGCGAGCAGGGTCTGTGGCAGCTGAGCTTTTGGACAAGATGGTGACAAGCAGAACTAGATAACACCGCACAACTTCAGGTATGAAGAAAGATAAAGTTTACTCAAACTAAATCATAGTACATAAACAGAACATAACTATGCCAGACTCCCGATTCCGCACATCAAGAAAAGGTACACGTCTTAAAGAAACAGATTAAGGCAGGAGGACATCACGGGTTGATGCAGTCCAGGGTTATCAGGCACGGGCATACTAGAATGGCATCTCTCTCTCAGGCCTCAGGCGTAGCACAGGCTCAGCAGGAGAACATCAGACACCGACCTCGAACATGCTTCAGACGATGGCAGGGGTCATCATGGCTTGATGCAGTCCAGGGTCATCTGGCACGAGCATACTAGGATGGCCTCTCTATCAGGCCTCAGGCATAGCACAGGCTCAGCAGGAGAACATCAGACACCGACCTCGGACAGACATCAGACAATGGCAGGAGTTATCACGGGGTGATGCAGCCCAGGGTCATCTGGCACGGGCATACTAGGACAGCCTCTCTCTCAGGCCTCAGGTATAGTACAGGCTCAGCAGGAGAACATCAGACACTGACCTCCGACAGACGTCAGACAATGGCAGGGGTCATCATGGGTTGATGCAGTCCAGCGTCATCTGGAAAGGGCATACTAGGATGGCCTCTCTCTCAGGCCTCAGGCGTAGCACAGGCTCAGCAGGAGAATATCAGACACTGACCCAGGACAGATGTCACCACAGGGTGGACTCCGGGGGAACCGGCAGGACTTCGGGACACAGGCAGGACATCAGGACATCTGGACACAGGCTGGACATCAGGACATCTGGACACAGGCTTTACATCAGGACATCTGGACACAGGCTGGACATCAGGACATCTGGAAACAGGCTGAACATCAGGACATCTGGACACAGGCTGGTCTTCAGGACATCTGGACACAGGCTGAACATCAGGATATCTGGACACAGGCTGGACATCAGGACATCTGGACACAGGACATCGGAACACAGGCATAACATCAGGCCTCAGGCATAGCACAGGCTCAACAGGAGAACATCAGAGACAAACCCAGGACAGATGTCATCATGGAGTGGACCCCGGGGAAGCAGCAGGACATCGGGACACATGCAGGACATCTGGACATAGGCTGGACATCAGGACATCTGGACACAGGCTTTACATCAGGTCACCTGGACCCGGTCTAGACATAAGGACATCTGGACACAGGCTGAACATCAGGACATCTGGACACAGGCTGAACATCAGGACATCTGGACACAGGACATCGGAACACAGGCATGACATCAGGACACAGGCGTGGCAGCCCAGGTCATCAGCTGGGACATGGATGGCACAGAAACAAGCAACGGTAGTCAGGCTCTTGGAACCAGACAGCGGTCGCCAGTCTCTGGACATCGGACACCATCTCCAGGCACCAGGCTGTGATCATCAGGTTCCAAACTGCGGCCATCAGGCTCCAGGCATCGGAACTAGAAAGGAACTCAAGTGGGATGGTGCAAGCACCACTGGGTTGGACTAGGGACGGAGTTAGTATCGCATAGCAGGCTGAGCACAGCATAGTAAACACTCAGCAAAACACTGGACTCCATCTTAAAAGACAAACCCAGGATAGTTCACAGTCACTGGAGACAGGGTTCCAGACACATAGGGACTTCAGAAACATAACACAGAGGACACAGTTCAGACAGGGTCAGGTACAGGAATGAATACAGGATCATGGGCTCAGACCTGAGAATGCAGCCCTCAAGGAGGTGGGAAACAAAACATAACAGAAATGGGCCTGGATTTTCAGCCCCCAGAGCAGGCGGAAAAACAGGACACAAACAGAAATGGATCTGGGCACTTGGCCCCCAGAGCAGGAGGAAGAACAGGTATCAGCATTCCCAGAACTGAACGCACACAGAACAGGAGCTGAACACCTTACACACATTGCAAGGCTCAGAAACTTAATGCAAAGCTCTGGCAACACCCAACAGGAAAGAGAGAGTTTATATAGGAGCTGCCCCTCAGCAATAGGTTGGGGAAAGCAACTCAGGTGCACACACAAACCCCAGTAGAAGCAGGTAAGGTGTGGCCGAGCGCACCCTAAGCACAAACAGAAACCATTACAGCAAGTCAGCACAGGAACTGAGGCTTAGGGCACCTGGCAGCGGCTGCAAGCCTGGACACACTTGGAAAGTCATGCACCAGCTGCAGAGGACCTTGCAACCCATGGATAGCTTCCACAGCGGCAGCCAGGGACCGCACATGCGGATGGTCATGCAGAGGAGCAAAGACATCACAACACATTGTAGGGATTTCACTCACTCAGGTGCGATGGCTGACACTCAGGAGGCACGTTCCTTTAAGAGTTCACAGGGTTTATTACTTCATAAACCACATGGCAAAATAACAGCAAGCAAATAGCCTTTAGTTCAGGAAAAGAAAAACAAAGTGTCCAATCCACCAGGCTCAGTCCTGGAGCCTTAACACACTCAGGAGGGTTTCACCTCCACACATATCTACTGTGTTAAGCATTAGCCTGTCTTATATAGAGCTAACCACACCCAGTAACCCATCACATGATTAGCCATGTGGTCTGACATCACCACAGGTCCAGAAACACATATATATACATGGTTACGTGCAACAAAGAAACACTCCGGGCTACATTACAGCAACAAGCCACCTATGCGACACATATCTCCCATCGACTACACACCCTTTAGCCATGCTACATACCCCCCTCTGCCTAAAGCTGTGGGGCTTGGCACTTTCCCCCACTAAACAAGGGATTCTTGATAGGGCATCCGCATTACCGTGCAGCTTTCCGGCCCTATGTTCCACATGGAAAATGAAGTCCTGCAGGGCTAAGAACCAACGGGTGACCCTAGCATTTCTACCTTTTGTTTCCCTCATCCATCTAAGTGGGGCATGGTCAGATATTAGTCTGAATTTACAACCCAGCAGATAGTACCGTAACGTGTCCACCGCCCACTTTATGGCCAAACACTCTTTTTCTACGACTGAGTAGTTCTTCTCAGATGAGGACAGCTTTCTACTCAGATAGAGAACAGGATGCTCCTCCCCCTGTAGCTCTTGGGAAAGGACTGCTCCTACCCCAACATCTTAGGCATCTATCTGAAGAATAAATTCTTTCTTGAAGTCCAGGGCCATTAGAACGGGCTGCTTACATAGAGCCCCTTTCAACTCTTGGAAGGCTGAGTCTGTCTCTTCGGACCATTTAACCATCACCGATTTTGTCCCCTTTAGCAGATCCGTCAGAGGCGCAGCCACTGCGGCGAAGTTCGGGATGAACCTCCTGTAATATCTCACGATTCCCAGAAAGGTTTTAACTTGCTTTTTGGAGAGTGGTTTTGGCCATGTTTGGATTGCCTCCTCTTTCCTGATTTGGGGCTTTATTTCTCCACGACCCACTATATAGCCTAGGTATTTAGCTTCTTCCTTACCCAAGGCACACTTCTTCGGGTTTATTGTAAACCCCGCCTCTCTTAGAGCATCAAACACCGCTTGGACTTTCTCCAGATTACTTTCCCAGTCCGGGCTAAAGATGACGATATCATCTAGGTACGCGGCAGCGTAGGCATTATGGGGTGCAAGGACTCTATCCATAGCCCTCTGGAAGGTCGCCGGAGCTTCCTGTAGGCCAAACGGCATCCGGACATACTGAAAGCATCCATCAGGTGTCGAAAAGGCCGTCTTCTCCTTGGCTTCCTGTGCCATGGGGATCTGCCAATATCCCTTTGTCAAATCCAAGGTGGATATATATCTGGCGTGCCCAAGCCTTTCGATGAGCTCATCAACGCGGGGCATGGGATAAGCGTCAAACTTGGAGACCTCATTCAACTTCCGATAGTCGTTGCAAAACCTCCACTCTCCATCAGGTTTTGGGACCAGGACAATTGGGCTCGACCAACCGCTCTTGGATTCCTCAATGACTCCAAGCTTCAACATATGCTCCACTACCTTGGAGATAACTTCTCGACGAGCCTCAAGAATACGATAGGGCTTCACGTTCACCCGCACATGTGGCTCTGTTAGGACCTCGTGCTCTATGACCTTCGTGTGTCCTGGCAACTCTGAAAACAGGTCCCTGTTTTTCTGGAGTAACTCCCAGCACTGCTGTTTTTGGGTCTTCGATAGCATCTCTGCTATAGTAACTGCTCCAACCTCACCTTCTGGGTTGCTTAATAACGATGGAGTTACTGTCGGCTCTCTATCTTGCCACGGCTTGATGAGGTTGACATGGTATACTTGGAATGGTTTCCGTCTTCCTGGTTGGTGAATTTAATAATTTACTTCACCAAGTTTCTCGACAACCTCATATGGCCCTTGCCATTTGGCCAAGAACTTGCTTTCCACCGTCGGAACTAACACAAGAACTCGATCTCCCGGATTGAACTGCCTCACTCTTGCAGACCGGGTGTAGACTCTGGCCTGAGCTTCTTGTGCCTGGAGGAGGTGTTCTTTCACGATAGGCATCACCTTTGCAATCCTCTGCTGCATCAGGGCCACATGCTCAATGACGCTTCTGTGGGGCGTGACTTCGGCTTCCCAGGTTTCCTTGGCTATATCCAGGAGTCCTCGCGGATGTCGGCCATATAGAAGCTCAAACGGTGAGAACCCTGTGGAGGCCTGTGGAACTTCACGAATGGAAAACATCAGATAGGGTAAGAGACGATCCCAGTCTCTACCGTCTTTCTCTATAGCTTTTCTCAGCATGCTCTTCAGTGTCTTGTTAAATCTCTCAACAAGGCCATCTGACTGGTGATTGTACACCGAGGTCCTCAACTGGGAGATTTTCAGGGCTTTGCATAACTCCCTCATCACCTTGCTCATGAAAGGTGTCCCCTGGTCAGTCAGGATCTCCTTCGGCAGACCTGTCCGGGAAAAGACATGGACCAACTCGCGGGCTATACTCTTCGAGGAAGAATTTCTCAAGGGAATTGCCTCAGGATAGCGTGTGGCATAGTCCAGGATGACTAATATATATTGATGGCCCCGGGCTGATTTAACTAAGGGACCAACCAAGTCCATGGCAATTCTCTCGAACGACGGCACCTCAATAATGGGCAGTGGCACAAGGGGGTTCCAGAAATGAGGAGTGGGAGCAGTTAGCTGACATGTAGGGCAGGACCTGCAATAGTTCACTATTTCCCGGTGACACCCAGGCCAATAGAACCCGTTCCTGCGTTTTTTCCACCCCTAGGTGTCCACCCAAGATGTGTGAATGGGCCATGTCCAACACCTATATGGACCCGGCACTACCAACTGCTCTACCAACTCCTCCCTTATTTTCGTGACCCGGTACAACAACTCCCCTCTCATCAGAAAATGGGGAAATCTTGCGTCTGCCCCCCGGCTCCTGTACCACCCCGTCAATAACTGTGACATTATTAAAGGCTTCCCTCAGAGTGGGGTCCCTATTTTGGGCAGTCCCAAAATTTTCACCGGTTACCTCTAACTCCATAATGTCAGATGCAGGGGACACTTCCTCCTCATCCCCAACCAGAACACAAAAAGGAATCCTGTCTGTCTCTGGGTGTGGCGACACCCTTCCAGGGTTCATTGGTTCCCTACTCTTGCTAGGGAGCTCAGAACCTTTTCCCCACAAATCCCAAAACAAACAGAAATCCTGGCCAATAATTATAGGATGCAACAAGTCCTGCACGACGCCGACTATGTGGGACTCAGTGCCACATGCCGTTTCAATGTCCACCCTGGCCAAAGGGTAGTCCTTTGCATCACCATGTATGCACCGCACTCCGACCTTCTTTCCCGGGAGCAGGTGGAGAGGAAAAGTGGCCCTCACCAGGGTCACTAGGCTCCCTGAGTCTAACAGTGCCATGACTGCTCAACCGTTCACCTTTACGGGACACGCTTGAGGTCCCTCGTTGGGCGAAGAGTTCACACTGCAGGCTGGATACGCATAGTATGAACAACGGCATCCCATGCTGCAGTCCATCTGCTCAGTGGTCTGGGAACAACGGGCAGCTATATGTCCTGGCCCGTGGCACCTCCAACAAATAATATCACCCGTATGGACCTTGGACCACACCTCCCCCGCCCTTTGTGACCTTGGACGCGCCACCCCTTTTTGTGACTCAGCAGCTTTCTGGGACCCCCAGTACGGCATGGGCTGCCTCCCAAAGGAGCCTTCCATCCCTTGGTATCTCTCGACCAGTCCGATCAGGTCGTCGGCATTCTGGGGATCACCCTGGGCAACCCAAGTCTGTATTGACCTCGGGAGGGAATGCACAAACCGATTCATCATCACTCGTTCTACCATCTGTGCGTAGAGGACTCTGGCTGCAGCCATTTCTGGACCAGGTGCAACAGGTCAAACATTTGGAAGCGAGGCGGTTTGTCCCGGTGATAGGCCCAGCAGTGAACTCGCTGTGCCCTAACAGTCAGTGTCACCCCCAAACGTGCGAGAACCTCGGCTTTCAATTTGTGATACTCCTTGGCATCCTGCAAGGTCAAATCATAGTATGCCTTCTGAGGTTTGCCCGTCAGGTAAGGCGCCAACACCTCTGCCCACTGCTCTGGCGGAAGTTTTTCCCTCTCAGTGACCCTCTCAAACACCGTCAGGAAGGCCTCAACATCATCCCCGGGAGTCATTTTCTGTAATGCGCGTCTTACCGTCTTCCGGACGTGGGTGTCATCAGCCAAACCTGGGGTTGGGACGCTCGTCTTGCCCTGGATGGCGGTTGCCAGAAGCTGCATCTGCTGCCATTGCTCCTGCTGGTTCTGTTGCATCTGCTGCCGTGACTGCAACTGGACCAAGTGTTTCAGCAGGTCCTCCATTTTCCCCAGCAATGCTTGCTGGCTTACAGCCGACTTGACCCAGGACATTCAAAAATAGACTTACGTCTCCACTGGGAACGCTGACCGCATTCTCCACCAATTGTAGGGATTTCACTCACTCACTTGCGACGGCTGACACTCACGAGGCACGTTCCTTTAAGAGTTCACAGGGTTTATTACTTCATAAACCACATGGCGAAATAACAGCAAGCAAATAGCCTTTAGTTCAGGAAAAGAAAAACAAAGTGTCCAATCCACCAGGCTCAGTCCTGGAGCCTTAACACACTCAGGAGGGTTTCACCTCCACACATATCTACTGTGTTAAGCATTATCCTGTCTTATATAGAGCTAACCACACCCAGTAACCCATCACATGATTAGCCATGTGGTCTGACATCACCACAGGTCCTGAAACACATATATATACATGGTTACATGCAACAAAGAAACACTCCGGGCTACATTACAGCAACAAGCCACCTATGCGACACATATCTCCCGTCGACTACACACCCTTTAGCCATGCTACAACATGTACAGCTACGCAGCGGAGCAGGGAACTGAGCAGCATCCATACAGGTAACAGACAACAGTATCCCTGCTAGTTAGGGGGAGCAAAGGGTTAAAGCAGAGACATGCAGAGTAACACCAGAGAAACAAGGTACAAACCCACCGGCATTACAGTCACATGCTAGCAAAACCATTAAGAGGCTGCAATATACATAACAATCACCATGTAGCTTTTATCCGAAGTCAATCACAAGTCATATTGTAAGAATTATTAAAGGGAACTAGAAGAGAAGATGAAGGCCAGGACCTCCAAGGTGGTGTTTTCTGCAATATTGCCAGTGCCACGAGCATCACTAGATAGAAAGCTTAGGGAGATAAATAAGTGGCTTAGAAATTGGTGCAGGAAGGAAGGGTTTGGGTTCCTGGAGAACTGGGCCGACTTCTCTGTTAACTACAGGCTCTATGGTAGGGATGGGCTGCACCTCAATGGGGAGGGTGCTGCTGTGCTTAGGGAAAAATGGTAAGACAGATGGAGGAGCTTTTAAACTAGGATCTGGGGTGAGGGAGGGTAGTTGTGCTAATATGGGGATAGACAGCGTAAACAGAGAGAGGTGAAAATAAGGATTTAGGGGTAACTGTGATATTCAAGGAAAGAAGGGAGCTTAGTAGGAGCAACAAATGTGCTAATAATATTAAAATGGCAAATGTAAGAAGTCTAGCAAACAAAATTAATGAACTGGAGAATCTTATGACAGTGATAGAATGCAATGTGGGCATTACAGAAACCTGACTTGAAGATAGCCATGACTGGATAACAAAGATAGAGAGTTACACCACATTTAGAAAGGAAAAGAAAGATAAAAAAAGGTGGAGGGGTGCATCTTGCTAATTCCAAATTAAAATGTGTGCTCAATGAAGACACTGGGTGGAGTTACAGCAATGTAGAATCACAATGGGTAAATGTACATGGGAATAGCAATAATGTAAAGCTGCCAATTGGAGTTTGCTACATGCCTGCTTGTATAGCTGAACAGATCATGATGAAATGCTGCAACAAATTGAAAAGGCAGCAAACAGTAATAGGGTTCTTATAATGGGGGATTTTAACTATCTAGACATTCAAAAGGACATAGAATCTTCTGGTTGTGCCAAAAGCTACAATTTCTTATCCATAGTTCAGGACAATTACCTCTCTCAGGTGGTAGATGAATCAACCAGGGGAGGTAGTCTGCTGGTTCTGGTTCTGTCAAATAGACCAGATACAATTTCAGATCTACGGGTCAGGGAACAGTTGGGATGCAGTGACTATAACATGGAAATTTTCTATGTAATTTTCAATCAAACATTCAAAAGGGGAAGTGCCAAAACCTGGTACTTTAAGAAAGCTGATTTTAAAAAAATTACAGGAAGAGCTTAATCATGTAGACTTTGACCACATCATGGTAACTAGGGATACCCAACATAAATGGGGCATTTTTATGGTAATACTACTAGAATCCTGAAGAAAACGTATACCCTCTGGTAACGAAATGCCAAGGAATAGAAAGGAACCAATATGGATAAATAAGACAGTACAAAGTTTAATAAGACAAAAACAAAGAGCTTTCAAAAGTTTTAAAGCTGAAAATATTGAAAGGGCATTTCAGGAGTTTAAAGATCTAAATAAGAACTGTTGAAAAGAATTCAAGCTAGCAAAGTTATCGGCAGAAAAAAAAATCACCAAATACATTAAAATAAATCCCAAACATTTTTATGAATACATCAATGATAAAAAGAAAAAAAAACAGATGGTATTGGCCCCTTAAAAGATGACAAGATGGCAATAACAAGATAATTTCAGAGGACAAAGAAAAGGCTGAGATATTAAACAGGCACTTTCATCCGTGTTTATCAATGAACTCTCTGGCACAGGGATCATTCAACAAAGCAAAAATCAAAATTCACACCCTGATATAACTAGTGTAACACAAAAAGAAGTACATCTATGTCTGAGCAATTTAAACATGGTACCATGGGATTGGAGGATGGCTCACGTGGTACCAATATTTAAGAAAGGTGGATTTTTGAGGGCGTTATAAAAGATCACCTGCAGAAATATAATGTAGATAATAGTGTAATCACTGGCAACCAGCATGGATTCATCAATAATAAGTCATGTCTAACTAACATGTTGGGTTTCTATGGAGGAGGTAAGTGCAAATCTGGATGCTGATAATGCGGATGATGTGATTTATCTGGACTTTGCAAAGGCATTTGATACTATTCCACATAACAGCCTTATACTGAAGCTACAGAAGCAAGGACTGGGGTAAACTATATGCAGATGGTAAGGAATTGGCTAAATGACATGAAACAAAGAGTTGTCATAAAAGGTACATTCTCTAAATGGGATCTAGTCAGTAGTGGGGTGCTGCAGGTATTTTTATTAACCTCTTTATTAATGACCTTGTGGATGGGATTGAGAGTAAAGTGTCAGTCTTTGCTGATGACACAAAACTATGTAGGATAATAAAGTCTAACCTTGACATTACAATATTACAAAACAATCTGAAAAAGATGACTGAATGGACAAACACTTGGCAAACGAAATTTAATGTAGATAAATGTAAAGTAATGCACCTAGGATAGAGTATTCCTATTGCTGCATATACATAATATGGGAGTATACTCAGGACAACAAAGCAGGAACAGGACTTGGGTATTCTGGTTACAAGTAAGCTTCCTAGCTTCCTTCCTCACTATCACTGAAACCTGGCTCACCCCCTCTGACACAGCCTCTCCAGCTGCACTTTCGTATGGTGGATTCCACCTTTCCCACACACCCCACCCCAGCAGCAAGCATGGTGGAGGAGTTGGCTTTCTCCTGTTAGATAACTGTTTTTCACCCCAATCCCACTGCCACCCTCTGTTACCCTTCCTTCCTTTGAGGTGCACTCTGTACACATCTACTCCCCCACCAACCTCAAACTGGCTGTAATTTACCATGCTCTAGGGCTAGTCACCACCTTCTTTGACCACTTCACCACCTGGCTACTCCATATTCTCTCTGCTAACATCCCCACTATCATTATGGGTGACTTCAACATTCCCATTGACACTTCTGTCTCAGCTGTCACTAAACGTCTATCTCTTGTGACTAGTGTTGAGCATTCCGATACTGCAAATATCGGGTATCAGCCGATATTCGCTGTATCGGAATTCCGATACCGAGTTCCGATATTTTTGTGATATCGGAAATCGGAATCGGAAGTTCCCAGTGTATGGTTCCCAGGGTCTGGAGGAAAGGAGACTCTCTTTCAGGCCCTGGGATCCATATTCATGTAAAAAATAAAGAATAAAAATAAAAAATATGGATATACTCACCCCTCCGGCGGACCCTGGACCTTAGCGGTGTAACCGGCAGCCTCCATTCCTAAGAATGCAGTGAGTGTACAGGACCTGCGATGACGTCGCTGTCTTGTGATTGGTCGCGTGACCGCTCATGTGACCGCTCACGTGACCGCGACGTCGTCCTTCACTCACTGCATTCTTAGGAACGGAGGCTGCTGGTTACACCGCTAAGGTCCAGGGTCCGCCGGAGGGGTGAGTATATCCTTTTTTTTTACTTTTATTCTTTATTTTTTACATGAATATGGATCCCAGGGCCTGAAGGAGAGTTTCCTCTCCTTCAGACCCTGGGAACCATCCAGGATACCTTCCGATATTTGTGTCCCATTGATTTGTATTGGTATCCGGTATCGGTATCGGCGATATCCGATATTTTTTGGATATCGGCCGATCCAATCCGATACCGATACTTTTAAATATCGGACGGTATCTGTTGTGAATTTACCTTTTGGCTCCCTCTAGTGGCTTCTAGTGATTTGACTCTGGGTATGTCATTCATCCCTTGTATGCTCACCTGGGTCGTTAGGTCAGGGGTGTTGCTATATAAGCTCCCTGGACCTTCAGTTCAATGCCTGGCAACGTTGATATCAGAGCTAATCTGTAGTGCTCTTGTCTACTGATCCTGGTTCCTGTTTGATTAAGCTAAGTCCGCTTTCTTGCTTTTTGCTATTTGTTTTTGTTTGCATTTTTGTCCAGCTTGTGTATAATCTGTTTCCTGACCTTGCTGGAAGCTCTAGGGCGGCTGGTGTTCTCCCCCCGGGCCGTTAGACGGTTCGGGGGTTCTTGAATCTCCAGCGTGGATTTTGATAGGGTTTTTGTTGACCATATAAGTTATCTTACTATATTCTGCTATTAGTAAGTGGGCCTTTCTTTGCTAAAATCTAGTTCATCTCTGTGTTTGTCATTTCCTCTTACCTCACCGTTATTATTTGTGGGGGGCTACTATCCTACTTTTGGGGTCTATTCTCTGGAGGCAAGAGAGGTCTTTGTTTTCCTCTTCTAGGGGTAGTTAGTCCTCCGGCTGGCGCGAGACATCTAGCGACCAACGTAGGCATGTTCCCCGGCTACTGCTAGTGTTGGCGTTAGGAGTAGATATATGGTCAACCCAGTTACCACTGCCCTATGAGCTGGATTTTTGTACGTCGCAGACTTACTTGTTTCTCTGAGACCCTCGCCATTGGGGTCATAACAGTTTGCCAGGCCAGTATTAAATGTTAAATGCATTGCAGAAGCGGGATTATAAGAAAGAAAGTTCGAGTTTTTTTTTTCTCTCTCTCATTTTTTTTTTTCTTTTCCCCTTTACCTCTGAGTGGCTTGTGTTTGCTGCAGACATGAATGTCCAGACCTTGATTACAAGTGTGGACCAGCTTGCTGCTCGTGTGCAGGGCATACAAGATTATGTTATCAGAAGTCCTATGTCAGAACCTAAGATACCGATTCCTGAACCGTTTTCCGGAGACCGATTAATATTTAGAAATTTCAGGAATAATTGTAAATTGTTTTTGTCCCTGAAACCCTGTTCATCTGGAGACTCCGCTCAGCAAGTAAAAATTGTTATTTCTTTTTTACGGGGCGACCCTCAGGATTGGGCCTTCTCGCTGGCGCCAGGAGATCCGGCATTGGCTGACATTGATGCGTTTTTTCTGGCGCTCAGTTTGCTTTATGAGGAACCCAATCTTGAGATTCAGGCAGAAAAGGCCTTGCTGGCTATGTCTCAGGGCCAGGACGAGGCTGAAGTGTATTGCCAAAAATTTCGGAAATGGTCCGTGCTGACCCAGTGGAACGAGTGTGCATTGGCTGCTAATTTTAGAAATGGCCTTTCTGAAGCCATTAAGAATGTGATGGTGGGTTTTCCCATTCCCACAGGTCTGAATGATTCTATGGCCCTGGCTATTCAAATCGACCGGCGGTTGCGGGAGCGCAAAACCGCTAATTCCCTCATGGTGTTGTCTGAACAGACACCTGATTTAATGCAATGTGATAGAATCCTGACTAGAAATGAGCGGAAAATTCATAGACGCCAGAATGGCTTGTGTTACTACTGTGGTGATTCTACACATGTTATCTCAGCATGCTCTAAACGTCTTACTAAGGTTGTTAGTCCGGTCGCCATTGGTAATTTGCAACCTAAATTTATTCTATCTGTAACTTTGATTTGCTCACTGTCATCGTATCCTGTCATGGCGTTTGTGGACTCGGGTGCTGCCCTGAGCCTTATGGATCTGTCATTTGCCAAGCGCTGCGGATTTGTTCTTGAGCCATTGGAAAATCCTATCCCTCTTAGGGGTATTGATTCTACGCCATTGGCAAAAAATAAACCGCAGTTTTGGACACAGGTTACCATGTGCATGACTCCCGAACATCGGGAGGTAATACGTTTTCTTGTTCTGCATAAAATGCATGATTTGGTTGTTTTGGGTTTGCCATGGTTACAGACCCATAATCCAGTCTTGGACTGGAAGGCTATGTCAGTGTCAAGTTGGGGCTGCCATGGAATTCATGGAGATTCCCTGCCCTTGTCTATTGCTTCTTCTACGCCTTCGGAAGTTCCGGCGTATTTGTCTGATTATCAGGATGTCTTCAGCGAGTCTAAGTCCAGTGCACTGCCTCCTCATAGGGAATGTGACTGTGCAATAGATTTGATTCCTGGCAGTAAGTTTCCTAAGGGGAGACTGTTTAATCTGTCGGTACCTGAACATACCGCGATGCGTTCATATATCAAGGAGTCTCTTGAGAAGGGGCATATCCGTCCTTCTTCTTCCCCTCTTGGTGCGGGATTCTTTTTTGTGGCCAAAAAGGACGGATCTTTGAGGCCTTGTATTGACTATCGGCTTTTAAATAAGATCACTGTCAAATTTCAGTATCCTTTGCCGCTGTTGTCAGATTTGTTTGCCCGGATTAAAGGTGCCAAGTGGTTCACCAAGATAGACCTTCGTGGTGCGTACAACCTTGTGCGCATTAGGCAGGGCGATGAATGGAAAACCGCATTCAATACGCCCGAAGGTCATTTTGAGTACTTGGTGATGCCATTCGGTCTCTCTAATGCACCTTCAGTTTTTCAGTCCTTCATGCATGACATTTTCCGGAAGTATCTGGATAAATTTTTGATTGTTTATCTGGATGATATTCTGGTTTTTCAGATGATTGGGACTCGCATGTGGAGCAGGTCAGGATGGTTTTTGAGATTCTGCGTGAAAATTCTTTGTTTGTAAAAGGCTCAAAGTGTCTCT
Source organism: Ranitomeya variabilis (assembly GCF_051348905.1). Taxonomy (NCBI): domain Eukaryota; kingdom Metazoa; phylum Chordata; class Amphibia; order Anura; family Dendrobatidae; genus Ranitomeya; species Ranitomeya variabilis. The sequence continues at coordinate 771,933,163 of NC_135233.1, read as the reverse complement.
TTGGTGTACAGAAGGTTCCCTTTTTGGGGTTCATTTTTTCCCCTTCTGCTGTGGAGATGGATCCAGTCAAGGTCCGAGCTATTCATGATTGGACTCAACCCTCGTCAGTTAAGAGTCTTCAGAAGTTCTTGGGTTTTGCTAACTTCTACCGTCGTTTTATCGCAAATTTCTCTAGCGTTGTTAAACCGCTGACGGATATGACCAAGAAAGGCTCTGATGTAGCTAACTGGGCTCCTGCTGCCGTGGAGGCTTTCCAGGAGTTAAAACGCCGGTTTACTTCGGCGCCTGTTTTGTGCCAGCCTGACATCTCACTTCCCTTTCAGGTTGAGGTGGATGCTTCGGAGATTGGGGCAGGGGCCGTTTTGTCGCAGAGAGGCCCTGGTTGCTCTACTATGAGACCTTGTGCCTTTTTCTCTAGGAAGTTTTCGCCGGCAGAGCGAAATTATGATGTGGGCAATCGGGAGTTGTTGGCCATGAAGTGGGCATTTGAGGAGTGGCGTCATTGGCTCGAGGGTGCTAAGCATCGTGTGGTGGTCTTGACTGATCACAAAAATCTGATGTATCTCGAGTCTGCTAAACGCCTGAATCCTAGACAGGCCCGCTGGTCATTGTTTTTCTCCCGTTTTGACTTTGTGGTCTCGTATTTACCAGGTTCTAAGAATGTGAAGGCCGATGCTCTGTCTAGGAGCTTTGTGCCTGATGCTCCTGGAGTCGCTGAACCTGTGGGTATTCTTAAGGAAGGAGTTATCGTGTCTGCTATTTCTCCAGATCTGCGACGTGTGTTGCAGAGATTTCAGGCTGGTAGGCCTGACTCTTGTCCACCTGACAGATTGTTTGTGCCTGCTAGATGGACCAGCAGAGTCATTTCCGAGGTTCATTCCTCGGTGTTGGCAGGGCACCCGGGAATTTTTGGCACCAGAGATCTGGTGGCCAGGTCCTTTTGGTGGCCTTCCTTGTCAAGGGATGTGCGGTCATTTGTACAGTCCTGTGGTACTTGTGCTCGAGCTAAGCCTTGCTGCTCTCGTGCCAGCGGGTTGCTCTTGCCCTTGCCTGTCCCGAAGAGACCTTGGACACACATCTCTATGGATTTCATTTCTGATCTTCCGGTGTCTCAGGGCATGTCTGTCATCTGGGTGATATGTGATCGTTTCTCCAAGATGGTCCATTTGGTTCCTTTGCCTAAGCTGCCCTCCTCTTCTGATCTGGTTCCTGTGTTCTTCCAGAACGTGGTTCGTTTGCACGGCATTCCTGAGAATATTGTGTCAGACAGAGGATCCCAGTTTGTTTCCAGGTTCTGGCGATCCTTTTGTGGTAGGATGGGCATTGAGTTGTCGTTTTCATCCGCTTTCCATCCCCAGACTAACGGACAAACGGAGCGAACTAATCAGACTCTGGAGGCTTATTTGAGGTGTTTTGTCTCTTCTGATCAGGATGATTGGGTTACCTTCTTGCCGTTGGCTGAATTTGCCCTTAATAATCGGGCTAGTTCCGCCACCTTGGTTTCGCCATTTTTCTGCAACTCTGGTTTCCATCCTCGGTTTTCCTCGGGACATGTGGAGCCTTCTGACTGTCCTGGGGTGGATTCCATGGTGGATAGGTTGCAGCGGATCTGGGGGCATGTGGTGGACAACTTGAAGTTGTCACAGGAGAAGGCTCAGCGTTTTGCCAACCGCCGCCGCGGTGTGGGTCCCCGACTTCGCGTTGGGGATTTGGTATGGCTGTCTTCTCGATTTGTTCCTATGAAGGTCTCCTCTCCCAAATTTAAGCCTCGCTTCATTGGTCCTTACAAGATATTGGAAATCATTAATCCTGTATCCTTTCGCCTGGATCTTCCGGTGTCGTTTGCCATCCACAACGTATTTCATAGGTCCTTGTTGCGGCGGTACGTTGTGCCTGTGGTTCCTTCTGCTGAGCCTCCTGCTCCGGTGTTGGTTGAGGGCGAGTTGGAGTACGTGGTGGAGAAGATCTTAGATTCTCGTCTCTCCAGGCGGAGGCTTCAGTACCTGGTCAAGTGGAAGGGCTATGGTCAGGAGGATAATTCCTGGGTGGTCGCCTCTGATGTGCATGCGGCCGATTTAGTTCGTGCCTTTCACGCCGCTCATCCTGATCGCCCTGGTGGTCTTGGTGAGGGTTCGGTGACCCCTCACTAAGGGGGGGGTACTGTTGTGAATTTACCTTTTGGCTCCCTCTAGTGGCTTCTAGTGATTTGACTCTGGGTATGTCATTCATCCCTTGTATGCTCACCTGGGTCGTTAGGTCAGGGGTGTTGCTATATAAGCTCCCTGGACCTTCAGTTCAATGCCTGGCAACGTTGATATCAGAGCTAATCTGTAGTGCTCTTGTCTACTGATCCTGGTTCCTGTTTGATTAAGCTAAGTCCGCTTTCTTGCTTTTTGCTATTTGTTTTTGTTTGCATTTTTGTCCAGCTTGTGTATAATCTGTTTCCTGACCTTGCTGGAAGCTCTAGGGCGGCTGGTGTTCTCCCCCCGGGCCGTTAGACGGTTCGGGGGTTCTTGAATCTCCAGCGTGGATTTTGATAGGGTTTTTGTTGACCATATAAGTTATCTTACTATATTCTGCTATTAGTAAGTGGGCCTTTCTTTGCTAAAATCTAGTTCATCTCTGTGTTTGTCATTTCCTCTTACCTCACCGTTATTATTTGTGGGGGGCTACTATCCTACTTTTGGGGTCTATTCTCTGGAGGCAAGAGAGGTCTTTGTTTTCCTCTTCTAGGGGTAGTTAGTCCTCCGGCTGGCGCGAGACATCTAGCGACCAACGTAGGCATGTTCCCCGGCTACTGCTAGTGTTGGCGTTAGGAGTAGATATATGGTCAACCCAGTTACCACTGCCCTATGAGCTGGATTTTTGTACGTCGCAGACTTACTTGTTTCTCTGAGACCCTCGCCATTGGGGTCATAACAGGTATCGCTCAACACTACTTGTGACGCTAGTCACTTATGCACGGACAGGCTGTGAGGCAGAAGAGTCAGATGTAGAGTTGAGCGACTTTTACTTTTTTAAAATCGAGTCGGGTTTCACGAAACCCGACTTTGTCAAAAGTCGGGTCAGGTGAAGTCGGCCAATTATTGCGAAAAGTAGGGGATCTGTTGTGAATTCCGCTCTTGGGCTCCCTCCGGTGGTTGTAAGTAGCACTTTTGTGAGTTCTGCTCTTGGGCTCCCTCCGGTGGTTTTGAGTGGTATGCCTGCTTCTTGGATTTAGCATCAGCAGCTGCTTCCATTGATCGTCTTTCTGGCTCGGCTATTTTATCCTGGCCTTATCCCGCAATCAATGCCAGTTGTCAATTGTTCCTGCTTGGACTCACGGCTCTTTTGGATTTCCCTGACACTCTGACCTGTTCAGCAAAGATAAGTCCTTGCTTGTCCTTTTGCAGTCCTCTTGTTGTGGACTTTATTGTTCAGCACATTCTATGTTTTGCTCATTTGTCCAGCTTATCAGTATGGATCTATTCAGCTAAGCTGGAAGCTCTGGGCAGCAGATTTTGCCCTCCACACCTTTAGTCAGGTGTGGAGATTTTTGCATTTCTCTGCGGTGGACTTTTTCTAGTTTTTATTACTGACCGCACAGTGTTCTATCCTGTACTATCTATCTAGCTAGAAGTGGCCTCCTTTGCTAAATCTTGTTTCATTCTATGTATGTCATTTCCTTCTCCACTCACAGTCATTATTTGTGGGGGGCTGTCTATCGTTTGGGGATTCTCTCTGAGGCAAGATAGCTTTCCTGTTTCTACCTTTAGGGGTAGCTAGTTCTCCGGCTGTGACGAGGTGTCCAAGGAGTGACAGGAACATCCCACGGCTACTTCTAGTGTTGTGTTAAGATCAGGAACTGCGGTCAGTATAGTTACCACCTGCTCAGAGCTAGTCGCATGTCGCTCCTAAATCACCAGTCCATAACAGTACAACTGGCCAAAAATGAGTTGAATGCATCTCAAAAGAAGGAAAAGAAAAAGAGTTCTGAGCCTTTTTTTTTTTCTTTAGTCTGTTTTGTCTTTTTCCTTTCTCTTAATCTCTGGGTGGTTCAGGATTTGGGCGCGGGCATGGATGTTCACGGTTTGTTTTCTCGTGTGGATCAACTTGCTGCAAGAGTACAGAGTATCCAAGATTATGTTGTTCAGACTCCGGTTTTAGAGCCTAGAATTCCTACTCCAGATTTGTTTTATGGGGATAGATCCAAGTTTTTGAACTAAAAATAACTGCTAATTGTTTTTTGCTCTGAAACCCCGTTCCTCTGGTGATCCCATTCAGCAAGTTAAAATAGTTATTTCTTTGCTGCGCGGTGACCCTTAGGACTGGGCATTCTCCCTTGAGTCAGGGGATCCGGCATTGCTTAATGTAGATGCATTTTTTCAATCGCTCGGATTATTGTATGACGAACCTAACTCTGTGGATCATGCGGAAAAAACCTTGTTGGCCCTGTGTCAGGGTCAGGAAGCGGCAGAATTATACTGCCAGAAATTTAGAAAATGGTCTGTGCTCACTAAATGGAATGAGGACGCTCTGGCAGCAATTTTCAGAAAGGGTCTTTCTGAAGCCCTTAAAGATGTTATGGTGGGGTTCCCCACGCCGGTTGGTTTGAGCGAATCTATGTCTCTAGCCATTCAGATTGATCGGCGCCTGCGCGAGCGCAAAGTGGTGCACCATATGGCAGCGTCCTCTGAACAGAGTCCTGAACCTATGCAATGTGATAGGATTTTGACTAGAGCAGAACAGAGGGGATACAGACGTCAGAATGGGCTGTGTTTTTACTGTGGTGATTCTGCTCATGCTATTTCTGTCTGCCCTAAGCGTATTAAGAGGGTAGCTAGATCTGTTACCATCAGTACTGTACAGCCTAAATTTCTCCTGTTTGTGACCCTGATTTGCTCATTGTCATCCTTTTCTGTCATGGCATTTGTGGATTCAGGTGCTACCCTGAACTTAATGGACTTAGAATTCGCCAAGCGCTGTGGTTTTTCTTTGCAGCCTTTGCAGAGCCCTATTCCTTTGAGGGGCATTGATGCTACACCGTTGGCCAAGAATAAACCTCAGTATTGGACTCAGCTGACTATGTGCATGGCTCCAGCACATCAGGAAGATTGCCGTTTTCTGGTGTTGCATAATTTACATGATGTTGTATTGGGTTTTCCATGGTTACAAGTACACAATCCAGTGCTAAATTGGAAATCTATGTCTGTGACTAGTTGGGGTTGTCAAGAGGTACATAGTGACATTCCTTTGATGTCAATTTCCTCTTCCCCCTCTTCTGATGTTCCTGAATTTTTGTCAGATTTCCAGGATGTATTCGATGAGCCCAAGTCCAGTTCCCTTCCTCCACATAGGGACTGTGATTGTGCTATTGAATTGATTCCTGGCTGTAAGTTCCCTAAGGGCCGACTTTTCAATCTATCTGTGCCAGAGCATGCTGCCATGCGGAGCTATGTGAAGGAGTCTTTGGAGAAGGGGCATATTCGGCCGTCTTCGTCACCATTGGGAGCGGGATTCTTTTTTGTTGCCAAGAAGGATGGCTCCTTGAGACCCTGTATTGATTATCGCCTTCTTAATAAGATCACGGTCAAATTCCAATACCCTTTACCTTTGCTTTCAGATTTGTTTGCTCGGATTAAGGGGGCTAGTTGGTTTACCAAGATTGACCTTCGAGGGGCATATAATCTTGTTCGTATTAAACAGGGTGACGAATGGAAAACTGCATTTAATACGCCCGAAGGCCATTTTGAATACCTTGTGATGCCTTTCGGGCTTTCTAATGCTCCTTCTGTATTTCAGTCCTTCATGCATGATATTTTCCGCAATTATCTTGATAAATTCTTGATTGTGTATTTGGATGATATTTTGATTTTTTCTGATGATTGGGAGTCTCATGTGAAGCAGGTCAGGATGGTATTCCAGATCCTTCGTGATAATGCCCTATTTGTGAAGGGGTCTAAGTGCCTATTTGGAGTTCAGAAGGTCTCTTTTTTGGGGTTCATTTTTTCTCCTTCGTCCATAGAAATGGATCCTGTTAAGGTCCAAGCCATTCATGACTGGATTCAGCCCACATCTGTGAAGAGCCTTCAGAAATTTCTGGGCTTTGCTAATTTTTATCGCCGTTTCATTGCTAACTTCTCCAGTGTGGTTAAACCCCTGACTGATTTGACGAAGAAAGGCGCTGAGGTGACGAATTGGTCCTCTGCGGCTGTTGAGGCCTTTCAGGAGCTTAAACGCCGATTTACTTCTGCCCCTGTGATGCGTCAGCCGGATGTTTCTCTTCCTTTTCAGGTTGAGGTTGACGCTTCTGAGATTGGGGCAGGGGCCGTTTTGTCACAGAGGAATTCTGATGGTTCCTTGATGAAACCAAGTGCCTTCTTTTCCCAAAAGTTTTCGCCTGTGGAACGCAATTATGATGTCGGTAATCGGGAGTTGCTGGCTATGAAGTGGGCATTTGAGGAGAGGCGACATTGGCTTGAGGGAGCCAGGCACCGCGTTGTGGTCTTGACCGATCATAAGAATCTGATTTACCTCGAGTCGGCCAAGCGGCTGAACCCTAGACAGGCTCGATGGTCCCTGTTTTTCTCCCGTTTCGATTTTGTGGTCTCATATCTTCCAGGATCTAAGAATGTTAAGGCGGATGCCCTCTCTAGGAGTTTTTTGCCTGATTCTCCTGGAGTTCTTGAGCCGGTTGGCATTCTTAGGGAAGGGGTGGTTCTTTCTGCCATCTCCCCTGATTTACGGCGGGTGCTTCAAAAATTTCAGGCTGATAAACCTGACCGCTGTCCAATGGGGAAGCTGTTTGTTCCTGATAGATGGACAAGTAAGGTAATTTCTGAGGTCCATTGTTTGGTGTTGGCCGGTCATCCTGGGATTTTTGGTACCAGAGATTTGGTTGCTAGGTCCTTTTGGTGGCCTTCCTTGTCGTGGGATGTGCATTCTTTTGTGCAGTCCTGTGGGACTTGTGCCCGGGCTAAGCCTTGCTGTTCCCGCGCTAGTGGATTGCTTTTGCCTTTGCCTGTCCCTGAGAGGCCCTGGATGCATATTTCCATGGATTTTATTTCGGATCTTCCTGTGTCCCAGAGGATGTCTGTTATCTGGGTGGTTTGTGACCGGTTCTCTAAAATGGTCCATTTGGTACCTTTGCCCAAATTGCCTTCCTCCTCTGATTTGGTTCCATTGTTCTTTCAGCATGTGGTTCGTTTGCATGGCATTCTGGAAAATATTGTGTCTGACAGAGGTTCCCAGTTTGTTTCCAGGTTTTGGCGGGCCTTTTGTGCTAGGATGGGCATTAATTTGTCTTTTTCTTCGGCGCTCCATCCTCAGACAAATGGCCAAACTGAGCGAACTAATCAAACCTTGGAAACCTATTTGAGATGCTTTGTGTCTGCTGATCAGGATGATTGGGTGGCTTTCTTGCCGTTGGCCGAGTTTGCCCTTAATAATCGGGCCAGTTTGGCTACTTTGGTTTCGCCTTTTTTTTTGTAATTTTGGTTTCCATCCTCGTTTTTCTTCAGGGCAGGTTGAGCCTTCTGATTGTCCTGGTGTAGATTCTGTGATGGACAGGTTACAGCAGATTTGGACTCATGTGGTAGACAATTTGACGTTGTCTCAGGAAAAGGCTCAGCATTTTGCTAACCGCCGTCGGTGTGTTGGTCCTCGGCTTCGGGTGGGGGAATTAGTTTGGTTATCTTCTCGTCATGTTCCTGTGAAGGTTTCTTCCCCTAAGTTCAAGCCTCGGTTTATTGGTCCTTTTAAGATTTCTGAGATTATCAATCCAGTGTCTTTTCGTTTGGCCCTTCCAGCCTCTTTTGCCATCCACAATGTTTTCCATAGATCTTTGTTGCGGAGATATGTGGTACCCGTTGTTCCCTCTGTTGATCCTCCTGCCCCGGTGTTGGTTGAGGGGGAGTTGGAATATGTGGTTGAGAAAATATTGGATTCTCGTTTTTCGAGGCGGAGGCTTCAGTATCTTGTCAAGTGGAAGAGTTATGGCCAGGAGGATAATTCTTGGGTGGTTGCCTCCGATGTTCATGCCGCCGATTTGGTTCGTGCTTTTCACTTGGCTCGTCCTGATCGGACTGGGGGCTCTGGTAAGGGTTCGGTGACCCCTCCTCAAGGGGGGGTACTGTTGTGAATTCCGCTCTTGGGCTCCCTCCGGTGGTTGTAAGTAGCACTTTTTGAGTTCTGCTCTTGGGCTCCCTCCGGTGGTTTTGAGTGGTATGGCTGCTTCTTGGATTTAGCATCAGCAGTTGCTTCCATTGATCGTCTTTCTGGCTCGGCTATTTTAGTCTGGCCTTATCCCTCAATCAATGCCAGTTGTCAATTGTTCCTGCTTGGAGTCATGGCTCTTTTGGATTTCCCTGACACTCTGACCTGTTCAGCAAAGATAAGTCCTTGCTTGTCCTTTTGCAGTCCTCTTGTTGTGGACTTTATTGTTCAGCACATTCTATGTTTTGCTCATTTGTCCAGCTTATCAGTATGGATCTATTCAGCTAAGCTGGAAGCTCTGGGCAGCAGATTTTGCCCTCCACACCTTTAGTCAGGTGTGGAGATTTTTGCATTTCTCTGCGGTGGACTTTTTCTAGTTTTTATTACTGACCGCACAGTGTTCTATCCTGTACTATCTATCTAGCTAGAAGTGGCCTCCTTTGCTAAATCTTGTTTCATTCTATGTATGTCATTTCCTTCTCCACTCACAGTCATTATTTGTGGGGGGCTGTTGTGAATTGGACTTTTTGGCTCCCTCTTGTTTTCACTAGCGACATGACACTTTGAGCTTCTTTCTCTAGCTTGGTACCCACCTGGCTCGTTAGTCCAGGGGTGTTGCTATTTAAGCTTCCTGGATTTTCAGTCTGGTGCCTGGCATCGTTGTAATCAGTTCCTTTCTGTTTGCTCCTGTCTGCTGGTCCTGGTTCTTGCAAAATAAGCTAAGTCCTGCTTCCTTATTTTTTGGTTATTTGCATTTGCTCTTATTTCTGTCCAGCTTGTACCAAATGTGATTCCTGATTTAGCTGGAAGCTCTAGGGGGCTGATATTCTCCCCCCGTGCCGTTAGACGGTTCGGGGGTTCTTGAATATTCAGCGTGGAAATTTTGATAGGGTTTTTGCTGACCGTATAAGTCATCTTCCTATATTCTGCTATTAGTCAGTGGGCCTCTCTTTGCTAAAAAACCTAGTTCATCCTTGCGTTTGTCTTTTCTTCTTACCTCACCGTTATTATTTGTTGGGGGCTTGTATCCAACTTTTGGGGTCTTTTCTCTGGAGGCAAGAAAGGTCTATCTTTTCCCTTCTAGGGTTAGTTAGTTCTCCGGCTGGCGCGAGACGTCTAGAACCAACGTAGGTACATTCCCCGGCTACTGCTATTTGTTGTGCTAGGATCAGTTATACGGTCAGCCTAGTTACCACTGCCCTATGAGCTGGTTTTTTGTGTTTGCAGACTTGGTTATAAATTCTGAGACCCTCTGCCATTGGGGTCATAACAGTATGCCAGGCCAAAGGTGAATGTTTAATGCATTGCAGAAGTGGGATAATAAGAAAGGAAATTCTGAGGTTTTTTTTTTTTTTTCTTTCTTCCTCCCCTTTACCTCAGAGTGGCTTGAGCTTGCTGCAGACATGAATGTCCAGACCTTGATTACTAGTGTGGATCAGCTTGCTGCTCGTGTGCAGGGTATTCAAGATTTTTTTACCAGTAGTCCTATGTCTGAACCTAAAATACCTATTCCTGAACTGTTTTCTGGAGACCGATTTAAGTTTAGGAATTTCAGGAATAATTGTAAATTGTTTCTATCTCTGAGACCCCGTTCGTCTGGAGACTCAGCTCAGCAAGTTAAAATTGTTATCTCTTTCTTGCGGGGCGACCCTCAGGATTGGGCTTTCTCATTAGCGCCAGGAGATCCGGCATTGGCAAATATTGATGCGTTTTTTCTGGCGCTCGGGTTGCTTTACGAGGAACCCAATCTTGAAATTCAGGCAGAAAAAGCCTCGCTGGCTATCTCTCAGGGCCAGGATGAAGCTGAAGTGTATTGCCAAAAATTTCGGAAATGGTCCGTGCTTACTCAATGGAATGAGTGTGCTCTGGCCGCAAATTTCAGAAATGGCCTTTCTGAAGCCATTAAGAATGTGATGGTGGGTTTCTCCATTCCTACAAGTCTAAATGATTCCATGGCGCTGGCTATTCAGATTGACCGGCGTTTGCGGGAGCGCAAAGCCGCTAATCCTCTGGTGGTGTTGTCTGAACAAACACCTGATTTAATGCAATGTGGTAGAATTCAGACTAGAAATGAACGGAAAAATCATAGACGTCTGAATGGGTTGTGTTTTTACTGTGGTGATTCTACACATGTTATATCAGCATGCTCTAAACGCCTAACAAGGGTTGTTAGTCCTGTCGCCATTGGTAATCTGCAACCTAAATTTATTTTGTCTGTGACTTTAATTTGCTCATTGTCTTCCTACCCTGCTATGGCGTTTGTGGATTCAGGTGCTGCCCTGAGTCTTATGGATCTGTCATTTGCCAAGCGCTGTGGTTTTGTACTTGAGCCATTGGTAAATCCTATCCCTCTTAGAGGTATTGATGCTACGCCATTGGCGGAAAATAAGCCGCAGTTTTGGACACAGGTAACCATGTGCATGACTCCTGAACATCGGGAGGTGATTCGTTTTCTTGTTCTGCATAAAATGCATGATTTGGTCATTTTGGGTCTGCCATGGTTACAGACCCATAATCCAGTTTTGGATTGGAAAGCAATGTCAGTGTCAAGTTGGGGCTGTCCGGGAATTCATGGTGATTCCCCGCTGGTGTCTATTGCTTCCTCTACTCCTTCGGAAGTTCCTGAGTATTTGTCTGATTATCAGGATGTTTTCAGCGAGTCCAGGTCCAGTGCTCTTCCTCCTCATAGGGATTGTGACTGCGCTATAGATTTGATTCCAGGTAGTAAATTTCCTAAGGGAAGATTATTTAATCTGTCTGTACCTGAGCATACCGCAATGCGTTCGTATATCAAGGAGTCTCTGGAGAAGGGGCATATCCGTCCATCCTCTTCCCCTCTTGGTGCGGGATTCTTTTTTGTGGCCAAGAAGGACGGATCTTTGAGACCTTGTATAGACTATCGGCTTCTGAATAAAATCACTGTTAAATTTCAGTATCCTTTGCCTCTGTTGTCAGACTTGTTTGCCCGGATTAAGGGTGCCAAGTGGTTCACCAAGATAGATCTTCGTGGTGCGTACAACCTTGTACGCATTAAGCAAGGAGATGAATGGAAAACTGCATTTAATACGCCCGAAGGTCATTTTGAGTACTTGGTGATGCCTTTTGGGCTCTCTAATGCTCCTTCAGTTTTTCAGTCCTTTATGCATGATATCTTCCGGAAGTATCTGGATAAATTTATGATTGTTTATCTGGATGATATTCTGTTTTTTTCTGATGATTGGGACTCCCATGTTAAGCAGGTCAGGACGGTGTTTCAGGTTTTGCGTGAGAATGCTTTGTTCGTTAAGGGCTCAAAGTGTCTCTTTGGAGTACAGAAGGTTCCCTTTTTGGGTTTTATTTTTTCCCCTTCTGCGGTGGAGATGGACCCAGTCAAGGTCCGAGCTATTCATGATTGAACTCAACCCACATCAGTTAAGAGTCTTCAGAAGTTCTTGGGTTTTGCTAACTTCTCCGTCGTTTTATCGCTAACTTTTCTAGCGTTGTTAAACCTTTGACGGATATGACCAAGAAAGGTTCTGATGTTGCTAACTGGGCTCCTGCAGCCGTGGAAGCTTTCCAAGAGCTGAAGCGCCGGTTTACTTCGGCGCCTGTTTTGTGCCAGCCTGATGTCTCACTTCCCTTTCAGGTTGAAGTGGATGCTTCTGAGATCGGGGCAGGGGCCGTTTTGTCGCAGAGAGGCCCTGGTTGCTCTGTAATGAGACCATGTGCTTTTTTTTCTAGGAAGTTTTCGCCTGCTGAGCGGAACTATGATGTTGGCAATCGGGAGTTGTTGGCCATGAAGTGGGCATTTGAGGAGTGGCGTCATTGGCTCGAGGGTGCTAAGCATCGTGTGGTGGTCTTGACTGATCACAAGAATCTGATGTATCTCGAGTCTGCTAAACTCCTGAATCCTAGACAGGCCCGTTGGTCATTGTTTTTCTCCCGTTTTGACTTTGTGGTCTCGTACCTACCAGGTTCAAAGAATGTGAAGGCTGATGCTCTTTCAAGGAGCTTTGTGCCTGACTCTCCTGGAGTTTCAGAGCCAGCTGGTATTCTTAAAGAGGGAGTAATCTTGTCAGCCATTTCTCCGGATTTGCGACGTGTGTTGCAGAGATTTCAGGCTGGTAGACCTGACTCTTGTCCACCTGACAGACTGTTTGTTCCTGATAAATGGACCAGCAGAGTCATTTCCGAGGTTCATTCCTCGGTGTTGGCAGGGCATCCGGGAATTTTTGGCACCAGAGATTTGGTAGCTAGGTCCTTTTGGTGGCCTTCCTTGTCACGGGATGTGCGGTCATTTGTGCAGTCCTGTGGGACTTGTGCTCGAGCTAAGCCTTGCTGTTCTTGTGCCAGCGGGTTGCTCTTGCCTTTACCTGTCCCGAAGAGGCCTTGGACACACATTTCCATGGATTTCATTTCAGATCTTCCGGTGTCTCAGGGCATGTCTGTCATCTGGGTGGTATGTGATCGCTTTTCCAAGATGGTCCATTTGGTGTCCTTGCCTAAGCTGCCTTCCTCTTCCGATCTGGTTCCTTTATTCTTTCAGAACGTGGTTCGCTTGCATGGCATTCCTGAGAATATCGTGTCTGACAGAGGATCCCAGTTTGTTTCCAGGTTCTGGCGATCCTTTTGTGCTAAGATGGGCATTGATTTGTCATTTTCGTCTGCCTTTCATCCTCAGACTAATGGCCAAACGGAACGAACAAATCAGACTCTAGAGGCTTATTTGAGGTGTTTTGTTTCTGCAGATCAGGATGATTGGGTGACCTTCTTGCCATTGGCTGAGTTTGCCCTTAATAATCGGGCTAGTTCCGCTACTTTGGTTTTGCCATTTTTCTGCAACTCTGGTTTTCATCCTCGTTTTTCCTCGGGACATGTTGAGCCCTCTGACTGTCCTGGGGTAGATTCTGTGGTGGATAGGTTGCAGCGGATCTGGAATCATGTGGTGGACAACCTAAAGTTGTCACAGGAGAAGGCTCAGCGTTTTGCCAACCGCCGCCGCGGTGTGGGTCCCCGACTTCGTGTTGGGGATTTGGTGTGGCTGTCTTCTCGGTTTGTTCCTATGAAGGTCTCCTCTCCTAAATGTAAGCCTCGCTTCATCGGTCCTTATAAGATTTTGGAAATCCTTAATCCAGTGTCCTTTCGCTTTGATCTTCCGGTGTCGTTTGCCATTCACAACTTGTTCCATAGGTCTTTGTTGCGGCGCTACGTTGTGCCTGTGGTTCCTTCTGTTGACCCTCCTGCTCCGGTGTTGGTTGAGGGCGAGTTGGAGTACGTGGTGGAGAAGATCTTGGATTCTCGTCTCTCCAGATGGAGGCTTCAGTATCTGGTCAAGTGGAAGGGCTATGGTCAGGAGAATAATTCCTGGGTGGTCGCCTCTGATGTTCATGCGGCCGATTTAGTTCGTGCCTTTCACGCTGCTCATCCTGATCGTCCTGGTGGTCTTGGTGAGGGTTCGGTGACCCCTCCTTAAGGGGGGGTACTGTTGTGAATTGGACTTTTTGGCTCCCTCTTGTGGTCACTAGCGACATGACACTTTGAGCTTCTTTCTCTAGCTTGGTACCCACCTGGCTCGTTAGTCCAGGGGTGTTGCTATTTAAGCTTCCTGGATTTTCAGTCTGGTGCCTGGCATCGTTGTAATCAGTTCCTTTCTGTTTGCTCCTGTCTGCTGGTCCTAGTTCTTGCAAAATAAGCTAAGTCCTGCTTCCTTATTTTTTGGTTATTTGCATTTGCTCTTATTTCTGTCCAGCTTGTACCAAATGTGATTCCTGATTTAGCTGGAAGCTCTAGGGGGCTGATATTCTCCCCCCGTGCCGTTAGACGGTTCGGGGGTTCTTGAATATTCAGCATGGAAATTTTGATAGGGTTTTTGCTGACCGTATAAGTCATCTTCCTATATTCTGCTATTAGTCAGTGGGCCTCTCTTTGCTAAAAAACCTAGTTCATCCTTGCGTTTGTCTTTTCTTCTTACCTCACCGTTATTATTTGTTGGGGGCTTGTATCCAACTTTTGGGGTCTTTTCTCTGGAGGCAAGAAAGGTCTATCTTTTCCCTTCTAGGGTTAGTTAGTTCTCCGGCTGGCACGAGACATCTAGAACCAACGTAGGTACGTTCCCCGGCTACTGCTATTTGTTGTGCTAGGATCAGTTATACGGTCAGTCTAGTTACCACTGCCCTATGAGCTGGTTTTTTGTGTTTGCAGACTTGGTTATAAATTCTGAGACCCTCTACCATTGGGGTCATAACAGGGGGCTGTCTATCGTTTGGGGATTCTCTCTGAGGCAAGATAGCTTTCCTGTTTCTACCTTTAGGGGTAGCTAGTTCTCCGGCTGTGACGAGGTGTCCAGGGAGTGACAGGAACATCCCACGGCTACTTCTAGTGTTGTGTTAAGATCAGGAACTGCGGTCAGTATAGTTACCACCTGCTCAGAGCTAGTCGCATGTCGCTCCTAAATCACCAGTCCATAACAGGGATCCGACTGAAACACAAAACCCAATGCAAGTCAATGGGGAAGCAAAGTCGGCAGTGAGTGGAGGACAGGAAAACACCTACAGTGCCCATTTTAATGCCAAAAACATCAATTATTGTTACTTTAGCTTGTCGATCCTAATTTGCCTTATAATAATAGTTAGGCATTGAAAATTGGGGGTCATTTGGCTAAAGTTGTGGGGGGGTAGGGCTGGCTCAAGTTTTCCATGGGCCCAGGAAACGCGGACTACGTCACGGAGCAGGGAGAGGTAAGCATTTCAACTTTGCAAGTGCTGTGATCCTGAGCAAGCAGGGAGGGCACACTCATTCGCATTGGCACTGGCACAGGGCCCCTCAAAGTACGGCGGTGTGTTTGACGGCGGGGGCACCTCCCACCGGCAGAGACACTTTTTCGTACTATGAGGGGCCCTGTGCCAGTGACGTCGCCAAAGAGTATGCCCCCCCACCAGATGAAGGAACCTGCACTTTCATCTGCACCTTCCTCTTTGTCCCTGTGTAAGGTGGTATAGTATGCGGGAAGGGGAACCAGACTTTAAGCAGGGTCAGATACTGGCTGTGTAGAGTGCAAGAGGAATGTAGTGGTCTGTGTCAATGTACCAGCAGACTCATCTAGCAGTGGCTGGGCAATGGGCAGGATGAGGAGGAAACACAGATATAGGCCCAAAGAATAAAGTAGGCTAAATGCAGTTCAAAATTGGTAACAGGACTAAACAGGCGGCATTGCTTTGTTCAGTGGACGAAAACTGTAATGCGTGCCAGACTCAGTTAGTAGGCCTAAGTAATAAAGTGGGCCAAATGAAGTTCAAAATTGGTAACAGGAGTAAACAGGTGGCACAGCTTTGTTCAGTGGAGGAGAACAACAAGCAGCGGCAGACACCGTTAGTAGGCCCAACTAAACAAGTAGGCCAAATGCAGCTTCATATTTAATATAGGCTGAAAGCCTGAAAATTGAAGCTCAGCCTAGCTCAGTGGAGGAGAAAAGCAAGCAGCGGCAGACACAGTTAGTAGGCCCAACCAAACAAAGTAGGCCAAATGCAGTTTCATAGTTCATATGGGCTGAAAGCCTGAAAATTGAAGCTCAGCTTTGTTCAGTGGAGGAGAACACCAAGCAGCGGCAGACACCGTTAGTAGGCCCAACCAAACAAATAGGCCAAATGCAGTTTCATATTTCATATAGGCTGAAAGCCTGAAAATTGAAGCTCAACTTTGTTTAGTGGAGAACAACAAGCAGCAGCAGACACCGTTAGTAGGCCCAACCAAACAAGTAGGCCAAATGCAGTTACATATTTCATATAGGCTGAAGCCTGAAATTTGAAGCTCAGCTTTGTTCAGTGAAGGAGAAAAGCAAGCAGCGGCAGACACCGTTAGTAGGCCCAACCAAACAAGTAGGCCAAATGCAGTTTCATATTTCATATAGGCTGAAACCCTGAAAATTGGAGCTCAGCTTTGTTCAATGGAGGAGAGCACCAAGCAGCGGCAGACAACATTAGGAGGCCCAACCAAACAAGTAGGTCAAATGCAGTTTCATATTTCATATAGGCTGAAAGCCTGAAAATTGAAGCTCTGCTTTGTTCAGTGGAGGAGAACACCAAGCAGCGGCAGACACCGTTAGTAGGCCCAACCAAACAAATAGGCCAAATGCAGTTTCATATTTCATATAGGCTGAAAGCCTGAAAATTGAAGCTCAACTTTGTTTAGTGGAGAACAACAAGCAGCAGCAGACACCGTTAGTAGGCCCAACCAAACAAGTAGGCCAAATGCAGTTACATATTTCATATAGGCTGAAGCCTGAAATTTGAAGCTCAGCTTTGTTCAGTGAAGGAGAAAAGCAAGCAGCGGCAGACACCGTTAGTAGGCCCAACCAAACAAGTAGGCCAAATGCAGTTTCATAGTTCATATAGGCTGAAAGCCTGAAAATTGAAGCTCAGCTTTGTTCAGTGGAGAACACCAAGCAGCGGCAGACACCGTTAGTAGGCCCAGCCAAACAAGTAGGCCAAATACAGTTTCATATCTGGTATAGCCTGAAAATTGAAGCTCAGCTTTGTTCAGTGGAGGAGAACAACAAACAGCGGCAGACACCTTTAGTAGGCGCAACCAAACAAGTAGGGCAAATGTAGTTTAAAATTGGTTACAGGGGTACACAGGCGGCATTGGTTAGTTCACTGGAAGTCAACTGTAAGGAGTGGCGCAGACAGACTTAGTAGGCCTAAAATAGAAAAGTAAGCTCAATGCAGTTTAAAATTGCTTACAGGGGTACATAGGCGGCATAGGTTTGTTCAGTGGAGGTCAACCGTAAGGAGTGGCGCAAACAGACTTAGTAGGCCTAAAATAAAAAAGGCTCAATGCAGTTTAAAATTGCTTACAGGGGTACACAGGCGGCAGAGCTTTATTCAGTGGAGGTCAACCATAAGGAGTGGCGCAGACAGACTTAGTAGGCCTAAAATAAAAAAGTATGCTCAATGCAGTTTAAAATTGCTTCCAGGGTACACAGGCGGCATGGGTTTGTTCAGTGGAGGTCAACTGTAAGGAGTGGCGCAGACAGACTTAGTAGGCTTAAAATAAAAAAGTAGGCTCAGTGCAGTTTAAAATTGCTTACAGGGGTACACAGGCGGCATAGGTTTGTTCAGTGAAGGTCAACTGTAAGGAGTGGCGCAGACAGACTTAATAGGCCTAAAATAAAAAAGTGGGCTCAATGCAGTTTAAAATTGCTTACAGGGGTACACAGGAGGCATAGGTTTGTTCAGTGGAGATCAACTGTAAGGAGTGGCGCAGACAGACTTAGTAGGCCTAAAATAAAAAAGTAGGCTCAATGCAGTTTAAAATTGCTTACAGGGGTACACAGGCGGCATAGGTTTGTTCAGTGGAGGTCAACTGTAAGGAGTGGCGCAGACAGACTTAGTAGGCCTAAAATAAAAAAGTAGGCTCAATGCAGTTTAAAATTGCTTACAGGGGTACACAGGCGGCATGGGTTTGTTCAGTGGAGGTCAACTGTAAGGAGTGGCGCAGACAGATTTAGTAGGCCTAAAATAAAAAAAGTAGGCTCAATGCAGTTTAAAATTGCTTCCAGGGGTACACAGGCGGCATAGGTTTGTTCAGTGGAGGTCAACTGTAAGGAGTGGCGCAGACAGACTTAGTAGGCCTAAAATAAAAATGTAGGCTCAATGCAGTTTAAAATTGCTTACAGGGGTACACAGGCGGCATAGGTTTGTTCAGTGAAGGTCAACTGTAAGGAGTGGCGCAGACAGACTCATTAGGCCTAAAATAAAAAAGTAGGCTCAATGCAGTTTAAAATTGATTACAGGGTTACACAGGCGGCATAGCTTTGTTCAGTGGAGGTCAACCGTAAGGAGTGGCGCAGACAGACTTAGTAGGCCTAAAATAAAAAAGTAGGCTCAATGCAGTTTAAAATTGCTTAAAGGGGTACACAGGCGGCATGGGTTTGTTCAGTGGAGGTCAACTATAAGGAGTGGCGCAGACAGACTTAGTAGGCCTAAAATCAAAAAGTAGGGTCAATGCAGTTTAAAATTGCTTACAGGTGTACACAGGCGGCATGGGTTTGTTCAGTGGAGGTCAACTGTAAGGAGTGGCGCAGACAGACTTAGTAGGCCTAAAATAAAAAAGTAGGCTCAATGCAGTTTAAAATTGCTTACAGGGGTACACAGGCGGCATAGGTTTGTTCAGTGAAGGTCAACTGTAAGGAGTGGCACAGACAGACTTAGTAGGCCTAAAATAAAAAAGTAGGCTCAATGCAGTTTAAAATTGCTTGCAGGGGTACACAGGCGGCATAGGTTTGTTCAGTGAAGGTCAACTGTAAGGAGTGGCGCAGACAGACTTAGTAGGCCTAAAATAAAAAAGTAGGCTCAATGCAGTTTAAAATTGCTTACAGGGGTACACAGGCAGCATAGGTTTGTTCAGTGGAGGTCAACTGTAAGGAGTGGCGCAGACAGACTTAGTAGGCCTAAATTAAAAAAGTAGGCTCAATGCAGTTTAAAATTGCTTACAGGGGTACACAGGCGGCATGGGTTTGTTCAGTGGAGGTCAACTGTAAGGAGTGGCGCAGACAGACTTAGTAGGCCTAAAATAAAAAAAGTAGGCTCAATGCAGTTTAAAATTGCTTCCAGGGGTACACAGGCGGCATAGGTTTGTTCAGTGGAGGTCAACTGTAAGGAGTGGCGCAGACAGACTTAGTAGGCCTAAAATAAAAAAGTAGGCTCAATGCAGTTTAAAATTGCTTACAGGGGTACACAGGCGGCATACGTTTGTTCAGTGGAGATCAACTGTAAGGAGTGGCGCAGACAGACTTAGTAGGCCTAAAATAAAAAAGTAGGCTCAATGCAGTTTAAAATTACTTACAGGGGTACACAGGCAGCATAGGTTTGTTCAGTGGAGGTCAACTGTAAGGAGTGGCGCAGACAGACTTAGTAGGCCTAAAATAAAAAAGTAGGCTCAATGCAGTTTAAAATTGCTTACAGGGGTACACAGGCAGCATAGGTTTGTTCAGTGAAGGTCAACTGTAAGGAGTAGTGCAGACAGACTTACTAGGCCTAAAATAAAAAAGTAGGCTCAATGCAGTTTAAAATTGCTTACAGGGGTACACAGGCAGCATAGGTTTGTTCAGTGAAGGTCAACTGTAAGGAGTAGTGCAGACAGACTTACTAGGCCTAAAATAAAAAAATAGGCTCAATGCAGATTAAAATTGCTTACAGGGGTACACAGGCGGCATAGGTTTGTTCAGTAGAGGTCAACTGTAAGGAGTGGCGAAGACAGACTTAGTAGGCCTAAAATCAAAAAGTAGGCTCAATGCAGTTTAAATTTGCTTACAGGGGTACACAGGCGGAATAGCGTTGTTCAGCGGAGGACGATTGTAATGAGTGGCGCAGACAGACTTATTATGCCTAAATTAAAAAAGTAGCCTCAATGCAGTTTAAAATTGGTTACAGGGGTACACAGGCGGCATAGCGTTGTTCAGCGGAGGACAACTGTAAGGAGTGGCTGACACAGTTAGGAGGCCAAAATAATAAAGTGAGGTAAATGTCTGCCAAAATATTTTTCAAAAATTAACAGGTGGCAAAGCTACGTACAGGGGTGGGCTCCTCTGCTGAGTAGCAGACAGTGGTAGTTGGCGCAAAGTATTAAATGGTCTAAATGGAGGCCAGGGCCCCTGTATATTTTAACTATCATCTATCATTTCAACAAATTTATATTGGCAGTGCCATTGAAGGATTTATCAGCACAGACTACACTGTGGTGGAGCAGGGAGAGGTAAGTATTGCAAGTGGTAGAGAACTGTTCGACCTGGGGGGGAACACTCTCTCATGGGCGGCGGTACTGGCTCAGGGCCCCTCATATTACGATGGTGTGTCTGACGTTGGTTGTGCACCCCACCATCAGAGACACTTCATTGTACTATGAGGGACCCTGTGCCACTGCCGTGGCCCAAGAGTGGGCACACCCACCTGTCCAGGCAAATGGCACTCGCACGGGTGCTTGCGCCAGGTTGTGACCACGGCCCTGTGGGGGGAGTCAGCCCATTTAGGGAGGTAAAAAAATGGTCTATGGTGGACATTCAGCAGCTGCAAATGGAGGAATTGGAGCAGTCAGTAAGAGGAGGCCAAAGACATTTTTCGGGCAAGCTACGTGTCAGCAGGGGAAGGTGGGGCAAAATAATTAGAAATCCATGATTGGTTCATTTTAATGAAGGTTAGATCATCAACATTTTGGGTAGCCAGACGAGTCCTTTTTTCTGTCAGTATTGAACCAGCAGCACTGAACACTCTTTCTGATAGCACACTAGCAGCTAGGCAAGCGAGCTCCTGTAATGCATATTCTGCCAATTCAGGCCAGGTGTCTATTTTAGATGCCCAGTAATCACAGGGGAATAACGTGTGAGGGAGAACATCGATAAGGGAGGAAAAAAAGTTCATAACCATACTGGTCAAATGTCTCCTGTCACTTTGAATTGATGTAGCAGGACCTGTCGTGTCTGCGGTCATTGCGAAATCACTCCACATCCTGGTCATAAAACCCCTCTGTCCAATGCCACTTCTGATTTGTGCACCTCTAACACCTCTGCCATGTTGCCCCCTGCAGCTTGTGTGAGAACCATCACCGCCGCTGTGTGCTGGGAATGCCTGAACCAAATGGTCTACAAGAGTTGCTTGTTTGGTAGCCAATATTTGCTCAAGGTTCTCATGTGGCATGATATTTTGGAATTTCCCTTTGTAGCGTGGATTCAGGAGAAAGGCCAACCAGTAATCGTCATCAGTCATCATTTTTATAATGCGGGGGTCCCTTTTTAGGATATGCAAGGCATAATCAGCCATGTGGGCCAATGTTCCAGGTGTCAATTCACTGCTTGTGCTGGGCTGAGGAGCACTTTCTTGCAAATCAACATCACTTGTCTCCCGCAAAAACCCTGTACCTGACCTTGCAACACCACCAGTTTCTATTGCCCCCTGAGAAGCATCCTCCTCCCATAAATATTCATCCCCATCATCCTCCTCCTCCTCCTCTTCGTCCGCCACCTCATCCAGGAGAGTTCCCTGAGCAGACTGTTATCAAGGCTTCCCTCATCCTCGGCTGCAGATGCCTGCTCCTTAATGTGCATCAAACTTTGCATCAGCAGACGCATAAGTGGGATGCTCATGCTTATGATGGCGTCGTCTGCACTTACCAGCCATGTGCATTCCTCAAAACACTGAAGGACTTGACAGAGGTCTTGTAGCTTCGACCACTGCACACCTGACAACTCCATGTCTGCCATCCAACTGCCTGCCCGTGTTTGTGTATCCTACCACAAATACATTACAGCACGCCTCTGTTCGCACAGCCTCTGAAGCATGTGCAGTGTGGAGTTCCACCTTGTTGCAACGTTGATTATTAGGCGGTGCTGGGGAAGCTTCAGCAATCGCTGATGGTTCAGCATACGGCTGGAGTGGATAGGCGACCGGCGGATGTGCGAGCAAAGTCTTCTCACCTTGAGGAGCAGGCTGGTAACCCCGGATAGCTTTTCAGGAAGCACTGCACCACCAGGTTCAAGGTGTGAGCCAGGCAAGGTATGTGTTTCAGTTCTGAAAGTGCTATGGCAGCCATAAAATTCCTTCCGTTATCACTGACTACCTTGCCTGCCTCAAGATGTACACTGCCCAGCCATGACTGAGTTTCTTGCTGCAAGTACTCTGCCAGTACTTCCACGGTGTGTCTGTTGTCGCCCAAACACTTCATTTCCAACACAGCCTGCTGACGCTTACCACTAGCTGTTCTATAATGGGACACCTCGTGTGCAACACTGGCAGCTGCAGATGGAGTGGTAGGGCGACTGCGGTCTGTGGACGACCTTTCACTTCTGGAGGAAGAGGAGGGGTGTCGAACGCCTACTGCCAACTGTTTCCTAGACCGTGGGCTAGGCAGAACTGTCCCACTATGGCTGTCCCCTGTGGACCCTTCATCCACCACATTAACCATTACCAAATTAATGTTTGGTAGTTAGTCCAGGCTTGGAAGTGCATGCTGGTTAAATGTCTACGCATGCACATTGTATTTAAATTTAGGGGATTCTTCCCTCTGCTAAAGGTCTTTGAGCATTTCTTACAGATAACTTTGCACTGATCATTCGGATCTTGGTTAAAAAATTGCCACACTGCACTCTTCCTACTATCGCATACCTTTTCAGGCATTGCACGCTGTGCTACTTTCAATGGATGGCCACGCTGTCCTAAGACTGTTTTTGTTTTAGACACACGTTTTGGGCCTGATGCGGGCCTGCCAGATGAAAGCTGTTGCGATGTTGATGCCTGCTGCAGATCATCCTCCTCCACTTCAGAGCTACTGCCAGCAGCACCCTGTTCCTCCAATGGCTGCCAGTCTGGGTCAACAACTGGGTCATCTATCACCTCCTCTTCAATGTCCTGTGCACTGTCCTCTGTGACACCGTGTAAGGTGCTATAGCATTCGGGACGGGGCACCATAGTCTCATCAGGGTCAGATTCTGGCTCAGTACACTGCGAGGGCAATGTAGTGAGTCAATGGAACAGCATAATAATCTAGCTGTGGCTGTGCATCTGTGCATTCCATGTCCGATTCATCTTGTAATGGGCTGTTAACTATTTCCCTTTCTAACCCTGGCACGGTATGTGTAAAGAGCTCCATGGAGTAAACTGTAGTGTTGCCTGCCGCATCCTTCACTTTTGCTTTGGGTGAAGGACACAAGGAAGTGACTTGTTCCTGATCAGGAGCATCCATTTATGACTCGCTGCTTTTATATTTCGAACTTTCGGAAGAGGAGGCAAAAGAGCTAGAGGCTGAGTCAGCAATAAAAGCCAAAACTTGTTCCTGCTGCTCCGGCTTTAAAAGCGGTTTTCCTACTCCCAGATAAGGGAGCCTTCGAGGCCTTGTGTAGCCAGACGATGATGCTGTCTGAACAACTCGAGCCTTAGGTGCTATTTTGCTTTTCCCACTACCACCAGATGCTCCACCACCACCACCACCATCATTACCAGCTGGCAATGACCGCCCACGGCCTCTTCCACCAGACTTCCTCATTTTTGGGAAAATGTAACCAAACTAACAACCGTTATATGGTACTATAAAAAAAGGTAGAAGGTGTATATAATTTTGTTGAGAATTTAAATCTCACTTTTTTGTGTGGGAGACTGCTGCAAAAACCAGGCCCGCTCTATTACACTACACAATGTAAGTGGCAGAACGTGGCAGGCAGATATACGACAAACAGAACTGACGCAGATCCACTTAGGGGCAATTTAAATCTCCCTTTATTATGTGGGAGACTGTTGCAAAAAACCAGGCACGCTGTATTATACTACACAATGTAAGTGGCAGAACGTGGCAGGCAGATATACGACAAACAGAACTGATGCAGATCCACTTAGTGGCAATTTAAATCTCCCTTTATTATGTAGGAGACTGCTGCAAAAAACCAGGCCCACTGTATTACACTACACAATGTAAGTGGCAGAACGTGGCAGGCAGATATACGACAAACAGAACTGATGCAGATCCACTTAGGGGCAATTTAAATCTCCTTTTATTATGTGGGAGACTGCTGCAAAAACCAGGCCCACTGTATTACACTACACAATGTAAGTGGCAGAACGTGGCAGGCAGATACACGACAAACAGAACTGACGCAGATCCACTTAGGGGCAATTTAAATCTCCCTTTATTATGTAGGAGACTGCTGCAAAAAACCAGGCCCACTGTATTATACTACACAATGTAAGTGGCAGAATGTGGCAAGCAGACATACGACAAACAGAACTGACGCAGATCCACTTAGGGGCAATTTAAATTTCCCTTAATTATGTGGGAGACTGCTGCAAAAAACCAGGCCCACTGTGGTACACTACACAATGTAAGTGGCAGAACGTGGCAGGCAGATATACGACAAACAGAACTGACGCAGATCCACTTAGGGGCAATTTAAATCTCCCTTTATTATGTGGGAGACTGCTGCAAAAAACCAGGCCCGCTGTATTATACTACACAATCTAAGTGGCAGAACGTGGCAGGCAGATATATGACAAACAGAACTGACGCAGAACCACTTAGTGGCAATTTAAATCTCCCTTTGTTATGTGGGAGACTGCTGCAAAAAACCAGGCCCACTGTATTACACTACACAATGTAAGTGGCAGAACGTGGCAGGCAGATACAGTGGGGCAAAAAAGTATTTAGTCAGTCAGCAATAGTGCAAGTTCCACCACTTAAAAAGATGAGAGGCGTCTGTAATTTACATCATAGGTAGACCTCAACTATGGGAGACAAACTGAGAAAAAAAAATCCAGAAAATCACATTGTCTGTTTTTTTATCATTTTATTTGCATATTATGGTGGAAAATAAGTATTTGGTCAGAAACAAAATTTCATCTCAATACTTTGTAATACATCCTTTGTTGGCAATGACAGAGGTCAAACGTTTTCTGTAGGTCTTCACAAGGTTGCCACACACTGTTGTTGGTATGTTGGCCCATTCCTCCATGCAGATCTCCTCTAGAGCAGTGATGTTTTTGGCTTTTCGCTTGGCAACACGAACTTTCAACTCCCTCCAAAGGTTTTCTATAGGGTTGAGATCTGGAGGCTGGCTAGGCCACTCCAGGACCTTGAAATGCTTCTTACGAAGCCACTCCTTCGTTGCCCTGGCGGTGTGCTTTGGATCATTGTCATGTTGAAAGACCCAGCCACGTTTCATCTTCAATGCCCTTGCTGATGGAAGGAGGTTTGCACTCAAAATCTCACGATACATGGCCCCATTCATTCTTTCATGTACCCGGATCAGTCGTCCTGGCCCCTTTGCAGAGAAACAGCCCCAAAGCATGATGTTTCCACCACCATGCTTTACAGTAGGTATGGTGTTTGATGGATGCAACTCAGTATTCTTTTTCCTCCAAACACGACAAGTTGTGTTTCTACCAAACAGTTCCAGTTTGGTTTCATCAGACCATAGGACATTCTCCCAAAACTCCTCTGGATCATCCAAATGCTCTCTAGCAAACTTCAGACGGGCCCGGACATGTACTGGCTTAAGCAGTGGGACACGTCTGGCACTGCAGGATCTGAGTCCATGGTGGCGTAGTGTGTTACTTATGGTAGGCCTTGTTACATTGGTCCCAGCTCTCTGCAGTTCATTCACTAGGTCCCCCTGCATGGTTCTGGGATTTTTGCTCACCGTTCTTGTGATCATTCTGACCCCACGGGGTGGGATTTTGCGTGGAGCCCCAGATCGAGGGAGATTATCAGTGGTCTTGAATGTCTTCCATTTTCTAATTATTGCTCCCACTGTTGATTTCTTCACTCCAAGTTGGTTGGCTATTGCAGATTCAGTCTTCCCAGCCTGGTGCAGGGCAACAATTTTGTTTCTGGTGTCCTTTGACAGCTCTTTGGTCTTCACCATAGTGGAGTTTGGAGTCAGACTGTTTGAGGGTGTGCACAGGTGTCTTTTTATACTGATAACAAGTTTAAACAGGTGCCATTACTACAGGTAATGAGTAGAGGAAAGAGGAGACTCTTAAAGAAGAAGTTACAGGTCTGTGAGAGCCAGAAATCTTGATTGTTTGTTTCTGACCAAATACTTATTTTCCACCAGAATATGCAAATAAAATGATAAAAAAACAGACAATGTGATTTTCTGCAATTTTTTTTCTCAGTTTGTCTCCCATAGTTGAGGTCTACCTATGATGTAAATTACAGACGCCTCTCATCTTTTTAAGTGGTGGAACTTGCACTATTGCTGACTGACTAAATACTTTTTTGCCCCACTGTATATGACAAACAGAACTGACGCTGATCCACTTAGGGGCAATGTAAATCTCCCTTTATTATGTGGGAGACTGCTGCAAAAAACCAGGCCCGCTGTATTATACTACACAATCTAAGTGGCAGAACGTGGCAGGCAGATATACGACAAACAGAACTGACGCAGAACCACTTAGTGGCAATTTAAATCTCCCTTTGTTATGTGGGAGACTGCTGCGAAAAAACAGGCCCACTGTATTACACTACACAATGTAAGTGGCAGAACGTGGCAGGCAGATATACGACAAACAGAACTGACGCAGATCCACTTAGGGGCAATTTAAATCTCCCTTTATTATGTGGGAGACTGCTGCAAAAAACCAGGCCCACTGTATTACACTACACAATGTAAGTGGCAGAACGTGGCAGGCAGATATTGTTAGGGCTAGCGGAACGCACCAAGTAAATAGAGATGTTTTTATTGATATTGGTTCGCAGCCCTGGGTCCACCGTGCAGGAGTACCTGCTGCTAGCAAACGGCGGCACTATATGGCGGTATGGACTAACTCAGTTAATTCACCGAGTAGCCGTGAAAGCAAAGCACTGTGCCCGTTAGACTTCACAAAGGCACAGGCTAACTGCCCAAACAGAGAGCAGTCAGTGGTCATGCATGCACACAAAACTCCTCGCCGGAGGTGCCAGCACTCTAGGGGCTTATTTCAGCCAGGTCCCTGAATACATACAAACACAAACTCCTCGCCGGAGGTGCAGCATTCTAGGGGCTTATTTCAACTGGGTCCCTGAACACACTCTCATGTGACCAAACTGGCGCAATTCACATAACAAAGAACAATACTAGTGCATGTTTGTGCGGCCATGCGAGCCTTAAATAGTTGCAGCATCTACAGGACCTTCCTGAAGGACCAATGGCTTAGCTGCAGTATCTGATCATGTGACCCTCGATCTCCACTGAGAGATCTTACTCTGGGCATGCTCAGAACGAAAAAAGCAGGACTTAGTCCCAGAAGCGTCTGCTCGCCGCTGCCCAGCACAGACTTCAATGTCAGAAGCAGGAAAGGCAGCAGTAACTCTTTGTACAGAGTCAGACTGAGCGAGACGCTGGGACCGACGTCTCCACTCAGCAGGCTTCACTGCGGCAGCAGAAGAATGGGAGACCGCAGCGGAGATGGCCTGAGATTCCCCCCTGTGCAGAGGTGGGAACTCGACCCCTAACATTACCCCCCCTCCTTGGGCCTCGCTACTTTCGAAGGCAGCAATGAGCTGCGGAGTCCGAATGTGCTCAGCATGCTCCCAGGACCTATCCTCAGGACCGTAACCCTTCCAGTCCACTAAATAAAATTTTTTGCCACGAACCACCTTGCACCCCAAAATAGTGTTCACCTCATAATCGTCCGTAGACGAACCCGATGTCCCGGCAGATGACTCAGAAAACCGGGACATGTATATAGGCTTAAGGAGGGACACATGAAAGGTGTTGGTGATACCTAGGCGTGGAGGAAGGGCTAGACGGTAGACCACAGGATTAACCTGTTCGAGGACCTTGAAGGGACTCAAGTAGCGAGGAGCAAACTTAGTGGACTCAACACGCAGCCTGATGTTACGAGCGGAGGGCCACACTAAGTCACCAGGAGCAAAGGTCGAGGCAGGGCGCCGATGTGCATCGGCGGAGGACCTCATTCTCTCCTTGGAGGCCCGGATGGCATCCTGAGTACGGTCCCAAATGTCTCGTGCCTCCACTGCCCAGTCTGCCACCCTGGAGTCAGCAGAGGACACGGGCATAGGCACAGGAACCCGCGGATGCTGGCCGTAATTAAGGAGGAAAGGGGTCTGACCGGTGGAGTCAGCTACTACGTTGTTAAGAGCAAACTCTGCCCACGGTAACAAGGATGCCCAGTCATCCTGCCTGGCAGAAACAAAATGTCGTAAATAAGTGACCAGAGTCTGATTGGCTCTCTCAACCAACCCATTCGTCTTGGGATGATAAGCCGAGGAGAGATTTAACTCAATACTGAGTAGATGACACAGCTCCCTCCAGAATCGAGATGCAAACTGGGGACCCCGGTCACTGACAATCTTGTCCAGCATACCATGTAAGCGAAAGATATGCTTGATGAACAAGGCTGCCAGAGCCCGTGCAGAAGGTAGCCGTGGAAGAGGCACCAAATGAACCATTTTGGAAAAATGGTCGGTGATCACCCAGATAATGGTGCAACTACGAGACTTGGGGAAGCCCACCACAAAGTCCATCCCGACCATCTCCCAGGGCCTGTCCACCACCGGCAGAGGGTAAAGCAACCCAGCTGGCCGTTGCCGAGGGGACTTGTTCTTGGTGCAAGAGACACACACCCGAACATAGTCTGCTGTTATGACCCCAATGGCAGAGGGTCTCAGAGGTTATTACCAAGTCTGCACACACAAAAAACCAGCTCATAGGGCAGTGGTAACTAGGTTGACCGTATAACTGATCCTAGCACAACAAATAGCAGTAGCCGGGGAACGTACCTACGTTGGTTCTAGACGTCTCGCGCCAGCCGGAGAACTAACTAACCCTAAAGGGAAACAATAGACCTTTCTTGCCTCCAGAGAAAAGACCCCAAAAGTTGGATACAAGCCCCCAACAAATAATAACGGTGAGGTAAGAAGAAAAGACAAACGTAAAAATGAACTAGGTTTTAGCAAAGAGAGGCCCACTGACTAATAGCAGAATATAGGAAGATGACTTATACGGTCAGCAAAAACCCTATCAAAATTTCCATGCTGAATATTCAAGAACCCCCGAACCATCTAACGGCACGGGGGGAGAATATCAGCCCCCTAGAGCTTCCAGCAATATCAGGAATCACATTTAGTACAAGCTGGACAAAAATAAGAGCAATGCAAATAACCAAAAAATAAGGAAGCAGGACTTAGCTTATTTTGCAAAGAACCAGGACCAGCAGACAGGAGCAAACAGAAAGGAACTGATTACAACGATGCCAGGCACCAGACTGAGAATCCAGGGAGTTTAAATAGCAACACCCCTGGACTAACGAACCAGGTGGGTACCAAGCTGGGGAAAGAAAATCAAAGTGTCATGTCGCTAGTGACCACAAGAGGGAGCCAAAAAGTTCAATTCACAACAGTCTGCGACATCACGAACCATATGCGGCCACCAGTATGTCCTCGCCAGTAACTCAGATGTCCTTTTGGAACCAAAATGTCCACCCACCCTGGACGAGTGTGCCCAAGAGAGAACCTCCGGTCGCAAACTGGATGGTACAAAAGTCTTGCCCGGAGGCACAGACTCTAGCGAATCCAGGGCCACTCGGTGGGGTCAGTAACCCGAGGCTCCTCTTCCTCCTCCACAGATGACACAATGGAGCGAGAGAGAGCGTCGGCACGAATGTATTATACTACACAATGTAAGTGGCAGAACGTGGCAGGCAGATATACGACAAACAGAACTGACGCAGATCCACTTAGGGGCAATTTAAATTTCCTTTTTTGGGTGGGAGACTGCTGCAAAAAACCAGGCCCACTGTATTACACTACACAATGTAAGTGGCAGAACGTGGCTGGAAGATATATATAAAAAAAGGGACTGTACTACAATAACAATCTCCCTACAGTGATCTCAGGACAAGTATGGCAGCAATACAAAGGACTGCTGCACACAAAAGTGTGGACAAATAAACAATAGAACTGTGCAGAAAGGAGCAACAGGATTTTTGCTTTTAAAAAAGCAGTTGGTTTGCACAGCGGCGTACAAACAGCAATGCAGCTATCAGGGAGCCTTATAAGCTACAGAGCTGATGCACAAAAATCTAGCCTCCACTGTCCCTGCAAAGAAAAGGTGGTGTTGGACAGTGGAAATCGCTACAGCACAAGCGGTTTGGGGGTTAATCTTTCCTCCCTAACAATATCCCTGCTTCTGACGAAGCTGCAGCAACCTCTCCCTATGCTCAGATCAGCAGAAGTAAGATGGCGGTCCGCATGCACGCCCCTTTATAGCCCCTGTGACGCCGCAGAAAGCAAGCCAATCACTGTCATGCCCTTCTCTAAGATGGTGGGGACCGAGACCTATGTCATCACGCTGCCCACACTCTGCGTCCTCCTTCATTGGCTGATAAATGGCGCTGAAAGCGTCATATGAAACGCGACTTTGGCGCAAAGATCGCCACCTCATGGCCGATCCTACAGTGGGATCGGGTCGGGTTTCACGAAATCCGACTTTGCCGAAAGTCGGCGATTTTTCAATTTGTCCGATCCGTTTCGCTCAACCCTAGTCAGATGTTCTGGGGTCAGCATCGAGAGAGTGCGGATCAAAAGTCAATGGACAAGACAAAGGGATAGTCAGAACATGGTCCAAAGGGTCAGGCAGCAGAAGAACTCCGAGCAACAGAAAGAGCCTAATACTCACCAAAAAGCACAAACTACATCTGGCAGGGATCAGGGGCAGACAGCTCAGTTAAGTAGCTATGAGATCACTAGAACACTGAACACCTGTAGAAAGTCTTGCACATCTCAGACACAGATTGGACAGCAGAGCTGTCAATCAAGGCCCTGACAGCTCAGCAAGCCCATCACAGTATAAGACAGCCAAGCTGTCAATCAAGGCACAGGCAGCTCAGCAAGACAGTTTCCATAGAACAGCAAAGCAATCATTCACCAAATCTCTCTTCCGATCCGTAACCCCTCCAATGAATGAGGTATTGGAGGTAATTAGGGACTTTCTGGGAATCAACAATCTTTTGAACTTCAAACTCAAAACTGTCATTGACAGAAGCCAGTGGAGGTGGAGATAAAGGAGCCAGAATGGAAGGAACAAACTCTTTTAGCAGTGATTTATGAAATACATTTGGAATGCGGAAAGATGGAGGGAGTTTTAATCTGAAAACTACTGGGTTAACTACATCCAAAATCTCATATAGACCAATAAACTTAGGACCCAACTTGGCTGATGGCACTTTCAATTTAAAATTTTTGAAAGAAAGCTAGACCTTATCACCAACCTTAGTTATGGGACCACCTGAACGTTTCCTATCTGCCTTCCGTTTCTGGCAACACTGGGCCACCTCAATATTCCTCTGAACCTCTCTCCAGACCTCCGCCAGTTCTTGTATAGCAATCTCTTCTCCTGGACAACCAGAAGTCATCCTCGAGAATTCACTATAAAGAGGATGAAAACCATAAATACAAAAAAAATGCAAGGTTCTAGTAGACTGGTTGACCCCACTGTTGAAGGCGAATTCAGCAAGAAGTAAGAATGAGGACAAGTCCTCCTGCTGAGCCATAACGAAACACCTTAGAATTTGTTCCAACAACTGATTTATTCTCTCCGTTTGACCGTTGGTTTCAGGATGGTAAGCAGATGATAATGACAGGTCAATCCCCAATCTCTTACAAAATGCTCTAAAGTATTTAGAGACAAGCTGCACCCCCCTATTAGATACAATGTCCAAAGGAAAGCCATGCAATCTCACCACATGATTGATGAATAACCTGGAAAGCGTCTCAGCATTAGGTAACTCAGATAATGGAACAAAGTGAGCTTGCTTACTGAATCGGTCAACCACCACCCAAATAACAGTTTTCCCACTAGAAAAAGACAAATTAGTGATGAAATCCATGGACAAATGAATCTTCAGTCTTTCTGGAATAGGCAATGGAGCCAATTCCCTGGCCGGTCGGTTATGACAAACTTAAGCGTGTGCGCAAACCTCACAAGTGGATACAAAACTTTTACTGTCGATAAGCACGGATGGCCACCAAAAAAGTCAACTTATAGCTTTCTGTGTAGCAGTGACTCCCGGGTGACCACTCAAGATATAGTCATGAAACTCTTGCAACAGACATAATCTGAGATACAAGGGCACAAATAATTTAAATCCAGGAGTAGAAGAAGGAGCCAAAGACTGGACTTGGCAAATGTCAGCTTCCAATTCTGAGGATACCATAGATATTACTATACCCTGAGGAAAAATGGAGGAAGGCTTTTCTGGAGGAGAAACTGAATCAAGGGTGTGTGACAAAGCACTAGCCCTAACATTGTTAGACACCGGCCTGAATGTGATGGAAAAATTTAATCTAGAAAAAAATAAGGACCATCTGACCTGTCTAGGGGTTAAACATTTAGCAGATTCAATATAAGCAAAATTTTTATGATTAGCCACAACAAGAGATGAGCGGATTTGTTTGGAAAATGATCACCTACCATAGATTCAGAGTGAATATGGCACTTTCGGATTTGTGATCAGAAACCCGAGCAAAATGTAAGAAAAACAGTAAAAATCGGTAACATTCGGCAAAAGTGCAGGAAAATATTTGCGTTGCCGGAAAAATATTTTCAACACTTTAGCAACGATAATAGTGGTGTTTTCTGAGCGTTTGGCACGTGTTTGATGAGAGTAGTGGGTTTGCAGAGCACAGAGGTGCCACGTTCTTGGAAGCACAGCACAGCAGTCATTTTTTTTCCTAACTTTATGTGTGCACATTGCGGCTAGCCAATCAGGGTGCAGGAAACACCCACAATGTCTTGACACCACGGCTTATGTCATTGGCTGCCGAAATCACATGTCCCACTCCTTTTAAATATTTGACATGTGGTTTTAGCGCCATTTTGACACTGATACAGCACAGAGAGGCTGCTCCTGACACTGTTACTAGCAAGATTTTAGCTATTTAGTTAGGCGGTTGTATATCAGTCAGATAGTGTAGCTAGATAGTGTCCAGTGTGGTTGTAAAATTTACCTTCCGTATTTTTTTTTTTTGGGGGGGGGCATTTCTGATGGTTCTCAGACAAAGCCGGCAGGGCACATGACCTCCAAATGTGTTGTGCACTGCTTCTATTGTGCTACATGCACAAGTATAGCATATTAAATAATATTTTTTTCACTAGCTAAATGTGAAAAAGCCTGCCGTATCCCACATTTTAGCTAGTAAGATAGGTGGTTGCATATCAGTCAGATAGTGTAGCTAGATAGTGTCCAGTGTGGTTGTAAAATTTACCTTTCGTATTTTTTTGGGGGGGGCATTTTTGATGGTTTTCAGATAAAGCCGGCAGGGCACATTGCCTCCAATTGTGTAGTGCACCTCTTCTATTGTGCTCCATGCACAAGTAGAGCATATTAAATATTATTTTTTCACTAGCTAAATGTGAAAAAGCCTGCTGTATCCCTCCTTGTCATTAATTGCTGTGGCGATATGAAACTGTCTTCAAATATAAGGCACATTACAAAAAAAGATTTTTTTCTCTTGCTGAATGTGATGCAGCCCGCCGTATCACACATTGTCATGTTATGGCGGTGATATGAACCTGCCTTCAGACCTAACA
This sequence comes from Ranitomeya variabilis, assembly GCF_051348905.1. NCBI lineage: Eukaryota > Metazoa > Chordata > Amphibia > Anura > Dendrobatidae > Ranitomeya > Ranitomeya variabilis. The sequence continues at coordinate 771,899,919 of NC_135233.1, read as the reverse complement.
TGCATTTTAAAAAAAACATATTTTTTTCTCTTGCTGAATGCGATACAGCCTGCCATATCACTCATTGTCATGTTGTGGCGGTGATATGAACCTGTCTGCAGACCTAACGCACATTTAAAAAAATTATAATTTTTTCTGTTGCTAATGGTGATACAGCCCGCCTTATCACATATTGTTATGTTGTGGCAGTGATATGAACCTGTCTTCAGACCTAACGCGCATTAAAAAAGTTATAATTTTTTCTCTTGCTGAATATGATACAGCCCGTCGTATCACTCATTGTCATGTTGTGGCGGTGATATGAACCTTTCTTCAGACCTAGCGTGCATTAAAAAAATTATAATTTTTTCTCTTGAGGAATGTGATACAGCCCGCCATATCACACATCGTCATGTTGTGGCGGTGATATGAACCTTTCTTCAGACCTAATGTGCATTAAAAAGATTAAAAAAAAAATTCTCTTGCTGAATGTGATACAGTCCGCTGTATCACACATTGTCATGTTGTGGCGGTGATATGAACCTGTCTTCAGACCTAATGTGCATTAAAAAAATATATAATTTTTTGTGCTGATAAATGTGATACAGCCTGCTATATCCAACCTTTTCATTTAGTGCCATTGAAATTCATCTGTGTGAAGAGCTGTTGCACAAAAAATGTTTGTTTGCTTTTCACAAACGTGATACAGCAAGCGACATCTGAGTTTGAAATTGTTTTGAGCCTATCTTCTAGATTATGTGCTTCTTTTGTCATCTAATTTCTCACGGGCATCTTTTATACCTAGCTTGAGACACGCATCTGTTACACCTACCTTCTGATGAGCATCAAAGCTCTCTGGTAATTGGTGTTGGGTAGATGAGTAGTAGTTGTAGGCGGGATCCTGGCTATTGTCCTTCCCATAGCTGTTCCTGTTGTACATTACCATTCCCACCCAAATAAATTCTTTTGTTACTAACATCATACAGCAGGGGACATGTCACTTTTAAATTGTGTGGAGGCTGTCTTCTCCATTATGTGCTTCTTTGGCATCCAATTTTTCATGGGCATGTTTTATACCTAGCTTGAGACACATATCTGTTACACTTATCTTCTGACGAGCATCAAACGCTCTCTGGTAATTGGTGTTGGGTAGATGAGTAGTATGTGTAGGCAGGGCCAGTTTTAGACAAATTGGGACCCTAGGCAAAATTCAAAGTGGGGCCCTCATGTCCATATAAAACACGTACATGTTACACCAATATCGGTGTCACCAGTGTTTATAATCAGTGTGCCATCCATGTGCCATCCGTGTTTTTCTGGTATGGATAATGGAAATGAAATTACAAAGCTTCTCATATACTTTCCATGTTAAACATGGACGGCACACGTACAGCACATGTACGGTATGTTTACACGGACTCATAGACTTGTATTGACCCTTGTCATCTGTGCTGATGGGAAAACACGGACATGAGTGCAGCACCGTAGGTCAAATAGGGCACACATGGCATCCATAAAAAACATGATAGGTAGTGTGAAGGGGGCTGTACAGTCACATAAGAGAAAACATTACCGTCTTTTTCTACATCCTACCTCACTAACAGCAGAATAAAAAGTGATTACAAAAAAGTCCTACATGTCCCTCAACTTACTCTGCTAAATCCCCTCTGGCTCCGAGGCCAATGGTTCGGGGGCCCTGATGGTTATTATTCACTTTGCCGCTATAATATAAGGTGCAGCCACAAGACCCCTGCAGCCCAATGCTGAGACTGGGGAAAACCCTGAAGCCACAAGACCTCTGTAGCCCAGTGATAAGACTAGCGGAGACCCCGGAGCATCAGTGCTGGAGCCACAAGGGATTTATCATTTCATGCTAATTATTTTTATAGTCTCAGAAAACCCCTGTAGTGTCTGTTCACACACACCATTTTTGCGGCGGATTGATCTACAGTGTTGGCAGGAAATATTCAGTGTTTGTGCAGCCTTTTCACTTACATTTTTGTGTCCCACTAATTTGAATAGGGAAAGAAAGGCTGAAAGCCGACAGCAACAGATTTATAAAAAAAAAAGTGTCTTCTGGCCGCTGTCTGTTTCTGGCAGAATGCACCGGGAGCAGTAAAGAAAGTGTGAGCAGGCCCTAATATAAGACACAGACATTAGCCATTAGACATACCATATTTTTCGTATTATAAGACGCTCTTTTTTCCCAAAAATTTTTTGGGGGAATTGGGGTGCGTCTTATAATGCAGATATACCTTACCAGCCACGGTGGAGCAGGGTCCAGGGTCTCTGCAGGCCGCAGGCTGGGATGAAGGGGTGTTCGGTGCTGCGGGTGTACAGTGCTGCGGGGGCTGTGCCAACATTTTGTGAAAGGCCAGAGCCCCCGCAGTTGCAAGGTTTCCTATGGGGTGGACTCCGTGAAAATGGCTGCCGGGGACGGTGCATGAGAAGATGGAGATCTCGGCACCAAGATCTTGGGAGATGAGATTTCAGTGCTGATATCTCATCTCCCGAGATCTTGGTGCAGAGATCTCCATCTGCGCATGTGCCTCCCCCAGCAGCTATTCTCCCAGAAGTCCACCGCACACCACACCGGAAACCATACCATGCAACTCGGGCAGCACAGTGGCTCAGTGGTTAGCATTGCAGCGCTGGGGTCCTGAGTTCAAATTCCACCAAGGACAACATCTTCTAAGATTTTGTATGTTCTCCCAGTGTTTGCATGGGTTTCCTCCTACATTCCAAAAATAGGGAATTTAGATTGTGAGCCCCATTGGGGACAGTGCCACTAATGTCTGTAAAGTGCTGTGAAATTAATAGCGCTATATAAATGAGTAAAAATAAATAAATAAACTGCAGGGGTTCTGACCTTTTACAAAATGTCGGCAGAGCCCCCACAGCACCGAACACCCGCAGCCGCACATCCGAACACCCCCTCATCCCAGCCTGCGGCCTGCAGCAACGCTCCACTCTTGCCTCCTCCAGCAGCGACCCCGGGACCCAGCTTCACTGCAGCCACCACCACCCCGGTAAGCAATAAGTTGCATGGATTATAAGAAGCACCACTGTTTTATTAAATAAAGTTTTTTTCCTTTTTTTCTCCTCAAAATTTGGGGTGCATCTTATAATTCGGAGCATTTTATAATCTGCAAAATACAGTAATCCACTGATTCCTATTATAGCGACACTACAATTGCGGAACTATATACTGTATGTAGCACATATACACATATACACACATTATATATACGGTACTTTATAATTATAGAAGCACACACTATGTAAAGTATATAGACGCAGACACATTCAGTTTATATACAGTATATATGTATATATATATATATATATATATATATATATACTCACATGCACCACAGATATACACAATCATACTATATACTGTATATACAGTACAGACCAAAAGTTTGGACACACCTTCTCATTTAAAGATTTTTCTGTATTTTCATGAATATGAAAATTGTACATTCACACTGAAGGCATCAAAACTATGAATTAACACATGTGGAATTATATACTTTACAAAAAAGTGTTTAATAACTGAAAATATGTCTTATATTCTAGGTTCTTCAAAGTAGCCACCTTTTGCTTTGATGACTGCTTTGCACACTCTTGGCATTCTCTTGATGAGCTTCAAGAGGTAGTCACCGGGAATGGTCTTCCAACAATCTTGAAGGAGTTTCCAGAGATGCTTAGCACTTGTTGGCCCTTTTGCCTTCACTCTGCGGTCCCTTCTCACCCCAAACCATCTCGATTGGGTTCAGGTCAGGTGACTGTGGAGGCCAGGTCATCTGGCGTAGCACCCCAACACTCTCCTTCTTGGTCAAATAGCCCTTACACAGCCTGGAGGTGTGTTTAGGGTCATTGTCCTGTTGAAAAATAAATGATGGTCCAACTGGATGGAATAGCATGCCGCTGCAAGATGCTGTGGTAGCCATGCTGGTTCAGTATGCCTTCAGTTTTGAATAAATCCACAACAGTGTCACCAGCAAAGCACCCCCACACCATCACACCTCCTCCTCCATGCTTCATGGTGGGAACCAGGCATGTAGAGTCCATCCGTTCACCTTTTCTGCATCGCACAAAGACACGGTGGTTGGAAGCAAATATCTCAAATTTGGACTCGTCAGACCGAAGCACAGATTTCCACGGGTCTAATGTCCATTTGCAGCGCCCCAGAGTCCTGGTCATGACCCAAGATTTGCATACCGTTCAAGTGTCCTCACCTCCCATAAAGGGAAGCATTGTTATATAGTTACTGGTTCATAGCATTTACTTGTTTATAGTGTTTCAAAGTTTTGTGTGTTTCCTGCTAACATGTAATGTTGTTTTTCTTTTCCCAGTCCGGGAGTACTGGATTTAACCAGGGGGGAGTGCAGCGCCCCAGAGTCCTGGTCGTTGCAGTACTGTTGCTCTGCCACTAAGGGTAGTGATGGTACATCTGATTGCACTAAAGGAGTTCACCTGACCAGGTAACACACACCCACAATACACTTCACACTCCGGCCACCAGGGGGGGTGGTTCTATCTATTAGACCACTCCTCACACTTGGGTAAAACTGGGGGGTTGGACAGGAAGTGAGGAAGAAAGGAGCTGGGAAGAGCTCGAGAGAGGACCTGTCAGAGGTGGGATCCTGGCAGAACCCTAGTGAACAGGAAAGAACGTTACGGAGCCGTGCCTGTGCTTACAGCGGCAGTCTCCTAGGAAAGGACAAGAAGCGAGGGGTATTGTGAAGGAGTGAGAAACGGGAATACAGCGCAGAGGTGATAGGACCAGAAGGAGTCGTGCTGTAAGATCGAGGCAACATTCTTCTGAGGCGCAAAGTCGGTGGCCGGAACGCCGAGAAAGTAAGAAACTCTAAGCATTACTTCAAACCATGGCAGGACAGCCAATTATAGGTTGGCTGTCTCACCTAAATCACCTAAGCAGACAATGGAGGCAGCTGTGGGAGAGGGGCGACTCTAGGGTCCCGGAAGAACTCCAGGCCTACCCCGTCATACGGGTGCGTCCTACCCATATCATCTGGGGGACGGAGAGAACGAACATCAGAGACAGACACAAAAGTTGTGAGGACTATCCCGGGGTGCTCAGCAGGGAAGGACTACAACACACAGGCGCTAGAAGGTAGACACTGATTCGCACCTGCTAAGGCTACTCCGGATGTGCCTTTGGACCGGCCGGTCTCAGCCAGCCCTGTTAACAGTGCTCTGGATTGAGTATCTCGAAACCTTCAGTAAAGAGGTAAAGAGACTGCAACTCTGTGTCCTCGTTATTCATCGCACCCGGCACCACACATCATCACTCTCAACTTTTACTGGACGCCCCTTAGCAGGGTCACGGACCGGGTCTAGCCACCGTGACAATCCTAGAACCGAGACAGAGAGGCCCGGTACCGGGTACCCCACGGCCCTGCGATGGTGGGGGCGCTCCAACTTGGCATCACGAACAGGATCTACTTAAGCCTGAAGAATCAGGTCATGTGTGCCTTGGAACTGTGATTTATTGTGCATTGCTATTGCTGCCAAGAGTTCCTGCCACAATTCGCCATCGCCGCACACGGAGGGAGGAGCCTTAGCTTCGTGGGTAGAACCGGTCAAAAGGAGCGCGGAACGAGAAAGCGCGGTAAAGCGCCAACCCCGGAAGAGGAACCTCGACCTCCAGCAGGTTAGTAGGAGGAAGGGATGGCCATCGCATACATTAACTGACTTTAAAGAAGGGATCTGCAGGCTGCTCGAGTTCTACCCCTTGACAGAGCCTCAGAAGGTTCATATGATAACAAACCAACTCTTTGGAGCAGCTTTGAGAGAAGTGAAGTCTTGGCCCGCCGCGGATAAGGGAACTGCACAGCAGGTTTTTGCAAAGCTTAAAGCCACCTTCGATACCCATACTGCTACAGAAATTAAATTGACTTTTTATAGATGCAAACAGAGACCGCAGGATAGCTTACGGGCCTATGCCCTTAATCTCCAGGAGGCGCTGTGGGCCATTAAGCAGAAAGACCCCGGCAGCATGCAAGATGAGGATAAACTCCTGAAAGAGCGGTTCATTGAGGGGCTCCTGTGCAGTCACCAAAGGGGCCAATTGCACTTCCTGGCCATGCAAAATCCAGACCTGACTTTTGCGCAATTCAAGGATAAAGCCATCCAGGCGCTGCAGGAGCGACAGTCCATCCGTGCGGTACCCCCCAGGCGTCAAGCCCTCACGTACCACCAGGAGGTGGCGCCAGATGCGCCAGTCGCCGCCGAGGCCGATGCCCAGAGCTTAGAGGACGACTCCCCCGCAGGACTCCTCCTCCAGATGCAGGAGCTGACCAAGAGCGTTGCTGCCCTAGCCCGGACTGTGCAGTCCCTACAGGAGGCCCCCAATGAGAAGATCCAGGTGGCCTCCAGACCAGAGGATGTCCCCTGGATGCGACAGAGGAGGACTCCACTGACCAGAGGCTGGGACGACGATCGCTTCCATCGGGACGGATGACCTATCTGCCACCGCTGTCACCAGGTGGGCCACCTTGCAAGGTACTGTCCTTTAAACGAGCAACCCCTGGGGCAAAGGGCCAACCCCCAGGAGTAGGACGATCAGGCCCGTAGCATTGGAGAGCCAAATACGTTGGAGGGCGACCAGTTCTTCCTGTTGTGATCGACGGTATCCCCATGAACGCTCTGTTGGACACCGGTTCTCAGGTGACGACTATGCCTTACGTGCTTTATAAACGGTATTGGGAGGACACCGATATTACTCGTGACCCGATTACGATTTCACCATAATAGCCAGTAATTGTCAGCCATTGCCACAAGTGGGGTATAAAGAGGTCACTATCAAGGTGGGGCGGGTGGAATTGAAGGCCCAAGGGATTGTAATTGTTGATATTGATCGCCGTGAATGTAATCCCATGATGACTATCGGTACCAATGTTATAGAAAATTGTCTTGCAGAAGTTATTGTCTTGTTACAACAGGTAGCAGAAACCGCTGGCTACAGTGAACAACGCGCCCTGCAAAAAGAAATCAGAGCTCTGATGCAGAGACAGCAGGTAGAGCTGACTGGTGGTGAAATTGGTCATGTCACTGTGAGTGATTCAAACCCTATCGCGATACCCCCCAGGAGTGAGATGTTAATATGGTGTCGGGCAGCCATAGGCCTCAGGGGCAAGGACTACCAGGCCCTGGTAGAACCCGTATATTCAGACAATAGGCCTACTCTCCTAACAGCCAGGGGGGTGGTCGACGTCCGCCAGGGGAGGGTGCCAGTACGTGTCCTTAATTGTGGGGAGGAAGAGGTCCATCTCACCAAGTATGCCACGCTCGCCAAACTGTTCGCTGTCAATAATAGTGTGATACAGACACCTGGACCCTTGGCCCTGTCTAACCTGGCGGAGGACAACGGTTCTGCAGGGCACTCGAAAGATTGGTGTCGGGAATTGCATGTGGGCACTGACTCTACCCCATCCCACCAGAAACAGGGGGCCTACAGGGTGGTCCACAAGTACGAGCAGGTATTTAGCAAACACCCCTTAGATTTTGGACAGGTGAAAGGGATCCAACATCATATCCCCACAGGAGATCATCAGCCCATAAAAGAGAGATACCGCCCTGTACCCCCAGCTCATTACCAGTGTGCCAAGGACATGTTACGAGAAATGAAGGAGGCTGGGGTGGTGAGAGACAGTTGTAGCCCCTGGGCAGCTCCCTTAGTCCTTGTTAAAAACAAAGATGGCACAATGAGGATGTGTGTTGATTACAGGCAGTTGAATCGCATTACACATAAGGATGCATACCCACTGCCCAGGATAGAGGAGTCTCTGGCTGCCTTAAAATCTGCTAACTATTTCTCTACCTTAGATCTCACCAGTGGGTACTGGCAGGTTCCCGTGGCGGAGGCGTACAAAGAGAAGACGGCCTTCACGACACCGATGGGTCTCTGCAAATTCAACTACATGCCCTTCGGATTGTGCAATGCCCCGGGGACGTTCCAGAGGATGATGGAGTGCTGTCTGGGGCACAAGAACTTTGAAACCGTACTGCTGTATTTAGATGATGTCATTGTCTTCTCTAAGACCTACGAAGACCATCTGAAGCACCTGGCTGAGGTGTTTGAAGCCCTGTCCAACTTTGGCTTAAAGGTGAAACCGTCCAAATGCCATCTGCTGAAACCCAAAGTGCAGTACCTGGGTCATGTGGTGAGTGCTGAAGGAGTGGCCCCAGACCCCGACAAAGTCACGGTGATCCAGGACTGGCCGAAGCCCAGCAACCTCCATGAAGTCTGGCAGTTCCTCGGACTGGTAGGCTATTCCCGAAGGTTCATTAAGGACTTCACCAAGAAGGCCGCACCCTTGCAAGACCTGTTGGTGGGCCAATCAAAGAAGACCAAGGGGAAGAACGCCCCATTTGATTGGAACGAGGGGCTGGAAGGATCCTTCACTTGCTTGAAGTCGGCACTGACAGGAGAAGAGGTACTGGCCTACCCTGAATACGACCAACCATTTGTGCTGTATACGGATGCCAGCAATGTAGGATTGGGGGCCGTGCTGTCCCAGGTCCAGAAAGGCAAGGAGAGGGTGATTGCTTATGCCAGCAGGAAGCTTCGTCCCACGGAAAGGAACCCTGACAACTACAGTTGTCAAACTACAAACTACAAACTACTACAAACACTACCTGGCCTCGGCAAAATTCACCGTCTTCACGGATAACAATCTGCTGACGCACTTGGATACAGCCAAACTCGGGGCCTTGGAGCAGCGGTGGATGGCCCGGCTGTCCAACTACAACTTCACCATCAAGTACCGGGCAGGACGCGAGAATGCGAATGCCGATGCCTTGTCCTGGATGCCCAATTTGCCAGAAACAGGGGAGGACCCGGAGGCACTTGAAGAGGTAGAGCTGCCCGCATTCCATCGCCTCAAAGCCGCTCAGTACTCTCATCATGTGAAGAACAGGCACAAGAACCAACACGATGCCACGCTGAATCCCCTGCCCCATCACGGATGGGCGGAGACCCAGGATGGTGACCCCGCGGTCCGTCGGGTGAAAGAGCTCTTGGCGCAGGCAGGTGTTATGACCCCAATGGCGAGGGTCTCAGAGAAACAAGTAAGTCTGCGACGTACAAAAATCCAGCTCATAGGGCAGTGGTAACTGGGTTGACCATATATCTACTCCTAACGCCAACACTAGCAGTAGCCGGGGAACATGCCTACGTTGGTCGCTAGATGTCTCGCGCCAGCCGGAGGACTAACTACCCCTAGAAGAGGAAAACAAAGACCTCTCTTGCCTCCAGAGAATAGACCCCAAAAGTAGGATAGTAGCCCCCCACAAATAACAATGGTGAGGTAAGAGGAAATGACAAACACAGAGATGAACTAGGTTTTAGCAAAGAGAGGCCCACTTACTAATAGCAGAATGTAGTAAGATAACTTATATGGTCAACAAAAACCCTATCAAAATCCACGCTGGAGATTCAAGAACCCCCGAACCGTCTAACGGCCCGGGGGGAGAACACCAGCCACCCTAGAGCTTCCAGCAAGGTCAGGAAACAGATTATATACAAGCTGGACAAAAATGCAAACCAAAACAAATAGCAAAAAGCAAGGAAGCAGACTTAGCTTAATCAAGCAGGAACCAGGATCAGTAGACAAGAGCACTACAGATTAGCTCTGATATCAACGTTGCCAGGCATTGAACTGAAGGTCCAGGGAGCTTATATAGCAACACCCCTGACCTAACGACCCAGGTGAGCATACAAGGGATGAATGACATACCCAGAGTCAAATCACTAGTAGCCACTAGAGGGAGCCAAAAGGTAAATTCACAACAGGCAGGGTTGCATCCCGGCCCAGATGATCCACAGGAGGCACGACAGCTGTGGAAGGGGAGAAGCAAACTGTTTATTCACGATGGTAAGCTGTGCCGGAGGAGCATCGACCCACGTACTCATGAATTGGTATGGCAGATAGTGGTGCCAAGGCGAGATGCGCCCATGGTTCTGGGAGCCTACCGCGATGGAGCCGGACACTTCAGATGGAGGAAGCTGGAGAGGCTACTCCGAGGGAGGTTCTATTGGATTGGCATGAAGAGAGCCATTGAGAAGTGGTGTCGGGAGTGCGGTCCATGTAGCCTACGCAGGAAGGACCGTGACAGCCAACTGGCCCCCTTGCAGCCCATCATCACCAAACGGCCGCTCGAACTGGTCGCGCTGGATCATGTGAAGCTGACGCCTAGCCGGTCAGGCTATATCTACGCTTTTACCATCGTAGATCACTACTCCAGATTTTTGGTGGTTGTACCTGTCAAGGATCTAACGGCCAGGACGTCCGCCAAGGCCTTCCAGCAGTACTTTTGTAGGCCCCATGGGTACCCGGAGAAGGTACTGACCGATCAGGGACCAGCATTCGAAGCAGAGGTGTTCCAAGAGTTCTGCCATCTGTACGGGTGTAAGAAGATCAGAACCACACCGTACCATCCCCAAACCAACGGGATGTGTGAAAAGATTAACCAAGTGGTAATCGACTTACTGAAGACCTTGCCCATAGAGGAACGGAACCTGTGGCCAACAAAGTTGCCTGACTTGGTGGACATGTACAATCACATCCCAGTAAATTCCACCAACTGCACTTCTGCGTACTTGATGCGAGGAAAGTCTAGCCAGTTACCCGTTGATCTGGACATGGGGGTCCTAATCCCCGAAGATACCTCGCCGGATGCAGATTGGGATGCAGAAAGGCAGCGAAGGTACCGCAAAGTACAGGAATGCGTGGAAAGAAGTCTCGCCCAGGCTAGAAAGAAAGAGACTACAACCAGCACGCTCCTGCGATTCCCTTGTCACCCGGTGAGCAAGTACTCAAACGAAAGAGGAGGCTACACAAACTCGACGACCAATGGGAAGCGGAACCATATACCATCCTGCCATCCGATTTCGACAACATGAAGGTCTGTCTCATCAGCAAAGATGGAGGAGAAACCTCAATGGCAATATCCAGAGATCACCTTAAAGTATGCCCCGATAAGTTGAGAGAGAGGGAAGCAGGTCCAGGAACCTCCCCACCTGTAGAAGAGAAGATGATAGACACTGTTCTTGGCGATTTTCCCCAGTCCTGGACTCAGATAAATCAGGCCATCGTGGTACCTGTCCTAACGTTCCGTCAACCGAACCCACCAGAACTAATCGTGGTACCAGATCATCCAGGCCCACAATCTCAGCAGATCCCGCCTGAAGATGCCATGCCAACCGTTGATCCAGCAAGTCCTCCCTGCTAGTGGTGAATCTGCCGTACCCACTGTTGGTAGCAGCAGCCCTGAAAGCTCCAGCATGCCAGTGCTACCCAGACTCACTAGAAGCGTAGCTAGAAGACAGTGCACTACACCAGTGGTAGCAAGCATAGCGGGCCCTGTTAGGCCAATAGCAACCCCTGCACTGCGGAGATCGACACGCAGCACCAAGAATCAAACTCCACTCCGCTACAAAACTTGGAGGTATTAATGAGGGCTCCTATTTAGTTGAAAATGTTTGTGTGCATATCTTTTGTTACAGGTTTAAAAATGGACAACGGAGTAATGGACAGTGAATTGATCTAAAAACTTCCAAAAGGGGACCCCTTTGTTTACCCGGGGTCCCCGCTGTTTCAACCACTGGACTGGGAGTCATAAACTGTGCATGACCCAAGATTTGCATACCGTTCAAGTGTCCTCACCTCCCATAAAGGGAAGCATTGTTATATAGTTACTGGTTCATAGCATTTACTTGTTTATAGTGTTTCAAAGTTTTGTGTGTTTCCTGCTAACATGTAATGTTGTTTTTCTTTTCCCAGTCCGGGAGTACTGGATTTAACCAGGGGGGAGTGTAGCGCCCCAGAGTCCTGGTCGTTGCAGTACTGTTGCTCTGCCACTAAGGGTAGTGATGGTACGTCTGATTGCACTAAAGGAGTTCACCTGACCAGGTAACACACACCCACAATACACTTCACACTCCGGCCACCAGGGGGGGTGGTTCTATCTATTAGACCACTCCTCACACTTGGGTAAAACTGGGGGGTTGGACAGGAAGTGAGGAAGAAAGGAGCTGGGAAGAGCTCGAGAGAGGACCTGTCAGAGGTGGGATCCTGGCAGAGCCCTAGTGAACAGGAAAGAACGTTACGGAGCCGTGCCTGTGCTTACAGCGGCAGTCTCCTAGGAAAGGACAAGAAGCGAGGGGTATTGTGAAGGAGTGAGAAACGGGAATACAGCGCAGAGGTGATAGGACCAGAAGGAGTCGTGCTGTAAGATCGAGGCAACATTCTTCTGAGGCGCAAAGTCGGTGGCCGGAACGCCGAGAAAGTAAGAGACTCTAAGCATTACTTCAAACCACGGCAGGACAGCCAATTATAGGTTGGCTGTCTCACCTAAATCACCTAAGCAGACAACGGAGGCAGCTGTGGGAGAGGGGCGACTCTAGGGTCCCGGAAGAACTCCAGGCCTACCCCGTCATACGGGTGCGTCCTAACCATATCATCTGGGGGACGGAGAGAACGAACATCAGAGACAGACACAAAAGTTGTGAGGACTATCCCGGGGTGCTCAGCAGGGAAGGACTACAACACACAGGCGCTAGAAGGTAGACACTGATTGCCACCTGCTAAGACTACTCCGGATGTGCCTTTGGACCGGCCGGTCTCAGCCAGCCCTGTTAACAGTGCTCTGGATTGAGTATCTCGAAACCTTCAGTAAAGAGGTAAAGAGACTGCAACCCTGTGTCCTCGTTATTCATCGCACCCCGCACCACACATCATCACTCTCAACTTTTACTGGACACCCCTTAGCAGGGTCACGGACCGGGTCTAGCCACCGTGACAATCCCAGAACCGAGACAGAGAGGCCCGGTACCGGGTACCCCACGGCCCTGCGACGGTGGGAGCGCTCCACATTCCTTGCGTTCTTTAGGCCAAACAAGTCTCTTCTGCTTTTTGCCTGTCCTTAGCAGTGGTTTCCTAGCAGCTACAGTTAGGTCCATATATATTTGGACAGGGACGACATTTTTCTAATTTTGGTTATAGACATTACCACAATGAATTTTAAGCAAAACAATTCAGATGCAGTTGAAGTTCAGACTTTCAGCTTTCATTTGAGGGTATCCACATTAAAATTGGATGAAGGGTTTAGGAGTTTCAGCTCTTTAACAAGTGCCACCCTGTTTTTAAAGGGACCAAAAGTAATTGGACAATTGACTCCAAGGCTATTTCATGGACAGGTGTGGGCAGTCCCTTCGTTATGCCATTCTAAATTAAGCAGATAAAAGGCCTGGAGTTGATTTGAGGTGTGGTGCTTGCATTTGGAAGGTTTTGCTGTGAAGTAAACATGCGGTCAAAGGAGCTCTCCATGCAGGTGAAACAAGCCATCCTTAAGCTGCGAAAACATAAAAAAAAAACATCAGAGAAATTGCTACAATATTAGGAGTGGCAAAATCAACAGTTTGGTGCATCCTGAGAAAGAAAGAAAGCACTGGTGAACTCATCAATGCAAAAAGACCTGAGCGCCCACGTAAGACAACAGTGGGGGATGAGCGCAGAATAATCTCCATGGTGAAGAGAAACTTCTTCACAACAGCCAACCAAGTGAACAACACTCTCCAGGAGGTCGGCGTATTAATATCCAAATCTACTATAAAGAGAAAACTGCATGAAAGTAAATACAGAGGGTTCACTGCACGGTGCAAGCCACTCATAAGCATCAAGAATAAAAAGGCTAGACTGGACTTTGCTAAAAAAAACATCTAAAAAAGCCAGCACAGTTCTGGAAGAACATTCTTTGGACAGATGAAACCAAGATCATCCTCTACCAGAATGATGGAAAGAGAAAAGTATGGCGAAGGCGTGGTGCAGCTCATGATCCAAAGCATACCACATCATCTGTAAAACACAGCGGAGGCAGTGTGATGGCTTGGGCATGCATGGCTGCCAGTGGCACTGGGTCACTAGTGTTTATTGATGATGTCACACAGGACAGAAGCAGCCAAATAAATTCTGAGGTATTCAGACCCACACTGTGTGCTCAGATCCAGCCAAATGCAGCCAAACTGATTGGTCGTCATTTCATACTACAGATGGACAACGACTCAAAACATAAAGCCAAAGCAACCCAGGAGTTTATTAAAGCAAAGAAGTGGAATATTCTTGAATGGCCAAGTCAGTCACCTGATCTCAACCCAATTGAGCATGCATTTCACTTGTTAAAGACTAAACTTCAGACAGAAAGGCCCACAAACAAACAGCAACTGAAAACCACCGCAGTGAAGGCCTGGCAGAGCATCAAAAAGGAGGAAACACAGCTTCTGGTGATGTCCATGAGTTTAAGACTTCAGGCAGTCATTGCCAACAAAGGGGTTTCAACCAAGTACTAGAAATGAACATTTTCTTTAAAATTATTTAATCTGTCCAATTACTTTTGGTCTCTTTAAAAACAGGGAGGCACATGTTAAGGAGTTGAAACTCCTAAACCCTTCATCCAATTTTAATGTGGATACCCCCAAATGAAAGCTGAAAGTCTGAACTTCAACTGCATCGGAATTGTTTTGTTTAAAATTCATTGTGGTAATGTCTACAACCAAAATTAGAAAAATGTTGTCTGTGTCCAAATATATATGGACCTAACTGTATTTTACCATGAAGGCCAGCTGCACAAAGTCTCCTCTTAACAGTTGTTGTAGAGATGTGTCTGCTGCTAGAACTCTGTGTGGCACTGACCTGGTCTCTAATCTGAGCTGCTGTTAACCTGCGATTTCTGAGGCTGGAGTCTCGGATAAACTTATTAAACTTATCCTCAGAAGCAGAGGTGGCTCTTGGTCTTCCTTTCCTGGGGCGGTCCTCATGTGAGCCAGTTTCTTTTTAGTGCTTGATGGTTTTTGCCACTGCACTTGGGGACACTTTCAAAGTTTTCCCAATTTTTCGGACTGACTGACCTTCATTTCTTAATGAAGTAATGATGGCCACTCGTTTTTCTTTACTTAACTGCTTTTTTCTTGCCATAATACAAATTGTAACAGTCTATTCAGTAGGACTATCAGCTGTGTATCCACCAAACTTCTGCACAACACAACTGATGTTTCCAACCCCATTTATAAGGCATGAAATCCCGCTTATTAAATCTGACAGGGCACACCTGTGAAGTGAAAACCTTTCCCGGTGACTACCTCTTGAAGCTCATCAAGAGAATATCAAGAGTGTGCAAAGCAGTCATCAAAGCAAAAGGTGGCTACTTTGAAGAACCTAGAATATAAGACATAATTTCAGTTGTTTCACACTTTTTTGTTAAGTATATACAGTTATATGAAAAAGTTTGGGCACCCCTATTAATCTTAAGCTTAATGTTTTATAAAAATTGTTTTTTTTGCAACAGCTATTTCAGTTTCATATATCTAATAACTGTTGGACACAGTAATGTTTCTGCCTTGAAATGAGGTTTATTGTACTAACAGAAAATGTGCAATCTGCATTCAAACAAAATTTGACAGGTGCATAAGTATGGGCACCCTTATCATTTTCTTGTTTTAAATACTCCTACCTACTTTTTACTGACTTACTAAAGCACTTTTTTTGGTTTTGTAACCTCATTGAGCTTTGAACTTCATAGCCAGGTGTATGCAATCATGAGAAAAGCTACTTAAAGTGGCCACTTGCAAGTTGCTCTGCTGTTTGAATCTCCTCTGAAGAGTGGCATCATGGGCTCCTCAAAGCAACTGTCAAATGATCTGAAAACAAAGATTATTCAACATAGTTGTTCAGGGGAAGGATGCAAAAAAGCTGTCTCAGACATTTAACCTGTCAATTTCCACTGTGAGGAACATAGTAAGGGAATGGAAGAACACAGGTACAGTTCTTGTTAAGGCCAGAAGTGGCAGGCCAAGAAAAACATCAGAAAGGCCGAGAAGAAGAATGGTGAGATTAGTCAAGGACAATCCTCAGACCACCTCCAGAGAGCTGCAGCATCAACTTGCTGCAGATGGTATCACTGTGCATCGGTCAACTATACAATGCACTTTGCACAAGGAGAAGCTGTATGGGAGAGTGATGCGAAAGAAGCCGTTTCTGCAAGCACGCCACAAACAGAGTCGGCTGAGGTATGCAAAAGCACATTTGGAGAAGCCAATTTCTTTTTGGAAGAAGGTCCTGTGGACTGATGAAACCAAGATTGAGTTGTTTGGTCATACAAAAAGGCGTTATGCATGGCGGCAAGAAAACACAGCATTCCAAGAAAAACACTTGCTACCCACAGTAAAATTTGGTGGAGGTTCCATCATGCTTTGGGGCTGTGTGGCCAATGTCAGCACCGGGAATCTTGTTAAAGTTGAGGGACGCATGGATTCCTCTCAGTATCAGCAGATTCTTGACAATAATGTTCATGAATCAATGAAAAAGTTGAAGCTACGCAGGGGATGGATCTTTCAGCAAGACAATGATCCAAAACACCGCTCCAAATCTACTCAGGAATTCATGCAGAGGAACAATTACACTGTTCTGGAATGGCCATCCCAGTCCCCAGGCCTGAATATCATTGAACATCTGTGGGATCATTTGAAGAGGGCTGTCCATGCTCGGCGACCATCAAACTTAACAGAACTGGAATTGTTTTGTAAAGAGGAATGGTCAAAAATACCTTCATCCAGGAACTCATTAAAAGCTACAGGAAGCAACTAGAGGCTGTTATTTTTGCAAAAGGAGGATCTACTAAATATTAGTGTCACTTTTCTGGTGAGGTGCCCATACTTATGCACCTGTCAAATTTTGTTTGAATGCAGATTGCACATTTTCTGTTAGTACAATAAACCTCATTTCAAGGCAGAAAGATTACTGTGTCCAACAGTTATTATATATATGAAACTGAAATAGCTGTTGCAAAAAAAACAATTTTGATAAAACATTAAGCTTAAGATTAAAAGGGGTGCCCAAACTTTTTCATATAACTGTAATTCCACATGTGTTAATTCATAGTTTTGATGCCTTCAGTGTGAATGTACAATTTTCATAGTCATGAAAATACAGAGAAATCTTTAAATGAGAAGGTGTGTCCAAACTTTTGGTCTGTACTGTATGTACACACATACTATATGCACATATACAGACACACACTGCATACTGCACATGCACACACAGATACACATATACATGTATACTTACCAGGTTCTGCAGCTTCACTTGTACAGATCCATTCCCAGGACAGTGCTAGGAGCAGACATGATAAGGGGAAAGGACACAGACACACAGGGCTGCAGCGCCTCTGTCTGCTGTGCTGTAATCGGGCCCCTCACTTGCAACTTCTGACTTGACTGCAGGCAGGGAGAAAGAGAAAGATGGGGGCTGGAAGGGGGTTTGGGAGAGATGCTCCGGGACTCACTGCTTATTCACTGCTGTACACCCTCTGGGCACTTCATAAAGGGGCTGCAGACGCAGGAGGCCCCCTTTGTGAGTGGGGGCCCCAGGCATCTGCCTGGTCTGCCTGCCCCAAATGCTGACCCTGTGTGTAGGCTTCATCATGGATCTTGTACTTCCCATAGCCACCCTGTTATTGATCCTGTTGTAAGTTACCATTCCCGCCCAAATAAATTCTTCTGTTACAAACGTCATACAGTAGGGGTTATGTCACGTTTAAATTGTTTGGAGCCCATCTTCTTTGTCATACAGGCCTCATCCACACTGAAAAATTTTTTTTTTCTGTGACTAACGCGATTCAGCACACCATATTTCACCTTATCATTTAGTGCCACTGAAATTCAGCTGTGCAGAGGTGGTGCAGAGTAAAAAATCTAATTTTTAGTTGCTAATACTGTGCTCATAGCACACTATCTGAGCAACATGACTGGGAAAAAGCGAGGCCGTGGTGGAAGGGGGATTAGGCTCAGTGTTCGAGGTCTAAATGGGGTAGGTGGTGAAATTGATACCACTTTATTGGTGTCTGCCACTAATTTTGGGAAATGTGTATACTCTTGGTTGGGTGTCCATTTGTTGGGTTAGCTGTTGTGGAAGATGCATCGGTCCCTATTATACTATTTCTAATATCTTGAAATTGATACCACTTTGTTGTTTACTCCAACATATTTTTGGAAATGCATGCACTCGTGGTTGGGTGTACATTAGTGATGAGTGAGTGTACTCATTGCTTGGGTTTTCCCGAGCACGCTCGGGTGATCTCCAAGTATTTGTTAGTGTTCAGAGATTTAGTTTTCATCGCCTCAGCTGAATGATTTACAGCTACTAGCCAGGCTGAGTACATGTGGGGGTTGCCTAGTTGCTAGGGAATCCCCACATGAAATCAAGCAGGCTAGTAGCTGTAAATTATTCAGCTGCCACGATGAAAACTAAATCTCTGAACACTAACAAATACTCGGAGACCACCCGAGTGTGCTCGGGAAAACCCAAGCAACTAGTACACTCACTCATCACTAGTGTACATCTGTTGCGTTGGCTGTAGATGAAGAGATGTCGCTCACCATTATAATATTTTTACTCTTGTGAAATTGATGCCACTTTGGTAGTGGCTGCCACTAGGGTTGAGCGACTTTTACTTTTTCAGGATCGAGTCGGGTTTCGCGAAACCCGACTGTCAAAAGTCGGGTCGGGTGAAATCGGCCAATTATTGCGAAAAGTCGGGGATCCGACCGAAACACGAAACCCAATGCAAGTCAATGGAGAATCAAAGTCGGCAGTGAGTGGAGGACAGGAAAACACCAACAGAGCCCATTTTAATGCCAAAAACATCAATTCTTGTTACTTAAGCTTGTCAATCTTAATTTACCTTATAATAATAGTTAGCCATTGAAAATTTGGGGGTCATTTGGCAACAGTTGTGGGGGGAGTAGGGCTGGCTCAAGTTTTTCGTGGGCCCAGGAAACGCGGACTACGTCACGGCGGTGGAGCAGGGAGAGGTAAGTATTTCAACTTTGCAAGTGCTGTGATCCTGAGCAAGCAGGGGGGGCACACTCGTTTGCATTGCCACTGGCACAGGGCCCCTCAAAGTACGGGGTTGTGATTGACGGCGGGGGCGCCTCCCACCGGCAGAGACACTTTTGCGTACTATGAGGGGCCCTGTGCCAGTGACATCGCCAACGAGTATGCCCCCCCACCTGTTGAAGGAACCTGCACTTTCATCTGCACCTTCCTCTTTGTCCCCGTGTAAGGTGGTATAGTATGCGGGAAGGGGAACCAGACTTTCTGCAGGGTCAGATACTGGCTATGTAGAGTGCAAGGGGAATGTAGTAGTCTGGGTTAATGTACCGGCAGACTCATCTAGCAGTGGCTGGGCAATGGGTAGGATGAGGAGGAAACACAGATATAGGCCCAAAGAATACAGTAGGCTAAATGCAGTTCAAAATTGGTAACAGGAGTAAACAGGCAGCACTGCTTTGTTCAGTGGAGGAGAACAGCAAGGAGCGGCAGACATCGTTAGTAGGCCCAACCAAACAAGTAGGCCAAATGCAGTTTTAAAATTCCTATAGGCCGAAAGCCTGAAGATTGAAGCTCAGGAGAAAAACACAGGAGAATACCAAGGAGCGGCAGACACTGTTAGTAGGCCCAACCAAACTAGTAGGCCAAATGCACTTTAAAATGTGATATCGGCTGCAAATTGAGGCTCTGCTTTGTGCAGTGAAGGACAGCTGTATTGAGTGGCGCAGACAGACACAGGTAGTAGGCCTAAATTAAAAAAGTTGGCTCAATGCAGTTTAAAATTGGTTACAGGGGTACACAGGCGGCAGAGTGTTGTTAAGCGGAGGATGATTGTCAGGACTGGAGTGGCCCAGACAGACTTAGTAGGCCTAAAATAAAAAAGTTGGCTCAATGCAGTTTAAAATGGGTAACAGGGGTACACAGGCAGCACTGGTTTGGTCAGCGGAGGACGATTGCTAGGAGTGGCGCAGACAGACTTACTAGGCCTAAAATAAAAAAGTTGGCTCAGTGCAGTTTAAAATGGGTAACAGGCGTACACAGGCAGCACTGGTTTGGTCAGCGGAGGATGATTGCTAGGAGTGGCGCAGATAGACTTACTAGGCCTAAAATAAAAAATAGGCTCAATGCAGTTCAAAATGGGTAACGGGTACACAGGCAGCACTGGTTTGGTCAGCGGAGGACGATTGCTAGGAGTGGCGCAGACAGACTTACTAGGCCTAAAATAAAAAAGTTGGCTCAATGCAGTTCTAAACTGGTAACAGGAGTAAACTGGTGGCACTGCTTTGTTCGGTGGAGGACAACTGGAATAAGTGGCTGACACAGTACGCTGGCCAAAATACTAAAGCGGGCTAAATGTCTGCAAAAAAATGTTCGTAAATAAACAGGTGGCAAAGCAACGTTCAGGGGTGGGTTCCTCTGCTGAATACCAGATAGTGGTAGTTCGCGCACAGTATTCACAGGTCAAAATGGGGGGCATGGTCCCTGTATATATTTACTATCATTTCTCAATTTGTATTGGCAGTGCCATTCAAGGATTTAACAGCACCGACTAAACAGCGGTGGAGCACTGTTTGAGCTGGGGGGGAACACTCTCTCATGGGCGGCGGTACTGGCCCAGGGCCCCTCATATTACGACGGTGTGTCTGACGTTGGGTGTGCACCCCCACCGCCAGAGACACTTAATTGTATGATGAGGGACCCTGTGCCAGTGCCGTCGGCCAAAAGTGGGCACACCCACCTGTCCAGGCAAACGGCACTCGCACGGGTGCTTGCGCCAAGTGGTGACCACGGGCCCGTGGTGGAAGTCAGCCCATTTAGGGAGGTGTTAAAAATGGCCTATGGTGGACATTCAGCAGCAGCAAATGGAGGAATTGGAGCAGTCAGTAAGAGGAGTCTAAAAGCAAGACCTTTTTAAAGGAAAACTACGTGTCAGCAGGGGAAGGTGGGGCAAAAGAATGTGAAATCCATGGTTGGTTCATTTTAATGAAGGTTAGATCATCAACATTTTGGGTAGCCAGACGTGTCCTTTTTTTGGTCAGTATTGAACCAGCAGCACTGAAGACTCTTTCTGATAGCACACTGGCAGCAGGGCAAGAGAGCTCCTGTAATGCATTTTCTGCCAATTCAGGCCAGGTGTCTAGTTTAGATGCCCAGTAATCAAAGGGGAATGACCTGTGAGGGAGAACATCGATAAGGGAGGAAAAGTAGTTTGTAACCATACTGGCCAAATGCTGTCTCCTGTCACTTTGAATCGATGCAGCTGTCCCTGTCGTGTCAGCGGTCATTGAAAAATCACTCCACAACCTTGTCATAAAACCCCCCTGTCCAACACCACTTCGGATTTCTGCACCGCTAGCACCTCTGCCATGTTGCCCCCTACGGCTCGTGTGAGAACCATCACCGCCGCTGTCTGCTGGGAATGCCAGAACCAAACGGTCTACAAGTGTTGCTTATTTGGTAGCCAATATTTGCTCAAGGTTCTCATGTGGCATGATATTTTGCAATTTCCCTTTGTAGCGTGGATCCATTAGGCAGGCCAACCAGTAATCGTCATCGGTCATCATTTTGACAATGCGGGGGTCCCTTTTGAGGATACGCAAGGCATACTCAGCCATGTGGGCCAATGTTCCAGGTGTCAATTCACTGCTTCTGCTGGGTTGAGGAGCACTTTCTTGCAAATCTACATCACAAGTGTCCCTCAAGAAACCTGTACCAGACCTTGCAATGGCACCAGTTTCTATTGCCCCCTGAGAAGCTCCCTCCTCCCATACATATTCAGCCCCATCATCCTCCTCCTCATCCCCTTCGTCCGCCACCTCGTCCTGGACAGTTCCCTGACCAGACAACGGCTGACTGTCATCAAGGCTTCCCTCCTCCTCGGCTGCAGACGCCTGCTCCTTAATGTGCGTCAAACTTTGCATCAGCAGACGCATAAGTGGGATGCTCATGCTTATGATGGCGTCGTCTGCACTTACCAGCCATGTGCATTCCTCAAAACACTAAAGGACTTGACAGAGATCTTGTAGCTTCGACCACTGCACACCAGACAACTCCATGTCTGCCATCCAACTGCCTGCCCGTGTATGCGTATCCTCCCACAAATAAATGACAGCACGCCTCTGTTCACACAGCCTCTGAACCATGTGCAGTGTGGAGTTCCACCTTATTGCAACATCTATAATTAGGCGTTGCTGTGGAAGATTTAGCGATCGCTGATGGTTCAGCATACGGCTGGAGTGTACGGGCGACCGGCGGATGTGCGAACAAAGTTTTCGCACCTTCAGGAGCAGGGCTGGTAACTCCGGATAATTTTTCAGGAAGCACTGCACCACCAGGTTCAAAGTGTGAGCCAAGCAAGGTATGTGTTTAAGTTGTGAAAGGGCTATGGCAGCCATAAAATTCCTTCCGTTATCACTGACTACCTTGCCTGCCTCAAGATGTACACTGCCCAGCCATGACTCACTTTCTTGCTGCAAGAACTCGGCCAGTACTTCCGCGGTGTGTCTGTTGTCGCCCAAACACTTCATTTCCAACACAGCCTGCTGACGCTTACCACTAGCTGTTCCATAATAAGACACCTCGTGTGCAACACTGGCAGCTGCGGATGGAGTTGCCTGGCGACTGCGCTCTGTAGACGAGCTGTCGCTTCTGGAGGAGGAGGAGGAGGGGTGTTGAACGCCTACTGCCAACTGTTTCCTAGACCGTGGGCTAGGCAGAACTGTCCCACTATGGCTGTCCTCTGTGGACCCTGCATCCACCACATTAACCCAGTGCGCCGTGATGGACACGTAACGTCCCTGGCCATGCCTACTGGTCCATGCATCTGTGGTGAGGTGCACCTTTCCACTGACAGACTGCCTCATTGCATGGACAATGCGGTCTTTGACATGCTGGTGGAGGGCTGGGATGGCTTTTCTTGCAAAGAAAAGGCGACTGGGTAGGTCATAGCGTGGTACTGCTTAGGCCATCAGGTCTTTGAAAGCTTTGCTTTCGACCAACCGGTAGGGCATCATCTCTAACGAGATTAATCTGGCAATGTGGGCATTCAAACCCTGTGTACGCGGATGAGAGGATGAGAACTTTCTTTTCCTCACATGAGTCTCTTCTAGGGTGAGCTGGACAGGAGACCTGCAGATAGTGGAACTAGCGGTGGTGGTGGTGGTGGTGGACATGGCGGATTGAGAGACAGTTGGTGATGTTGGCCTACATACAGTGCTTCCTACCAATAACCTTCTGATTCCCTGCCTGCTTTGGCCTTGCGACGATCCCTCCACATTTGCTGCTGGTGGTGTCCGAACCGGTGGGCTTACAGTGAGGGAAGCAATGTAGTGTTGCTGACTACCTTCATTCTGACCAGGTGCACCAACGGTACATGACTTTGGTAATTAGTCCAGGCTTGCAAGTGCATGCTGGTTAAATGTCTACGCATGCACATTGTATTTAAATTTTGAAGAATCTTCCCTCTGCTAAAGGTCTTTGAATATTTCTTACAGATCACTTTAGACTGATCATTGGGATCTTGGTCAAAAAAATGTCACACTGCACTCTTCCTACTATAGAATTCCTTTTCAGGCATTGCACGCTGTGCAACTTTCAGCGGTTGGCCACGCTGTCCTAAAACTGTTTTTGTCCCACGTTTTGGGCCTGATATGGGCCTGGCTGATGACAGCTGTTGCGATGTAGATTGGTGTTGCTGCGGATAACCCTCCTCCGCTTGTGAGCTAGTGCCAGCGGCACCCTCTTCCCCCAATGGCTGCCAATCTGGGTCAAGAACTGGGTCATCTATCACCTCCTCCTCCACAATGTCATGTGCACCTTCCTCAGTGTCACCGTGTAAGCCGGTGCTATAGCGTTCGGGACAGGGCACCATAGTCTCATCAGGGTCAGATTCTGGCTCAGGAAACTGCGAGGTCAATGTAGTGATCTGAGTCAATGGAACAGCATCATAATCTAGCTGTGGCTGTGCATCAGTGCACTCCATGTCCGATTCTTCTTGTAATGGGCAGTGTACAATTTCCCTTTCTAACCCTGGCACGGTATGGGTAAAGAGCTCCATGGAGTAACCTGTAGTGTCGCCTGACGCATCCTTCACTTATGGTTTGGGAGAAGGACCCAAGGAAACGTCTTTTTCCGGACCGGAAGCATCCACTGACGACTGGCTGCTCTTAGATTTTGAACTTTTGGAAGAGGAGGCGAAAGAGCTAGAGGCTGAGTCAGCAAGGAAAAACAAAACTTTTTCCTGCTGCTCCGGCTTTAAAAGCTGTTTTCCTACTCCCAGGTAAGGGAGCCTTCGAGGCCTTGTGTAGCCAGACGATGACGCAGGCTCAACACCTCCAGCCTTAGGTGCTACTGTGCTTTTGCCACTACCACCAGATGCAGCACCACCACCACCGTCAGTACTAGCTGGCAACCCCCGCCCACGGCCTCTTCCACCAGACTTCCTCATTTTTGGGGGGGGGAGACACTGAACCACAACTCTGTCTCAGTGGTATAACACAACACTATGAACGTGGCAGAAAGTGGCTGCCTGATATGCGACACACTAGCAGTACAGCAGAATATAAACTGTGTGAGAATTACTATCTCACTTTTGGGGGGAGACACTGAACCACAACTCTGGCCCAGTGGTATATCACAACACTATGAACCTGGCAGAAAGTGGCTGCCTGATATACGACACCCTAGCAGTACAGCAGAATATAAACTGTGTGAGAATTACTATCTCACTTTTGGGGGGAGACACTGAACCACAACTCTGTCCCAGTGGTATAACACAACACTATGAACGTGGCAGAAAGTGGCTGCCTAATATACGACACACTAGCAGTACAGCAAAATATAAAATGTGTGAGAATTACTATCTCACTTTTGGGGGGAGACACTGAACCACAACTCTGGCCCAGTGGTATAACACAACACTATGAACGTGGCATAAAGTGGCTGCCTGATATACGACACACTAGCAGTACAGCAGAATATAAACTGTGTGAGAATTACTATCTCACTTTTGGGGGGAGACACTGAACCACAACTCTGGCCCAGTGGTATAACACAACACTATGAACGTGGCAGAAAGTGGCTGCCTGATATACGACACACTAGCAGTACAGCAGAATATAAACTGTGTGAGAATTACTATCTCACTTTTGGGGGGAGACACTGAACCACAACTCTGGCCCAGTGGTATAACACAACACTATGAATGTGGCAGAAAGTGGCTGCCTGATATATGACACACTAGCAGTACTGCAGAATATCAACTGTGTGAGAAATACTATCTCACTTTTGGGGGGAGACACTGAACCACAACTCTGGCCCAGTGGTATAACACAACTCTATGAACGTGGCAGAAAGTGGCTGCCTGATATACGACACACTAGCAGTACTGCAGAATATAAACTGTGTGAGAATTACTATCTCACTTTTGGGGGGAGACACTGAACCACAACTCTGGCCCAGTGGTATAACACAACACTATGAACGTGGCAGAAAGTAGCTGCCTGATATACGACACACTAGCAGTACAGCAGAATATAAACTGTGTGAGAATTACTATCTCACATTTGGGGGGAGAAACTGAACCACAACTCTGGCACAGTGGTATAACACAACACTATGAATGTGGCAGAAAGTGGCTGTAATTATTATAAAAATAAAAAAAATTACTGCAATAACACGCTCCCTAGTCCCTAGAATGATCTCAGGACAAGTATGGCAGCAATAAAAAGGACTTCAGAACAAAAAAGTGTGGACAAATAAACAAGACAGGTAACTGTGCAGAAAGGAGCAACAGGATTTTTGCTTTGAAAAAAGCAGTTGGTTTGCACAGCACCGTGCACACAGCTATGCAGCTGCTGCACTAAAATACGACCTCCACTGTCCCTGCACAAAAAGGTGGTGTGGGACAGTGAAAATCGCTCCAGCACAAGCGGTTTGGGGGTTTATATTTCCTCCCTAACTCTGTTCCTGCTTCTGACTAACTGCAGCAAACTCTCCCTATGCTCACATCGGCAGAAGTAAGATGGCGGTCGGCGTGCACGCCCCTTTATAGCCCCTGTGATGCCGCAGACAGCAAGCCAATCACTGCCATGCCTTTGTCTAAGATGGTGGGGACAGAGACCTATGTCATCACGCTGCCCACACTCTGCGTCCTCCTTCATTGGATGAAAAACGGCGGTAACAGCGTCATACGAAACGCGACTTTGGCGCTCTGATCGTGTACCGCATGGCCGATCCCACACTAGGATCGGTTCGGGTTTCATGAAACCCGACTTTGCCTAAAAGTCGGCGATTTCTGAAAATGACCGATCCGTTTCGCTCAACCCTAGCTGCCACTAATTGTTTGAAATGTGAGCAGTCCTGGTTGAGTGTCCAACTGTCCATCTGCTGAGTTTGGTGTAGTGGAAGACTTGTCGGTCCCTATCATAATATTTATACTGTGGTGAAATTGATGCCACTTTGTTGGTGTCTGCCAATACATTTTTGGAAATGTGTAGACTCCTGGTTGAGTCTCCTTCATGTGTGTCGCCTGTAGCAGTAGGCCATCGACACCAGCAGTCCTCCACTCTCATCAAGTCAACTACCCGTGTTACTATTCTTACATTTTTCTGACAATAGTAATCAACGAAACTGATATTTGTGCCACCTAAATGTGGTTGAGTATCAATTTCAAGAAAATTTTTAGCACTCATATAGCAGCAATAATTCAATATTCGCTTCACAGACATTCACAGACATTACTGCAACTGTCACCATTGGAACTCACAATTGAAATTTAATATTTGTCTTTGGAGTGTAGGTAAAAAAATAAGTACTGGGAGGAAACCCTTGCATACATGGTTAGAACATACAAACTCTTTGCAGAGGCTGTCATTGGTGGTGTTGGAACACAGGACTCCAGCACTGCAAAGCTGCCAATATTTTTGCATTTACGACTAAATGTTTCTGTGGTTGGAAGCTTATCACTGTGATGCAAACTGTGTGCATCACTGCTGTCTTGTGGAAAACCACTGTCAAGATTGTCTTCAAACATATTTTGATACTGCAGAATGGGCACTTCCCTTTTTCATGTGGGGAGGCAACTGTCAAAATGTACTTTTGTATCATGGATAGAACACTCTGGCACCCAGAAATCAGCACTATTTTGAAGCATAACTATATGGGTAACAATCATGTTGCAGACAGTGCTGCAAGAAGGCACACATGGGTCAGTCTCTTTCATGTGCTCCAACTCCACAGTGTGTAGGTGGCAGGATAACACTCAAGCTTTCTTCGTCCATCCCCTTGTGGCAACCATGTACAAAAGAGAGGGAATCATTATCCTGTTCATCTCCTAACTGGTGCGCATCCATTCTCCTCTGCTTCCTCCTATTCCCCTGGGACCACCAGCACCTCCTCATCCAGACTATTTAAAGTGTGGTCCAGCATTTAGATATCAGTAATAGTGATGCTGATTACGGCATTCTCGCTGCTAAACATCTTATCAGCCTTTTCGAAAACATGCAGAAGGGTGCAAAGGTCCTGAGCTATGTTGTTAGTTTGCCTTGCATGCTTGCTCGTTGTCAGGTTCCACAGGTCCATCTGTCTGCTTGTCTACCCTGTACCCATCTGCTCTTACCTGTCTGTGCCCATCTGCTTATACCTGTTTGCGTTATTCTGTCCATCAGCCGGTCCAGACCGCAGCTGCCAGTGCTTTTCTGTTCCTCAGCCGGTCCCATCTGAACCCGTGGTTCCAAAGTCCCTACAGTGCCTGTCTGCATTTTTCATCCCTCCTTTGGGCCTTAGCAGCTTACCCACTGTAGTGGGTCAGCTGCCACATTCTGTAGGTCAGCCATGGAGTAGCACCTGGTGCCACCTCTTTGTACCTCCTTGGTTCGCAGTTTTCGCTTGCTGCCACTTCTCCAAGTAGGGATTTGGTAGGCCTCCTAGTACACCCCTTCCAGGCTTTCAGATGGATACGGAACAGTGATTCAACCACCTTGCCTGTTACAGTCTCCATCTGCTGGGTTGGCTGTACTGGAAGAGGTGTCAGTCCCCGCTATACTAATTCTACTTTATTGCAATTGATGCCACTTTGTTGGTGTCTGCCAATAATTTTTGTAAATGTGTAGACTCCTGGTTGGGTCTCCTTCATGTGTGTTGCCTGTAGTAGTAGGCCTCCGAGACCGTCAGGACTCCACTTCCTTGTACTCAACTACCAGTGTTACTATCATTAAATTTTTCTGACAACGGTAGTCTACAAAACTGATATTTGTGCCACCTGAGTGTGGCTCAGCATGAAAGCAGGTAGAAATGTTTCATGTGGTTTCAAGGCTCCCATCAAATGGGTCCTACACCGATCCCTCACCCACTTCATCTTACTGTGACGTTCAAATGAAAGCTGTAAATGTTGTCCCAGACCCCAATACCTCATCCCTGGCTGATTGAGATACTGATTTGGCTCTTATCCTAAGTCATATTGCAAGACTCATTAAAGGGTTGATTGTGACTTGTAGAATGGCTACTTCCAATAGGTGGCGCTATAGAGTTCAAGTCCTCTTTTTCTCTGAAGAGGCAATTTGCATATTAAATTTCCCAGAGGAGCATTGCACGGCGAATAAGCCTTACCTTGACAAGCCAGAGCTGGTGTGTCACCTCCACAAGGAGAAACGTTACCCCTTAGACCTCAGTCCAGAGCCTCTCATCTAACCTAATCAGTTCTCATGCTTTGCAGTGACGAGGGTCAACAGCCCGAAACACCATGTCAATGGAAGTCTTCAAACAGAGGCTGGACAGACATCTGTCTGGGATGATTTAGTGAATCCTGCTTTGAGCAGGGGATTAGACCAGATGACCCAGGAGGTCCCATCCAACTCTAACATTCTATGATTCTATGATGCAGTGAAATGCTACAATTTATACTGTGGGTGAATTGAGGCCATTTTCCTGGTGTCTGTCCCTAATTTGATGTGTTTTGGCAGCATTTGGCGCCATTATAAGGTGTTGTGCATGCATTAGTTTTTGCCTCCCATTGACGTGAATGGCATTCGGCTATGCTCGGCGAATATTCGACAAATTAATCAGTGAATATTGCAAATTCGGTGAACACAATCCGAACCAAACATTGAAATATTCGCTCATCTCTACTTGCAGTCACATGACAACCTCTTTTCTTCTGCTTTTCCTAACTGAAGCAATGAGAGAAGCAGAAGAAAAAGCAGTTGGCAAGTGATTGTTTCTATGCAAATTGCATATGGAGTGATAAGGTGATGAGTGCAGTGTGTGTGGAAACAGACAAATCTAAATAGTACATAACATAGTGTAAGGAGTCAGAGTGAAATCTTAGGAGTGTACTGAGCACCTCTTTAAAGGACACTTGCCACCTTGAAAAATGTTTTTCATCTGCAGATATAGGGTTAAATAATATTGCTCATACATACAGTACAAAGAAAAGCAGACATGCTCTCATATTCAGACATGTACACAAACAATACTCAGACATGCACATGTGGCACCCCAGGATTCCGGTTGCCACAGTGGCATTGCCTCCCTCACCGAGGGGTGATGTCATGCCTGGAAGAAAGGAGGGATCCCCTTAGCAGGTAACACTGGCATGCAACACTTTCCTGACTCCAGACCAGAAGGGGGAGCTCTAACACCTCTTTTAGGGGAGCTTCCTTATAAGTTCTGGCCTGGAGGCAGGGTTAGTTAGTGAGTTAGTCTTAAGGTACCGTCACACTAAATGATATCGCTAGCGATCCGTGACGTTGCAGCGTCCTGGATAGCGATATCGTTGTGTTTGACACGCAGCAGCGATCAGGATCCTGCTGTGATATCGCTGGTCGTTGATTAAAGTTCAGAACTTTATTTGGTCGTCAGATCGCCGTGTATCGTTGTGTTTGACAGCAAAAGCAACGATACCAGCGATGTTTTACAATGGTAACCAGGGTAAATATCAGGTTACTAAGCGCAGGGCCGCGCTTAGTAACCCGATGTTTACCCTGGTTACCAGTGTAAAATGTAAAAAAACAAACAGTACATACTCACCTTCGCGTCCCCCGGCGTCCGCTTCCTGCACTGACTGTGCGCCGGCCGTAAAGTGAAAGCACAGCACAGCGGTGACGTCACCGCTCTGCTGTTAGGGCCGGCACTCAGTCAGTGCAGGAAGCGGACGCCGGGGGACGCGAAGGTGAGTATGTACTGTTTGTTTTTTTACATTTTACACTGGTAACCAGGGTAAACATCGGGTTACTAAGCGCGGTCCTGCGCTTAGCAACCCGATGTTTACCCTGGTTACCCAGGGACTTCGGCATCGTTGGTCACTGGAGAGCGGTCTGTGTGACAGCTCTCCAGCGACCAAACAGCGACGCTGCAGCGATCGGCATCGTTGTCTGTATCGCTGCAGCATCACTTAGTGTGACGGTACCTTTAGTGTGTGTGAGTCTGAGAGGAAGGAAGAGGAGGCAAGTGAGGAGAACCTGAGGGATTAGAGCTGCGACTGAGCTCACCCCAGGACTGAGCACCAAAGACGGGACACCGGAATCCGTGGTTGTGTGGGAACTGCAGGCCCAGCAATAGTGTTGAGTGATACCGTCAAATACTTGAAAGTATCGGTATCGGATAGTATCGGCCGATACCTGAAAAGTATCGGATATCGCCGATACCGATACCCGATACCAATACAAGTCAATGGGACACCAAGTATCGGAAGGTATCCTGATGGTTCCCAGGGTCTGAAGGAGAGGAAACTCTCCTTCAGGCCCTGGGATCCATATTACTGTGTAAAATAAAGAATTAAAATAAAAAATATTGATATATTCACCTCTCCGGAGGCCCCTGGACATCACCGCTGGTAACCGGCAGCCTTCTTTGCTTAAAATGAGCGCGTTTAGGGCCTTCCATGACGTCACGGCTTCTGATTGGTCGCGTGCCGCTCATGTGACCGCCACGCGACCAATCACAAGCTGCAACATCATTCTCAGGTCCTAAATTCCTAGAATGAGGAGTTTAGGGCCTGAGAATGACGTCACGGCTTGTGATTGGTCGTGTGGCGGTCACAGGAGCGGCACGCGACCAATCAGAAGCCGTGACGTCATGGAAGGCCCTAAACGTGCTCATTTTAAGCAAAGAAGGCTGCCGGTTACCAGCGGTGATGTCCAGGGGCCTCCGGAGAAGTGAGTATATCAATATTTTTTATTTTAATTCTTTATTTTACACAGTAATATGGATCCGATACCGATTCCTGATACCACAAAAGTATCGGATCTCGGTATCGGAATTCCGATACCGCAAGTATCGGCCGATACCCGATACTTGCGGTATCGGAATGCTCAACACTACCCAGCAACTAAAACCGGAGGGCAGGAGATTGCAAGTCTCCTTGCCCCAGCTGACACCCTGAGGCTCAGCAGCATACTAGAGCCTGGAGTCACCACGAGGGAGTGACACCTGGAACAGGCTCCAGCTGCCTGCCATGTGGGGAATGTTCTATTTCATGGACAGACAGTAATAGGGACTTGTGGTGAGCTTAAGGCATCAAGGACCTATGGAGCAGCACAGAGGGAAGGCCTCCAATCCACCTGAATAGGTGGATCCTGAAATACTTCCAGGCTGCCCGGACCTCCATGATCACCCTTATTCTTGCACCCCAACATCCACAATCCCTCATAAACTGCTCTGGTAGCCCTGGGCCCCGCTCTACCTGTGGGGAACCGAAACATTTCAGCTGCAACACCAGCAGCCCCAGCAGTCCCCTTAAGCAGCGTCGGCCACCCATTGTCAAACACCACAAGTTGCATCACGTGAAATCCCCTATAAACATTCCCTCATCACTTTTGTTGCGTGCACAGGGCTACGGACCTGGTCACTGCTGTTGTGACCACCCCTTTAAGAACCGTCTGACCCGGTTCCGAGTACCCCATGGCACTATCGAGCCTTGCACACACACATATGCAGACATGAACTCGTACAATATGCAGACATGTATAAACACGCAGACATATGATAAGCAGATATGCGCACCCACATGCAGGCATGCACTCACATGCAGACATGCACACAAGCAGTGCATAGACATGCACATACATGCAGACATGCGGTAAGCAGACATGCACACACATGCAGACATGTATGTACAGTATGTAAGATATTGGATAAGAATACAGTAATTAACTAGAGCCAGCATGGGTTTGTAGCAAACAAGTCATGCCAGACTGATCTAATTTCCTTCTATGATGGCATCACTGACTGGGTGGATCAGGGAAATGCGGTAGATATAGCATATCTTGATTTCAGTAAAGCATTTGATAAAGTTTCTCATACTATCCTTATTTAATAAATGACCATGTATGGAATTGACAAGGGCCACAGTTAGAAGATTCATAACTGGCTCATTGATCGTACTCAAAGAGTGGTAATAAATGGTTGCGCCGCTGCAAGGTAAAACACAGGGCCCTATGTGTGGGGTGCGATGATGCCGGATGTGTGCAATGAACACATCCGGCATCATCGCGTCACAGAAGGGGGCGGAGCTTATGGTGGAGCGGGTTTGCCGTTCCATCCAAACCGCCGGCCATCCTGAAGGTGGAAACATACCCTTATAGTATATAGTCCCTCCATACAACATCTACCAAAAAAGGCACATTATGGGATCTGCACGAGGACTAAAAAAATCTTTAGCCCCTGATGCTACACTTTATGTGGTGTTTTGCAAGCAAAGACTCATAAATATATTTATTTGTATTGCTGTTTTCTATATCATGTATTCTGAACCTCAAACATTTTTGAAATTGTACGTTCCAGCACAAACACTGACATTTTATCCTTCGCCTATTGTCTTTTTTTCTTGGACTTCAGCAGTTATGTACTAAACCGTTCATTTTTCTCCTAACCTTACATTCCTGTAACAGAGATTCTAGGAGAAAGTGTTAAGCTTTTTTTCTATGAAACAGCATAATTCCCGTTCAAGGCCATTATCATATACTTTGCTTTATTCATCAAAACATTAACCTTCAAACAAAGTTAAAGCTTGAAAAAAAAGCTGAAATAGCAATGCAGCATCTCTGCAAAACACAGGCAAACAACATTTAGCAACAAAAGATTAAACTGCATCCATTATAGGCTGCTATTCAATCAAACTATTTGTTTTCTCATTCAACTGCAAGCACTAGGCCTATTATTATATTTATTGTCATGAAAGCACAAAGGGACTCTCACAAAACTCTTACAGAGAAAGTGGCTAATTCCCTGCAAATTGGGTGGATTATTGCACCAAAATAGATGTTTAAATATTACCATATGGCAAAAAATATTGTGAACTTTTACTCACTCTACAGATAATTATTACATCTATTCTTGTACTGGATAGAAAAGAAGTATTAAACCTTGTAGTTGACTTTTTAAACATAAAAGGTCTTGTAAACCATTCCCACTTGTATATAAATTGTCTCTTCAGAGAGGAAGACTTGAACTATAACTTCACCTAATGGAAGTAGCAATCCTAAAAGTCAATATCGACCCTTTAAAGGAGAAATTTTCCCACATGTGAAACACTGCTGTATCCAGGGCCAGCGTTAGAAGCAGGCAGACAAGGCAATTGCCTAGGGCCCCTGCTCCACCAAGGGCCCACAGCCAGTGGCATGTCACTCATGCATTTAACTGGATGCTTCAGGGTCCGCCACTGCCTGCAAACTTCATCTGTAAGTGGGGATGGAATTGATTAGATTGATTCAATTTAGGCATGTCATGGTCATTGTGGGATAAATGTGAGAGGATGGGGGATTCTGGGGGCTGAAGTGAAGTTGGGGGACAGGGTACTGGGGGGTTAATGTGAGAGGACGGGGGTATTGTGGGGGCAGAAGTGAAGGAGGGACAACAGGGTGTGAGATGTGTGTTGGCTCACCAGGTCAGTATAATTGAAGATAAATGCAATTGTACAAACTCCTGAATAATCATTGTACTTGTCAATAGATTTTTCTTTATAGTTAATGTTGTTAACTGGCACAAGATGTTGCTGTTCTTTAAGTATGGTTAAAAGACTGTGATATGACTGTAGGATGTGAAAGGGAGGGTTTTATAAAGAAAAAGACAGGAAGAGGAAGCTCGGCCATCTTGAGCAGAGACGGCAGGAATGAGGATGGTATGAAATTGTGCTGGAGGGGAATGTGGTGAAATCCCCTCATGAGAGCATCTGACTGAGCAAAGAACAGTGGCAGATTGAAGCTGAACTAAAATTGTAACCGTACCTGTAAGGGTGCAAGGGTATTAGTGCTGTAAAAGTTGTCAAACAACAGAAGGAGCCCGGGTCCTGTGAAGTGAAAGGTGCTGCATCCTGTGGAAGCGTTATAGCACAAGCCTCCTTGGTATTGCTCATTATCTGGAAAAGCTCTGCGCCCTCCTGCGTGTCCTAACACTAAAGGCCCACTGCGACTCCGCAGTAAGTAAACGTGCACGCATTCCAATATATTTTGGCCCCAAAAGACACATGGCCGGAAAAAAACCTTTAGTTAGTTAGTTAGGTATATTGACTCTATGGAACATGTTTTTCCTAACAGAATCCACAACCAGGAATCCTAGATTTTTACCTGCGTTTCCGTGCTATATAATAGCTAAGAACTCTAAACAACATTTAGGTGCTGACATAGCAAGCAGTGAACTCCAGGAAATACTTGCTTCCCTATCTGTTCTCTAAAATAGGAGTCTCTCTGTGAGACAGTGTAAGGTGGAGCAGCGATTCAGCTCCAATAGACTTTGTCCACGGCACCTTCTCTGATGTGTATATATTTGGGTGATTTTGTAATATTCTCCATATAATCGAGGATGGACTTTGTCTCTAGTTTCTTGAGTTTATATGGGGATGGGAGGGGAATGCATGGTTGAGAAATAGAAATAGAGATATACTGTATATACATATTCTTAAGATTATGAACCACTGTGTTAGACCACAGGCGAGCCCATGCTTTGCACTCACTTGGCACACAGTTTTCCTGGCTGCCAAGCTGTCCAGCACAGTGATAAAAGCCTTCTGGTAAATGTTTGTGTGATGTGATTTTTGTTTGTGTTTGCATTTAACACAATTGAGTCGAAATATCCCTGTTCCTAAGTAAAACAGGTACTGACAGTGGACTGTGTGGAAATTAGTTATTTTCTCGTCTGTGACTCCGCTGTATCTTGAGCAATACTCTCGGTACATGATTTACAACTTGGCGTAGTCGGCAGGATACAGCGATCGTTATGGACAGGAAAATGGCAGAAAACAGGTCCTCGGAGTTGGCTCAGGGCCACATTCCAGGTTCCTCAACTCAACTGGGTAAGCTCGAACCAGCACAGCTTATCCAATCAGCCCCTGTGCCACCAGTATAGCCTGACCCCGCTATGTCAGCCCAGGTAGGGTTCCTTCCAGCGGAACCATGGTTCACCACATGGCCATGTTCGATGGCAACAACATGGGCCTTCAGGATTGGAAAGAGAGGGTGTGTAACCTGAACCCGGAGTTGCAAGCTGAAGTAGCTCTGAATGCGTTAGAGGGCGATGTCAGGCGGACATTGATGGTACATTCTGAATCTGAAAGGAACACTATAGAAAAGATATTTGCTCTGCTGGAAAGGGTCTATGGCATCCGTGTTCAGGTGGCGCAGCTAAGGAGCGAACTTTTTAATCGGCAGCAGCGTGAGGGGGAAACACTGATGCGTTATGGAACACCATACAGAAAGCAATACAGGAGATCCAGAGATGTGACGAAATAGGCATGGGCACCTTTCAAGAGCTGGATTGGCTACTGCAAGATCAGTTCATTTCTGGGATGGCTAATAAGTCCTTACAAGCAAACTCCAAGAGATGACTTGAGTTAACATCACTCTGACATTTGATTATATTTACCTGGCTGCTCTAGAGCGGGAAGAGGAGCCAAACCCTTTGATTAACTAATGATTGAGCAGTGCCCAAGTCACAGAAGGTCAAAATGGGTCAGAGGAGTCAGTGGCCCTGAGGGAAGCGGTCCAGACTCTGGCAACAACAATGCAAGAACAAATACGGGAGGTAAGCTTAGAGGTAGCTCAGATAAGGGTTTAGCCACCCCCTGCACCGACAGCAGTACCTCGGCCCCAAGGCCAAATGACAAGATCAACCGGGATACGAAACCCCATGGATATGGCACTTCAGGGGCAAGATCCCTTCGGCGGACCCAATGCTGGCACTGTCAACGATACGGACATATCGCTAGGGACTGTTCTGAAAAAATGGAGACTGAGTCAGCATTAAACTTCCGGCTGCCGCAGTAGTCAGGCCACCTGCGCCGATCCACCAAAAGTCAAGTCCCATGCAAAATTAACATGACTTATATGCCAGCATTTCTGCTATGGAAGCTGAGTTAGAAGGTCAAAAGGTATGCTGCTTAGTTGACATAGGGTCAGAGTGTTCTATCATGCCTCTGGAGTTCTTCAAAAGGCATTTTAGGCACATGATGAAGCCAGAATATGGAAGTGTAATCAGGCTGATGGCTGCCAATATCTGTGAGATGGACGTACAGGGAATAGTGTGGATGCGAGCACGGCTGTTTGAGAAAGACCTTGGCAAGAAGGGGATTGTTCACATAGACCATCCATCCCGGAGAGGATTACATGTGACCCTGGGCATGAACGTGTTCAGGGATCTTGATCACCATCTCTATGCCAAAAAAGGACCCAAATATTGGCAACAGACCACCACACATGGGCATACTCAGAAGATTCCGCAGCAGATGGTGAGAAGCTGCAGCCTGCAAAAGAGCATCATGTACGACCAGCCCATTGGACGAGGGAAAGTGCCACTTATGACCTCAGTGAAAATCCCACCATGGCAGGAGCAGATATTGATGTTGCTGGTGGGAGAAGGGTGCCATCTGAGTGGACTGGAAGTCTTGATTGATCCCACTGCTCAGGAGAGGATGATGATGAACAGACCACTGGTAGCCAGGGCCCTCGTCACTGTGAAGAATGGGTGTGTGCCCATGTGTTGTATAAATGTTCTGGACAGAGTGTTGATCTTCCCTTGCTGGCCAAAGTCTATGTGTCTGATGGGAAAGTTTTGCTTAGAAGAGGCTTTATGTTACAGCCAGATAGGAGGTCTGCCTGGACTTATGCCATAGGTGTCCAGTGAAGACAGGCCCCTACCATGGAGTGGAATGGATGAGTGATCATGGACCTGATGTGAGTGAACCACCGGACCTTGACCCCAGGAAACAAAAGCTTCTCAAAGAAACTTTGTGGGAATTTCAGGAGGCGTTCTCAAGGCATGACGAGGACTTCGGGTGTGCTACCGCTATTGAACATGAAATCCCTACCGGTGATGCTGCTCCAATCAGAGAGAGGTACTGGAAAATTCCACAGAAGATGTATCAAGAGGTGAAAGACATTGTCTCCAGCATTTTGGAGAACCAGGTGATTCAAGAGAGTCAAAGTCCTTGGGCTGCTCCAGTGGTCTTGGTGCGGAAGAAGGACAGATACCTCTGGTTCTGTGTGGATTACCGGAAGCTGAATGCCCAGACCATCTGCGATGCCTATCCTCTCCCATGAATAGAGGAGTCATTATCCGCTCTGAATCATGCAAAATTCTTCTCAACACTTGATCTAGCCAGCAGATTTTGCAAGGTACTGATGGCTGAGAGAGACAAGGTGAATACTGTTTTCATCCTACCCATGGGACTCTATGAGTTCAACAGGATGTTGTTCAGCTGATTCAATGCCCCAGGAACATTCCAACAGTTAATGGAGCATTATTTGGGTGATCTCAACTTCGAGTCGGTGTTGCTATACCTGGACGATGTGGTGGTATTTGGAGCCTCCTTTGAAGATCACTTGCAGAAGCTGGGACAAGTCCTGAGGCAGTTGCAAGATTACGGGCTCAAGATCAAACCCAGGAAGTGTCAACTATTTCCACAGTGGATAGAATACCTGGGACATGTTATTACTCCAGAGTGGGTGCAGCTGGCTACTAGCAAGGTGGACAAGGTCTGAAACTGGCCTCTGCCGAATACAGTGTAAAAAGGTTGTTGGCTGGATAGCAGAAAATACTTCTAATCTGTTTGCCCCACCCTGTTTCCACACGGTCAAGTCTGAGTAGCCATGAGTCTGGACAGCATATTCCTCACCATGATCCTCCTTCCTCCCACCCTGCCGAGTGCGTGGAGACAACTGATCCTACACTTGGACACTCCGAAGAGCTGTTCACTTTTCCATTTATGATTTTGGCCTCTCACCTGATCCACTTGAAGCAGGGCAAGATCAGATCATTGCTTTCCTCACAGAGAGAGTGATGTCATGCTTGGAAGCGAGGAAGGATCCCTTTAACATGTATTCAGCACATGCAACACTGTTCTGATTCCAGGTCAGAAGGGGGAGCTCTGAACCCAGTTTCAGGGGAGCTTCCCTAGATAATACACTGCTAAAAAAAGGGAATACTAAAATCCCACATCCTAGATATCACTGAATGAAATATTTCAGTTGCAAATCTTTATTCATTACATAGTGGAATGTGTTGAGAACAATAAAACTTAAAGATGATCAATGTAAATAAAAAAAAATATCCCATGGAGGTCTAGATTTGGAATGATGCTCAAAATCAAAGTGGAAAATCAAATTACAGGCTGGTCCAACTTCAGTTATTACTCAGTTATGGTGCAGTTAATTATTACACCAGCACTCACAACCCCAGAGGAGCCGGAGACAGAGGCACTGCTGAAGAGGATGGCGGTGAATATAAAAGACCTGGAGCCTGCACCCTTGACCCCGGTGGAGGTGGAGAAGGAGACCGGCACCAGAGAAGCAGGTATGGAAACTGCTTCGGTAGCTGAGGAGACCCTGGTGGGACCCTAGGACCCCCGCCAACCCTAACGCCGAGCCAGGTAGTTACAGCAGTAACCTGGGACCGCATGGCAGACCTGGGGGGTGCCCTGACAGATCTGCTAGTACCTGAACCCTTGTCCCTGGGGGCATGCAGGCAGGAGGAAGCCATACATTGGATGCACCCTTAGACAGACCTGATGGGGTTCCCAGAAAAGGCCCAAGCAGGAGCAAACCACATAGAGATAGTGGAGAAGGAGGAATACTGCCAGCGGCAGATCTTGAAACTAGTAGCAGAAGAGCAGCAGCGCAGAGCCAAATGGAAGGCTATGGATGAGTGCAATATGCTGGCCAAATCCTGGTCCCACAAAGCCAGACCCGCAGCTCGAGGTCAAACCAGACAAGGAGCTGTGGTCTCCTTTAACCTGGATAGAGGATTGGGGTTCATTAGAGACCATAGAGAGCCTTCAGAACTCTTTGTTAACCATAGAGATGTTGAATCGCATCTCTTAAAGGGACACCCGTACAGTGACCTTTATCCGGGAGATCAAGTGACATCCACCCGACACATGGGAGAAAGAGGATACTATGCCCTGAATGTAAAAAGATGTACAGGACAGAGAGCTGATGTTGATGTAGCCAATGAGAGTAAAGTGCAAACCCAGGCTACCCAAACTCCAGTTGCTGGACTGTTTGCAATTGAGTCACCTATTGTGACACGCAGAGTACACTGTTCCCAACCAGGAGGTTGCAAACCTGAAAACCTGCCCTGGAAGAGAAAATAAAGAACAAGAACCAACAGATAATGACAGTTGTGGTTTATAGTTAGTTACCTGGTTTAAAAATGTTTGTTAATGTTTACTAAAAGTTTAAAGGACAGTAAGGTAATGAATGGTGCATAACCTGAAACTTTCCCTGTAAATAGTTGGTACCTGTTAAGGAGTACCTTATTGGTTTTACCATGCGCCGGCAGCATGAGTAGAACCCTATTTGCTCAAAGACCAGAAGAAAAACCGTTCGGCGTGGCTTAAGACAAGGTCTAGATGTTTATGCCTTGCAGCCCGCAGAAGTCCTATGTTGGGGGTTTAGAACGGGTCCCCCGCATTGTTACAATTGGTGCACAAGGACACCCTGTCATTAAAAATGTTTGCACTTTTGATATGCTTAAAATGTTTGTACTTTTTGTAATTTTGCAATGTTCAAAGGTAATAACCTCCCATAAAGGGAAGCAAAAGTTTTATACCTGTTTAACCTGTTCAAGTGCACTTCAAAAATATTTTGCAATATCTTTAACCTGTATTGTTGTTTTTGTTTTCCCAGTCCGGGAGCACTGGATTTAATGTTGGGGAATGCAACACCCCAGGTAATCGGTTCTTACAGTGGCATTGCTTTCCTCATAGGGAGAGTGATGGCATGTTTGGAAGCGAGGAAGGATCCCTTTAACAGGTATTCAGCACATGCAATACTGTTCTGACTCCAGGCCAGAAGGTGGAGCTCTGAATCTGGATTCAGGGGAGCTTCCCTAGATAATATATTTTCTGGCCTGGTAGAGGAGTGAGTCAGTATGTGAGTTAGGAGAGAGAAGTAAGTAGTCGGTCGGAGGGAGAGACAGAGAGAGGCAGTCTGTCAGAGAAAAAGAGCTGAGTGGAAGCAGACAGAGAGAGTCTGAGAAAGGAAAGCTGGGGCAGTGCAGCCACGTGGCGCTGCAGCTCCTGGAAGGAAAAAGCAACAAAGCAGTCTGTAGGAGACTGATAGGGAAGAGAAGCAAAGGAGAGTAAAGAGCTGGAGAGAAGCTGT
Organism: Ranitomeya variabilis; assembly: GCF_051348905.1. Classification (NCBI taxonomy): domain Eukaryota; kingdom Metazoa; phylum Chordata; class Amphibia; order Anura; family Dendrobatidae; genus Ranitomeya; species Ranitomeya variabilis. The sequence continues at coordinate 771,859,433 of NC_135233.1, read as the reverse complement.
GACTGAGCTTCCTCCAGACTGAAGCGCAGAATTCCGGTAGCCGGAAGACTGAGGTTGTGGGGGTAACTTTATGCCCCATGGCAGAAACCGGCGGACAGGATATTGCAGGTCGCCTGTCCACCATTAACACCTGAAGGTACAGTAACAGATAGAGCCTGGAGTCATCCTGAGAGACCCTGTAAAAAGGCTCGAGTTACCTGTCATGCGGGTAGTGTCCTACCAGCAAGGGGGACAGAGAGAATGTGAGGACCTTGTGTGAGGCCTAAGGCAGCAAGGGACTGCAACATGGCGCTGAGAGGAAGGCTTCTAACCCCAACTGTTTAGGGGGATTCCTGAATCGCTTCCAAGCCAGCCTGACGATTCCAGTACCTGTGATCTGGTACCCTGGACTATGGCTGCCAGACACCAGCAAAGAGGTAAAGAGACTGCAACCTTGTGCCCTCTAGTTCTTTCTACACCATCTACCTTCTGTCCCTACTACACCGGGAGCCTTGGGGACCCAGCTTCACCTGTGGGAAGCCATACCATCCTTGTGCAGTTCCATTACTCCCCAGAAGACCCCTGTAAGCAGCGTCAGTCATCCATGACCGAATACCACAGGTGGCGTCATGAACATTTCTTATTCCTAAAAACCCCTTTTAAGACCTTCCCTTTAATTTGTATGCCCAGGGCCACGGATAGGGTTGCTGCCACCGTGACCACCCCTTTAATGACGACTGAACCCGGTACCGAGTAACCCTTAGGCCCCTTAGCGGGGCGCTCCAATTGCATGTAGAGATGCCCAAATATTTGGTGGGAACGTGTCACAAGAGGTGGACGATGATGAGACACAATTGCAAGAAAGTCAGGAGGAGGACCAGGGTGTGGAAGAGGAAGACGAGGTGGTGGATGATATATTAACTGACCCAACCTGGCAGGAGGACAGCAGCACACGAGGAGGGAGGCGTAGCACCCCAACAGGCAAGAAGAAGCAGTGTGGTGACTGCAGACAGAAGGAGGGCAACCGTTCCTCGTAATACCAACACGATGGAAGTTGTTAGTACAATTGTTAGGTCTTCCCTAGTGTGGTTGTTTTTTAAAGGCTCTGCTGATAACCCCAAACAGGCCATTTGCACAGCCTGCCATGCCCACAATCAGGCTCGGACTGGCCCATAGGGTAATAGAGAAACCTACCGGTGGGCCCATGTGCAGATCTGAGCCCCAAACTCCTGTATGAGCAGTAATTTGCATAATTCTATTGATTCTGTATAGAAAAAGCAACATCTCATCATTCATTAATCAAACTACTCAGTTTATTATTATATAGAGATATAGGTACATTTTGAAGGAGGGTAGTGTAATATCTGTATGCCAGTGGGCCTCCAAAGTCAGTGTTACTGGTGGGCCCTTGGCACCCCAGTCCGAAACTGCCTGCATCAGCAGGGGAGCAAAACTACCAGCTTTACCACCACCAGCATGATCAGGCACATGGCAGCAAAGCACCAGGAACAGTGTCTATGGGTGACACCACTGCTTATTACGCTGTTGTGCGTGGAAGCCAATCCCCTGTCCATGGTACCTGCGAAGATGCCTCCTGCCCTGCACCTGTTGTTGCACACACTCAAATAGCATTATTATCAAGCACGTCCACATCCTTGTCCCAGCGCAGTGTTCCGTTGAACATACCCCAGTCCTTCGAACGCAAGCGTAAATACACAGGCAACAGTACTAAATTCACACATTTCTCATCTGCTTGTGCTAGAAATGTTGCCTTTTCGTCTCGTGGAGACAGAAGCTTTCCGTAACCTGATGGCAGCAGCCATCCCTCGGTACTCAGTCCCCAGCCGCCACTATTTCTCCCAGTGTGCCGTCCCTGCATTACACAAGCAAGTGTCCCACAACATTAGCCGTGCCTTCAACAATGCTGTTACTGGGAAAGTCCACTTAACCATGGACACGTGGACAAGTGCTTATGGTCAGGGATGGTACATCTAACTGACGGCACACTGGGTTAACATAGTGGAAGCAGGTACACAGTCGGACCTTGGAATGGAACACGTCCTCCCAACATCCAGGATTGCGGGCCCTACGTCAATCAGAATGCTTAAGAGTTATGGACAGCTCTGAAAGAGCAGGCAGATCTGTGGCTCACACTGCTGAACCTACAGCCAGGTATGGTCGTGTGTGACTTTGGCCGGACCCTGGTGACAGCTCTGAGGGGAGGCGAGCTCACACACGTACCATGCATAGCCCATGTGCTTAACCTCATTGTTCAACGGTTTTTCAAAAGCTAACCAGAGCTGCCGGATCTGCTTGTGAAAGTACGCCGCCTGTGTGCCCATTTCAGAAAGTCAGCTACAGCTTCTGCCACCCTTGCCGTGCTTCAGCAGCGTTTGTAGCTAGGGTTGAGCGAAACGGATCAGACAAATTGAAAAATCGCCGACATTCGGCAAAGTCGGGTTTCATGAAACCCGACCCGATCCCAGTGTGGGATCGGCCATGCTGTCGGCGATCTTCGTGCCAAAGTCGCGTTTCGTATGACGCTTTCAGCGCCATTTTTCAGCCAATGAAGGGGGAAGCAGAATGTGGGCAGCGTGATGACATAGGTCTCGGTCCCCACCATCTTAGAGAAGGGCATGACAGTGATTGGCTTGCTTTCTGCGGTGTCACAGGGGCTATAAAGGGGCGTGCACGCCGACCGCCATCTTACTTCTGCCGATCTGAGCATAGGGAGAGGTTGCTGCAGCTTCATCAGAAGCAGGGATATACTTAGGGAGGGAAGATTAACCCCCAAACTGCTTGTGCTGTAGCGATTTCCACTGTCCAACACCACCTTTTCTTTGCAGGGACAGTGGAGGCTATATCTTTGTGCATCAGCTCTGTAGCTTATAAGGCTCCCTGATAGCTGCATTGCTGTTTGTACGCCGCTGTGCAAACCAACTGCTTTTTTAAAAGCAAAAATCCTGTTGCTCCTTTCTTCACAGTTCTATTGTTTATTTGTCCACACTTTTGTGTGCAGCAGTCCTTTTTATTGCTGGCTGCCATACTTGTCCTGAGATCATTGTAGGGAGATTGTTATTGTAGTACAGTACCTTTTTTTATATATATATCTTCCAGCCACGTTCTGCCACTTACATTGTGTAGTGTAATACAGTGGGCCTGGTTTTTGCAGCAGTCTCCCACACAAAAAAGTGAGATTTAAATTGCCACTAAGTGAATCTGCGTCAGTTCTGTTTGTCGTATATCTGCCAGCCACGTTCTGCCACTTACATTGTGTAATGTAATACAGTGGGCCTGGTTTTTGCAGCAGTCTCCCACATAATAAAGGGAGATTTAAATTGCCACTAAGTGGTTCTGCGTCAGCTGTTTGTCATATATCTGCCAGCCACGTTCTGCCACTTACATTGTGTAGTGTAATAAAGTGGGCCTGGTTTTTGCAGCAGTCTCCCACATAATAAAGGGAGATTTAAATTGCCCCTAAGTGGATCTGCGTCAGTTCTGTTTGTCGTATATCTGCCAGCCATGTTCTGCCACTTACATTGTGTAGTGTAATATAGTGGGCTTGGTTTTTCCAGCAGTCTCCCACATAATAAAGGGAGATTTAAATTGCCCCTAAGTGGATCTGCATCAGTTCTGTTTGTCGTATATCTGCCAGCCACATACTGCCACTTACATTGTGCAGTGTAATACAGTGGGCCTGGTTTTTGCAGCAGTCTCCCACATAATAAAGGGAGATTTAAATTGCCCTTAAGTGGATCTGCGTCAGTTCTGTTTGTCGTATATCTGCCCGCCACGTTCTGCCACTTACATTGTATAGTGAAATACAGTGGGCCTGGTTTTTGCAGCAGTCTCCCACACAAGAAAGGGAGATTTAAGTTGCCACTAAGTGTATCTGCATCAGTTCTGTTTGTCGTATATCTGCCAGCAACTTTCTGCCACTTACATTATGTAGTGTAATACAGTGGGCCTGGTTTTTGCAGCAGTCTCCCACATAATAAAGGGAGATTTAAATTGCCCCTAAGTGGATCTGCGTCAGTTCTGTTTGTCGTATATCTGCCAGCCACGTTCTGCCACTTACATTGTGTAGTGTAATACAGTGGGCCTGATTTTTGCAGCAGTCTCCCACATAATAAAGGGAGATTTAAATTGCCCTTAAGTGGATCTGCGTCAGTTCTGTTTATCGTATATCTGCCAGCCACTTTTTGCCACTTACATTGTGTAGTGAAATACAGTGGGCCTGGTTTTTGCAGCCGTCTCCCACACAAAAAAGGGAGATTTAAGTTGCCACTAAGTGTATCTGCGTCAGTTCTGTTTGCGTATATCTGCCAGCCACTTTCTGCCACTTACATTATGTAGTGTAATACAGTGGGCCTGGTTTTTGCAGCAGTCTCCCACATAATAAAGGGAGATTTAAATTGCCACTAAGTGGTTCTGCGTCAGCTGTTTGTAGTATATCTGCCAGCCACATTCTGCCACTTACATTGTGCAGTGTAATACAGTGGGCCTGGTTTTTGCAGCAGTCTCCCACATAATAAAGGGAGATTTAAATTGCCCTTAAGTGGATCTGCGTCAGTTCTGTTTATCGTATATCTGCCCGCCACGTTCTGCCACTTACATTGTGTAGTGTAATACAGTGGGCCTGGTTTTTGCAGCTGTCTCCCACATAAGAAAGGGAGATTTAAATTGCCCCTAAGTGGATCTGCGTCAGTTCTGTTTGTCGTATATCTGCCAGCCACATTCTGCCACTTACATTGTGTAGTGTAATACAGTGGGTCTGGTTTTTGCAGCAGTCTCCCACATAATAAAGGGAGATTTAAATTGCCCCTAAGTGGATCTGCGTCAGTTCTGTTTGTCGTATATCTGCCAGCCACTTTCTGCCACTTACTTTGTGTAGTGTAATACAGTGGGCCTGATTTTTGCAGCAGTCTCCCACACAAAAAAGGGAGATTTAAATTGCCAACAAGTTTATATGCACCTTCTACCTTATTTTACAGTACCATATAATGGTTGTTAGTTTGGTTACATTTTCCCAAAAATGAGGAAGTCTGGTGGAAGAGGCCGTGGGCGGTCATTGCCAGCTGGTAATGATGGTGGTGGTGGTGGAGCATCTGATGGTAGTTGGAAAAGCAAAATAGCACCTAAGGCTCGAGTTGTTCAGACAGCGTCATCGTCTGGCTACACAAGGCCTCGAAGGCTCCCTTATCTGGGAGTAGGAAAACCGCTTTTAAAGCCAGATCAGCAGGAACAAGTTTTGGCTTTCATTGCTGACTCAGCCTCTAGCTCTTTCGCTTCCTCTTCAGAAAGTTCGAAATATAAAAGCAGCGAGTCGTCAGTGGATGCTCCCGGTCAGGAACAAGTCGCTTCCTTGTGTCCTTCACCCAAAGCAAAACTGAAGGATGCGGCAGGCGACACCACAGTTTACTCCATGGAGCTCTTTACACATACCGTGCAAGGGTTAGAAAGGGAAATAGTTAACAGCCCATTACAAGGTGAATCGGACATGGAGTGCACAGATGCACACAGCTAGGTTATTATGCTGTTCCATTGACTCAGATCACTACATTGCCCTCGCAGTGTACTGAGCCAGAATCTGACCCTGATGAGACTATGGTGCCCCGTCCCGAACGCTATAGCACCTTACACGGTGACACAGAGGAAGGTGCACAGGACATTGAAGAGGAGGTGATAGATGACCCAGTTGTTGACCCAGATTGGCAGCCATTGGGGGACTAGGGTGCTGCTGGCAGTAGCTCTGAAGCGGAGGAGGATGATCCGCAGCAGGCATCAACATCGTAACAGCTTTCATCTGGCAGGCCCTTATCAGGCCAAAAACGTGTGTCTAAAACAAAAACAGTTTTAGGACAGCGTGGCCATCCAGTGAAAGTAGCACAGCGTGCAATGCCTGAAAAGGTATTCGACAGTAGGAAGAGTGCAGTGTGGCAATTTTTTAACCAAGATCCGAATGATCAGTGCAAAGTTATCTGTAAGAAATGCTCAAAGACCTTTAGCAGAGGGAAGAATCCCCTAAATTTAAATACAACTTGCATGCATAGACATTTGACCAGCATGCACTTGCAAGCCTGGACTATCTACCAAACGTCCCGTAACATTGGTGCACCCGCTCAGAATGAAGGTAGTCAGCAATGCTACATTGCTTCCCTCACTGTAAGCCCACCGTTTAGGACAGCACCTGCAGCAAATGTGGAGGTATCGTCGCAAGGCCAAGGCAGTCAGGGAATCACCAGGTTCTTGGTAGGAAACACTGTATGTAGACCAACATCAAGAATACCATCACCAACCCTCTCTCAATCTGCCATGTCCACCACCACCCCCGCTAGTTCCACCATATGCAGCTCTCCAGTCCAGCTTACCCTACAAGAGACTCTCATTAGGAAAAGGAAGTACTCATCCTCTCATCCGCGTAAACAGGGTTTGAACGCCCACATTGCTAGACTAATCTCGTTAGAGATGATGCCCTACCAGTTGGTTGAAAGCGAAGCTTTCAAAGCCCTGATGGCCTACGCAGTACCACGCTATGACCTCCCCAGTCGACACCAGCATGTCAAAGACCGCATTGTCCATGCACTCAGGCAGTCATTAGAAAGGTGCACCTCACAACAGATGCATGGACCAGTAGGCATGGCCAGGGACGTTACGTGTCCATCACGGCACACTGGGTTAATGTGGTGGATGCAGGGTCCACAGGGGACAGCCATAGTGGGACAGTTCTGCCTAGCCCATGGTCTAGGAAACAGTTGGCAGTAGGCATTCTACACCCCTCCTCCTCTTCCTCCTCCAGAAGCGAAAGCTCATCCACAGAGCGCAGTTGCCCTACCACCCCATCCGCAGCTGCCAGTGTTGCACACAAGGTGTCCCATTATGGAACAGCTAGTGGTAAGCGTCAGCAGGCTGTATTGGAAATGAAGTGTTTTGGCGACAACAGACACACCGTGGAAGTACTGGCAGAGTACTTGCAGCAAGAAACTCAGTCATGGCTGGGCAGTGTACACCTTGAGGCAGGCAAGGTAGTCAGTGATAACGGAAGGAATTTTATGGCTGCCATAGCCCTTTCAGAAATTAAACACATACCTTGCCTGGCTCACACCTTGAACCTGGTGGTGCAGTGCTTCCTGAAAAGTTATCCGGGGTTACCAGCCCTGCTCCTGAAGGTGCGAAGACTTTGCTCGCACATCCGCCAGTCGCCCGTACACTCCAGCCGTATGCAGAACCATCAGCGATCTCTGAAGCTTCCCCAGCACCGCCTAATAATTGACGTTGCAACAGGGTGGAACTCCACACTGCACATGCTTCAGAGGTTGTGCGAACAGAGGCGTGCTGTAATGTATTTGTGGGAGGATACACATACACGGCCAGGCAGTTGGATGGCAGACATGGAGTTGTCAGGTGTGCAGTGGTCGAAGCTACAAGATCTCTGTCAAGTCCTTCAGTGTTTTGAGGAATGCACACGGCTGGTAAGTGCAGACGACGCCATCGTAAGCATTAGCATCCCACTAATGCATCTGCTGATGCAAAGTTTGACGCACATTAAGGAGCAGGAGTCTGCAGCCGAGGATGGGGGAAGCTATGACAGTCAGCCATTGTCTGCTCAGGGAACTCTCCTGGACGAGGTGGCGGCCGAAGAGGAGGAGGATGATGGGGATGAATATTTGTGGGAGGAGGATGCTTCTCAGGGGGCTATAGAAACTGGTGGCGTTGCAAGGTCAGGTACAGGGTTTTTGCGGGAGACAAGTGATGTTGATTTGCAAGAAAGTGCTCCTCAACCCAGCACAAGCAGTGAATTGACACCTGGAACATTGGCCCACATGGCTGATTATGCCTCGCATTATAAAAATGATGACTGATGACGATTACTGTCATGATCTCCATGGCCAGAGAACTAGCATAAGCCTATATAGGAACAAGCTCTTGGAAGATGGTAACTGTACTGACCATGAACTAAACCTACCGCACAACTAGAAGTAGCCAGGTAGCATGTCCTACTTTTTATCCCTATATGCCCAGCGCCGGCCGGAGAACTAAATAATGCTAGCAGAGGGAAATATAAGACCTGACTCACCTCTAGAGAAATGCCCAAAAAGGAGACAGAGGCCCCCCACATATATTGGCAGTGATTTTAGATGAAATAACAAACGCAGCAGGAAAATAGTTTTAGCAAATTTGAGGTCCGCTTTCTAGATAGCAGAAGACAGAAAGCACACTTTCATGGTCAGTAGAAAACCCTAACAAAACACCATCCAGAAATTACTTTAGGACTCTGGCATTAACTCATAATACCAGAGTGGCAATTCCTGATCAACAAGAGCTTTCCAGACACAGTAACGAACTGCAGCTGTGAACTGGAACCAAAAAACAAAAACAAACAAGGACGAAAGTCCAACTTATCTAGTAGATGTCTGGGAGCAGGAACAAGCACAGAGAGGCTTCTGATAACATTGTTGACCGGCAAGCAACTAACAGAGAAGCCAGGCTATATAGCGACACCCAGATCTGATGAGAACAGGTGAACAGGGAAGATGATGACACAAGTTCAATTCCACCAGTAGCCACCGGGGGAGCCCAGAATCCAAATTCACAACAGTACCCCCCCCTCAAGGAGGGGGCACCGAACCCTCACCAGAACCACCAGGGCGATCAGGATGGGCCCTATGAAAGGCACGAACCAGATCGGAGGCATGAACATCAGATGCAGTGACCCAAGAATTATCCTCCTGGCCGTATCCCTTCCACTTGACCAGATACTGGAGTCTCCGTCTGGAAACACGGGAGTCTAGGATTTTCTCCACAACGTACTCCAACTCACCCTCAACCAACACCGGAGCAGGAGGCTCAACGGAAGGCACAACCGGTGCCTCATACCTGCGCAATAACGACCGATGAAAAACGTTATGAATAGAAAAGGATGCAGGGAGGTCTAAACGGAAGGAAACAGGGTTAAGAATCTCCAATATTTTATACGGACCGATGAACCGAGGCTTAAACTTAGGAGATGAGACCCTCATAGGGACAAAACGAGAAGACAACCACACCAAATCTCCAACACAAAGCCGAGGACCAACACGACGGTGACGGTTGGCAAAAAGCTGAGTCTTCTCCTGGGACAACTTCAAATTGTCCATCACCTGCCCCCAGATATGATGCAATCTCTCCACCACCGCATCCACTCCAGGACAATCCGAGGATTCCACCTGACCGGAGGAAAATCGAGGATGGAAGCCCGAATTACAGAAAAACGGGGACACCAAGGTGGCAGAGCTGGCCCGATTATTGAGGGCGAACTCCGCCAATGGCAAAAAAGCAACCCAATCATCCTGGTCAGCAGACACAAAACACCTCAGATATGTCTCCAGGGTCTGATTAGTCCGCTCGGTCTGGCCATTAGTCTGAGGGTGAAAAGCAGACGAAAAAGACAAATCTATGCCCATCCTAGCACAGAATGCCCGCCAAAATCTAGACACAAATTGGGTTCCTCTGTCAGAAACGATATTCTCAGGAATACCATGCAAACGAACAACATTTTGAAAAAACAGGGGAACCAACTCGGAAGAAGAAGGCAATTTGGGCAGGGGAACCAAATGGACCATCTTAGAAAAACGGTCACACACCACCCAGATGACAGACATCTTCTGGGAAACAGGCAGATCTGAAATAAAATCCATCGAGATGTGCGTCCAAGGCCTCTTAGGAATAGGCAAGGGCAACAATAATCCACTAGCCCGAGAACAACAAGGCTTGGCCCGAGCACAAACGTCACAAGACTGCACAAAGCCTCGCACATCTCGTGACAGGGAAGGCCACCAGAAGGATCTTGCCACCAAATCCCTGGTACCAAAAATTCCAGGATGACCTGCCAATGCAGAAGAATGCACCTCAGAGATGACTCTACTGGTCCAATCATCAGGAACAAACAGCCTATCAGGCGGACAACGATCCGGTCTATCCGCCTGAAACTCCTGCAAGGCCCGCCGCAGGTCTGGAGAAACGGCTGACAAAATAACTCCATCCTTAAGGATACCTGTGGGCTCAGAGTTGCCGGGTGAATCAGGCTCAAAACTCCTAGAAAGGGCATCCGCCTTAACATTCTTAGAACCCGGTAGGTATGACACCACAAAATTAAACCGAGAAAAAAATAATGACCAGCGCGCCTGTCTAGGATTCAGGCGCCTGGCGGTCTCAAGATAAATCAAATTTTTGTGGTCAGTCAATACCACCACCTGATGTCTGGCCCCCTCAAGCCAATGGCGCCACTCCTCAAACGCCCACTTCATGGCCAAAAGCTCCCGATTCCCAACATCATAATTCCGCTCAGCGGGCGAAAATTTACGGGAAAAGAAGGCACAAGGCCTCATCACGGAGCAGTCAGAACTTTTCTGCGACAACACTGCCCCAGCTCCGATCTCAGAAGCGTCGACCTCAACCTGAAAAGGAAGAGCCACATCAGGCTGACGCAACACAGGGGCAGAAGAAAAACGGCGCTTAAGCTCCTGAAAGGCCTCCACAGCATCAGGGGACCAATTAGCAACATCAGCACCCTGTCTAGTCAAATCGGTCAATGGCTTAACGACATCCGAAAAACCAGAAATAAATCGACGATAAAAGTTGGCAAAGCCCAAAAATTTCTGAAGACTTTTAAGAGAAGAGGGCTGCGTCCAATCACAAATAGCTTGAACCTTGACAGGATCCATCTCAATGGAAGAGGGAGAAAAAATATATCCCAAAAAGGAAATTCTCTGAACCCCAAATACGCACTTAGAACCCTTGACACACAGAGAATTAGACCGCAAAACCTGAAAAACCCTCTTAACTTGCTGAACATGAGAGTCCCAGTCATCCGAAAAAATCAGAATATCATCCAGATACACTATCATAAATTTATCCAAAAAATCGCGGAAAATATCATGCATAAAGGACTGGAAGACTGAAGGGGCATTAGAAAGACCAAAAGGCATCACCAAATACTCAAAGTGGCCCTCGGGCGTATTAAATGCGGTTTTCCACTCATCCCCCTGCCTGATCCGCACCAAATTATACGCCCCACGGAGATCAATCTTAGAGAACCACTTGGCCCCCTTTATGCGAGCAAACAAATCAGTCAGCAACGGCAATGGGTATTGATATTTAACCGTGATTTTATTCAAAAGCCGATAATCAATACATGGTCTCAAAGAGCCGTCTTTTTTTGACACAAAGAAAAAACCGGCTCCTAAGGGAGATGACGATGGACGAATATGTCCCTTTTCCAAGGACTCCTTTATATATTCTCGCATAGCAGCATGTTCAGGCACAGACAGATTAAATAAACGACCCTTTGGGTATTTACTACCCGGAATTAAATCTATAGCACAATCGCACTCACGGTGCGGAGGTAGTGAACCCAGCTTGGGTTCTTCAAAGACGTCACGATAATCAGACAGGAACTCAGGGATTTCAGAGGGAATAGATGATGAAATGGAAACCAAAGGTACGTCCCCATGAGTCCCCCTACATCCCCAGCTCAACACAGACATAGCTCTCCAGTCAAGGACTGGGTTGTGAGACTGCAGCCATGGCAATCCTAGCACCAAATCATCATGTAGATTATACAGCACCAGAAAACGAATAGTCTCCTGGTGATCCGGATTAATACGCATAGTTACTTGTGTCCAGTATTGTGGTTTATTATTAGCCAATGGGGTGGAGTCAATCCCCTTCAGAGGAATAAGAGTCTCCAAAGGCTCTAAATCATACCCACAACGATTGGCAAAGGACCAATCCATAAGACTCAAAGCGGCGCCAGAGTCGATATAGGCGTCCGTGGTAATAGATGACAAAGAGCAAATCAGGGTCACAGACAAAATAAATTTAGACTGTAAAGTGCCAATGGAAACGGATTTATCAAGCTTTTTAGTACGCTTAGAGCATGCTGATATAACATGAGTAGAATCCCCACAATAGAAACACAACCCATTTTTCCGTCTAAAATTCTGCCGCTCGCTTCTGGACAGAATTCTATCACACTGCATGCTTTCTGGCGTCTTCTCAGTGGACACCGCCAGATGGTGCACTGGTTTGCGCTCCCGCAGACGCCTATCGATCTGAATGGCCATTGTCATGGACTCATTCAGACCCGCAGGCACAGGGAACCCCACCATAACATCCTTAATGGCATCAGAGAGACCCTCTCTGAAAGTAGCCGCCAAGGCACACTCATTCCACTGAGTAAGCACAGACCATTTACGGAATCTTTGGCAGTAAATTTCAGCTTCATCTTGCCCCTGCGATAGGGACATCAAAGTTTTTTCTGCCTGAAGTTCCAAATGAGGTTCCTCATAGAGCAACCCCAAGGCCAGAAAAAACGCATCCACATTGCGCAACGCAGGATCCCCTGGTGCCAATGAAAAAGCCCAGTCTTGAGGGTCGCCGCGGAGCAAGGAAATCACAATCCCAACCTGCTGTGCAGGGTCTCCAGCAGAACGAGATTTCAGGGACAAAAATAACTTGCAATTATTTCTAAAATTCTGAAAGCCAGATCTATTCCCTGAGAAGAATTCCGGCAAAGGAATTCTCGGCTCTGATACCGGAGCATGAACAACAAAATCTTGCAAACTTTGTACTTTCGTGGCGAGATTATTCAAACCTGCAGTTACACTCTGAAGGTCCATTATAGACAGGTGAACACAGAGCCATTCAAAGATTAGAAGGAGAGAAAAAAAAAAAGAAAGACTGCAGCATAGACAGACTGGCAAGTGATCCAATTAAGAGCACAAAAAAAAAAAAAAAAAAAAAAAACTCTCAGCAGACTTCTTATTTCTCTCCTTTCTCAGCCAAGGATTTTAACCCTTTAGTAGGCCGGTCAAACTGTCATGATCTCCATGGCCAGAGAACTAGCATAAGCCTATATAGGAACAAGCTCTTGGAAGATGGTAACTGTACTGACCATGAACTAAACCTACCGCACAACTAGAAGTAGCCAGGTAGCATGTCCTACTTTTTATCCCTATATGCCCAGCGCCGGCCGGAGAACTAAATAATGCTAGCAGAGGGAAATATAAGACCTGACTCACCTCTAGAGAAATGCCCAAAAAGGAGACAGAGGCCCCCCACATATATTGGCGGTGATTTTAGATGAAATAACAAACGCAGCAGGAAAATAGTTTTAGCAAATTTGAGGTCCGCTTTCTAGATAGCAGAAGACAGAAAGCACACTTTCATGGTCAGTAGAAAACCCTAACAAAACACCATCCAGAAATTACTTTAGGACTCTGGCATTAACTCATAATACCAGAGTGGCAATTCCTGATCAACAAGAGCTTTCCAGACACAGTAACGAACTGCAGCTGTGAACTGGAACCAAAAAACAAAAACAAACAAGGACGAAAGTCCAACTTATCTAGTAGATGTCTGGGAGCAGGAACAAGCACAGAGAGGCTTCTGATAACATTGTTGACCGGCAAGCAACTAACAGAGAAGCCAGGCTATATAGCGACACCCAGATCTGATGAGAACAGGTGAACAGGGAAGATGATGACACAAGTTCAATTCCACCAGTAGCCACCGGGGGAGCCCAGAATCCAAATTCACAACAGATTACTGGTTGGCCTGCCTCCTGGATCCACGCTACAAAGGGAAATTACAAAATATCATGCCACATGAGAACCTTGAGCAAATATTGGCTACCAAACAAGCAACTCTTGTAGACCGTTTAGTTCAGGCATTCCCAGCACACAGCGGCGGTGATGGTTCTCACACGAGCTGCAGGGGGCAACATGGCGAAGGTGTTAGAGGTGCACAAATCAGAAGTGGCATTGGACAGAGGGGTTTTATGACCAGGTTGTGGAGTCATTCTGCAATGACCGCAGACAAGACAGGTACTGCTGCATCAATTCAAAGTGACAGGAGACAACATTTGTCCAGTATGGTTACAATACAAACTATTTTTCCTCCCTTATCGATGTTCTCCCTCGCGTGTCATTCCCCTTTGATTACTGGGCATCTAAAATAGACACCTGGCCTGAATTGGCAGAATATGCATTACAGGAGCTCGCATGCCCTGCTGCTAGTGTGCTATCAGAAAGAGTCTTTGGTGCTGCTGGTTCAATACTGACCGATAAAAGGATTCGTCTGGCTACCCAAAATGTTGATGGTCTAACCTTCATTAAAATGAACCAATCATGGATTTCAAATTATTTTGCCCCACCTTCCCCTGCTGACACGTAGCTTGCCTGAAAAATGTCTTGCTTTTGGCTTCCTCTTACTGACTGCTCCAATTCCTCCATTTGCAGCTGCTGAATGTCCACCATAGGCCATTTTTTTACCTCCCTAAATGGGCTGACTCCCCCCACAGGGCCGTGGTCACCACCTAGCGTAAGCACCCGTGCGATTGCCGTTTGCCTGGACAGGTGGGTGTGCCCACTCTTGGGCGACGGCACTGGCACAGGGTCCCTCATAGTACAATGAAGTGTCTCTGATGGTGGTAGTGCACAACCAATGTCAGACACACCGTCGTAATATGAGGGGCCCTGTGCCAGTACCGCCGCCCACTAGAGAGTGTTCCCCCCTGGTCGAACAGTGCTCTACCACTTTCAATACTTACCTCTCCCTGCTCCACCACAGTGTAGTCTGTGCTGATAAATCCTTCAATGGCACTGCCAATACAAATTTTTTTTATTGATAGATGATAGTTAAAATATACAGGGGCCCTTGCCTCCATTTAGACCATTTAATACTTTGCGCCAACTACCACTGTCTGCTACTCAGCAGAGGAGCCCAACCCTGTACGTAGCTTTGCCACCTGTTTATTTTGGAAATTTTTTTGAGCAGACATTTTCCTCACTTTATTATTTTGGCCTACTAACTGTGTCAGCCACTCCTTACAGTTGTCCTCCACTGAACAAAGCTATGCCGCCAGTTTACTGCTGTTACCCATTTTGAACTGCATTTAGCCTACTTACTTTTTTGGGCCTACTAACTGTGTCTGCTACTCCTTACAATTGTCCTCTGCTGAACAACGCCATGCCACCAGCTCACTCCTGTAACCCGTTTTAAACTGCATTGAGCCTACTTTTTTATTTTAGGCCTACTAAGTCTGTCTGTGCCACTCATTACAATCGTCCTCCGCCGAACAACGCTATGCCGCTATGCTGCCTGTGTACCCCTGTAACCAATTTTAAACTGCATTGAGCCTACTTTTTTATTTTAGGCCTACTACTTGTGTCTGTCTGCGCCACTCCTTACAATTGTCCTCCTGTTACCAATTTTGAATTGCATTTAGCCCACTTTATTATTTGGGCCTATATCTGTGTTTCCTCCTCATCCTGCCCATTGCCCAGCCACTGCTAGATGAGTCTGCTGGTACATAGACCCAGACCACTGCATTCCCCTTGCACTCTACACAGCCAGAATCTGACCCTGCTGAGACAGGGACCCCTCATAGTACGCAAAAGTGTCTCCGCCGGTGGGAGGCACCCCCGCCGTCAAACACACCACCGTACTTTGAGGGGCCCTGTGCCAGTGCCAATGCAAACGAGTGGGCCCCCCCTGCTTGCTCAGGATCACAGCACTTGCAAAGTTGAAATACTTACCTCTCCCTGCTCCACCGCCGTGACGTAGTCCGCGTTTCCTGGGCCCATGAAAAACTTGAACCAGCCCTACCCCCCCCCACAACTTTAGCCAAATGACCCCCAATTTTCAATGCCTAACTATTATTATAAAGTAAATTAAGATTGACAAGCTTCAGTAATAAGAATTGATGTTTTTGGCATTAAAATAGGCACTGTAGGTGTTTTCCTGTCCTCCACTCTCTGCCGACTTTGATTTCCCATTGACCTACATTGGGTTTCATGTTTCAGTCGGCCCCCGACATTTTGCAATAATCGGCCGATTTCATCCGACCCGACTCGATTTTAAAAAAGTAAAAGTCGCTCAACTCTATTTGTAGCTTCCGGCTCACTGATTTGTGTGTGTTGTCCCCACGGGTTGGAACTCTACACTGCATATGTAGGAAAGGATTTGTGTTATAATAGATAAATGTGGATGAAATCCACGCTGCTGTGACAAATGACGAATCCAGATATACTGTAGTTGTGAAATACTCCGATGGTTTATTCAACGCGTTTCAAAGCTCATGGCTTCTTCTTCAGGAAATTACCACAGAAAGATATGACAAACAGTGTCATTGTATTGCTTACATACATTCAGAATTCAAATAACGGTGCCAAAGAGGTTGGTGTTCCTCTTTGTGTCTTTCCATACTTATGCTCAGCTCCACTGCATTGACGGATGGAGCTCATTAAACTTATCATAACAAACATAACTATTTTCCCGTTGGCTGTATGTCGGTTGTGCTACTGGCCTAATAAATTAATAACATACTTATCTATTTGGACTAAGAACTCATAATAAATCATCAGACAGGATGAATTAGACTGATTGTACGGTGGTAATGCAGATGGATTGCAATTGTGCGATGGGGAACATCTGTTTGTGATTTTCTCGTCTTTCTCCTCATCTTTCAAGGGTACTTCGTTTGGGCTCCAGACCACGTTAATGGAGGATGGAATTTTCTTGGTTCATTTCAAGTGTGGATATAAGGATTAATTTTATTTTTTATTCTTTTCAATGACATTAGACAGGATAACATTTCTTAAAATATATAGAGATTGAAGACTCCACTATAACCACAATAAATATCTTATTTTTACCATAAAACGACAAAAAGAAAGAAATGATAATTTCCTGATAATATTTTATTAATTTTTTATTTTACTCATTTTAACTTTATATTTTGTTTTCATATTTTAAATAAAAATACTTTTTAATAAATAAATAAATATAAATACACATTAATCCTACATTTGAAGGTGGAGGTTGATCTTCAAGAGAAGCTCCTCTGAATGGTGGCGCAGGTAGTTGAGGGAGCATAGTGAGGATTGTTCACATCTTCAAATAAGTTCTTTTCCCGTCATTTCATATACATTTTTATTTTCCTTTTTCTTTCTAAACTCTGAAAAATTAATGAAATTTTATTACATTGGTCATTACTTCTAATCATGATACCACCAGTTTATGTATATGACGAAAATAACTTCTTCTTATGTACTACTGCATTATGAACTTTGACATTGTATGTCACATGTCAGAAGACTGTTTGGTGCCGTTATTTGAATTCTGAATGTATATAAGCAATGCAATGACACTGTTTGTCATATCTTTCTGTTGTAATTTCCTGAAGAAGAAGCCATGAACTTTGAAACGCATTGAATAAACCATCGGAGTATTTCACAACTATATCTGGATTCATCATTTGTCACAGCAGCGCAGATTTCATCCACGTTTATCTATTACAACTGTTCTGAGAGGTCGCAATGTGGATCTGCAGCAGCTCACAGCTATACTCTGCACCATCAGGTGAGCAGTTCTCTTGCAATTGATTGGGAACAATCCTGGAGATAATTCCCTATTTGCGCTTTTTTGTCTCCTATTTTCTCTACTAGGAAAGGATTTGTGAGCAGAAGAGGGCAGTTGTTGACTAACAGCATCAACAAGGTTGTCGGTATTCAGTTCAGACTCTATACATAAGACCTCAGGAGTGGACATGGATGTCAGACATATGTACGATCCTACAAAACTTTGAGGAGTCCACCAAGATGGTGAGCGGTGATGACGCCATAATTAGTGTCACCATCCCGCTTCTCTGTGTTCTGAAAAGCTCTCTGCTCACAATGAAAGAGGATGCATTGCAGGCAGAGCATGATGAGATGGAGCAAGGAACCACACAGGGTGATTACACACAGCCCACACTCATGTCATCCCAACGTGGATTGGTTGACAATGAGGAAGAGGAGGAGGAGGAAGAACAGGAGCTACTTTCATGCGCTATAGATGGTACTAAAATCACAACTATCATATGGTCTGTTCAGGGTGAACGGCCTTAGGACAGGGAGGAGGAGGAGAAGTAGGAGGAGGAGAGCATGGTCAGTCATACTCTTGCTGAGGATACGAAAGTCTTGCCTGTTAGCAGTTTGGCAAGTATGGCTGACTTTATGTTGCGCTGCCTTTCCCTTGACCCTATTCTCAAAATTTTTGGTGACAGTCATTACTGGTTGGTGACACTTCTAGACCCATGCTACAAGGAGAACTTTCAATCTCTACTTCCAGAGGCAGACAGGTGTACTAAAATAGTGCAATACGAGAAGACAATTGTTTGCGGAATTACTAAAAAAATTCCCATCTGAAAATGCTGGCGGCAGAGGTCACAGTACATTGGACAACCGAGGAGTACAGGTGAGAGAGACACAACTCCAATCCAGCAGAGGCAGGAGAATGCAGGCAAAGTTCTGGGAGAGTTTTCACAGCCTCTCTCATCGCACTGGCCCTGAGGCGTGGGGTACTATCACAAAGAGTGCAAAGTTTTGGAAAATGCTGAGAGAGTACCTTGCTGACCGTACCAACGTCCTCTGTGATTTCTCTGTGCCTTTTACTTATTCGGTATCCAAGCTGGACACGTGGTATGAAATGACTCTCTACGCATTAGAGGTCCTGGCCTGCCCTGCCACTATAATTTGTCAGAGCGTTTTTTTAATACCGCTGGTAGAATTATAACTGATAAGCGCATCAGCCTGTTAACTGAAAATGCTGACAGGCTGACTCTTAGAAAAATGAACAAGGGCTGGATTGGGCCAGACTTCTCTACACCACTGAATGATAACAGCAAAACATAACCTCAAATCCAGTGTCATTTTTTGGGAGGTCTATTTCCATGCTCCTCTTCACACCCACACATGGGTATACGCTTCCCAATTTTGCTTATTTGCGGTTATCTCCTCCTTCTCCTCATCCTCATCAGCCACCACCACTAGATCACCATGGTCACCATGGTCTGTGATGTAACAGCCACATTATTGTTTTAAACTGTGTTTTTGATGCCCGTAAAAATGTTTACACATTATGTTGAGGTGTACCACCAGGGGGAAATGTTTGTCAGCCCATACACTTAGTGTATGGGCATTACAAGTATAGGAGACCCGCTCCTTTAAATTGGGAAAATAATTTTTAGGAGGCCATCCTTCATGTCTTTTCAAACACCACCACTAGATCACCAGGGTGAACGTGTTCCATGATGCAACAGCCAAGTTATTGTGGTAAAGGGTGATTTTGATGCCCGGAAAAAAAATGTTTACACATTATGATGAGGTGTACCCCCCCAGGGGGAAATATTTGTCAGCCCATACACTTACTGCATGGGCATTACAAGTATAGGAGACCTGCTCCTTTAAACTGGGAAAATATTTTTTGGAGGCCATCGTCAACATTTACTCCAATGGTGATTGGGGTTCGTGCAAATTTGGGGCAGACCTTGCATTTAATTCATGGGCAAACTTTATGGGAGTACCAAATGACTAATAATCACAACTTTGCTTTCATGTGGCCATCCAGTACCTCGGTTCAAAGGGTTATTGGAGTGCGTGTAAATTTGGGGCACGGTGGGCCTTGCATTCAATGCATAAGCAAACAGTATCGGAGTCCTAAAGGAATGGGAACTTTGTTTTCATGTGGCCGTCCAGTACGTGGGTTCAAAGGCTTATTGGGGTGCATGTAACTTTGGGGTAGGACAGGCCTTGCAGTCAATGCATAAGCAAACAGTATGGGAGTACCAAATGAATAATGTGTATTTGCTTTTCCTGTGGCCATCCAGTACGTGGGTTCAAAGGTTTATTGGGGTGCATATAAATGGAGTTATCCATGACGTCTGTTCAATTGGTTGTTGGGGTGCGTCAAAATTTTGGGCAGCCCTGCCACTCACTGCATAAGCAATAACAGTATAAGGGACCCACTGTTTAATAATGGGAACAACAAAGCATAGCCTTCATGACCTTGCCGTTTTTTGCAATTCTGACCAGTGTCCCTTTATGAGGTAATAACTCAGGAACGCTTCAACGGATCCTAGCGATTCTGAGATTGTTTTTTCGTGACATATTGGGCTTCATGTTAGTGGTAAATTTAGGTCGATAATTTCTGTGTTTATTTGTGAAAAAAATGGAAATTTGGCAAAAATTTTGAAAATTTCGCAATTTTCACATTTTGAATTTTTATTCTGTTAAACTAGAGAGTTATGTGACACAAAATAGTTAATAAATAACATTTCCCACATGTCTACTTTACATCAGCACAATTTTGGAAACAAATTTTTTTTTTTGCTAGGAAGTTATAAGGGTTAAAATTTGACCAGTGATTTCTCATTTTTACAACAAAATTTACAAAACCATTTTTTTAGGGACCACCTCACATTTGAAGTCAGTTTGAGGGTTCTATATGGCTGAAAATACCCCAAAGTGACACCATTCTAAAAACTGCACCCCTCAAGGTGCTCAAAACCACATTCAAGAAGTTTATTAACCCTTCAGGTGTTTCACAGCAGCAGAAGCAACATGGAAGTAAAAAATGAACATTTAACTTTTTAGTCACAAAAATGATCTTTTAGCGAAATTTTTTTTATTTTACCAAGGGTAAAAGGAGAAACTGGACCACGAACGTTGTTGTCCAAATTGTTCTGAGTACGCTGATACCTCATATGTGGGGGTAAACCACTGTTTGGGCGCAAGGCAGGGCTCGGAAGGGAAGGAGCGCCATTTGACTTTTTCAATGAAAAATTATCTCCATCGCTAGCAGACACCATGTCACGTTTGGAGAGCCCCTGTGTGTCTAAACATTGGGGCTCCCCCACAAGTGACCCCATTTTGGAAACTAGACCCCCCAAGGAACTTATCTAGAAGCATAGTGAGCACTTTAAACTCTCAGGTGCTTCACAAATTGATCCGTAAAAATGAAAAAGTACTTTTTTTTCTCACAAAATTTCTTTTAGCCTCAATTTTTTCTTTTTCACATGGGCAACAGGATAAAATGGATCCTAAAATTTGTTGGGCAATTTCTCCTGAGTACGCCGATACCTCATATGTTGGGGTAAACCACTGTTTAGGTGCACGGCAAGGCTCGGAAGGGGAGGCGTGCCATTTGACTTTTTGAATGGAAAATTAGCTCCAATCATTAGCGGACACCATGTCGCGTTTGGAGAGCCCCTGTGTGCCTAAACATTGGAGCTCCCCTACAAGTGACCCCATTTTGGAAACTAGACCCCCCAAGGAACTTATCTAGATGCATAGTGAGCACTTATAACCCCCAGGTGCTTTACAGAAGTTTATAACGCAGAGCCGTGAAAATAAAAAATAATTTTTCTTTCCTCAAAAATGATTTTTAGCCCAGAATTTTTTATTTTCCCAAGGGTAATAGGAGAAATTGGACCCCAAATGTTGTTGTCCAGTTTGTCCTGAGTACTATGATACCCCATATGTGGGGGTAAACCACTGTTTGGGCGCACCGCAGGGCTCGGAAGGGAAGGCACGCCATTTGGCTTTTTGAATGGAAAATTAGCTCCAATCATTAGCGGACACCATGTCGCGTTTGGAGAGCCCCTGTGTGCCTAAACATTGGAGCTCCCGCACAAGTGACCCCATTTTGGAAACTAGACCTCCGAAGGAACTAATCTAGATGTGTGGTGATCACTTTGAACCCCCAAGTGCTTCACAGAAGTTTATAACGCAGAGCCATGAAAATAAAAAATAATTTTTCTTTTCTCAAAAATGATTTTTTAGCCCACATTTTTTTATTTTCCCAAGGGTAACAGGAAAAATTGGACCCCAAAAGTTGTTGTCCAGTTTCTCCTGAGTACGCTGATACCCCATATGTGGGGGTAAACCACTGTTTTGGCACACGTCGGGGTTTGGAAGGGAAGTAGTGACGTTTTAAAATGCAGACTTTGATGGAATGCTCTGCGGGCGTCAGGTTGCGTTTGCAGAGCTCCTGATGTGCTTAAACAGTAGGAACTCCCCACAAGTGACTCCATTTTGGAAACTAGACCCCCAAGGGAACTTATCTAGATGTGTGGTGAGCACTTTGAACCCCCAAGTGCTTCACAGAAGTTTATAACGCAGAGCCGTGAAATTAATAAATGTGTTTCCTTTCCTCAAAAATATTTTTTTAGCCCAGAATTTTTTATTTTTGCAAGGGTAACAGGAGAAATTTGACCCCAAAAGTTGTTTTCCAGTTTCTCCTGAGTACGCTGATACCCCATATGTGGGGGTAAACCACTGTTTGGGCACACGACAGGGCTCGGAAGGGAAGTAGTGACATTTGAAATGCAGACTTTGATGGAATGGTCTGCGGGCGTCACATTGCATTTGCAGAGCCCCTGATGTGCCTAAACAGTAGAAACACCCCACAAGTGACCCCATTTTGGAAACTAGACCCCCCAAGGAACTTATCTAGATGTGTGGTGAGCACGTTCAACCCCCAAGTGCTTCACAGAAGTTTATAACGCAGAGCCGTGAAAATAAAAAATAATTGTTCTTTCCTCAAAAATTATGTTTTAGCAAGTAATTTTTTATTTTTGCAAGGGTATCAGGAGAAATTGGACCCCAACAGTTGTTGCCCAGTTTGTCCTGAGTACGCTGGTACCCCAAATGTGGGGGTAAACCACTGTTTGGGCGCACGTCGGGGCTTGGAAGGGAGGGAGCACCATTTGACTTTTTGAACGCAAGATTGGCTGGAATCAATGGTGGTGCCATGTTGCGTTTGGAGACCCCTGATGTGCCTAAACAGTGGAAACCCCTCAATTCTAACTTCAACACTAACCCCAACACACCCCTAATCCTAATCCCAACTGTAGCCATAACCCTAATCACAACCCTAACCCCAACACACCCCTAACCACAACCCTAACCCCAACACACCCGTAACCCTAATTCCAATCCTAATCCTAACCCTAATCCCAACCCTAACCCTAATCCCAACCCTAACCACAACTGTAACCCCAACACACCCCTAACCCTATCCGTAACCCTAACCACAAGCCTAATCTTAACCCTATTTCTAACCCTAGCCCTAATTCCAACCCTAACTCTAATTCCAACCCTAACCCTAAGGCTATGTGCCCACGTTGCGGATTCGTGTGAGATTTTTCCGCACGATTTTTGAAAAATCTGCAGGTAAAAGGCACTGCGTTTTACCTGCGGATTTACAGCAGATTTCCAGTGTTTTTTTTGTGCGGATTTCACCTGCGGATTCCTATTGAGGAACAGGTGTAAAACGCTGTGGAATCTGCACAAAGAATTGACATGCTGCGGAAAATACAACGCAGCGTTTCCGCACCATGGGCACAGCGGATTTGGTTTTCCATAGGTGTACATGGTACTGTAAACCTGATGTAAAACTGCTACGAATTCGCAGCGGCCAATCCGCTGCGGATCCGCGGCCAATCCGCTGCGGATCCGCGGCCAATCCGCTGTGGATCCGCGGCCAATCCGCTGCGGATCCGCAGCCAAATCCGCACTGTGTGCACATGCCATAACCCTAACCCTACCCCTAACCCTAGTTCTAACCCTAGTTCTAACCCTAACCCTAGTGGAAAAAGAAAAAAAAATATTTTCTTTATTTTATTATTGTCCCTACCTATGGGGGTGATAAAGGGGGGGGGTTATTTATTATTTTTTTTATTTTGATCGCTGTGATAGAACCTACCACAGCGATCAAAATGTACTTTGTAATGAATCTGCCAGCCGGCAGATTCGGCGGGCGCACTGAGCATGCGCCCGCCATCTTGGAAGATGGCGGCGCCCAGGGAGAAGACGGACCGACTTCGGGAGGCTCGGTAAGTATGAGGGGGTGGGGGGGTGGATCGGAGCACAGGGGGGGGGATCGGAGGACGGGGGGAGCGGACAGGAGCACGGGGGAGCGGACAGGAGCACGGGGGAGCGAACAGGGGGACGGAGGGGGGTACCAGACAGAACGGTGGACTGGGGAGGAGATCGGGGGCGGTGGGTGGGGCCAGAACATGATTTCCAGCCATGGCAGATGCTATTGCAGCATCGGCCATGGCTGGATTGCAATATTTCACCATTTTCATAGGTGAAATATTGCAAATTGCTCTGATTGGCTGTTGCACTTTCAATAGCCAATCAGAGCGATCGTAGCCACGTGGGGGCAAAGCCACCCCCCCTAGGCTGAAGTACAACTCCCCCTCTCCCTGCAGATCGGGTAAAATAGGAGTTAACCCTTTCACCCGATCTGCAGGGATGCGATCATTCCATGACGCCACATAGGCGTCATGGGTCGGGAAGGGGATAAGCAATAACAGTATAAGGGACCCACTGTTTAATAATGGGAACAACAAAGCATAGCCAGCTGATAGCTCTCTAAGACTGCTTGCCCTATAAAAATAGACTTTGTGACTTTCTGAGTCCCTCCTTCATAAATGAAACAGGATGTGTCTGATGATGTGTCACACACCACATGGCCAAATAAGGTAGTAAAATGTTAAAATGACATTTCACAGTGAATGCTTTTGTCTTGTGTGACAAAACACTTCGGGATCGCCTTTGCTGGGGTCAAAGGTCACGTGGTTTGTGCATTGAATCTGAGGCGTACAGCAGGTTTCTTAGCAGACTGACTTCAGGTCAGATTTATTAACGTGAAAGCAACATAGATAAAACAAAGCATAAAAATAAATCCTAGCCTGTCCGGCACTAACTAAACAAATACGCTGCTATCTAACAACTGGGGGGGCTTCTCCCACCCAGCTAACAACACACAGTGCTTGAGCACAGCTCTCACTCACGTTTGTCTCACACAGACAGGCAATCTGTGTGCCCCAGGCTGACACCGGAAACCCTCAGCTGGTCATCCTTTATTCCCGCACTCATTAACCCATCATTATCCTGAAGATACTGAGCTGCCTAATTCACATAGGACAAATACCTGGGCGAGATATACCTGCCCCCGACTACCAGACCGACATGATTCTTACATATCCTCCCCCCCTGCTCAGACCACTCAGGTCGAGCAAGAACACTCTCGAAACAGTGCACTCGGGACAGGGCATCAGCGTTCCCCATCTGCACCCCGGGGCGGTGCTCCACCGTGAAAGAGTAAGCCTGCAGGGCAAGGAACCACCGGGTTACCCGACTATTACGGTCTTTGTGGAGGTGCATCCACTTGAGAGGGGCATGGTCCGTGACCAGCTTAAACTTCCTACCTGCCAGGTAATACTTGAGGGAGTCGAGAGCCCATTTAATGGCTAGGCACTCTTTTTCAACCACGGCATACCTCTGCTCATGTACATTCAGTTTCCGGCTGAGGTAGAGGACCGGGTGTTCCACTCCGTCCCTCACCTGGGAAAGTACAGCTCTGACCCCAGTATCAGAAGCATCAGTTTGGACCACAAACTCGCTGCTGAAATCAGGAGTCACTAATACGGGCGGCTGAGAGCACAAAGCTCGTTTCAGGCTGTGGAAGGCCTCTCCAGCCGCTGAGGTCCATTTTACCATGACGGAACCCTTCCCTTTGGTAAGATCCGTCAAGGGGGTAGCCATGGCTGCAAAATTGGGTATGAACCGGCGATAATAGCCGGCGATCCCCAGGAAAGCTTGTACTTGTTTCTTGTTCACTGGTTGCGGCCAGCCCTGAATTGCCTGTATTTTGTCGATCTGTGGTTTAACCACTCCTCTGCCAATCACGTAGCCCAAGTAGCAGGCTTCTTCAAGCCCGATGTGACATTTCTTGGGTTTGCCGTTAAGCCTGCGTCTCGCAGGTCATCAATTACCGCCTGTACCTTCCGGAGGTGAGTTTCCCAGTCCAAGCTGTAAATTACGATGTCATCCAGGTAGGCCGAAGCGTACTGCCTGTGGGGCCTCAAGACCTGATCCATCAACCTCTGGAACATTGCTGGAGCTCCGTGAAGTCCAAACGGCATGTAGACATACTGGAACAGACCTTCCGGTGTAGCAAATGTTGTCTTCTCTCTGGCCGCCTCGGCCAGAGGGATCTGCCAGTACCCCTTTGTTAGATCCAGGGTCGTAATGTATCGGGCTTTACCCAGCCGGTCGATTAACTCATCGACCCGAGGCATAGGGTACGCATCAAATTTAGAAACCGCATTCAGTTTCCTAAAGTCAT
This sequence comes from Ranitomeya variabilis, assembly GCF_051348905.1. Classification (NCBI taxonomy): domain Eukaryota; kingdom Metazoa; phylum Chordata; class Amphibia; order Anura; family Dendrobatidae; genus Ranitomeya; species Ranitomeya variabilis. Next base: position 771,833,453 of record NC_135233.1, on the reverse strand, counting down.
TACAAAACCGTATAGAGCCATCCGGCTTAGGTATCAACACGATTGGACTGGACCAGGCGCTGTGTGACTCCTCAATGACTCCTAAGTCCAACATTGCCACCACCTCCCGGGAGACGGCTTCACGGCATGCTTCCGGAATCCGGTATGGCTTCACATGAACTGTGACACCAGGCTCTGTAACAATCTCATGTTTCACCAGCTTAGTCCGGCCAGGTTTTTCCGAGAAAAACTGTCGGTTCTGTAACAAAAACTGCTTAACCTCAGATTTATGTTGTTCCGAGAGAGTCTCGGCAATCTGCACCTCCGGTACGGTAGGTGCGCAAACCGGACGGGGCAGATCCGCCGTTAGGGCAGAGCGGTCTTTCCAGGGTTTTATCAGATTCACCTGATAAATCTGTTCTGGTTTTCTCTTACCGGGCTGGTACACTTTATAGTTTACCTCACCAACTCTTTCCATGACCTCAAAGGGGCCCTGCCATTTCGCCAGAAATTTACTATCCACTGTAGGGATTAGGACCAACACCCTATCCCCGGATGCAAACGTACGGACCTTAGCACCTCTATCATAACTTTGCCTCTGGGCTCCCTGGGCCTGTAACATATGGTCCCTAACAATGGGCATGACAGCGGCAATACGGTCCTGCATTTGTGTTACATGGTCGATCACCGTTTTAAAGGGAGTGACTTGACCTTCCCAGGTTTCTTTTGCGACGTCCAACAGTCCCCGGGGACGACGGGCGTACAACAGTTCGAAAGGCGAAAACCCTGTGGAAGACTGGGGAACTTCCCTAATGGCAAACAGCAAATAGGGTAGCAAGTAATCCCAGTTCTTCCCATCTTTGTCTATCGCCTTCCGGAGCATCTGTTTTAAGGTTTTGTTGAACCGCTCAACCAGGCCATCTGTTTGAGGGTGATAGACAGACGTACGCAACTGGTCTATTTGTAAGAGTCTGCAGAGCTCCTTCATCACCCTTGACATAAAGGGAGTCCCCTGGTCGGTGAGTATCTGTTTTGGAATTCCCACCCGACTAAACACTTGTACCAACTCTTTGGCGATCGTTTTGGTAGCAGTGTTACGTAAAGGGACGGCTTCTGGGTAACGAGTGGCATAGTCCATGATGACGAGGATATGTTGGTGCCCACGTGCGGACCGGGGAAGGGGCCCAACCAGATCCATCCCAATTCTCTCAAAAGGGACTCCAATGATAGGGAGGGGTACCAAAGGGCTACAGAACCGAGTTTTAGGCGCAGAGATTTGGCACTCTGGACAGGACTCACAATAGTTACGTACTTCACTATGTATTCCGGGCCACACAAAACAATGCAATATCCTTTCTGTGGTTTTCTGTACCCCCAGATGTCCCCCCATTATATGTCCGTGGGCCAGGTCCTGTACCTTCCGCCGATAAGCTTTGGGTACCACTAACTGTTGCACAGTGTCTTCTCCTTTTTTCTCTACCTGGTAGAGCAAATCATTTTCAAGAACCATGTACGTGTACGCTAGCCTAGTGTCAGGTTCTACGGGTACCCCATCTATCATTTTTAAATTTTTCCTAGCCGGAATCAGGGTAGGATCTTTCATTTGCTCGCTGTGGAAGTCATCCAACTGGACTCCTAAATCTGGCAGGCCAGGTGCTGGATGGCTGTCTGCCTCCGCCTCTCGTGGAGTTTCCTCAGTTTCCTCAGTTTCCTCAGTTTCCCCCGCCAGTACTGAGAAGGGGAACTGAAGGTTAGTTTCAATAACCTCCCCAGCAACGTCTTCCTGTGGGACCTCCTCTAGGAGTTCGGGACCTCCAGATGGCATGGGAAAAGACTCACAGCTACCGTGAAGGAGCAACTGATTCTCCCACAATTGCCAGAAATGGGGAAAATCCCTGCCCAGGATTACATCCTGTAACAATGCGGGAACGAGTCCCACCTTGTGTTGCACAGACCCATAGTGAGTGGAAATCGATATGACCGCTGTTAGGTACGAGCAGGTGTCACCATGCACACACGTTACAGAAAATTTGTCAGACGAACCAGATGGAAGTGCCACCAGACTAGCTTTCACCAGAGTCACCACACTTCCAGAGTCTAGTAATGCCACAACACTTCTCCCATCAACAGATAATTCACACAGGTGTTTCGCTATATCATTTTGACCCGCATTCACATTCACTAGCCGTGTAACCAAAGACATGCGTTTCTTAGAGTCTGTAACATCGCACTGCATGGGTTCAGTGGTAACAGGACAGTTCGCAGAGATATGGCCCTTCTCACGGCAGCGGAAACACCTAACAGGCCCCCTACTGAGACCACCGTCCAACCCTCTCGGTCTCGGAGTACGAGCAGTCCTGTGTTCCTCCCCCACAGTTTTTGGCAATTTTCCTTCACCCGTAGTCGCTGGAACAGTCTTACCGGTTCCACGAGGAGAAGGCACAGACCGGGTGCTAGCGGTTTCGTCGGGAAGTCCCTCTGTCACGGAATAACGCTCGACCAACTCCACAAGTTGATCCGCTGTCGTGGGATTTCCTTGGCTTACCCACTTTTTCAGCGCTGGTGTTAGTACTCTCAGGTACTTGTCCAAGACAATCCGCTGGATTATTTCGGGTGTTGTCAGTACCTCGGGTTGCAGCCATTTCTTTGTCAAGCAGATCAGGTCGAACATCTGAGACCGCGCCGGTTTATCTTGTTGGTATGTCCACTGGTGTACCCTCTGTGCACGGACAGCCGTCGTTACACCCAGCCGGGCCAGGATCTTAACTTTCAGCTTCTCGAAGTCCTGAGCGACTTCCGGGTCCAAGTCATGGTAAGCATTTTGGGCCTCGCCGGAGAGAAACGGAGCAATCAAATCGGCCCATCGTGCCTTCGGCCACTTCTCCCTCAATGCCGTCCGCTCAAACGTTGTCAGGTATGCCTCAACGTCATCTTCTGCAGTCAACTTTTGCCAGTATCGACTCACATGGATCCTTCTGGACTCGGCTTCCGGGTCTGCCTCAGGCATGCTCACCAGGCGCTGCGCCACCTGTTGGAGGAGCTGGCGGTCTGCAACTGTCATGTCCATTAACTCCTTCAGCTGTGCGGACATCAAGCGATTAGCTTCATGCTGTGCGGCAGTGGCCTGCTGCTGTACGGCAGTGGACTGTTCTAGGGCTTTCACCACGTCTTCCATACTGTCGCCTGTGCCACGTAACTGCCCGCGTTCTCCACCACAATGTGACAAAACACTTCGGGATCGCCTTTGCTGGGGTCAAAGGTCATGTGGTTTGTGCATTGAATCTGAGGCGTACAGCAGGTTTCTTAGCAGACTGACTTCAGGTCAGATTTATTAACGTGAAAGCAACATAGATAAAACAAAGCATAAAAATAAATCCTAGCCTGTCCGGCACTAACTAAACAAATACGCTGCTATCTAACAACTGGGGGGGCTTCTCCCACCCAGCTAACAACACACAGTGCTTGAGCACAGCTCTCACTCACGTTTGTCTCACACAGACAGGCAATCTGTGTGCCCCAGGCTGACACCGGAAACCCTCAGCTGGTCATCCTTTATTCCCGCACTCATTAACACATCATTATCCTGAAGATACTGAGCGGCCTAATTCACATAGGACAAATACCTGGGCAATATATACCTGCCCCCGACTACCAGACCGACATGATTCTTACACTTGGTTGAAAAACGCATCAAAGATGAAAAACCCATAAAAAAATGCTAAGTGTTAACATAGCCCAAGGTGTGGAGGAACATTTTTGTTTTGGAGTATTTATTTTGCCTAACATACAAATCATAACCTTTGAAAGATGTTCCTTAACATATTTCCCAGGAAAATCCATTTTGGCTTAGTTTTTGTATGTTTTATTGTGTGCCTGTAAAAGTGGCGAAAGACTCTGACAAAATTGTTCACAGCTGTGACCTGGGAGTCAGAAATGCTTCCAGGGGTCTTCCCCATGATGTTCCCATATCATTTGAGCACTGTTACCATCGATTTCAGATGTTTTTAGACCCTAAAAAGACCTCGACAAAAATGCTCAGTTTTCCCAAAGACTTACATTGGGCTCGTAGCTCGGGTCGAGCATCCGAGCATTCCAATTTGCTTAACCCATGCAACGAGCACTCAAGCATTTCATGCAACGAGCACTCAAGCCCATCACTAGTCACCAACCAGAATTTGTATAAGTACAGATACAGACTGCTATTAAGTGCAGGGAGGGTGTGAAAACAGATGCTACTAAGGTCCTGATTTTGAAGAAAATTTTGGATGGGCAAAATGGGGATAGTTAGATAAGTGAGGTTGGCCGTTTGGACAGTCTAAAATGAATTTTTAGGCCATGCTTAAAACTGTAGGTATTGGGACTTAATCGAATTGTTCTGGGTAGTGCATACCAAAGAATTGGCGCAGCATGCGAGAAGTCTTGGAGATGGGAGTGGGAGGATTGGATTATTGAGGATCTTAGTTTTACAGTGGGTACTGAAAGTATTCAGACCCCTTTAAATTTTTCATTCTTTGTTTCATTGCAGCCATTTGATAAACTCCAAAAAGTTCATTTTTTCTTATTAATGTAAACACTGCATCTCATCTTGACTGAAAAAAAACAGAACTGTAGTAATTTTTCATATTTATTAAAAAAAAAAAATCATATATCACATGGTCATAAGTATTTAGATCCTATGCTCAGTATTGAGTAGAAGCACGCTTTTGAGCTAGTACAGCCATGAGTCTTCTTGGGAATGTTGCAACAAGTTTTTCACACCTGGATCCTCTGCCATTCTTCTTTGCAGATCCTCTCCAGTTCCGTCAGGTTGGATGGTGAACATTGGTGGGCAGCCATTTTCAGGTCTCTCCAGAGATGCTCAATTGGGTTTAGGCCAGGGCTCTGACTGGATCTGTCAAGAACGGTTCTAAAGCCACTCCTTTGTTATTTTAGCTGTGTGCTTAGGGTCATTGTCTTGCTGGAAGGTGAACCTTCAGCCAAGTCTGAGGTCCAAAGCACTCTGGAAAAGGATTTCATCCAGGATATCTCTGTACTTGGCTGCATTCATGTTTCCTTCAATGGCAACCAGTCTTTCTGTTCCTGCAGCTGAACAACACCCCCAAAGCATGATGCTGCCACCACCATGTTTCACTGCTGGGATTGTATTGGGCAGTTGATGAGCAGTGCCTTGTTTTCGCCACACATACAGCTTAGAATTAACACCAAAAAGATCTATCTTCTTCTCATCAGACCGAGAATATTATTTCTGATAGTCTGGGAGTCCTTCATGTGTTTTTTAGCAAACTCTATGCGGGCTTTCATATGTCTTGCACTGAGGAGAAGCTTCTGTCCGGCCACTCTGCCATAAAAGCACAACTGGTGGAGGGCTGCAGTGATGGATGACTTTGTGGAACTCTCTCTCATCTCCCTACTGCATCTCTGGAGTTCAGCCATAGTGATCTTGGGGTTCTTTTTACCTCTCTCACCAAGGCACTTCTCCTACGAATGCTCAGTTTGGCTGGATGATAGTTCTTTTCTGCAGATAACATGATATGAGAAAGGAATGCACATGGATTAAGCTGTATTTTGTCTCCAACTTGCTGTGATAAAATGTCTCCCACCGCAGAGTCTGAGGTATCTACTTCGACAACAAACTGCAGTTCAGGATTTGAATGCACTAGTAATGCTGCGGAAATAAAAAGTGTCTTTAGTTTGTCGAAAGACACTTTTGCTTCTGGAGACCAAAAAAACAATTTTGGTTTTCTTTGTGAGTGAAGTAATTGGTAAAATGATTTTTGAAAAGTTTGCAAAGCCTATAAAGCGCTGAACGTCTTTTAGATTTATTAGAGAAGGCCAGTCAGCTACCACTCTGATTTACTGGGATCCATGCTAAGACCTTCTAGGGAGATGATGTATCCCATAAACTGAGTTCTGGTTTGTTCAAGTTCACATTTTTCAAGTTTGATATAGAGATGGTTCTCCTGTAGATGTTCCAGGACTAACTGGGCATGTCTGCGATGCTCCTCCAATAAATCTTGAAAAACATAATTAATGAAGTGCTGAAAAGTAGCAGGGGCATTGCTTAGGCTAAATGGCATAACCAGATATTCAAAATGTTTGTATCTAGTTCTAATGGCATTTTTCCACTCATATCCTGGATGGAATCGTATGAGATTATAAGACCCAATTAGATCCAGTTTGGTAAAAATTCTGTTGGAACGCAGTCTCTCTAGCAACACAGTAATTAAGGGAGTGGGTAGCGATTTTTAATGATAATCTTATTTATTTCTCTATTAACAATACATGGCCACAAGGTTGAGTCCTTCTTTTCTATAAAAAACAAGAGTGCTCCAGCTGGCGAAGAAGAAGTTTGAATTAAGCCTTTCTGTAAATTTTCATCTAAATATTCTTTTAGTACTTTCAATTCTGGCTCAAAATGACTGTAAATTCACCCAAATGGAGTGGATGCTCCTTGAAGAAATTCAATGGGACAGTCGTAAGAATGATGAGGAGGCAGTTGAGCGGGTTTCTTCTTACTCCAGACCTCACTGAACTGCTGGTACTGAGGTGGTAGTTTAGCCTCTATGCTTCTGTGGATAACAAAAATACTGCACTAGCTGCACAACATGTATTTCTCAACAAATGCAGCAGTGGATTATTATTATCATTTGTCTGGTTGATAAATTAAACCCTGCAGACAATTATAAAGGAGTGGAGAAGCTATTGACATCCCGTCTTATGATAATATAATGCATTGTCATGTTTGATATGTTGTTCTACCTATTTTGTGGCTTGTATCACTTAGCTTTTCCCACCATGTGCTGGTTCCAATAGTTAACTCTATTCACTGGCTATCTGGGCAATAGGAACTGGGTTCCTGTTTGTCTCGAAATTAGTGGAAAGAAGTGAAAAGGGAAGGGCCTATGGTGCAGCAGACCTGCATTGTAAAGCGTTTTGTTTATGAAGAGAGGAGACCATACTCGAGTAGCATGTTCTATAGTGAACAAGTATCAACTGGCTGAAGGATTTTTTATCTCATGCAAGTGAAGGCCTACAGCAAGCATTATCAATACTAGATAAGATGTCAAAGTGTAGCCAGAACTGAAAGTCAGAGACGAGAAGATGGCCAGGCTGAGACATGTGTTCACCTAAGGAGAATTGAAGATCAGTGGCACACGAAGGGGGGTGTGGCACACATCAAGTCGAAGTTGAAAACAGCCATGAGAGGTTGAAACGACACACTTCGGGGCATGTGGACTAATCAGAGGAAGATTGAGGCTCTCATTGTGATCTGTTTGTTGACTTTAACATGTAATGGAAGAAATGCACCTCCTATCCTTTAAATATAATGCCTGCTATCTATTGTACAAAAGTTTCACCATTTCATTCAGTAAAGAAAAGTTTATTTATGCACTCTGGTCTCCCTCATTTATCTCTACCTTGTCAGGTTTTGGCTAGGGATGAGTGACCCCGAACTGGTTTAGTGTTCTTACCAGATTTCCGGTGTCTAGCACTAGAACTCGAACATAGACTTCTTACTATATGTCTGGTTTCCTGTTTGAGTCCGGAAGTCTAATAGAGCTAGCTGAAAGGCTGCAGTGCAGCCAATCAACATGCTTTAAGGCAGTGGGTACTTCCTGCTCTATCCCATGTCAAGTTAAAATAAATAAATGATAATTAAAAAAAAAAACAGACATGATGTCCCTTTCCTTTTTAAAACCAGCTGAGGGAAAACAGACAGTTGGGTGCTGGTATTTTTAAAATATGAAAGAGCAATATCCATGGAGTTCCCCAGTCTATAAATATGAACCTGCAGCTGTCTGATTTGCCTTAGCTGGTTATGAAAAATAGGAGGGACCCTACAAAAATAACATGATGACCCCCTATTTTAAATAACCAGCTAATGCAAAGCAGATAGTTGCAGGAAGTAACAGTGTGAAGAAACCAAGTTATATCTTAATTACCCACCAACTCCCGTGTCTTCACAAACAGTAATGTCACATCACAGCAACTGTTTCTCTTGCTTTGCAAGTGCCAATGCCAGACTGATGAATGTCTATGAGTCCAACACTCGGCACTTCGGCATTTAGCAGTCTGGCACTTGCACTATCGGTCTCCCAGCAGCTGCGAGGCCCAGAGACCTCATGGGAAACTTCGAGGGACATTTTAAGGTTTCTGGAGTTTCCAGCTTCTGGAACACCTGGAGGCTGTAAACTAAGGTTACCTTGGATGTGTATTTTACTGTACTTGTTAATAAATAAATAAGTGAAAAGAAATGGCGTAGGGTCCCCATAACTTTCATAAGCAACAGAGGGAAACCTTAAGGAGGAGGGCTGATGTTAATATTTTGGGAATGAGGGCAATATCCCTAAAGGTTCCCAGTCTATTAATATCAGCTCACAGCTGTCTGGTTAGCCTTTACAGCTTCTCCCCTTGTCTTGCAGTGTAGCCCTGGAGCACTTATGTTTTAATTTGAACAAATAAATAAACTTTTTTATTTTGACTGAGGAGCTGGTACACTACTTCATTTTTCATTGCTAGTAGTTACGTCTCATCAGGACGGAGTTCCATGCATCTGTCTCCTAATATCAGTTCGCTGGCCTTCTTTTCTATTTTGGACTATTGTTGTTTGCCATGCACACCTGAGTATTTGTAATAATTTGGTTCCACTAACATTGGGACTGCTACACTTAGCACTCAGCAAGGATTATTATTAGTGATGCCAAATGGGTCTTTATAGGGACTAGGAATTGCGGAAATCAATGGGAACAGTGCTCACATGACATGGGAACAGCATATGGAAGACCTCTGGAAGCATTTCTGACTCCCAGGTCACTGCTGTGAACAATGTTGTCAGAGTCTTATGCCACTTTTACACACTCACGATAAAACATACAAAAACAAAACTAAAATAGATTTTCCTAGGACATATGTTAAGGAACATCCTTTCCAGGGTGATGACTTGTATATAAGGCAAAATAAATAACCAAGAACAAAAATGCTCCCCCACACCTTGGGCTATGTTCACACGCAGCGTTTTTGATGCGTTTTTGAACTTTAGCATTGCTTTCAACCAAGACAAATGTATTCACTGGGAAATGTAATTTTAATATTTTACAACCTTATATGGCCATGTGGTGTGTGACACATCATCAGACACATCCTGTTTCAATTAAGAAGGAGGGACTCTGAAAGTCACAAAGCCTATTTTATAGGGCCATCAAGCGGCCTGTACTATTCTTAAAGGGCCAGCAGTCAGCCCTCACTATTAGAGAGCCATCAGCCGGCTATGCTTTATTGTTCCCATTATTAAACAGTAGGTCTTCTATACTGTTATTGCAGTGAGTGGCAGGGCTGCCCAAAATTTGGACGCACCCCAATACCCCTTTGAAGAGACGTACAGGAGGGCTTCCTGAGAGCAATGTTCCCATTATTAGGAAGTTGATTGTCATGATCCGTTCCAGAGTTTAGTCCTGCCTGCTCTTTCTCTGGGTGGATCATGTCAAGGGTTAACTTTGCTCTGCCTCATTCTGGGCTCGGGTTTGCTATTTAGCTCCCAGGTATCCTGAGGTTGGTGTCAGCTATAGCTCTGTCTTCGGCGTGTGAACCTGACTCTGGAAGCCCTTGATTTGTCCTACTGTGAACCCTGACTTGTCCTGTGTTTATTATCTCTCTGCCTGCCCTTTCCCAGCGTCTCTTTGTTTGTCTGTAGATTTGCTTGACACTCTGGTTCTGACCTCCAGGCTTGGCTTTTGACTCCGTTTCAGTTTATCCCTATTGTACCGTATTTTGCCCGTCCTGTTTTACTGATCCCTTGCTATGTCCTGACTATCCATTCTGTCTAAATCCTTTTGTACTGTTGTGCTATCTTGTGCTCTGACTTGGCTTTCCTGACTTCGCTCTCGCCACTAGGTGGCGTCTGTTCAGCTGCTCTGTGTGTGCAGTCTCGCTTCCCTATCAAGCTCCCCCTGGTGGAGGTTGCGCTGTACTGCACCGCAGCTGCATCACATTGATATTACCGTACTGTTTGCCTATGCAGTGAATGCATCTCCTGCCCCAAATGTTGGCGCACCCCAATACTCCCGTGAATAGGCTACAGGAGGGCCTCCTGAAAGCAATGTTCCCAGTACTCCATACTGATTGCCCATGAAGTGCATGCAAGGCCTGCCCTGGCCCAAATTTAGAAGCACCACAATAACCCTTTGAACAGACGTACAGCATTGAAAGCAATGTTCTCATTATTAGGAAGTTGGTACTCCCATACTGTTTGCCCATGAAGTGAATGCAAGGCCTGTCCTGGCACAAATTTAGACGCACCACAATAACCCTTTGAACAGACATAAAGGAAGGCCCCCTGAAAGCAATGTTCCCATTATTAGGAAGTTGGTACTCCCATACTGTTTTCCTATGCAGTGAATGCAACTCCTGCCCCAAATGTGCACGCACCCCAATAATCCCGTGAATAGACGTACAGGAGGGCCTCCTGAAAGCAATGTTCCCATTATTAGGAAGCTGGTACTCCACACTGATTACCCATGAAGTGCATGCAAGGCCTGCCCTGGCCCAAATTTAGAAGCACCACAATAACCCTTTGAACAGACGTACAGGATGGCCCCCTGAAAGCAATGTTCTCATTATTAGGAAGTTGGTACTCCCATACTGTTTGCCCATGAAGTGAATGCAAGGCCTGTCTTTGCACAAATTTAGACGCACCACAATAACCCTTTGAACAGATGTAAAGGAAGGCCCCCTGAAAGCAATGTTCCCATTATTAGGAAGTTGGTACTCCCATACTCTTTTCCTATGCAGTGAATGCAACTCCTGCCCGAAATGTGGAGGCACCCCAATAATCACTTGAATAGATGTACAGGAGGGCCTCCTGTAAGCAACGTTCCCATTATTAGGAAGTTAGTACTCCATAGTGATTGCCCATGAAGTGAATGCAAGGCCTGCCCTGGCCCAAATTTAGAAGCACCACAATAACCCTTTGAACAGGCATACAGCAGGATGGCCCCCTGAAAGCAATGTTCCCATTATTAGGAAGTTGGTACTCCCATAATGTTTACCCATGAAGTGAATGCAATGCCTGCCCTGCTCCAAATTTAGATGTACCACATTAGCCCTTGGAACAGACATACAGGATGGCCCCCTGAAAGCAATGTTCCCATTAATAAGAAGTTGGTACTCCCATACTGTTTGCCTATGCAGTGAATGCAACACCTGCCCTAGATATGGATGCACCCTAATAACCCTTTCAACAGACGTTCAGGATGGCCCCCTGAAAGCAATGTTCCCATTATTAGGAAGTTGACACTCCCATACTGTTTGCCTATGCACTTGATTGCAGTGATGAGGCTGAAGACCCAGCAGTGGCGAATTGCAGTTTTGAGTCTGAAGACCCGGCATTGGCGAATTGCAGTTTTGAGGCTGAAGACTCGGCAGTTTCAAATTGCAGTGTTGAGGCTCAAGAATCTGCAATGAAGAATTGCAATGTTGAGGCTAAAGACCAGGCATTGGCGAATTGCAGTTTTGAGGCTGAATAACTTGCATTGGAGAATTGCAGTGTTGAGGATGAAGAATCTACAATGGAGAATTGCAATTTTGACATTGAAGACCAAGCATTTGCAAATTGCTGTCTTGAGGCTGAAGACCCAGCATTGGTGAATTGCAGTTTTGAGGCTGAAGACCCAGCAGTGGCAAATTGCAGTGTTGAGGCTAAAGAATCTACAATGGAATATTACAATGTTGAGGCTGAAGACCAGGCATTGGTGAATTGCTGCTTTGAGGCTGAAGAACCTGCAGTGGAAAATTGCAGTGTTGAGGCTGAAGAATAGACAATGTAGAATTGCAGTTTTGAGGCTGAAGACCCAGCATTTGCGAATTGCAGTGTTGAGGCTGAAGACCCTGCAGTGGCAAATTGCATTGTTGAGGCTGAAATATCTACAATGGAGAATTGCAATGTTGAGGCTGAAGACCTGGCATTGGCAAATTGCAGTTTTGAGACTGAAGAACCTGCATTGGAGAATTGCAATGTTGAGGCTGACGAATCTACAATGGAGAATTGCAGTTTTGAGGATGAAGACCCGGCATTGGCAAAGTGCAGTTTGGAGGCTGAAGACTCGGCGTTGGCGAATTGCAGTTTTGAGGCTGAAGACCTGGCAGTGGTGAATTGCAGTTTTGACTCTGAAGACCTGGCAGTGGCAAATTGCAATTTTGAGGCTGAAGACCCACATTGGTGAATTGCAATTTTGAGGCTGAAGACCCGGCAGTGGCGAATTGCAGTGTTAACACTGAAGAATCTACAATGGAGAATTCCAATGTTGAGGCTGAAGACCCGCACTGCAGTTTTGAGGCTGAACAACGTGCAGTGGAGAACTGAAGATTCTACAATGGAGAATTGCAATGTTGAGGCTTTCCAAACGGTGTTTGAAAGGGTCGCCGAGAGGGAGACACTCTCGACAGAGCAGTGTGCAGAGGTACTGGCACCATACTTGATGGGGGAACTCCATAAAGCATACTATGATTTAGCTTTGCAGGATGCTAAAGAGTATGGCAAGCTAAAAACAGAGATTCTTGCACTCTTGGTGGTAACAATCACTATCAGGGAACAGCTGGTTCTCCGTTGGGCATATCACTTGGACAAACCATCGTGCTCCCAAATGTTTGACCTGTTGTACCTAGTCCAGAAGTGGATGTAGTCAGAGTCCTCTACACCTGCGGAGATGGCAGAAATGGTGGTGATGGACCGGTTTGTGCACTCCCTGCAGAGGCCCATACACACTTGAGTTGCCCAGGGTGTTCCCCAAAATGCCGATGAACTGGTCAGACTGCTTGAGAGATACCAGGGGATGGACTGTTCTGTGGAAAAGCAGCCCACTCCATACTGGGTTTTCCAACAGGGGGCGGATGCCCAAAAGGGGGTGGGGCATCCATACTGTTTGCTTATGCAGTGAATGCAAGAGCTGCCACAAAATTGGACACACCCCAATACTCCTTGGAAAAGACATGGAGAGGGCCTCATAAAACTATTTTTCCATTATTAGGGAAGTGGGTCTCACATACTGTTTGTCTATGCAGTGAATGCAAGGGCTGTCAAAAATTTTGAGCCACTCCAATGCCCCTTTGAAGAGACATGGAGGGGGGCCTCAGGAAAAAATGTTTCCATTATAAAGGAGAGGGTCTCCTATATTTGTGATGCCCATGCAGTAAGTTATGGGCTGACAAACATTTCTCCATTGGGGGTATACATTAACATACTGTATAAAAATTTTTGTTACGGACACCCTTTAAAAAAATTCTGTGGGTGTTACATCACGGACCATGGTCACCATGGTGATCTAGTGGTGGTGGATGATGATGAGGAGGAGAAGGAGGAGGACATCAGCAAATAGCCAAAATCAGGAAACATATACCCAGGTGTGGGTGTGAAGAGGTGCATGGGAATAGACCTCCCAAAATAGACACTGGATTTGAGTTTACGTTATGCTGCTATCATTCAGTGGTGTAGAGAGAAGCCTGGTCAATTCAGCCCTTGTTCATTTTTATAACAGTTAGTCTGTCAGCATTTTCAGTAGACAGGCTGATGTGCTTATAAGTTATAATTCCACAAGCGACACTAAAAACTCTAGCAGCAGAGCAAGCCAGTTCATGCCACGTATCCAGCTTTGAGACCCAATAATTATAAGGCACAGAGGAATCACATAGGACCTTGGTACGGTCAGCAAGTTACCGTATATACTCGAGTATAAGCCGACCCGAGTATAAGCCGACCCCCCTAATTTTGCCACAAAAAACTGGGAAAACTTATTGACTCGAGTATAAGCCTAGGGTGGAAAATACAGCAGCTACCGGTGAATTTCAAAAATAAAAATAAATGCTCCATACCGTTCATTATTGCCCCAAAGGAGGTTCCATATAAAGCTGTGCCATATATAATGCTCCATACCGTTGATTATTGCCCCATAGATGCTCCATATATAGCTGTGCCATATAGAATGCTCTGCACCGTTCATTATGGCCCCATAGATGCTCCATATATAGCTGTGCCATATATAATGCTCTGCACCATTCATTATGGCCCCATAGATGCCCCATATACAATGCTCTGCACCATTCATTATGGCCCCATAGATGCTCCATATAAAGCAGTGCCATATATGCTCTGCACTGTTCATTATGGCCCCATAGATGCTCCTTATTAAGCTGTGCCTTATATGCTCTGCACTGTTCATTATTGCCCCGTAGATGCTCCTTATTAAGCTGTGCCATATATGCTCTGCACTGTTCATTATTGCCCCATAGATGCTCCTTATTAAGCTGTGCCATATATGCTCTGCACTGTTCATTATTGCCCCATAGATGCTCCTTATTAAGCTGTGCCATATATGCTCTGCACTGTTCATTGTTGCCCCATAGATGTGCCATATAAATCTGTGCCATATATAATGCTCTGCACCGTTGCCCCATAGATGTACCATATAAATCTGTGCCATATATAGTGCTCTGCACCGTTGCCCCATAGATGTGCCATATAAATCTGTGCCATATATAGTGCTCTGCACTAGGGTTGAGCGACCTTTACTTTTATAGGATCGGGTCGGGTTTCACGAAACCCGACTTTTTCAAAAGTCGGGTCGAGTGAAATCGGCCGATCCTATAAAAAAGTCGGGGTCGGGGTCGGCCGAAACTCGAAACCCAATGCAGTGCATTGGGTTTCCAATGGTTCCCAGGGTCTGAAGGAGCGGAAACTCTCCTTCAGGCCCTGGGATCCATATTTAAGTGTAAAATAAAGAATTAAAATAAAAAATATCGCTATACTTACACTCTGATGCGCCCTGGTACTAAGCGGGAACCTTCCTTCCTTAGAATCAGCCTTCCAGGACCTTGCGGTGATGTCGCGGGGACGTCGCGGCTTGTGATTGGTCGCGCGAGCGGTCACATGGGCGGCCGCGCGACCAATCACAAGCCGCGACGTCACCGTGACGTCACCGAAGGTCCTGGAAGGGCTGATTCTTAGGAAGGAAGGCTGCCGGAAAGAAGCAGGGCATGTCCGAGGGTGAGTATATACCTAATAGGAATGTACTCACCCTCGGCTTCTTTCCGGCAGCCTTCCTTCCTAAGAATCAGCCCTTCCAGGACCTTTGGTGACGTCACGGTGACGTCGCGGCTTGTGATTGGTCGCGCGAGCGGTCACATGGGCGGCCGCGCGACCAATCACAAGCCGCGACGTCCCCGCGACGTCACCGCAAGGTCCTGGAAGGCTGATTCTAAGGAAGGAAGGTTCCCGCTTAGTACCAGGGCGCATCAGAGTGTAAGTATAGCGATATTTTTTATTTTAATTCTTTATTTTACACTTAAATATGGATCCCAGGGCCTGAAGGAGAGTTTCCGCTCCTTCAGACCCTGGGAACCATTGGAAACCCAATGCACTGCATTGGGTTTCGAGTTTCGGCCGACCCCGACCCCGACTTTTTTATAGGATCGGCCGATTTCACTCGACCCGACTTTTGAAAAAGTCGGGTTTCGTGAAACCCGACCCGATCCTATAAAAGTAAAGGTCGCTCAACCCTAGTGCAGAGCACTATATATGGCACAGATTTATATGGCACATCTATGGGGCAACGGTGCAGAGCACTATATATGGCACAGATTTATATGGTACATCTATGGGGCAACGGTGGTCTTAAACATATCGGGAATCGGTATCGGAATTCCGATTCCAGATTCAGAAGATCGCCGACTTCATGGCCGACCCCACACAGGGGTCGGGTCGGGTTTCATGAAACCCGACTTTGCCAAAAGTCGGCGACTTCTGAAAATTGCCGACCCGTTTCGCTCAACCCTACTCTGCACCGTTGCCCCATAGATGTGCCATATAAATCTGTGCCATATATAATGCTCTGCACCGTTGCCCCATAGATGTGCCATATAAATCTGTGCCATATATAGTGCTCTGCACCGTTGCCCCATAGATACTCCACATAAATCTGTGCCATATATAACGCTGCTGCTGCAATAAAATAAAAACACATTCTCACCTCTCTTGCTTGCAGCTCCTCAGCGTCCCGTCCCGGTGTCTCTCCACACTGACTGATCAGGCAGAGGGCGGCGCGCACACTATATGCGTCATCGCGCCCTCTGACCTGAACAGTCAGAACAAGAGGATGGGAAGACTGAGCGGCGCCCGGCGGGTGGAACGTGGACAGGTGAATATAAAATACTCACCTAGTCCCGGCGATCCTGGCGCTCCCCCTGCCTGTCACACTGTCTTCGGGTGCCGCAGCTCTTCCTCTATCAGCGGTCACCGGCACCGCTGATTAGAGAAATGAATTTGCGGCTCCACCCCTATGGGAGTGGAGTCCATAATCATTTCTCTAATGAGCGGTCCCACGTGACCGCTGAACAGGGGAAGAGCTGCGGCACCCGAAGACAGTGTGACAGGCAGGGGGAGCGTCAGGATCGCCGGGACTAGGTGAGTATGCCTCAGCGCCCTCTCCCCCTCACCCGCCGACCCCACCGCCGACCATGACTCGAGTATAAGCCGAGAGGGGCACTTTCAGCCCAAAAATTTGGGCTGAAAATCTCGGCTTATACTCGAGTATATACGGTGCTCACTCAGCATATTCCCAAGTTTTGCACTCCTTGTGAGAGTACCCCATGCCCCAGGGCTTGTGCGATGGGAAGGTCTGAGAAAAGTCTCCCAGAACTTTGCCGGTGTTCCCCTGCGTCTGCTGGATTGGAGCTGTGTCTCTCTCGCCTGTACTCCTTGGCTGTCCATTGATCTGTGACCTCTGCCGCCATCGTTTTCAGATTAAATTTTCAAATTTTAAATAATCAAATTTTTTTTTAATATTTCCACAACAAGGGCCTTCTGGTATTGCCCCATTTTAGTAGACTTGTCCGCCTCAGGAATAAGCAATAGAAAGTTCTCCTTATACCGTGGGTCTAGAAGTGTCATCAACCAGTAATGACTGTCACCCAAAATTTTGAGAACGCGAGGGTCACGGGAAAGGCAGGGTAACATAAACTCAACCATGCGTGCCAGACAGCTAACAGGCAAGACATCTGTGTCCTCACCAAGAGGACGACTAACCAATCTCTCCTCCTCCTCCTTGTCCCTGTCCTCAGGCCATTCAATTTGAACAAACGTTATGACAGATGTGCCGCTAGTACCATCTATAGCGAATGAAACTAGCTCCTGTTCTTCCTCCGCCTCCTCTTTCTCATTGTCACCCAATCCATGTTGGGATTAGGTGAGGCTGGGCTGTGTGTAATCACCCTGTAAGGTTCCTTGCTCCATTTCATCGTGCTCTACCTGCAAAGCATCCTCTTTGATTGTGAGCAGAGAGCATTTCAGAACACAGAGAAGTGGGATGGTGATGCTAATTATGGCATCCTCACCGCTCACCATCTTGATAGAGTCCTCAAAGTTTTGGAGGATGGTACATATGTCTGACATCTATGTCCACTCCTGAGGTCTTATGTGTGGCATCTGAACTGAATACCGACGTCCTTGTTGATGCTGGTAGTCAACAACTGCTCTCTTCTACTCACAAATCCTTCCCAACATCTGCAGTGTAGAGTTCTAACACGTGGGTACATCACACACCAGTTAGTAAGCCGGAAGCTGCAAATGCTGCTGAAGCATAGCAAGGGCGGAGGAAGCCGTACCTGACTTTTTAAAATGGGCACACAGGTGGCGTCCTTTGACAAGCAGATCCGGCAGCTCCAGGTAGGTTTTGAGAAACCGCTGAAACACAAGGTTAAGCACATGGGCCAGGCATTGTACATGTGTGAGCTCGCCTTGCCTCAGAGCCACCACCAGGTTCTGGCCATTGTCACACATGACCATGCCTGGCTGTAGGTTCAGCGGTGTCAGCCACAAGTCTGACTGCTCTTTCAGAGCTGTCCACAACTCTTCAGCATTGTTCGTTTTGTCACCTAAGCATATTAGCTTCAGCACAGCCTGTTGCCGCTTGGTTGAGGCAGTGCTTCAGTGCTTCCAGCTTGTGACTGATGTGGTCATTTCGAAGATGGAGGCTGAAGAGGAGGAGGAGGAGGAGATCCAGGAGCTGTAGACTTTGGGGGCAACCCTGATTGACCTAGGGTCTGCAATCTTCGACATAGGGAGAACATGTTCCATCCCAAGGTCTGACTAGATCCCAACTTCTACTATGTTAACCCAGTTTGCCATCAGCGAGATGTACCATCTCTTCCCACAAGCACTTGTCCTTGTGTCCGTAGTTAGGTGGACTTTCCCAGTAACTGCATTGTTGAGGGCATGACTAATGCTGTGGGACACGTGCTTGTGTAATGCGGGGACGGCACACCAAGAGAAATAGTGACGGAGGGGACTGAGTACCAAGGGACGGCCGCCGCCATCAGATTGCAGAAAGCATCCGTCTCCCCATGCCTAAAAGGCAACATTTCGAGCGCAAGCAGTTGAGAAATGTGTGAATTTAGTAGTGTGGCCTGTGGGATGTTAGTTGCGTATTTGCGCTTGCATTCCAAGGACTGGGGTATGGACTACTGAATGCTGCGCTGGGACAAGGACAAGGATGTGTTTGCTGATGGTGCTAGTTGCGGGTGTGCCATGACAGGTGCCGGTCAGGAGGCATCTTAGCATGCACTATTGACAGGGGATTGGATTGCATGCACAACAGCGAAAGAAGCAGTGGTATCGCCCACAGACACTGTTCCTGAACCCTGGGGTTCGCCCCACAAAGTCGGGTCCTTTGCTGCCATGTGACTGATCATGCTGGTGGTGGTCAGGCTGGTAGTTTTGCTACCCCTGCTGATGCTGGCATGGCAAGTGGTGCTAATGGCCTTTTTGGGGTTATCAGCAGAATCTTTTCAAAAATCCAGACTCGGGAAGACCTAACAGTTGTGCTGGCAACTTCCGTCGTGTTGGTGTTATGGTGGAACGGTTGCCTGCCTTCTGTCTGCGGTGTGATGTAGCGATGTCCTTGCTGTGCAGTGAATAGGCAGTGACCCATATAAAGTTCAAATAAAGTCTTGTTTATTTCACAGCATACTCACAAACCGGAAAAAGTAAGCAAACAAGTCCTTCGGTATGCAGCCGGGAAAAATAACAACAGTCCACAATCCGTTGCCGTGAACGTATTACACCACCGTGTAAGCTGGGGTGTCAGGCTTTTCCGCCTTTGCCTGGCCCATGATGCACCACATGGACAGAGCTCCTCATAAAGCTCCTGCTAGGTCTGACTCCCAGACCAACACTGACACACCCAAACTCTCTTGCAGGGTTTTTTTTTCTTTCCTCCAGATTCTATGGCCATGGGCCACTATAAGATCTGGGCTGGAGGAAACGGACCAGCCCCACTACCTTCCTGCAGTCCGTTTCAAAAATAAAAGCCCATACCGGGTTTTCCTGAATAATTTCTGGGTCAAATAACTTGATCCAGTTCACACTCACTTTTATTCTTCCCTGTGTCTCACAGGCAAACCTGCTGTGAGAACAGGGCACTCCAGCGGACCTAATATGCTTCTAAGCACATCCTGGGGGATACATAGCGACGCTCGCATATGACACCGGTCACTGCCTTACAGCGGCCACCACACTGGTTCTCCTGACACATTTACCCCAGGCTCCCTGCATGCTTCCCTGAGACCCTCAGAACAACGCGATGTGATCGCGTTGTTCAGAGGGTCTCCCACGTCCTCCTCCCTGCAGGCCCCGGATCCAAAATGGACATGGGGCTCCTTCCCGGTCCTGCAGCAAGGTGGCTTGCAAGTGCCTGCTCAGAGCAGGCGCCAGCATGCTTCCCTGCAGTGCCTGTCAGATCACTGATCTGACACAGTGCTCTGAAAAGTCTCAGATAAGCAATCTGATAATATATAGTGATGTCCCCCCTGGGGCAATGTTATAAAGCAAAAAAAAAAATATTTACATGTGTAAAAAAAAACAAATTCCTAAATAAAGGAAAAAAAAATATTGTTCCAATAAATACATTTCTTTATCTAAATTAAAAAAAACAATAAAAGTACACATATTTATTATCGCTGTGTCCGTAACGACCCGACCTATAAAACTGTCCCACTGGTTAACCCCTTCAGTGAACATTGTAAAAAAAAATAAAACCGAGGCAAAAAACAACGCTTTATTATCATACCGCCAAGCAAAAGTGGACAAACACGCAATCAAAAAGACGGATATAAATAACCATGGTACCGCTGAAAATTACATCTAGTCCTGCAAAAAACGAGCCGCCATATAGCATCATTAGCGAAAAAATAAAAAAGTTATAGTCCTCAGAATAAAGCTATGCAAAAATAATTATTTTTTATGTGAAATAGTTTTTATCGTATAAAAGCGCTAAAACATAAAAAAATATATAAATGAGGTATCGCTGTAATGACCCGAAGATTAAAACTGCTTTATCAATTTTACCAAACATGGAATGGTATAAACGCCCCCCCCCCCCAAAAAAAAAAAAAAAAGAAATTCATGAATAGCTGGTTTTTGGTCATTCTGCCTCACAAAAATCGGAATAAAAAGCGATCAAAAAATGGCACGTGCCCGAAAATGGTACAAATAAAAAGGTCAACCACAAAAAACAAGACCTCAAATGACTCTGTGGACTAAAATATGGAAAAATTATAGCTCTCAAAATGTGTAGATGCAAAAACTATTCTTTGCAATAAAAAGCGTCTTTTAGTGTGTGACAGCTGCCAATCATAAAAATCCGCTAAAAAACACAATGAAAGTAAATCAAACCCCCTTCATCACCCCCTTAGTTAGGGAAAAATAATAAAATTTTAAAAAAAGTATTTATTTCCATTTTCCCATTAGGGCTAAGGTTAGGGTTGGGGCTAAAGTTAGGGTTAGAGCTACAGTTAGGGTTGGGGTTGGGGCTAAAGTTAGGGTTAGGGTTGGGGCTAAAGTTAGGGAAAGGGCTAAAGTTAGGGTTAGGGTTGGGGCTAAAGTTAGGGTTAGGGTTGGGCTAAAGTTAGGGTTAGGGTTGGGGCTAAAGTTAGGGAAAGGGCTAAAGTTAGGGTTATGGTTGGGGCTAAAGTTAGGGTTAGGGTTGGGGCTAAAGTTAGGGTTGGGGCTACAGTTTGGGTTGGGGCTAAAGTTATTGATAGGGTTGGGGCTAAACATAGGGTTAGGGTTGGGGCTAAAGGTAGGGTTAGGGTTGGGGCTAAAGTTAGGGTTATGGTTGGGGCTAAAGTTAGGGTTTGGATTACATATACGGTTGGGAAAAGGGTTGAGATTAGGGTTAGGGGTGTGTTAGACTTAGGGGTATGGTTAGGGTTGGGATTAGGGTCAGAGGTGTGTTGGGTTAGGGGTGTGTTGGGGTTAGGGGTGTGGTTGGGATTAGGGTTAGGGGCATGTTCGAGTTAGGGGTGTGGTTAGGGTTATGGTTAGGGTTGGGATTAGGGTTAGGGATGTGTTTGGATTAAGGTTTCAGTTACAATTTGGGGGGTTTCCACTGTTTAGGCACATCAGGTGCTCTCCAAACGCAACATGGCGTCCGATCTCAATTCCAGCCAATTCTGCGTTGAAAAAGTAAAATAGTGCTCTTTCCCTTCCAAGCTCTCCCGTGCACCCAAACAGGGGTTTACCCCAACATATGGAGTATCAGCATACTCAGGACAAATTGGACAACAACTTTTGGGGTCCAATTTCTCCTGTTACCCTTGGAAAAATAAAAAATTGGGGGCTAAATATCATTTTTGTGAAAAATTATGATTTTTTATTTTTACGGCTCTGCATTATAAACTTCTGTGAAGCACTCGGTGGGTCAAAGTGCTCACCACAAATCTAGATAAGTTCCTTAGGGGGTCTTCTTTCCAAAATGGTGTCACTTGTGGGTGCTCCTTCCCTTCCGAACTCTGCCATGCGCCCAAACAGTGGTTTACCCCCACATATGGGGCATCAAAGTACTCAGGATAAATTGTACAACAACATTTAGGGTCCAGTTTCTCCTGTTACCCTTGGTAAAATAAAACAAATTGGAGCTGAAGTAAATTTTTTGTGGTGAAAAAAAGTTAAATGTTCATTTTTTTTAAACATTCCAAAAATTCCTGTGAAACACCTGAAGGGTTAATAAACTTCTTGAATATGGTTTTGAGCACCTTTAGTGGTGCAATTTTTAGAATGGTGTCACACTTGGGTATTTTCTATCATATAGACCACTCAAAGTGACTTCAAATGTGATGTGGTCCCTAAAAAAATGGTGTTGTAAAAATGAGAAATTGCTGGTCAACTTTTAACCCTTATAACTCCCTAACAAAAAAAATGTTGGTTCCAAAAATTGTGTTTATGTAAAGTTAGACATGTTTGAAATGTTACTTGTTAAGTATTTTGTGTGACATATCTCTGTAATTTAAGGGCATAAAAATTCATAGTTGGAAAATGACGAAATTTTCAAAATTTTCGCCAAATTTCTGTTTTTTCACAAATAAACACAGGTAATATTGAATAAATTTTATCATGAAGTACAATATGTCACGAGACAACCAATGTCAGAATCATCAGGATCCGTTGAAGCATTCCAGAGTTATAACCTAATAAAGGGACAGTGGTCAGAATTGTAAAAATTGGCCCGGTCATTAACGTGCAAACCACCCTTGGGGGTTAAGGGGTTAAAATAGCTGGCCTTTAGGTAACTTTTTTTCAGCAAACTGGTGTCAATAACTTGTATATAAGACACTCCAACAAAATTTTACAGTAGTCCAGAAACGGCAGAATATTCAGCACACTCAGATGTGATCCCTGTGACAGCGAAACTCCTGTTTAAAATAGCTGGATTTTCACGCTGTAATATGGAAGGGATCTTGGCTGGCTGTATTCTGCAGTGCCAACAAGCAAATGGAGCAAAAAAAACAGTGTGTTCTGGATTGCTTTTGAAGAAAATAATCAGGATTAAGGAGCAAAAAAATTATTCCTGGCCCCTGATACCTGGGGCTATGTATATAAGGTAAATATCTGTAATAGGCAGCAGCAGACAACACTGGAATGGACCCTCTTGATATATGAAATGAAGTCTACCACATACACTGCTTGCCTACCCAGCACTGTTATCTATGACTCTATGCACTTTGATTAGTTCTCAGAAGGACTGTTGGTTTAGATAGATTTGTGTAGTAAAGATGGTATACCCACACTAACTAAAATAACACCAAATCTGTCCCTATCTCTGCAGCAACTCTCCCTGCACTGCCTAAGTTCGGAGTTGACTGTAACGATCAGGGCAGCACCAAGTCTGATATAGACCTGAGGACACTGTGCGG
This sequence comes from Ranitomeya variabilis, assembly GCF_051348905.1. Classification (NCBI taxonomy): domain Eukaryota; kingdom Metazoa; phylum Chordata; class Amphibia; order Anura; family Dendrobatidae; genus Ranitomeya; species Ranitomeya variabilis. Next base: position 771,810,239 of record NC_135233.1, on the reverse strand, counting down.
CCAGCCAATCACTGTAATACCACAACCAACATGGCTGCAGCATCACAATGTGTGGCAGACAATCCCTGCCTGTTGATTGGCATTGGCTCGCTCATCACTCATTATTATCTGCTATTTCGTTTTATAGCAATATAACATTGGACTTTGCTAGGGAACATTTGAAAAAGGCTACACAAGTTTTCTCTAACAATCTTGGTGAGATAGTTCATTCCTCTGACAAGTTGTAAACCTTTTCACAGCTTGAAAAACTCATGATTCAAGCGAGTGAAAAAGAAACCCATGTTCATATACTCAATGCAGTTTTCTCAGGAATGGGATCAAATATTGAGTAACTGCTCTTTAAATTTAATGTGTCTTATTGTAAAATATGAATTAACCAAGTTGGGTGATACACAGAAAGAAAGATATGATGTTAACCCCTTCGCTCCGAAACCTGTTTTTGCCTTTCTGACCAGGCCAATTTTTACCGTTCTGACCACTGTCACTTTATGAGGTCATAACTCTAGAATGCTTCAATGACTCCCACTGATTCTGAGAAATGTTTTCTTGTGATATGTTCTACTTCATGATAGTAGTAAAATTTATTTGATATGACTTGGGTTTAATTGTGAAACAAATTGGAAATTTTGCAAACATTTTGAAAATTGTGCAATTTTCAAACTTCCAATTTTTATGCCCTTAAATCAGACAGTCATATCACACAAAATAGTTAGCAAATAACATTTTGCACATTTCTACTTTACATCAGCACAATGTTTTAAACATTATTTTTTGGAAGTTATAAGGGGTAAAAGTTGACCAGCGATTTTTCATTTTTACCAGAAAATTTGCAAAACCATTTTTTTAGGGACCACCTCACATTTAAAGTGACTTTGGGAGCCTATATGACAGAAAATACCCAAAGGTGACACCATTCTAAAAACTGCATCCCTCCAGGTACTCGAAACCACATTCAATAAGTTTATTAACCCTTTAGGTGCTTCACAGGAATTTTTGGAATGTGGAAGGAAAAAATAAACATTTACATTTCTTTCACAAAAAAAATTTCCTTTAGACCCAATTATTTTTACATTTGCAAGGGTAACAGTAGAAAATTAAAATACAATTTGTTGTGCAATTTCTCCTGAGCATGACAATACCCCATATGTGGGTGAAATCTATTGTTTGGGCACACGGCAGAGCTCGGAATGGAAGGAGTGCCATTTCACTTTTTGAATGTAAAATTGCTGGAATAATGAGCGGATGCCATGTCGCGTTAGAAGAGCCCCTTATGTCCCTTAGGGAACTTATCTAGATGTGTATTGAGCACCTTGAACCCCCAGGTGCTTCACAGAAGTTTATAATGTTAAGCCGTGAAAATAAAAAAATCACATATTTACTGCAAAAAACTTTTTTAGCTCCAAATTTTTTATTTTCACAAGGGTAACAGGAGAAAATGGACCCCAAAATTTGTTGTGCGATTTCTCGTGAGTTCACCGATAGCCCATATGTTGTAGAAAACTACTTTTGAGGCACAGTGCAAAGCTTAGAAGGGAAGAAACGCCATATTACAGTGCAGATTTTGCTCCACTTGTTTGAGTGTGCCATGTTACATCGATAGAGCCCCTGAGGTGCCAACACAGTAGAACTCCCCATATGTGACCCCATTTTACAAACTAAACCTCTCAATGAAATAATCTAGGGGTGCAGTGATTATATTGACACCACAGGTGTGTCACAGACTTTTATACCTTTGAGCAGTTAAGATAAAATAATTTACATTTTTACCACAAAGATTGTGTGTTAGCCCCAAGTTCTACATTTTCATATTAGGAAATGGGTGAAAAATGGCACCAATATTTCTACTGAACATGGCAATACCCCATATGTGGCTGTAGAGTACTACATACGGAAAGACTCGAGATGGATGAAAGGCTATTTGCCTCCCGGAACTCATATGCGGATTCCATATAAAGAGCCCCTAAATGCTAGAAAAGCAGAACACTCCCTAAAGTAACCCTTTTGGAATTTATCTACAGATGTAGTGATGATTTTGACTTCATGGTCATTTTCCAGAAACAAGCAGCAGTGGATTTTGCTGAGTGAAAACAGACACCTGAAAATTAGGCAGACTCTCATCACTACAAAAAATGCAGAACGTGTGCAGTAAATGTGGTTTAGGCACACTGGGGCTCAGAAGGGAGGGGTGCATTTGGATTTCGGAGAGGAGAATTTGCTGAATTTCTTTTGGAGGGGAGAAGCCATTTTGCTTTTCCAGAGCCTTTAAGCCTTTATTTTTTATATATAAAACAGGAAAGTGATACAAAAAGATATCCAAGAAATTAATAATGCCAGTCAGCAGCATTCAAACTGTGATTAACAAATGGAAAATCAGGGGCTCTGTAAAAACAAAAACACTGTCATGTAGACCAACAACTGCCAGGAAAATTGTTCGGGATGCAAAGAAAACAAATAACATCAGCTGAAATACAGGACTCTCTGAAAACTAGTGGTGTGGCTGTTTCAAGATGCACAATAAGGAGGCACTTGAAGAAAAATGGGCTGCATGGACAGGGTAATGGAAGAAAGCCATTACTGCGCAAATGCCACAAAGTATCTCACTTGCAATACGCAAAACAGCACAGAGACAAGCCTCAAAACTTCTGGAGCAAGGTAATTTGGAGTGATAAGACCAAAATTGAACTTTTTGTCCACAACCATAAACATTACATTTGGAGAGAGGTCACAAGTCCTATGATGAAAGAAACACCATTTCTACTGTAAAGCACGGAGGTGGATCGCTGATGTTTTGGGGATGTGTGAGCTACACAGGCACAGGAAATGGTCAAAGGTGAATGAAAGATGAATGCAGCATGTTATCAGCAAATACTGGAGGCAAATTTGCAATCATCAGCCCAGAAGCTGCGCATGGGATGTACTTGGACGTGCCAACATTACAACGATCCAGAAAACAAGGCCAAGTCGACCTATGATTGGCTACAGGAGAAAAAAGTGAAGGTGCTGGAGTGGCCATCTTAGTCTCCTGACCTCAATATCATTAAGCCACTCTGGGGAGATCTCAAGCCTGCAGTTCATGCTAGACAGCCCAGGAATTTACAGGAACTGGAGGCTTTTTGCCAAGAAGAGTGGGCAGCTTTACCATCTGAGAAAATAAAGAACCTCATCCACAACTGCCACAAAAGACTTCAAGCTGTCATTGATGTTTGAAGGGGCAATATACGGTAAATGGGATATGTGAACTTTTGATCAGGGTCATTTGGATGTTTTGGGTTGTCATTATGATTTAAAAAGAGAAAACACAGTAGTTTGACAATAAATGGCTTCACCCAACCACTAACCATGAGTGGAGAAAAAGTTTTGGTTTAATCATTCATATTCTCTGAAAATAAAAACAAGAAAGCAAATATTCTGCCGGGGTATGTAAACTTTTGAGCACAACTGTAGTTGCATGTGGAGCGCCCCCACTGCTGCAGGGCCGAGAGGCGTCCAATGAAGGTGGAGAGTGATGTTGTGGTTGTGGTGTGGTGCAGGTCGCAGTAAATAACGAGGACACCAGGTTGCAGTCTCTTTACCTCTTTACTGAAGGCTTCAGGATCCTCAGTTCGGAATACGGTTAACCGGGCTGCGTGAGTCCGGCCGGTCCGATGGCACCTCCAGAGTTCCCTTTGCAGTTGGAAATCTGTGCCTACCTCCTAGCGCTTGTGTGTTGTGGTCCTCCCCTGCTGTGCTTACGGGATAGTCCCAACTGTTGTGTCTGTTTCTGAAGTTCCCTCACAACTCGATTTTGATGTTCTTCTTCGTCCCCCCAGATGATATGGCTAGGACGCACCCGTATGACGGGTAGGCTCGGAGCTCTTCCGGGACCCTAGTGTCGCCTCTCTCCAACTGTTGCCCCTATGTCTTCTTAGGTGATTTGAGTGAGACAGCCCGCCTATAACTGACTGTCCTGCCGTAGGTTTGAAGTAAGGCCTGGAGCTCAATACTTCCTCGGCGTTTCCGGCCACCGGCTACGGGCCTCAGTAGGATGTTGCCTCGTCTTACAGCACGACTCCTACTGGTGATTCTCCTTGTTGCGTTGATCTCGTTTCTCACTCAGCACAATAAACCTCGCTTCTTGTCCTTTCTTGGGGTACCGCCGCGATGAAGTGCAGGCGCGGTCCCGTAACGTTCTTTCCTGTTCGCTAGGCCTCTGTCAGGATCCCACCCCTGACAGGGACCCCCCTGAATCTTCCCCTGCAACACCCTCTGCCACAGGATGTTGCCTGGTTCCAACCCAGTCAGCTTCTGTCTAACTTCCTATCTATCCCCCAGTTTTACCAGATTGTGAGGAGTGGCCTAATACATAGCACCCTTAGCTCCCCCTGGAGGCCAGACTGTGAAGTGTATTGGTGTCTGTGATACCTGGTCAGGTGAAATCCTTCAGTGCCATCAGACGTACCATAGCCCCCCTTAGCGGCGGAGCATCAGTACTGCAACGACCAGGACTCTGGGGCACTGCACATGCTTCCTTTGTGATTGTGGTCGAAATCATACCGCAAGCTATCCTTTTCAGTAGTTAAGATATTATTATTATTAATATTATTATTATTTATTTATATAGCACCATTAATTCCATGGTGCTGTACATGAGAAAGGGGTTACATACAGAGTTATAGATATCGTTTACAGCAAACAAGTTTATAGTGACAGACTGGTACAGAGGGGAGAGGACTTACATTCTATGGGATGTGCACAATCTATGTGTTTATGTAAATTGGACACCAAATGTCTATTAGTTAGTATTTTCTACTACCTTAAAGGTACCTTCACACTAAGCGACGCTGCAGCGATATCGACAACGATGCCAATCGCTGCAGCGTCGCTGTGTGGTCGCTGGGGAGCTGTCACACAGACAGCTCTCCAGCGAGCAACTATGCCGAAGTCCCCGGATAACCAGGGTAAACATCGGGTTACTAAGCGCAGGGCCGCGCTTAGTAACCCAATGTTTACCCTGGTTACCAGTGTAAAATGTAAAAAAAAAAAAACAGTACATACTTACATTCCGGTGTCCGTAACGTCCCCCGGCGTCTGCTTCCCGCACTGACTGTGAGTGCCAGCCGTAAGGCACAGCACAGCGGTGACGTCACCGCTGTGCTCTGCTTTTACTTTACGGCCGGCACTCACAGTCAGTGCGGGAAGCTGATGGCGAGGGACGTGTGACAGACACCGGAATGTGAGTATGTACTGTTTGTTTTTTTTTACGGCCCTGCGCTTAGTAACCCGATATTTACCCTGGTTACCATTGTAAAACATTGCTGGCATCGTTGCTTTTGCTGTCAAACACGACGATACACGCCGATCTGACGAACAAATAAAGTTCTGAACTTTCAGCAACGACCAGCGATATCACAGCAGGATCCTGATCGCTGCTGCGTGTCAAACACAACGATATCGCTATCCAGGATGCTGCAACGTCACGGATCGCTATCGTTATCGTTGCAAAGTCGTGTAGTGTGAAGGTACTTTTACTGATTACATTTTAATTAACTCAGGTATTCTGAACATTTCAAATCATTTATTTTTTGTGCTTTTTCCCTTAAATATAGGACATTTATATTGAGAATACTTTACAATCGTTCTAATAAGTTTTTTTTTCTTTATTTTGCTATGAGATATTTTGCAATTTGAGGCTAGCGCATAAATGTCTATTAGATTGCTTACTGAAGGATATCCTTTTGCTCAACCCATTAAAATGTCCTTATGTCCTTACTCACACTTTGAGAAAGAAATCTGTGCTCCGGTATACACCATAATGCCTGTGTAAATGACCTCTTAATGAATCTTCTTTATTTTTCTGCCATAAGAACATAACTCTTTTATGATAGATCTCCAGATATCTTCCATTTCCCTTGGATGCAATCTATTGCCATATTGTTTCATCATGCATATAGTATACATAGCAATTTGTTACGTATTTTCCTGTTTGCTCTGTATCCTCTTCCTTTGTCAATTTGCTCCAATATTTGCTAATTATGCTGTGATGTCATAAAGGGTTAAACTTTTATATATTTCTTGCACTGCTAACATTGCCACATTCTATGACTCAGGGCTTCCATCAAAAATGCGTAAGAATTGGAACGAACCTTTTATTGCCTGGACAATCAGTTTTTCAACTATGTGAAATACAGATCAGAACCTTTTATCCTAAATAGCCATATGGATCTTTTTTCTCTATTTTCCTGCAATTTAATGTATTGAAGCATATGGGGAGTGCATTATACTATATAGAATCTGCCTATGGGGAGTGCATTAAACTACACAGAGGCCAATGGGGAATTCATTATACTGTATAGCATCTGCCTATGGCGAGTGCATTATACTATATAGAGTCTGCCTATGGGGAGTGTATTATAGTATATAGAGGCCTATGGGGAGTGCATTACACTATATTGAGGACTATCTGGTACTACATGGAGGCTATTTAGGGGGGCCATCATACAGTGTGAGGATTACAGTGAGGGGGTCATCATAAAGTGTGGGAGATGTGGGGTCATTGTACAGTGTTGGAGCCATCAAACAGGGGTCAGTATACTGTGTGGGGGCTACTGTTCAGAAATAGAGCATCATACAGTGTAGAGGGGAACTGTACAATGGGGAGACTTGGGACATTATTAAATGTTAAGTGGGCACTTATTATTATATTGGAATTCAGGTAATTGAGACTGTCAAAAGGGCACACAGAGGGCATTATTACTTTCTAGCGGGCAAAATGTGGACACTGTTTTCTAGGGCACCTGCACATGGCATCAATATATTATAGATGGTTGTTTTACCATTTAAAGGGCACACAGTACTAAACAGTAGGTGAAGAATAGGGACACATAAGGCAGCAGATGCTCAGTATTGGGGTATAAGCAGGATCAGTAGTTTGTGCAGGTTAGGAACAAATGGGGACGGTGCAGGAAATGTGAGAAGTCCAATGTGTCTTTGTTGTAATCTCTGCAACCAAGCCCTGGCTGGAGAAGTTGTTGTGTTGGTCTGAGCCAGATGGAAAAGACGGGAAAAGTGAACTATTCCATCAGAAAGAACGTCAGCTATATGTCACTGTCTGTAACTGTACTGTAATCTATTACATGTTCTGCAGGACTGGTATCAACCACTATATGGTCATCATATGGCTGTAATATCAGTGTTGGTCTTTATATAGAGATTATTTTCAGTAACAGCCCGGTCATCTGCTGAGGTTCTCCAACATCCACTATTAGGATGCACCACCATAGTTGTAGTCAAGGTTACCTGGTTAGGGGCTCACTCAGAAGTTTCACCCACACCCAAACCAAAACCATAGCTACATCTCTGAGCTAGTCTGTTTTTAATCACATGACATCACGGACCTAATGGAAAAGAGAAGAATTACCTGTGTAGAAGTTCAAAATGAATAATTGTACATATACAGTGCTATATAATATGATTATTGCAATATATTAATAGGATAACATTTTGAGGGTGCTTCTTTAAACATGTTTTCCCCAAAGCTATTTGATGGATTTTGAAACTAAAGGCGTGCCTCCTTCTAGTCCAAGAACCTCTACAATGATCTGTGATTACTTTGATGTTGCTGTTGACTGCAATCCTTTAAAGGGAAGGTGCCATCAATTTTTTCTTTTTTTTTGTATGTGTGAAAATAACATTTAAATATTATTTCTAAATTTTTAATCCAGTGTTTGCATTGATGGCAAATACTGCAATATGAAAAATGTCAATTATAAAAAAAAAAATTCTTATACTAGCAGCTAGGGGGAGCATCTTCCTGTCTAGACCTCAGGCAGCTACAGTAATGCTTACTAGCTTTACGTTAGCTGCAAAATTAGGGCAGGATCTAGTGACGTCACTGTTTCACTCACCCAAAAGAGGAGAGGACAGAATGAAGACTGGAGACATTGCGCCGCCATTTTCTTTGTGACTGCACTGTGATCTGGCACAACCAGTTGCTAAGCAGGAAGTGGACCGCGGTGTTCTCAGAGAAGAGGGAGCAGAAGACAGTGGACTCCGGAGCAGAGCTGCCAGCTGTGAGGGATTTTAGAAGAAGACATACAGCGGCGAGACGAGGACAGAGCGAGCAGGCTGAACATTGCGGGACGGTCACTCGGTAAGGGCTCATTTCCACATGCGAGGCACACATCCGTGTCTCGCATGTGGAAACCAAGCTGTGGAGCCGGCACTCCAGAGCGGAGCGTGCGCCCGCATAGGAACACATGGAGCTGCACGCTCCGCTCCAAGTGCCGGTTCCAGAGCTTGGTTTCCACATGATACGGTCGTGTGACTCGCATGTGGAAATGAGCACTAAGACTGAATGTAGCAGCATCAGGGCTGCGGCGGTGAATGGCTAAGCACGAGTGTTCACTGCACAGGGAAAAATTGTAAGATGGAGGAGTGAATTGGAGGCTGGGAGAGAGAGTATGGGGCACAGCTGGAGCATGCGAGCCAGAGCTTGTGTATAGTGAATGGGAGCAAAGCCAGAGCTGAGCTATGGTGATTAGGTGCTGAGCCACAGCAGGAGTATGGTGAACAGGAGCAGAGCCTGAGATAGGGTATGGTCTATGTGAGCAGAGCTGGAGTATGGTGAATAGGAGCAGAGCCGGTGAATGGGGGCAGAACTGGGGTACGGTGAATAGGAGCAGAGCCGGGGTACGGTGAATAGGAGCAGAGCCGGGGTACGGTGAATGGGGGCAGAACTGGGGTACGGTAAATAGGAGCAGAGCCGGGGTACGGTGAATGGGGGCAGAACCGGGGTACGGTGAATAGGAGCAGAGCCGGGGTACGGTGAATAGGAGCAGAGCCGGGGTACGGTGAATAGGAGCAGAGCCGGGGTACGGTGAATAGGAGCAGAGCCGGGGTACGGTGAATAGGAGCAGAGCCGGGGTACGGTGAATAGGAGCAGAGCCGGGGTACGGTGAATAGGAGCAGAGCCGGGGTACGGTGAATAGGAGCAGAGCCGGGGTACGGTGAATAGGAGCAGAGCCGGGGTACGGTGAATAGGAGCAGAGCCGGGGTACGGTGAATAGGAGCAGAGCCGGGGTACGGTGAATAGGAGCAGAGCCGGGGTACGGTGAATAGGAGCAGAGCCGGGGTACGGTGAATAGGAGCAGAGCCGGGGTACGGTGAATAGGAGCAGAGCCGGGGTACGGTGAATAGGAGCAGAGCCGGGGTACGGTGAATAGGAGCAGAGCCGGGGTACGGTGAATAGGAGCAGAGCCGGGGTACGGTGAATAGGAGCAGAGCCGGGGTACGGTGAATAGGAGCAGAGCCGGGGTACGGTGAATAGGAGCAGAGCCGGGGTACGGTGAATAGGAGCAGAGCCGGGGTACGGTGAATAGGAGCAGAGCCGGGGTACGGTGAATAGGAGCAGAGCCGGGGTACGGTGAATAGGAGCAGAGCCGGGGTACGGTGAATAGGAGCAGAGCCGGGGTACGGTGAATAGGAGCAGAGCCGGGGTACGGTGAATAGGAGCAGAGCCGGGGTACGGTGAATAGGAGCAGAGCCGGGGTACGGTGAATGGGAGCAGAGCCGGGGTACGGTGAATGGGAGCAGAGCCGGGGTACGGTGAATGGGGGCAGAACCGGGGTACGGTGAATAGGAGCAGAGCCGGGGTACGGTGAATGGCAGCAGAGCCGGGGTACGGTGAATGGCAGCAGAGCCGGGGTACGGTGAATGGCAGCAGAGCCGGGGTACGGTGAATGGCAGCAGAGCCGGGGTACGGTGAATGGCAGCAGAGCCGTGGTACGGTGAATAGGAGCAGAGCCGTGGTACGGTGAATAGGAGCAGAGCCGTGGTACGGTGAATAGGAGCAGAGCCGTGGTACGGTGAATAGGAGCAGAGCCGTGGTACGGTGAATAGGAGCAGAGCCGTGGTACGGTGAATAGGAGCAGAGCCGTGGTACGGTGAATAGGAGCAGAGCCGTGGTACGGTGAATAGGAGCAGAGCCGTGGTACGGTGAATAGGAGCAGAGCCGTGGTACGGTGAATAGGAGCAGAGCCGTGGTACGGTGAATAGGAGCAGAGCCGTGGTACGGTGAATAGGAGCAGAGCCGTGGTACGGTGAATAGGAGCAGAGCCGGGGTACGGTGAATAGGAGCAGAGCCGTGGTACGGTGAATAGGAGCAGAGCCGTGGTACGGTGAATAGGAGCAGAGCCGTGGTACGGTGAATAGGAGCAGAGCCGGGGTACGGTGAATAGGAGCAGAGCCGTGGTACGGTGAATAGGAGCAGAGCCGTGGTACGGTGAATAGGAGCAGAGCCGTGGTACGGTGAATAGGAGCAGAGCTGGGGTATGGTGAATGGCAGTAGAGCTGGGGTATGGTGAATAGGAGCAGAGTCGGGGTATGGTGAATAGCAGTAGAGCTGGGATATGGTGAATAGCAGCAGAGCTATAGCTGGAGTATGGTGAATGGGAGTAGAGCTGGGGTATGGTGAATGGGAGCAGAGCCAGAGCTGGTGTATGGTCAATGGGAGCAGAGTTGCGGTAAGGTGAATGGGGCTAGAGTCAGACTTGTTCACTTCCGGTATTACAGATCCTGTGGAGCGACAGCACACAAGATTCAGCATTGCGGACCGGAGGAGCAGAGCTGCCAGCGGTGAAGCCAGGAGCTAGTGGCCTAAACACAGCAGCGGTGAGGAGAGAAGCGTGATGGTCGGTGACATGTTAGCTAAGAGGAGGCCGCACTTGTTTACCACTGATCTATTTGGATTGCCAAACATTGTTGGGGTCTAAAATAGACAAGACGTTGTATATGTAGTAACTAGTGATGAGCGAATATACTCGTTGCTCGGGTGGTCTCCGAGTATTTCAACTGCTTGGAGATTTAGTTTTCGTTGCCGCCGCAAGTGAATGAATTATGGCGGTTACCCAGCCTGAGTACATGTGGGGATTCCTTAGCAACCAGGCAACCCCCACATGTACTCAGGCTGGCTACTAGCTGTAAATCAAGCAGCGGAGTCAACAAAAACTAAATCTCCGAGTAGTCACAAATACTCGGAGATAACCCGAGCGTGCTCAGGAAAACCTGAGCAACGAGTACACTCACTCATCTCTAGTAGTAACCTATGTCTTTTATCTTTGTCTTTTTTTATGTATGATCATATCAATAAATATAAATGTTGTGTTTTTTTCTGTGTAAATTAATAAAAATGAAATTTCTTCATTTTCTATTCTCCCTTTTTCATGTTGTCCATATATCGTATCTGAATGCTCATTATCGTGATTGCAAACAAGACACATGTACTTCTGTGGTGTAATCTAGTGTTGGGGTATGATCAGCAGCGTTTTTTGCAGTGCAGAAACACTGCAGATCCGCAATTGATTTACAGTACAATGTAAATCAATGAGAAAAAAAAAATGCTTGTGCACACGTTGCGGAAAATCCGCTGCGGTTTAAGTAGCATGTCACTACTTTTTTGTGAATCTGCAGCGTTTTTGTACCCATTCCATTATAGAAAACCGCAGGGGTAAAAACGCAGCAAAATCGCACACAAAAAACGCTGCAGAACCGCACAAAAAACCCCAGGTGCGTTTTCTGCCAGGAGAGGCAGAATCCGCACCAGAAATTCCTAAGGCTAATCCGCAACGTGTGCACATAGCGTTATACCCCCTTCACACCTCCATGTCTCCAGGACTTGTTTTCACACCTAGAGATATGTTCACCCATATGTTCACAACAGAGATCTTCAAACCCCTGTGTTTTCTCAACAAACATGTCTGTGTGAGTTAAGGTACCTTCACACTAAACGATTTACCAACGATCACGACCAGCGATACGACCTGGCCGTGATCGTTGGTAAGTCGTTGTGCGGTCGCTGGGGAGCTGTCACACAGACAGCTCTCCAGCGACCAACGATGCCGAGGTCCCCGGGTAACCAGGGTAAACATCGGGTTACTAAGCGCAGGGCCTCGCTTAGTAACCCGATATTTACCCTAGTAAACATAAAAAAACAAACTAACAGTACATACTCACATTCCGGTGTCTGTCTCACGTCCCTCGCCGTCTGCTTCCCGCACTGACTGTGAGTGCCGGCTGTAAAGTAAAAGCACAGCACAGCGGTGACGTCACCGCTGTGCTGTACTTTACGGCCGGCACTCACAGTCAGTGCGGGAAGCAGACAGCGAGGGACGTGAGACAGACACCGGAATGTGAGTATGTACTGTTAGTTTGTTTTTTTTTATGTTTACGCTGGAAACCAGGGTAAATATCGGGTTACTAAGCGCGGCCCTGCGCTTAGTAACCCGATATTTACCCTGGTTACCATTGTAAAACATCGCTGGCATCGTTGCTTTTGCTGTCAAACACAACGATACACGCCGATCTGACGACCAAATAAAGTTCTAAACTTTCAGCAACGACCAGCGATATCACAGCAGGATCCAGATCGCTGCTGCGTGTCAAACACGATATCGCTAACCAGGACGCTGCAACGTCACGGATCGCTATCGTTATCGTTGCAAAGTCGCTTAGTGTAAAGGTACCTTTAGGCTGCTCTCACTCTGGCATTATTTCAAATACATGTCCATCTGTTTTGAAACGGATGCCCATGGATCTGTTATGGCCTCCCATGCTGTCCTATGGGCACGGATTGGTCCGGGTGTCTCCGTTTTGTCAAGGATTCATTGGTGTCTGTAATTTTCATGTACCCAAAAACGTAAACTGTTCTCTTTCTGGGCTTTCTCGAAAATCACGGACAGACATGGATCCATGTCTGTCTGTAAGAAATTAACATGGAGCTCAATGGTGGACGGGTCCCTGAAAACCAACGGATCTGTGAAACAGCATGCTCAGAAGCAAGGTAGGGATAGGGATTAGTGATGAGCGAGTAGCATTGTTGCTCGGATGATCTCCGAGTATTTGTAACTTCCTAAGATTTCGTTTTCCTCAGCTATATGATTTACGGCTTCTGGACAGCCTGAATACATGTGGGAATTCCCTAACAGGCATTCCTCACATGTATTCCACCTGGCTAGAAGCCGTAAATCATGCAGCTGAGGCGATGAAAACTAATTCTCTGAGCACATCCAAATACTCGACCACCCGATCAACTAGTATACTCGCTCATCAGTAATAGTGATCTCTGATATGTCGGCTAAGAGTAGGCGCATGTAATGTCAGCTAAGAGGAGGCACACGTCATGTCAGCTAAGAGGAGGCGCACGTAATGTCAGCTAAGAGGAGGCGCATGTAATGTCAGCTAAGAGGAGGCGCATGTAATGTCAGCTAAGAGGAGGCGCACGTCATGTCAGCTAAGGAAGCATACGTCATGTCAGCTAAGAGGAAGCGCACATGTCAGCTAAGAGGAGGCGCATGTCATGTCAGCTAAGAGGAGGCGCACGTCATGTCGGCTAAGAGGAAGCGCACGTCATGTCAGCTAAGAGGAAGCGCACGTCATGTCGGCTAAGAGGAGGTGCACGTCATGTCAGCTAAGAGGAGGCGCACGTCATGTCGGCTAAGAGGAGGTGCACGTCATGTCAGCTAAGAGGAAGCGCACGTCATGTCAGCTAAGAGGAGGCGCACGTCATGTCAGCTAAGAGGAGGCGCACGTCATGTCGGCTAAGAGGAGGCGCACGTCATGTCAGCTAAGAGGAGGTGCACGTCATGTCAGCTAAGAGGAGGTGCACGTCATGTCGGCTAAGAGGAGGCGCACGTCATGTCGGCTAAGAGGAAGCGCACATCATGTCAGCTAAGAGGAGGCGCACGTCATGTCGGCTAAGAGGAGGTGCACGTCATGTCGGCTAAGAGGAGGCGCACGTCATGTCGGCTAAGAGGAAGCGCACATCATGTCAGCTAAGAGGAGGCGCACGTCATGTCGGCTAAGAGGAGGCGCACGTCATGTCGGCTAAGAGGAGGTGCACGTCATGTCAGCTAAGAGGAGGCGCACGTCATGTCGGCTAAGAGGAGGTGCACGTCATGTCAGCTAAGAGGAAGCGCACGTCATGTCAGCTAAGAGGAGGCGCACGTCATGTCGGCTAAGAGGAGGCGCACATCATGTCAGCTAAGAGGAAGCGCACGTCATGTCAGCTAAGAGGAGGCGCACGTCATGTCGGCTAAGAGGAGGCGCACGTCATGTCAGCTAAGAGGAGGCGCACGTCATGTCAGCTAAGAGGAGGCGCACGTCATGTCGGCTAAGAGGAGGCGCACGTCATGTCAGCTAAGAGGAGGTGCACGTCATGTCAGCTAAGAGGAGGTGCACGTCATGTCGGCTAAGAGGAAGCGCACATCATGTCAGCTAAGAGGAGGCGCACGTCATGTCGGCTAAGAGGAGGCGCACGTCATGTCAGCTAAGGAAGCATACGTCATGTCAGCTAAGAGGAAGCGCACGTCATGTCAGCTAAGAGATGGAGCACGTCATCATGAGGGCGGTAATGTCACGATGGGGGCAGGCTTTGCAGCGTTGAGAATCTCTTCCCCATGTGCTCACCCACCTATCCACTCTGTCTTTCCCCATGTGCTGACTTCTCCCATCTGTGCTCTCTTCTTTGACATGTCTACCCCATGTGCTACCCCCCTTGCCTGCTGTCTCTCTCCTTCCTGTGCTGTGTTCTCCCTTTATGTGCTGTCCCATTTGAGCTTGCTCCCCCGTGTGCTCTGTCTCTATCACCCCTGTGCGCTTTCTCTCTCCCCTCGATCTGCTGTCTTCTCTTCTCATGTTATCTCTTCTTTGACCTGTGCAGGCATATACAGTGTGTGTGTGTGTGCGTGTTTGTGGTCCGTACGGCATATACAGTGTGTGTGTGTGTGTGTGGTGCGTATGCATATACAGTGTGTGTGTGTGGTGCGACGGTGTGACGACAAAAATGTTTCAGACACGTAAAGAAGCGTAAATAATTTCTGTGATGCACAGTCATACTTGTTGCATGTATACTTTGATACTTTTGTTTCACCAAAACAAGTTTAGAGATATTATATAAGCATCTAATACTTGCCTTTGTAGAATAAGATGTCAAGTAAAAGACCAAGAAATTGTCTTGATGCCACCAAAAGTAGATGTAAACGAATAATGCCAAAATATACGGAAGAACAGAAAGCAAAAAGAGCAAAAGAGGTAAGAGCAGACCTGGGCAAGATGCAGCCCGCCTGATGATTTTAAACAGCCCGCCAGCTAGCTGTCACTTCTGACAGCCGCCCACGGCACTGCTTGGCCAGCCGCCAGCCCCGAGCTCATCCAGGATTGGATTCCACACGCTGTCGGTCGGAACTACACAGTTCCTCCAGCGTCCAGGGTCAGGATGTGATTGACAGAGCATCAGGAGCCATTGGCTCCCGGCTGTGTCAATCATTCTTGTGACCGGAGGCAGCATTATGCCACCAGTCACAAGAGGCAGAGCCGGGTTGATTACCTGTTTATCGTTGGTGGCGGCCATCTTCCCGAGGCCGATTTAGTGCTGTGCTTCCCGGGGCTTCAGGAAAATGGCCGCGGGAGGCCGCACGTGCGCAGATGGACATCGCCATTTTCCTGAAGCCGAATTTGCAGATTTAGAGCTCGGCTTCAGGAAAATGGCCACCGCGATCTCCATCTGCGCACGCGCGGCCTCCCGCGGCCATTTTCCTGAAGCCCCCCTCGAGAAGATGGCCGCCACCACCGATGTTCAACCCGGCTCTGCTGCTCACAGTGCATTCCGGGCCGCTGAGTCACCTCACCGGTGGAAGGGACCCTGCGCACGCCATACCGCACCTCTGCCGTCGCCACACCACTGCTGCAACCCCCCCCCCATGGACACCAGGCCGTGGCGTCACCCACCTAAGCAGGAAGGGACCCTGCTCAGGTGCACGCCACACCGCATCACCCCACCTCTGCCGACACCACGCCTCCTGTGACCCTGCTCTGCCAGCCCTCAGGTAAGGCCTCTTTCACACTAGCGTCGTAGCTGACATGACATGCGCCTCCTCGTAGCTGACACGACATGCGCCTCCTCGTAGCTGACATGACGTGTTCTTCCTCTTAGCTGACATGACGTGCGCCTCCTCTTAGCCGACACGACGTGCGCCTCCTCTTAGCCGACACGACGTGCGCCTCCTCTTAGCCGACATGAAATGCGCCTCCTCTTAGGCGACATACCAGAGTTCACTATTAGTGATGAGCGAGTATACTAGTTGCTCGGGTGTTGCTCGAGTATTTGGATGTGCTCGGAGAATTAGTTTTCACCGCCTCAGCTGCATGATTTACGGCCTCTAGCCAGGTGGAATACATGTGAGGAATGCCTGTTAGGCCTCTTTCACACTTCAGTGTCTCTGGTACGTGTAGTGACAGTTTTCACGGACCTTGTTTCCGTGTTTTCACCGACCGTGTTTCCGTGTTCAAAACACGGAGACATGTCCGTGTTTCTCCGGCAGCACGTACAGCAATACAACATGCACACGGAGAACAGTGTGCACTCTCCTGTGTGCACGTACCGCCCACAGGAGAGACAGCGCTACAGTAAGCGCTGTCCCCCCTGCTGTGATGCTGAAGGCGGCATTCATCTCTTCTCCCCCGCAGGAGAGAAGAGATAAATGATCAATTTTTTGTTTTTTTTTTTGTTAAAAATAAAGTTGCTGGGACCTCCTGCCTCTCATCCCCAGTGTGCCGACCAGTCCCTTGCAGAAGAAATACTCACCTTGCTCCCGCGATGTCTCCTCTCAGCGCTGGCAGCCTGTCCTGTGTGAGCGGTCACGTGGGACTGCTCATTACAGTGAGGAATATGCGCATATTCCTCACTGTAATGAGCGGTCCCACGTGACCGCTCACACAGGACAGGCTGCCAGCGCTGAGAGGAGAAAGGAGACATCGCGGGAGCTGGGTGAGTATTTCTTCTGCAATAGGCCGGGCGGTCCAGCAACTTTATTTTTAACATAAAAAAAAAATTAATCATTCATCTCTTCTCTCCTGCGGGTCCGTGTGGTCCTCAGGTGGCAAACGTATGCCGCACTTGTGCCACACTGATGTGCCACGTGAGCACACGGACACACGTACACAGATAACTCCGGTACCGGAATTATCTGGACGTGTGAAAGAAGCCTTAGGGAATGCCCACATGCCCTGTCCAGAAGCCATAAATCATGTAGCTGAGGCGAGGAAAACGAAATCTCAGGAAGTCACAAATACTCGGAGATCACCTGAGCAACAATGCTACTCGCTCATCACTAATCCCTATCCCTACCTTGCTTCTGAGCATGCTGCTTCACAGATCCGTTGGTTTTCAGGGACCGGTCCACCATAGAGCTCCATGTTAATTTCTTACAGACAGACATGGATCCATGCCTGTCCGTGATTTTCGAGAAAGCCCAGAAAGAGAACAGTTTACGTTTCTGAGTACATGAAAATTGCGGACACCAATGGATCCTTGACAAAACGGAGACACCCGGACCAATCCATGCCCATAGGACAGCATGGGAGGCCATAACAGATCCATCGGCATCCCTTTCAAAACAGATGGACATGTATTTGAAATAATGCCAGAGTGAGAGCAGCCTAAAGGTATCTTCACAGTAAGCGATGCTGCAGCGATATCGACAACGATGCCGATCGCTGCAGCGTCGCTGTGTGGTCGCTGGAGAGCTGTCACACAGACAGCTCTCCAGCGACCAACGATGCCGAAGTCCCCGGGTAACCAGGGTAAACATCGGGTTGCTAAGCGCAGGGCCGCGCTTAGTAACCCGATGTTTACCCTGGTTACCAGTGTAAATGTAAAAAAACAAACACTACATACTTACATTCGCGTCCCCCGGCGTCCGCTTCCCTGCACTGTGTGAGCGCCGGCCCTAACTGCACAGCGGTGACGTCACCGCTGTGCTCTGCTTTTACTTTACGGCCGGCGCTCACAGTCAGTGCGGGAAGCAGATGGCGAGGGACGTGTGACAGACAGCAGAAGGTGAGTATGTACTGTTTGTTTTTTTTACTTTTACAATGGTAACCAGGGTAAATATCGGGTTACTAAGCGCGGCCCTGCGCTTAGTAACCCGATATTTACCCAGGTTACCATTGTAAAACATCGCTGGCATCGTTGCTTTTGCTGTCAAACACAACGATACACGCCGATCTGACGACCAAATAAAGTTCTGGACTTTCAGCAACGACCAGCGATATCAAAGCAGGATCCAGATCACTGCTGCGTGTCAAACACAACGATATCGATATCCAGGACGCTGCAACGTCACGGATCGCTATCGTTGCAAAGTCGTTTAATGTGAAGGAACTCACACAGACATGTTTGTTGAGAAAACACAGGTGTGAAGATCTCTGTTGTGAACATATGTGTGAACATATCTCCAGGTGTGAATACAGGCAACAAGTCCTGGAGACATGGAGGTGTGAAGGGGGTATACCACTAGATTACACCACAGAAGTACATGTGTCTTGTTTGCAATCACGATAATGAGCATTCAGATACGATATATGGACAACATGAAAAAGGGAGAATAGAAAATGAAGAAATTTCATTTTTATTAATTTACACAGAAAAAAACACAACATTTATATTTATTGATATGATCATACATAAAAAAAGACAAAGATAAAAGACATAGGTTACTACTAGAGATGAGTGAGTGTACTCGTTGCTCAGGTTTTCCTGAGCACGCTCGGGTTATCTCCGAGTATTTGTGACTACTCGGAGATTTAGTTTTTGTTGACTCCGCTGCTTGATTTACAGCTAGTAGCCAGCCTGAGTACATGTGGGGGTTGCCTGGTTGCTAAGGAATCCCCACATGTACTCAGGCTGGGTAACCGCCATAATTCATTCACTTGCGGCGGCAACGAAAACTAAATCTCCAAGCAGTTGAAATACTCGGAGACCACCCGAGCAACGAGTATATTCGCTCATCACTAGTTACTACATATACAACGTCTTGTCTATTTTAGACCCCAACAATGTTTGGCAATCCAAATAGATCAGTGGTAAACAAGTGCGGCCTCCTCTTAGCTAACATGTCACCGACCATCACGCTTCTCTCCTCACCGCTGCTGTGTTTAGGCCACTAGCTCCTGGCTTCACCGCTGGCAGCTCTGCTCCTCCGGTCCGCAATGCTGAATCTTGTGTGCTGTCGCTCCACAGGATCTGTAATACCGGAAGTGAACAAGTCTGACTCTAGCCCCATTCACCTTACCGCAACTCTGCTCCCATTGACCATACACCAGCTCTGGCTCTGCTCCCATTCACCATACCCCAGCTCTACTCCCATTCACCATACTCCAGCTATAGCTCTGCTGCTATTCACCATATCCCAGCTCTACTGCTATTCACCATACCCCGACTCTGCTCCTATTCACCATACCCCAGCTCTACTGCCATTCACCATACCCCAGCTCTGCTCCTATTCACCGTACCACGGCTCTGCTCCTATTCACCGTACCCCGGCTCTGCTCCTATTCACCGTACCCCGGCTCTGCTCCTATTCACCGTACCCCGGCTCTGCTCCTATTCACCGTACCCCGGCTCTGCTCCTATTCACCGTACCCCGGCTCTGCTCCTATTCACCGTACCCCGGCTCTGCTCCTATTCACCGTACCCCGGCTCTGCTCCTATTCACCGTACCCCGGCTCTGCTCCTATTCACCGTACCCCGGCTCTGCTCCTATTCACCGTACCCCGGCTCTGCTCCTATTCACCGTACCCCGGCTCTGCTCCTATTCACCGTACCCCGGCTCTGCTCCTATTCACCGTACCCCGGCTCTGCTCCTATTCACCGTACCCCGGCTCTGCTCCTATTCACCGTACCCCGGCTCTGCTCCTATTCACCGTACCCCGGCTCTGCTCCTATTTACCGTACCCCAGTTCTGCCCCCATTCACCGTACCCCGGCTCTGCCCCCATTCACCGTACCCCGGCTCTGCTCCTATTCACCGTACCCCGGCTCTGCTCCTATTCACCGTACCCCGGCTCTGCTCCTATTCACCATACCCCAGTTCTGCCCCCATTCACCGGCTCTGCTCCTATTCACCATACTCCAGCTCTGCTCACATAGACCATACCCTATCTCAGGCTCTGCTCCTGTTCACCATACTCCTGCTGTGGCTCAGCACCTAATCACCATAGCTCAGCTCTGGCTTTGCTCCCATTCACTATACACAAGCTCTGGCTCGCATGCTCCAGCTGTGCCCCATACTCTCTCTCCCAGCCTCCAATTCACTCCTCCATCTTACAATTTTTCCCTGTGCAGTGAACACTCGTGCTTAGCCATTCACCGCCGCAGCCCTGATGCTGCTACATTCAGTCTTAGTGCTCATTTCCACATGCGAGTCACACGACCGTATCATGTGGAAACCAAGCTCTGGAACCGGCACTTGGAGCGGAGCGTGCAGCTCCATGTGTTCCTATGCGGCCGCACGCTCCGCTCTGGAGTGCCGGCTCCACAGCTTGGTTTCCACATGCGAGACACGGATGTGTGCCTCGCATGTGGAAATGAGCCCTTACCGAGTGACCGTCCCGCAATGTTCAGCCTGCTCGCTCTGTCCTCGTCTCGCCGCTGTATGTCTTCTTCTAAAATCCCTCACAGCTGGCAGCTCTGCTCCTCCGGTCTGGTATGTCTGTCATCACTTCACAGGATCTGAGGTGAATGACCTTCACTTCCGGTTTCAGATCGGAATGACGGAATGACAACAGCTAAAGCCCTGGGCTACAATACAATGGCACCCAGACACGCCTACACAACTGTGAAGTGGGCGTGCCCAGTTCACAGCTAATGTGGCTACTGTATTATAGATAGGGTCGGCGCCCGACCGCAGTTCCCTATGCGCAGGCCTGCCGTATTTGCAGACTGAAAGTGTCGTGCAGCCACACTTACAGTCCTGCAAATCAAAATGGCGGCGCCCAGTGGCAGAAAAAAAAATGAATAAAAAAAAAACAATAAATATTATTCACTTGAAAATAACTTATAAAAATAAGGAATTTAAGAGTTTATTTTTTTTTTTACAATATTAAATCACGGCACCCTCCCTTTAAGCCAATATTATTTATTACTAAAAGAGACAAAAACTGCAAACTCAAAAATGGATGTAAAAACACACACTAAAAAACACAATGAAAAATATTCAAGTAGCTTAACTTTGCTAATAGATGCAGAAATTCTGCAGAAAGTCTGCAGCATCAAAAACTAACCAAATACTCTTCATGGCACCATAGCCTTACTTTTAACAAAAAGAGAAATTACATTTAAAAAGGGTCTATTTTCAATTTTGCATTAAGCCAATTAAGTACAGAAACAGACATAAAAATTCAAATGACCATTTTAATGAAACTATGGAAACTTGAATGCATGCCAATTTTGGAACTTGGCTGTAGGAAAACAATTTTTAAACATTTCCCCATTAGTTTTGAATGAAAACAGAATTAATTAGATTACTGATGGAAATATGCAATCAGAAAACAAGAAGTCAGAAATACATTTGACATTTGCAGTGAGTGACAATTCATGTCTGCCACTGTGTAGCACTAATAAGGCTGGATACTGGCCCTGAATATGCTCCTAAAAGCACATAGGCTCACAAATTCATACTAATTATCAGGAAAAAAGTACATTTGGTTTCTTGCAAACAAAGGCTAAGAAACCTTATTAACATCTCTGCTAAGACTGGACCCCTGCATCTCTCCAATTATCACTTCAGGCTAATGGCTGACACTGGATTCACCTCATGCAAGCTTTTGAATAAGTTTAATCAATACTATATTATCTGTCATTATTTTGCATTACATGGTCGATTTTGTCCCTAGATAAAGCTTTATTATCTGCAGAACTCTTTATGTATTTTACTGAAGAAGTCAATGCATTGTGCTTCTACAATTTTAAGCCCCTAAAATTGGAAATATAACTGCAAAGTGTTTGAGACATAAGCCGAAAAAATAAGCAAACTTATTTTTAGTATATTCGGTGCCTTGAAAAAGTTTTCATACCCTGTGAACTTTTCCACATTTTTTCACATTACACCCACAAACATAAGTGTATTTTAATGGGATTTCCTGTGATATACCAACACAGTGTAGCAACGATTTGTGAAGTGTAAAAGAAATGATACATGGTTTTCTAAATATTTTAAAAATATAAATCTGAAATTCTGACATGCATTTCTATTAAGCTTCCTGTAGCATGATCCCCTAAATAAAATCCTGAATGAGCAATTGCCTCCAGAAGTCACATAATTGGTACATTGAGTCCACCTGTGTGTACTTTATTCTCAATATAACTACAGATGTTCTGTGAAGGCTTCAGAGGTTTGTTTGAAAACATCTGGGATCAAATTGGCAAGCTGGGTGAGGGAGAAGCAAGGTGCACAACAGGAAGAGGGCGGGGAAGCCCAAACACTAGGGAAGGGGGGGGTGGAGACCCCTAGGCAGATCTAACAGCATCCTGTCTCGCCTGACGTCCCTAAATAGGTCCCGCACCTATCGCTGAGCAGGAACCTAATCCCTGCCTGGCCTGACCCTAACAATAGGCCTTACATAGGGAGGTAATAGGGTATCACTAGTCAGTCCCCACTAAAACTAAAGACATAGAGGGTAGACAACCGAGATGTCACGCCAGTAATCCTGCAAGGGTCCTCAGGGAAGACACTAACCGACTGCTAGGAACTTCCAACAAGACTGAGGCAAGTATGAGCTAACACCCGCACCATGCTGCAACAATTGAATGTATTTAAACCTTCAGAACAGGTGTGTGGTTAGCAGCAGAAGGTGGAGGTAACTATTGGGTCCTAGAGGGAGAACGATATCGCTCCATCAGAGAGATGCAAAAATCAAGAAGGTGCTTGAGTTAAACGCAAAGAACTTCTACAGTCGGATCCAGGATGACTGTCTGTCACACCTGACACACCAGTGACAATGCCTCTCCTTCTACAAGTGCCCTCCAGACACTCAGGACCCTGTATCTCAGGACCATACCTTCTACACTGTGCCAATTACTGACCCTAGCAATAGGCCCTGGATATGTAGGAGACAGGGTACGCACTAGTCAGCCCCCACTACAACTAAAGACAGAGAGGGTGGACAAACAAGGGTATACACTTAGCTTGAGAATACCACCGAGATATCATGCCAGCAATCCTCCAAGAGTACTGCAAGAAGACACTAGCTGACTGCTAGTACTTACAACCATACAGAGAGAAATTGAGTTAACACCAGCACCTTGTTGAAGAAATTGAAGGTATTTAAACCTTCTTCCAATGGGGGCAGGCAACATAGGCGAAATGGCACTATAGGGTTTGTAGCTCTGGTGTGTCTGTGTTGCTTTGCAGCTGTTCACATAGGCATATGAGAACTTTAACTTTATTTGATCTACTGTATATGTGCATTTACCTATGAAGTATGCATGCAGGCACCGTCTATCAAATATATCTTATTAAAATCACCTACTGCATATATAAAACATAAACTCCAAAGAAAAAGAAAAACATATATGCAGACCACAAGGAATCAAAAAATTACAAATTTTATTGAAAAGCAACATACAATTCATTTAAAAACACTTAAAAAATCCCAAATGGATATTGCACTAAGAAAAAGATCAATAATACAGAGTCAAATACTCATAGACCCACAAACCAATAATACAAAAATACTAAATTGCTTGCTATAGATGAACAACAGGATTATAAATAGTCCAATCAAAGATTAAGACAAAGTATATACCATGTCCAAAAAACAATGTATACACATGCTATTGCCACCGTTAATAAATAATGTCCATAGATAAGTAATAATAAAGTAGATTATAACATAATCCAAACATTAGATATTAATACCTCCACAAAGGTTCTCCTGCAATGGATATATCTAAACCTAGATCAGGGTCAGCTTATACTTAGCCCCATTTTAGGCTACTTTCACACTAGCGTTTTTTGTCCTCCGTCGCAATGCGTCGTTTTGGAGCAAAAACGCATCCTGCAAAAGTGCTTGCAGGATGCGTTTTTTCTCCATTGACTTGCATTAGCGACGCATTGCGACGGATTGCCACACGTCGCATCCATCGTGCGACGGATGCGTCGTGCTTTGGCGGACCGTCGGCACAAAAAAACGCTACATGTAACTTTTTTTGTGCCGACGGACCGCCATTTCCGACCGCGCATGCGCGGCCGGAACTCCGCCCCCACCTCCCCGCACCTTACAATGGGGCGGCGGATGTGCTGGAAAAATGCATCCGCTGCCCCCATTGTGCGGCGTATACAACGCTAGCGTCGGTAACCTCGGCCCGACGCACTGCGACGGGCCGAGCCCGATGCTAGTGTGAAAGTAGCCTTAGTCAGGTGGTCATCCCTTTAAGGGAAATCTGTCACCTCAAATTGGTGGGCTATGTAAATGCCCTGTGTCTGGTCTGATGGGCGGTGTTTCATCTTCTTTTCTCCACCCCATCCTTCCACGCTGTCCTCAATATTTTCGTGAATTTGAGTAGGTGTCCTCCATAGTTTGCGTGTGCGCAATGCAATCTTGCCTTGCGCACGTGCAGTATGCTTTGCCCAACTGCGGGCAAAGCGGAAAAGCATTACTGAGCACGCGCCGGCGCACTATGTCCCGGAACACAGTCAAATACGGGGAAAAGAAGACGAAACACCGCCCATCAGACCGGACACAGGGCGTTTACATATCCCGCCAATTTGAGGTGACAGATTCCCTTTAAGGCAAGCAATCTGGTTATGTGTACATGGACCTGTGTATGTGGACATGTACATGGAAACAAGAATATGGATGGATTACCAGCGAAGTCGTTTCGCTTTATTCATCTATGCCGCATCAGGAGACATTAGCGGCTGTATTCAGGGTGATGAAAATATATACTACGGTGCCAGAGTGGATCATAGTCAAGATTGTGAATGTGGTGTCCTTTTTACTATCCCACACTTATTAATTATTTAATAAAAAAATACTATAAATATGTTAAAGGTTGCCCGATGGGGGGCAAATGCTCCCCTTCTTTGGCAAATATTTACATGATGTGCTGGGAATATGATTATTTGTTTTTAAAATCTAATCCATATTATGACAAGATTGTGTGGACAGGACGCTACATTAATGATTTAATTTTTATTATCAAAAAAGAAATGGCACGAGATCACCAAGTGTTTTTTGAATTTATGAATTGTAATGATCAAAATTTGCAATTTGCTTCAGAATACAAGGATCAAAGTTCCCCTTTTCTAGATGTATTTGTTGAAGGACAAGTGGACAGTGGTAAAATCTGTAGCACATTATATCGTAAGCCTACTATGGGTAATGCAGTTTTGTATGCATCCAGTGCACACCCTGTTCACACAATAAAGAACCTACCCAAAGGAGAATTTTTTAGGGTGAGGCGTGCTTGTTCTAATGATGTTGAATTCAATCAGGAGTGCAAAGTAATTGCAAGGAGATTCAAGCAGCGAGGTTATTCTCAGGCATGTGTGAACAGGGGCAGAAATATAGCATGCAGTAGAATCAGAGAACAATGTTTAATGGATCGCAGTATACGTGATTCTCAATCACAGGTAGTTTTTTCTACACCATTTTCCATTGAATATCCACAAATAGTCAATATAATAAAACGGCATCTTCCAGTTATGAGGCAGGATAAAAAAAACTAACCCCATCTTAGATAATGGAAAAAATAATCCAAGACGTTGGCCAACATGTTGTCACCCAGTTTAAATGTGGGATCAAATAATTCAGGAAAAAGAGCTTATTATTGGCTAGAAAGTACGGGTAACTACAAATGCGGCATGAGTAGATGTGGATTGTGTCAATATATGCAAAAACCACCAAATTTAGAGCAAAAGATGCACAGCATGATTATACTACCAAATTGTTTTGCTAATTGTAATTCTAGATCTGTAATATATTTGGTTTCTAGTCAGGCATCTAATGTGCAATATGTGGGATCGATCACACATACAGTTAAGTCCATATATATTTGGACAGAGACAACATTTTTCTAATTTTGGTTATAGATAGTGTTGAGCATTCCGATACTGCAAGTATCGGGTATCGGCCGATACTTGCTGTATCGGAATTCCGATACCGAGATCCGATATTTTTGTAGTATCGGGTATCGGTATCGAAACAACATTAATGTAAAAATGTGTAAAAGAAAGAATTAAAATAAAAAATATTGCTATACTCACCTCTCCGACGCAGCCTGCACCTTACCGAGGGAAGCGGCAGCGTTCTTTGTTTAAAATTCTCGCTTTTCTTTCCTTTACAAGAAGTCCAGGCTTGTGATTGGTTGCGTGCCGCCCATGTGGCCGGGACGCAACCAATCACAGCAAGCCGTGACGTAATTTCAGGTCCTTCAGGATTTTAAAATTACGTTCCGGCGTTGTGATTGGTTGCGTCGCAGTCACATGGGCGACGCAACCAATCACAGCAAGCCGTGACGTAATTTCAGGTCCTTAAGGATTTTAAAATTACGTCCCGGCTTTGTGATTGGTTGCGTCGCAGTCACATGGGAGACGCAACCAATCACAAGCCGTGACGTCACGGGAGGCTGGACACGCGCGCATTTTAAAATGGGCGCGTGTCCAGCCTCCCGTGACGTCCCGGCTTGTGATTGGTTGCGTCGCGATCAACCAATCACAAGCCGGGAGGCTGGACACGCGCGCATTTTAAAATTTTATCCATCAATATCCAAATCTACCATAAAGAGAAGACTGCATGAAAGTAAATACAGAGGGTTCACTGCACGGTGCAAGCCACTCATAAGCATCAAGAATAAAAAGGCTAGACTGGACTTTGCTAAAAAACATCTAAAAAAGCCAGCACAGTTCTGGAAAAACATTCTTTGGACAGATGAAACCAAGATCAACCTCTACCAGAGTGATGGAAAGAGAAAAGTATGGCGAAGGAGTGGTACAGCTCATGATCCAAAGCATACCACATCATCTGTAAAACACGGCGGAGGCAGTGTGATGGCTTGGGCATGCATGGCTGCCAGTGGCACTGGGTCACTAGTATTTATTGATGATGTGACACAGGACAGAAGCAGCCGAATGAATTCTGAGGTATTCAGAGCCATACTGTGTGCTCAGATCCAGCCAAATGCAGCCAAACTGATTGGTCATCGTTTCATACTACAGATGGACAATGACCCAAAACATAAAGTCAAAACAACCCAGGAGTTTATTAAAGCAAAGAAGTGGAATATTCTTGAATGGCCAAGTCAGTCACCTGATCTCGACCCAATTGAGCATGCATTTCACTTGTTAAAGACTAAACTTCAGACAGAAAGGCCCACAAACAAACAGCAACTGAAAACCACCGTAGTGAAGGCCTGACAGAGCATCAAAAAGGAGGAAACACAGCGTCTGGTGATGTCCATGAGTTCAAGACTTCAGGCAGTTATTGTCAACAAAGAGTTTTCAACCAAGTACTAGAAATGAACATTTTATTTAAAATTATTTAATCTGTCCAATTAGTTTTGGTCCCTTTAAAAACAGGGTGGCACATGTGAAGGAGCTGAAACTCCTAAACCCTTCATCCAATTTTAATGTGGATACCCTCATATGAAAGCTGAAAGTCTGAACTTCAACTGCATCTGAATTGTTTTGTTTCAAATTCATTGTGGTAATGTCTGTAACCAAAATTAGAAAAATGTTGTCTCTGTCCAAATATATATGGACGTAACTGGAAATTAAAGCAGAGAATTAAAGAACATGTATCAGGAGCTGCTACAGGTAATAGCAATGATAAACGCTCTTTGTCAGGAGTGTCCAGACACTTCAACGAGGTTCATGTTGGTGACACGACTTCTATGAGAGTAACTGTCATTGAACAAGTAAACAGGGCAGTCAGAGGAGGGGACACAGTATCTACTCTATGAGCCAGAGAGGCAGCTTAGATCTTAAAATTAGATACTTATTTCCCCAAAGGAATGAATTATAAAACAGATCTGATGTATTTTTATTAAGTGATGTTTTCATGTGTAAATATAATAAAGAAATGTGGTTTATGTATACTGTATATGTGGGGGTATTTATATGGATTTACATGTATTTACATATATTGGTGAAGGGTATTTTTGTATTCTTATAATTTGCATTTGCAATATTGTATATAGACTTAGTGGCTATAACATTTGTATAACACTGAGGTTGGGCAGGGTGTGTGTCTTTGTCCAATGGGTACTCAGGTGTTTGATATATGGTTAATTGACGTGTATTGTGATTGGTTGTAGCCTTTTGTTATGTGCCTTTATATATTCTGTTGCAATATGCTTTACCATGCTATGAGTAAGGGCAGTATTGCCTGAAACGCGCCAGCTTGTTTTTATGATGCACTAATAAAGGACAAGATTTTTATTCTAATTTCATTTCCGCCATTCAATATTTGCATGAGCTGGACAAGTGCATCTGAACAGTAGAACAATGTACCACAACACCAGACTCTGGTAAACCTTTCTGAAGGTCTTTGCAGTGAATCGGGTATTCCGATTTGCCGCTCTAGCAATCCAATAAGCAACTCTCAATGAAATTTTGCTTGGTCTTCCAGACTTTATCTTGATTTCCACTGTTATTGTTAACTGCATTTCTTAATTAGATTTCGAATTGAGAAAATGTCAACTTGAAAACGCTTTGCTATCTTCTTATAGCCTTCTTCTGCTTTGTGGGCCTCCAACATTTTCATTGACAGAGTGGTAGGCAGCTGCTTAGAAAAGTCCATGGCTGCTGTTTTTTGGATCAAGGCTGGGTTTTTATAAAGCTGGGAAATTTGCATAACCTCGCCTTTCCTAACAATGATAGTGAATAAGCCATAACCCTATCAAGCTAATTAAGGTCTGAAACTTTGGTCAAAGTTATCTGAGCACACAAATCTCCAAGGTGCCCAAACTTTTGCATCAAGCCATTTTTTTTTTGCAATTTTTAAAATGTAATATATATATATATATATATATATATATATATATATATATTGTAGGGATTTCACTCACTCAGGTGCGACGGCTGACACTCAGGAGGCACGTTCCTTTAAAGTTCACAGGGTTTATTATGTCATAAACCACATGGAAAAATAACAGCAAACAAATAGCCTTAAGTTCAGGAAAAGCAAAACAAAGTGTCCAGTCCACCAGGCTCAGTCCTGTAGCCTTAACACACTCAGGAGGGTTTCACCTCCACACATATCCCCTGTGTTAAGCATTTGCCTGTCTTATATATGCAGCGCCCCAGAGTCCTGGTCGTTGCAGTACTATGGCTCAACCACTAAGGGGAGCTATGGTACGTTCGATGGCACTGAAGGAGTTCATCTGACCAGGTATCACAGACACCAATACATTTCACAGTCGGGCCTCCAGGGGGAGCTAAGGGTTCTATTCATTAGGCCACTCCTCACATACTGGTAAAACTGGGGGTCAGGCAGGAAGTTAGAGAGAAAGCTGACTGGATATGAACCAGGCAACACCTTGTGGCAGAGGGTGTTGCAGGAGAGGATTCGGTAGGGTCTCTGTCAGGTTTGGGACCCTGATGGAGACCTGGCTACAGGAAAGAAAGTAACGGGACCGTGCCTGCACAGAGAAGCGGCGGTGCCCTAAGGAAGGACTAGAAGAGAGATATATTGTGCTGAGTGAGAAACGAGATCGAAGCAATAGGAGAATACCAGTAGGGGTGATGCTGTGAGAAGAGGGCAACATCCTACTGAGGCGCATTAACGGTGGCCGGAACGCCGAGGGAGTATTTCAATAGACAGCTTCAAGCAATACTCTAAACAGCGGCAGGACAGTCAGTCACAGGCGGGCTGTCTCACCTTAATCACCTATGAAGTCTTGGGGGGCAACTTGTGGAGAGGGGCGTCTCTAGGGTCCCGGAAGAGCTCCGAGCCTACCCGTCAAACGGGTGCCGTTCTAACCGTAACAACAGGGAGGGACGGAGGATTAGCAGAAGATCAGTTAATCGAGTTGTTGTGAGGGAACTTAAGAAACAGACACAACAGTTGTGGGGTACTTTCCGTAAGCATAGCAGGGAAGGACTGCAACACATAGCGCTAAGAAGGAAGGCACTGATTTCCACCTGCGAAGAGAACCCTGGAAGTGCCATTGGACCGGCCGGACTTGCGTAGCCTGGTGAACCATATTCTGGACTGAGGACTCAGAGATCTCCAGTAAAGAGGTAAAGAGACTGCAACCTGGTGTCCTCGTTGTTTACTGCGACCTGCACCCCACAACTGCACCGCTACACTGTCACTCATTCTAGCGGACGTCCCCCACTGACAGACAGGGCCACGGACCGGGTCTAGCCACCGTGACAACCCCAGGACTGAGACCCAGAGGCCCGGTGCCGGGTACCCCTAGGCCCTGCGGCGGTGTGGGGGCGCTCCAACTTGGCGTCACGAACAGGATCTACTTAAGCCTGAAGAATCAGGTCATGTGTGCCTTGGAACTGTGATTTGTTGTGTTTGGACTGTACTTTATTGCAAGGACTGTGTGTTTCCACTTGCCGCCAGAAGTTCCCGCCAAAACCGCCGCCATTACAGCGCTAAGGAGAGCGCAGGAGAAGAAGAAGGGCATGGAAGTGGGCGTGAACAAGCTGAAGAGCGCGAAAGACAATGGCCGCCCAGTCTAAATATCTCGGCCCCTTGAGGACGTGTCCGTCAGCAGCCGAGATCCGCCTCCTGATCCTTAATGGTGGGCAGAGACAACGAAAAGGAAACCGCCCACGAAGAAGAGAGCGGGAAAAGGACCAGGAAGAAGAATTCAGCGACATGGAGGACGCCATGGCCAGCCGCCCGGAGCCGGAGCGTGGGGTCGGAGCCGAGGACTCCCCCAGCTACCCGGAGAGGCACCGCAGCCAGACCTCCATAGTTGACGCTGACCTCCTGCAGACCGGAGCGGACGAGCTGATCCACCAACTCCCGCAGACGCAGCTGAGCACTGAGGCCGGGTGGAAGAAGACCATCATCGGGAGCCTCACCAGACATCTGTCGGCAGCCTCGTCTGGTCCGGAGCAAGAAAGAAGTTCCAGCGCTCCGAAGCCAGAAAGCAAGGCCCTGCCGGAAAGCGAGATGCTGCGAGCAGAGATGACAATGTCGCAGCACGAGGCCCTGCAGCCAGCATTCCAGACCCCAGCGGAGGCAGAGCAGACCGGCACCGGAGGAACCGCATCTGAAGCAGGTATGAAGGACGACCCTGCCCTGACGACCGACACCCCTCCAGTGACTGCTAGTGCCACAGCTGCTGACTCCGTTCCAGTGACTGATCTTGCAGCAGCCTCTACCTCTGCTGCAACAAATGCCCCTACTCAAGCTGCGCAGACCTCCATCGCTGCGCATGATTTAACCATACATGAAAGACGGATTAACGGCGTTTGTCCAGCACTGGGTGTAACCCTGGACCTCACTTTTCCCAGGCCGAGAAGGGTTAAGTGCCAGGTGCAGCCCTGGAAGCCGTCCAACTAAGCCTCGGAAACCTGAAACTGTAAATAGTTAACTGTTTATTTCCTTGCTATTTTGCTGCTAAAACCCGTCCTGGGTTAACTCTTAAAGGGATCCCTTTGTTTACCCGGGATCCCTATTGCTTTTTATTTTTGCTTTCACTTTCATTTTTGCTTTTTTTTGTTCCACAATGTTATAAGAACTGCCGTAATCATGAACAGTGCATGATACAAACTTCCTGTATATAGTTTGCATCTTCTTAAAGGCGCTTCCTACTGGTCTTACTTGGAAAGAGACTCTTTGCGAAGATACCATACCGGAGCCTTTGCTGAGTAAGGACTGGTAGCCTGAGGAGATACGCTACCTCATAAAGACTCGATCCTCTCTTAAAGGGGATGCTCAACTGTGTACTTATGAGTGATACTGTTTTAGAACAGTAATGTGATGATAATGCTTATATGTTGAAGTTACTTGTATTGAACTAGTTGGCTGTAAGACAAAGAAATGTTGATAATGTCCTTTAGAAGAAAGAATGAGAGCTAGAAGAAAGATGCAGTAGGCCCGTAGGGGTAGACACAGTGTCCTGCATAGTCGGTAGTAAGAAGAGTAAAGAAGGAAGTTCGATATTTAATAATGTTGATAGAAAAGGGGGGATAGAAGGTAGACCCTGAGTCCTCCATAAGAAGTTAGTTATTGTAAGAAGAAGAGTTAATAATGTGATACCGGAAACAGAGAGTGAACCCGTAGGGGTTAGGTGGTAGGTCCTCTTAGGAGCCATATGTAGATGGCTCAGTGTTCTCAAACCCGAAAGTGTGTTATGTTCTATACCATGTATAGTAGTTGAAAAGACAGAAGGCTCGGGCTGAAAGGAGCGGTCCTGTAAGAAAGGAGAGGCAGTAGGTCTGGCGCCGATAGGACAGGTGGTCCTGCAGATTAAAGAAGGAGAATGTAAAGTTAAATTTGCCTTATAATGTGATTATAAGAAGGTCTTTAATGGATGCCGAGTGTACGTCCTTAAGGGCGATGTTAAATTATTGCTCTAGAATTTATACTAAGTAGAATGCCCGGTTGGGTAACAGGAGTTATTTATAGCCTGTAATTTATAATGTTTAATGTTTAACCATGTTTTGTAACGTTCAAGTGTCCTCACCTCCCATAAAGGGAAGCTCTGTTCAAGTATACTTATTGTTATTTGCACTCAACAAAAATTGTATGTCTTTTTGCTAACCTGTATTGTTGTTTTCTTCCCAGTCCCGGAGTACTGTGTTTAACCAGGGGGGAGTGCAGTGCCCCAGAGTCCTGGTCGTTGCAGTACTATGGCTCAGCCACTAAGGGGAGCTATGGTACGTTCGATGGCACTGAAGGAGTTCATCTGACCAGGTATCACAGACACCAATACATTTCACAGTCGGGCCTCCAGGGGGAGCTAAGGTGTTGTGAATTTGGATTCTGGGCTCCCCCGGTGGCTACTGGTGGAATTGAACTTGTGTCATCATCTTCCCTGTTCACCTGTTCTCATCAGATCTGGGTGTCGCTATATAACCTGGCTTCTCTGTTAGTTGCTTGCCGGTCAACAATGTTATCAGAAGCCTCTCTGTGCTTGTTCCTGCTCCCAGACATCTCCTAGATAAGTTGGACCTTCGTCCATGTTTGTTTTTGTGTTTTGGTTCCAGTTCACAGCTGCAGTTTCGTTACTGTGTCTGGAAAGCTCTTGTTGATCAGGAATTGCCACTCTGGTATTATGAGTTAATGCCAGAGTCCTAAAGTAATTTCTGGATGGTGTTTTGTTAGGGTTTTCTACTGACCATGAAAGTGTGCTTTCTGTCTTCTGCTATCTAGAAAGCGGACCTCAAATTTGCTAAAATCTATTTTCCTGCTGCGTTTGTTATTTCTTCTAAAATCACCGCCAATATATGTGGGGGGCCTCTGTCTCCTTTTTGGGCATTTCTCTAGAGGTGAGTCAGGTCTTATATTTCCCTCTGCTAGCATTATTTAGTTCTCCGGCCGGCGCTGGGCATATAGGGATAAAAAGTAGGACATGCTACCTGGCTACTTCTAGTTGTGCGGTAGGTTTAGTTCATGGTCAGTACAGTTACCATCTTCCAAGAGCTTGTTCCTATATAGGCTTATGCTATGTTCTCTGGCCATGGAGATCATGACAGTTTGACCGGCCCGTAAAGGGTTAAAATCCTTGGCTGAGAAAGGAGAGAAATAAGAAGTCTGCTGAGAGTTTTTTTTTTTTTTTTTTTTTTTTTTGTGCTCTTGATTGGATCACTTGCCAGTCTGTCTATGCTGCAGTCTTTCTTTTTTTTCTCTCTCCTTCTAATCTTTGAATGGCTCTGTGTTCACCTGTTTATAATGGATCTTCAGAGTGTAACTGCAGGTTTGAATAATCTCGCCACGAAAGTACAAAGTTTGCAAGATTTTGTTGTTCATGCTCCGGTATCTGAGCCGAGAATTCCTTTGCCGGAATTTTTCTCGGGGAATAGATCTGGCTTTCAGAATTTTAGAAATAATTGTAAGTTATTTTTGTCCCTGAAATCTCGTTCTGCTGGAGACCCTGCACAGCAGGTTGGGATTGTGATTTCCTTGCTCCGTGGCGACCCTCAAGACTGGGCTTTTTCATTGGCACCAGGGGATCCTGCGTTGCGCAATGTGGATGCGTTTTTTCTGGCCTTGGGGCTGCTCTATGAGGAACCTCATTTGGAACTTCAGGCAGAAAAAACTTTGATGTCCCTATCGCAGGGGCAAGATGAAGCTGAAATTTACTGCCAAAGATTCCGTAAATGGTCTGTGCTTACTCAGTGGAATGAGTGTGCCTTGGCGGCTACTTTCAGAGAGGGTCTCTCTGATGCCATTAAGGATGTTATGGTGGGGTTCCCTGTGCCTGCGGGTCTGAATGAGTCCATGACAATGGCCATTCAGATCGATAGGCGCCTGCGGGAGCGCAAACCAGTGCACCATCTGGCGGTGTCCACTGAGAAGACGCCAGAAAGCATGCAGTGTGATAGAATTCTGTCCAGAAGCGAGCGGCAGAATTTTAGACGGAAAAATGGGTTGTGTTTCTATTGTGGGGATTCTACTCATGTTATATCAGCATGCTCTAAGCGTACTAAAAAGCTTGATAAATCTGTTTCCATTGGCACTTTACAGTCTAAATTTATTTTGTCTGTGACCCTGATTTGCTCTTTGTCATCTATTACCACGGACGCCTATATCGACTCTGGCGCCGCTTTGAGTCTTATGGATTGGTCCTTTGCCAATCGTTGTGGGTATGATTTAGAGCCTTTGGAGACTCCTATTCCTCTGAAGGGGATTGACTCCACCCCATTGGCTAATAATAAACCACAATACTGGACACAAGTAACTATGCGTATTAATCCGGATCACCAGGAGATTATTCGTTTTCTGGTGCTGTATAATCTACATGATGATTTGGTGCTAGGATTGCCATGGCTGCAGTCTCACAACCCAGTCCTTGACTGGAGAGCTATGTCTGTGTTGAGCTGGGGATGTAGGGGGACTCATGGGGACGTACCTTTGGTTTCCATTTCATCATCTATTCCCTCTGAAATCCCTGAGTTCCTGTCTGAGTATCGTGACGTCTTTGAAGAACCCAAGCTGGGTTCACTACCTCCGCACCGTGAGTGCGATTGTGCTATAGATTTAATTCCGGGTAGTAAATATCCAAAGGGTCGTTTATTTAATCTGTCTGTGCCTGAACATGCTGCTATGCGAGAATATATAAAGGAGTCCTTGGAAAAGGGACATATTCGTCCATCGTCATCTCCCTTAGGAGCCGGTTTTTTCTTTGTGTCAAAAAAAGACGGCTCTTTGAGACCATGTATTGATTATCGGCTTTTGAATAAAATCACGGTTAAATATCAATACCCATTGCCGTTGCTGACTGATTTGTTTGCTCGCATAAAGGGGGCCAAGTGGTTCTCTAAGATTGATCTCCGTGGGGCGTATAATTTGGTGCGGATCAGGCAGGGGGATGAGTGGAAAACCGCATTTAATACGCCCGAGGGCCACTTTGAGTATTTGGTGATGCCTTTTGGTCTTTCTAATGCCCCTTCAGTCTTCCAGTCCTTTATGCATGATATTTTCCGCGATTTTTTGGATAAATTTATGATAGTGTATCTGGATGATATTCTGATTTTTTCGGATGACTGGGACTCTCATGTCCAGCAAGTCAAGAGGGTTTTTCAGGTTTTGCGGTCTAATTCTCTGTGTGTCAAGGGTTCTAAGTGCGTTTTTGGGGTTCAGAGAATTTCCTTTTTGGGATATATTTTTTCTCCCTCTTCCATTGAGATGGATCCTGTCAAGGTTCAAGCTATTTGTGATTGGACGCAGCCCTCTTCTCTTAAAAGTCTTCAGAAATTTTTGGGCTTTGCCAACTTTTATCGTCGATTTATTTCTGGTTTTTCGGATGTCGTTAAGCCATTGACCGATTTGACTAGACAGGGTGCTGATGTTGCTAATTGGTCTCCTGATGCTGTGGAGGCCTTTCAGGAGCTTAAGCGCCGTTTTTCTTCTGCCCCTGTGTTGCGTCAGCCTGATGTGGCTCTTCCTTTTCAGGTTGAGGTCGACGCTTCTGAGATCGGAGCTGGGGCAGTGTTGTCGCAGAAAAGTTCTGACTGCTCCGTGATGAGGCCTTGTGCCTTCTTTTCCCGTAAATTTTCGCCCGCTGAGCGGAATTATGATGTTGGGAATCGGGAGCTTTTGGCCATGAAGTGGGCGTTTGAGGAATGGCGCCATTGGCTTGAGGGGGCCAGACATCAGGTGGTGGTATTGACTGACCACAAAAATTTGATTTATCTTGAGACCGCCAGGCGCCTGAATCCTAGACAGGCGCGCTGGTCATTATTTTTTTCTCGCTTTAATTTTGTGGTGTCATACCTACCGGGTTCTAAGAATGTTAAGGCGGATGCCCTTTCTAGGAGTTTTGAGCCTGATTCACCCGGCAACTCTGAGGCCACAGGTATCCTTAAGGATGGAGTTATTTTGTCAGCCGTTTCTCCAGACCTGCGGCGGGCCTTGCAGGACTTTCAGGCGGATAGACCGGAGCGTTGTCCGCCTGATAGGCTGTTTGTTCCTGATGATTGGACCAGTAGAGTCATCTCTGAGGTGCATTCTTCTGCATTGGCAGGTCATCCTGGAATTTTTGGTACCAGGGATTTGGTGGCAAGATCCTTCTGGTGGCCTTCCCTGTCACGTGATGTGCGAGGCTTTGTGCAGTCTTGTGACGTTTGTGCTCGGGCCAAGCCTTGTTGTTCTCGGGCTAGTGGATTGTTGTTGCCCTTGCCTATTCCTAAGAGGCCTTGGACGCACATCTCGATGGATTTTATTTCAGATCTGCCTGTTTCCCAGAAGATGTCTGTCATCTGGGTGGTGTGTGACCGTTTTTCTAAGATGGTCCATTTGGTTCCCCTGCCCAAATTGCCTTCTTCTTCCGAGTTGGTTCCCCTGTTTTTTCAAAATGTTGTTCGTTTGCATGGTATTCCTGAGAATATCGTTTCTGACAGAGGAACCCAATTTGTGTCTAGATTTTGGCGGGCATTCTGTGCTAGGATGGGCATAGATTTGTCTTTTTCGTCTGCTTTTCACCCTCAGACTAATGGCCAGACCGAGCGGACTAATCAGACCCTGGAGACATATCTGAGGTGTTTTGTGTCTGCTGACCAGGATGATTGGGTTGCTTTTTTGCCATTGGCGGAGTTCGCCCTCAATAATCGGGCCAGCTCTGCCACCTTGGTGTCCCCGTTTTTCTGTAATTCGGGGTTCCATCCTCGATTTTCCTCCGGTCAGGTGGAATCCTCGGATTGTCCTGGAGTGGATGCGGTGGTGGAGAGATTGCATCATATCTGGGGGCAGGTGATGGACAATTTGAAGTTGTCCCAGGAGAAGACTCAGCTTTTTGCCAACCGTCACCGTCGTGTTGGTCCTCGGCTTTGTGTTGGAGATTTGGTGTGGTTGTCTTCTCGTTTTGTCCCTATGAGGGTCTCTTCTCCTAAGTTTAAGCCTCGGTTCATCGGTCCGTATAAAATATTGGAGATTCTTAACCCTGTTTCCTTCCGTTTAGATCTCCCTGCATCCTTTTCTATTCATAACGTTTTTCATCGGTCGTTATTGCGCAGGTATGAGGCACCGGTTGTGCCTTCCGTTGAGCCTCCTGCTCCGGTGTTGGTGGAGGGTGAGTTGGAGTATGTTGTGGAGAAAATCCTAGACTCCCGTGTTTCCAGACGGAGACTCCAGTATCTGGTCAAGTGGAAGGGATACGGCCAGGAGGATAATTCTTGGGTCACTGCATCTGATGTTCA
Organism: Ranitomeya variabilis; assembly: GCF_051348905.1. NCBI lineage: Eukaryota > Metazoa > Chordata > Amphibia > Anura > Dendrobatidae > Ranitomeya > Ranitomeya variabilis. Next base: position 771,772,603 of record NC_135233.1, on the reverse strand, counting down.
TGCCTCCGATCTGGTTCGTGCCTTTCATAGGGCCCATCCTGATCGCCCTGGTGGTTCTGGTGAGGGTTCGGTGCCCCCTCCTTGAGGGGGGGGTACTGTTGTGAATTTGGATTCTGGGCTCCCCCGGTGGCTACTGGTGGAATTGAACTTGTGTCATCATCTTCCCTGTTCACCTGTTCTCATCAGATCTGGGTGTCGCTATATAACCTGGCTTCTCTGTTAGTTGCTTGCCGGTCAACAATGTTATCAGAAGCCTCTCTGTGCTTGTTCCTGCTCCCAGACATCTCCTAGATAAGTTGGACCTTCGTCCATGTTTGTTTTTGTGTTTTGGTTCCAGTTCACAGCTGCAGTTTCGTTACTGTGTCTGGAAAGCTCTTGTTGATCAGGAATTGCCACTCTGGTATTATGAGTTAATGCCAGAGTCCTAAAGTAATTTCTGGATGGTGTTTTGTTAGGGTTTTCTACTGACCATGAAAGTGTGCTTTCTGTCTTCTGCTATCTAGAAAGCGGACCTCAAATTTGCTAAAATCTATTTTCCTGCTGCGTTTGTTATTTCTTCTAAAATCACCGCCAATATATGTGGGGGGCCTCTGTCTCCTTTTTGGGCATTTCTCTAGAGGTGAGTCAGGTCTTATATTTCCCTCTGCTAGCATTATTTAGTTCTCCGGCCGGCGCTGGGCATATAGGGATAAAAAGTAGGACATGCTACCTGGCTACTTCTAGTTGTGCGGTAGGTTTAGTTCATGGTCAGTACAGTTACCATCTTCCAAGAGCTTGTTCCTATATAGGCTTATGCTATGTTCTCTGGCCATGGAGATCATGACACTAAGGGTTCTATTCATTAGGCCACTCCTCACATACTGGTAAAACTGGGGGTCAGGCAGGAAGTTAGAGAGAAAGCTGACTGGATATGAACCAGGCAACACCTTGTGGCAGAGGGTGTTGCAGGAGAGGATTCGGTAGGGTCTCTGTCAGGTTTGGGACCCTGATGGAGACCTGGCTACAGGAAAGAAAGTAACAGGACCGTGCCTGCACAGAGAAGCGGCGGTGCCCTAAGGAAGGACTAGAAGAGAGATATATTGTGCTGAGTGAGAAACGAGATCGAAGCAATAGGAGAATACCAGTAGGGGTGATGCTGTGAGAAGAGGGCAACATCCTACTGAGGCGCATTACCGGTGGCCGGAACGCCGAGGGAGTATTTCAATAGACAGCTTCAAGCAATACTCTAAACAGCGGCAGGACAGTCAGTCACAGGCGGGCTGTCTCACCTTAATCACCTATGAAGTCTTGGGGGGCAACTTGTGGAGAGGGGCATCTCTAGGGTCCCGGAAGAGCTCCGAGCCTACCCGTCAAACGGGTGCCGTTCTAACCGTAACAACAGGGAGGGACGGAGGATTAGCAGAAGATCAGTTAATCGAGTTGTTGTGAGGGAACTTAAGAAACAGACACAACAGTTGTGGGGTACTTTCCGTAAGCATAGCAGGGAAGGACTGCAACACATAGCGCTAAGAAGGAAGGCACTGATTTCCACCTGCGAAGAGAACCCTGGAAGTGCCATTGGACCGGCCGGACTTACGTAGCCTGGTGAACCATATTCTGGACTGAGGACTCAGAGATCTCCAGTAAAGAGGTAAAGAGACTGCAACCTGGTGTCCTCGTTGTTTACCGCGACCTGCACCCCACAACTGCACCGCTACACTGTCACTCATTCTAGCGGACGTCCCCCACTGACAGACAGGGCCACGGACCGGGTCTAGCCACCGTGACAACCCCAGGACTGAGACCCAGAGGCCCGGTGCCGGGTACCCCTAGGCCCTGCGGCGGTGTGGGGGCGCTCCATATAGAGCTAACCACACCCAGTAACCCATCACATGATTAGCCATGTGGTCTGACATCACCACAGGTCCTGGAACACACATATATACATGGTTATATACAACAAAGAAATACTCCGGGCTACATTACAGCAACAAGGCACTTATGTGGCACATACCTCCCGTCGACTACACACCCTTTAGCCATGCTACATACCTCCCCCCTCTGCCTAAAGCCGTGGGGCTTGGCACTTTTCCCCACTAAGCAAGGGATTCTTGATAGGGCATCCGCATTACCGTGCAGCTTTCCGGCCCTATGTTCCACATGGAAACTGAAGTCCTGCAGGGCTAAGAACCAACGGGTGACCCTAGCATTTCTACCCTTTGTTTCCCTCATCCATCTTAGTGGGGCATGGTCAGATATCAATCTGAATTTACGACCCAGCAGATAGTACCGTAATGTGTCCACCGCCCACTTTATCGCCAAACACTCTTTTTCCACGACTGAGTAGTTCTTCTCAGATGAGGACAGCTTTCTACTCAGATAGAGGACAGGATGCTCCTCCCCATGTAGCTCTTGGGAAAGGACTGCTCCTTCCCCAACATCTGAGGCATCTGTCTGAAGAATAAATTCTTTATTAAAGTCTGGGGCCATCAGAACGGGCTGCTTACATAGAGCCCCTTTCAACTCTTGGAAGGCTGACTCTGTCTCTTCGGACCATTTAACCATCACTGATTTTGTCCCCTTTAGCAGAACAGTCAGAGGCGCAGCCACTGTGGCGAAGTTTGGGATGAACCTCCTATAATATCCCACGATTCCCAGAAAGGCTTTAACTTGCTTTTTGGAGAGTGGTTTCGGCCATGTTTGGATTGCCTCCACTTTCCTGATTTGGGGCTTTATTTCTCCACGACCCACTATATAGCCTTGGTATTTAGCTTCTTCCTTACCCAAGGCACACTTCTTCGGGTTTATTGTAAACCCTGCCTCTCTTAGAGCATCAAACACCGCTTGGACTTTCTCCAGATGACTCTCCCAGTCCGGGCTAAAGATGACGATATCATCTAGGTACGCAGCAGCGTAGGCCTTATGGGGTGCAAGGACTCTATCCATAGCCCTCTGGAAGGTCGCCGGAGCTCCCTGTAGGCCAAACGGCATCCGGACATACTGGAAGCATCCATCAGGTGTCGAAAAGGCCGTCTTCTCCTTGGCTTCCTGTGCCATGGGGATCTGCCAATACCCCTTTGTCAAATCCAAGGTGGATATATATCTGGCGTGCCCAAGCCTTTCGATGAGCTCATCAATGTGGGGCATGGGATAAGCGTCAAACTTGGAGACCTCATTCAACTTCTGATAGTCGTTGCAAAACCTCCACTCTCCATCAGGTTTTGGGACCAGGACAATTGGGCTCGACCAACCGCTCTTGGATTCCTCAATGACTCCAAGCTTCAACATACGCTCCACTTCCTTGGAGATAACTTCTCGACGAGCCTCAGGAATGCGATAGGGCTTCACGTTCACCCGCACATGTGGCTCTGTTAGGACCTCATGCTCTATGACCTTCGTGTGTCCTGGCAACTCTGAAAACAGGTCCCTGTTTTTCTGGAGTAACTCCCAGCACTGCTGTTTCTGGGACTTCGATAGCGTCTCCGCTATAGTAACCGCTCCAACCTCACCTTCTGGGTTGCTTAACAACGATGGAGATACTGTCGGCTCTCTATCTTGCCACGGCTTGATGAGGTTGACATGGTATACTTGGAATGGTTTCCGTCTTCCTGGTTGGTGAATTTTATAATTTACTTCACCAAGTTTCTCGACAACCTCATATGGCCCTTGCCATTTGGCCAAGAACTTGCTCTCCACCGTCGGAACTAACACAAGAACTCGGTCTCCCGGATTGAACTGCCTCACTCTTGCAGACCGGTTGTAGACTCTGGCCTGAGCTTCTTGTGCCTGGAGGAGGTGTTCTTTCACAATAGGCATCACCTTTGCAATCCTCTGCTGCACCAGGGCCACATGCTCAATGACGCTTCTGTGGGGCGTGACTTCGGCTTCCCAGGTTTCCTTGGCTATATCCAGGAGTCCTCGCGGATGTCGGCCATATAGAAGCTCAAACGGTGAGAATCCTGTGGAGGCCTGTGGAACTTCATGAATGGAAAACATCAGGTAGGGTAAGAGACAATCCCAGTCTCTACCATCTTTCTCTATAGCTTTTCTCAGCATGCTCTTCAGTGTCTTGTTAAAACTCTCAACAAGGCCATCTGACTGGGGATGGTACACCGAGGTCCTCAACTGGGAGATTTTCAGGGCTTTGCACAACTCCCTCATCACTTTGCTCATGAAAGGTGTCCCCTGGTCAGTCAGGATCTCCTTCGGCAGACCTGTCCGGGAAAAGACATGGACCAACTCGCGGGCTATACTCTTCGAGGAAGAATTTCTCAGAAGAATTGCCTCAGGATAGCGTGTGGCATAGTCCAGGATGACTAATATATACTGATGGCCCCGGGCTGATTTAACTAAGGGACCGACCAAGTCCATGGCAATTCTCTCGAACGGCACCTCAATAATGGGCAGGGGCACAAGGGGGTTCCGGAAATGAGGAGTGGGAGCAGTTAGCTGACATGTAGGGCAGGACCTGCAGTAGTTCACTATTTCCCGGTGACACCCAGGCCAATAGAACCTCTGCACAACCCGTTCCTGCATTTTTTCCACCCCTAGGTGTCCACCCAAGATGTGTGAATGGGCCATGTCCAACACCTTCCGTCTATATGGACCCGGCACTACCAACTGCTCTACCAACTCCTCCCTTATTTTCGTGACCCGGTACAACAACTCCCCACTCATCAGAAAATGGGGAAATCTTGTGTCTGCCCCCGGCTCCTGTACCACCCCGTCAATAACTGTGACATTATTAAAGGCTTCCCTCAGAGTGGGGTCCCTATGTTGGGCAGTCCCAAAATTTTCACTGGTTACCTCTAACTCCAGAATGTCAGATGCAGGGGACACTTCCTCCTCATCCCCAACCAGAACACAAAAAGGAAACCTGTCTGACTCCGGGTGTGGCGACACCCTTCCAGGGTTCATTGGTTCCCTACTCTTGCTAGGGAGCTCAGAACCTTTTCCCCACAAATCCCAAAACAAACAGAAATCCCGGCCAATAATTATAGGGTGCAACAAGTCCTGCACGACGCCGACTATGTGGGACTCAGTGCCACATGCCGTTTCAATGTCCACCCTGGCCAAAGGGTAGTCCTTTGCATCACCATGTATGCACCGCACTCCGACCTTCCTTCCCGGGAGCAGGTGGAGAGGAAAAGTGGCCCTCACCAGGGTCACTAGGCTCCCCGAGTCTAACAGTGCCGTTACTGCTCAACCGTTCACCTTTATGGGACACGTTTGAGGTCCCTCGTTGGGCGGAGAGTTCACACTGCAGGCTGGATACGCATAGTATGAACAACGGCGTCCCATGCTGCAGTCCATCTGCTCAGTGGTCTGGGAACAACAGGCAGCTATATGGCACCTCCAGCAAATAATATCACCCGTAGGGACCTTGGGCACCACCTCCCCCGCCCTTTGTGACCTTGGACGCGCCACCCCTTTCTGGGACTCAGCAGCTTTCTGGGACCCCCAGTACGGCACGGGCTGCCTCCCAAAGGAGCCTTCCATCCCTTGGTTTCTCTCGACCAGTCCGATCAGTTCGTCGGCATTCTGGGGATCACCCTGGGCAACCCAAGTCTGTATGGACCTCGGGAGGGAATGCACAAACCGATCCATCATCACTCGTTCCACCATTTGTGCAGGTGTACATGACTCTGGCTGCAGCCATTTCTGGACCAGGTGCAACAGATCAAACATTTGAGAGCGAGGCGGTTTGTCCCGGTGATAGGCCCAGCTGTGAACTCGCTGTGCCCTGACAGTCAGTGTCACCCCCAAACGTGCGAGAATCTCGACTTTCAACTTGTGATACTCTTTGGCATCCTGCAAGGTCAAATCATAGTACGCCTTCTGGGGTTCTCCCGTCGGGTATGGCGCCAGTACCTCTGCCCACTGCTCTGGCGGGAGTTTTTCCCTCTCAGTGACCCTCTCAAACACCGTCAGGAAGGCCTCAACATCCTCCCCGGGGGTCATTTTCTGCAATGCGCGTCTTATCGTGTTCCGGACGTGGGTGTCATCAGCCAGACCTGGGGTTGGGGCACTCGTCTTGCCCTGGATGGCGGTTGCCAGAAGCTGCATCTGCTGCCGTTGCTCCTGCTGACTCTGTTGTATTTGCTGCATCAACAGCTTGTTGGTCTCTTGCTGGTTCTGTTGCAACTGCTGCATAAACAGCCTGTTAGCCTCTTGCTGCTGTGACTGCGACTGCCTGTTGGTCTCTTGCTGCTGTGACTGCAACTGGACCAAGTGTTTCAGCAGTTCCTCCATTTTCCCCGGCTGACTTACAACAGACTTGACCCAGGACACACAATAACAGACTTTTCGTCTCCGCTGGGAACGCTGCCCGCATTCTCCACCAATTGTAGGGATTTCACTCACTCAGGTGCGACGGCTGACACTCAGGAGGCACGTTCCTTTAAAGTTCACAGGGTTTATTACGTCATAAACCACATGGAAAAATAACAGCAAACAAATAGCCTTAAGTTCAGGAAAAGCAAAACAAAGTGTCCAGTCCACCAGGCTCAGTCCTGTAGCCTTAACACACTCAGGAGGGTTTCACCTCCACACATTTCCCCTGTGTTAAGCATTTGCCTGTCTTATATAGAGCTAACCACACCCAGTAACCCATCACATGATTAGCCATGTGGTCTGACATCACCACAGGTCCTGGAACACACATATATACATGGTTATATACAACAAAGAAATACTCCGGGCTACATTACAGCAACAAGGCACTTATGTGGCACATACCTCCCGTCGACTACACACCCTTTAGCCATGCTACATATATACAGTACAGACCAAAAGTTTGGACACACCTTCTCATTTAAAGATTTTTCTGTATTTTCATGACTATGAAAGTTGTAAATTCACACTGAAGGCATCAAAACTATGAATTAACACATGTGGAATTATATACTTAACAAAAAAGTGTGAAACAATTGAAATATTGTCTTATATTCTAGGTTCTTCAAAGGAGCCACCTTTTGCTTTGATGACTGCTTTGCACTCTTGATGAGCTTCAAGAGGTAGTCACTGGGAATGGTCTTCCAACAATCTTGAAGCAGTTCCCAGAGATGCTTAGCACTTGTTGGCCCTTTTGACTTCACTCTGCGGTCCAGCTCACCCCAAACCATCTCGATTGGGTTCAGGTCTGGTGGCTGTGGAGGCCAGGTCATCTGGCGTAGCACCCCATCACCCCATCACTCTCCCAAATAGCCCTTACACAGCCTGGAGGTGTGTTTGGGGTCATTGTCCTGTTGAAAAATAAATGATGGTCCAACTAAACGTAAACCGGATGGAATAGCATGCCGCTGCAAGATGCTGTGGTAGCCTTGCTGGTTCAGTATGAATTCAATTTTGAATAAATCCCCAACAGTGTCACCAGCAAAGCACTCCCACGCCATCATACCTCCTCCATGCTTCATGGTGGAAACCAGGCATGTAGAGTCCATCCGTTCACCTTTTCTGCGTCACACAAAGACACAGTGGTTGGAACCAAAGATCTCAAATTTGGACTCATTGGACCAAGGACAGATTTCCACTAGTCTAATGTCCATTCCTTGTGTTCTTTAGCCCAAACAAGTCTCTTCTGCTTGTTGCCTGTCCTTAGCAGTGGTTTCCTAGCAGCTATTTTACCATGAAGGCCTGCTGCACAAAGTCTCCTCTTAACAGTTGTTGTAGAGATGTGCCTGCTGCTAGAACTCTGTGTGGCATTGACCTGCTCTGTAATCTGAGCTGCTGTTAACCTGCGATTTCTGAGACTGGTGACTCGGATAAACTTATCCTCAGAAGCAGAGGTGACTTTTGGTCTTTTTTTCCTGGGGCGGTCCTCATGTGAGCCAGTTTCTTTGTAGCACTTGGTGGTTTTTGCAACTGCACTTGGGAACACTTTCAAAGTTTTCCCAATTTTTCGGACTGACTGACCTTCATTTCTTAAAGTAATGATGGCCACTCGTTTTTCTTTACTTAGCTGCTTTTTTCTTGCCATAATACAAATTCTAACAGTCTATTCAGTAGGACTATCAGCTGTGTAACCACCAGACTTCTGCTCAACACAACTGAGGGTCCCAACCCCATTTATAAGGCAAGAAATCCCACTTATTAAACATGACAGGGCACACCTGTGAAGTGAAAACCATTTCCAGTGACTACCTCTTGAAGCTCATCAAGAGAATGCCAAGAGTGTGCAAAGCAGTCATCAAAGCAAAAGGTGGCTACTTTGAAGAACCTAGAATGTAAGACACATTTTCAGTTGTTTCACACTTTTTTGTTAAGTATATACAATGCCTACAAGTAGTATTCAAACCCCTGCAGATTTAGCAGGTTTAATAAGATGCAAATAAGTTAGAGCCTTCAAACTTCAAACAAGAGCAGGATTTATTAACAGATGCATACATCTTACAAACCAAAAAGTTTTGTTGCTCAGTTAAATTTTTATAAATTTTAAACATAAAAGTGTGGGTCAATAATTATTCAACCCCTAGGTTTAATATTTTGTGGAATAACCTTTGTTTGCAATTACAGCTAATAATCGTCTTTTATAAGACCTGATCAGGCCGGCACAGGTCTCTGGAGCTATCTTGGCCCACTCCTCCATGCAGATCTTCTCCAAGTTATCTAGGTTCTTTGGGTGTCTCATGTGGACTTTAATCTTGAGCTCCTTCCACAAGTTTTCAATTGGGTTAAGGTCAGGAGACTGACTAGGCCACTGCAACACCTTGATTTTTTGCCTCTTGAACCAGGCCTTGGTTTTCTTGGCTGTGTGCTTTGGGTCGTTGTCTTGTTGGAAGATGAAATGACGACCCATCTTAAGATCCTTGATGGAGGAGCGGAGATTCTTGGCCAAAATCTCCAAGTAGGCCGTGCTATCCATCTTCCCATGGATGCGGACCAGATGGCCAGGCCCCTTGGCTGAGAAACAGCCCCACAGCATGATGCTGCCACCACCATGCTTGACTGTAGGGATGGTATTCTTGGAGTCGTATGCAGTGCCATCCAGTCTCCAAACGTCACGTGTGTGGTTGGCACCAAAGATCTCGATCTTGGTCTCATCAGACCAGAGAACCTTGAACCAGTCAGTCTCAGAGTCCTCCAAGTGATCATGAGCAAACTGTAGACGAGCCTTGACATGACGCTTTGAAAGTAAAGGTACCTTACGGGCTCGTCTGGAACGGAGACCATTGCAGTGGAGTACGTTACTTATGGTATTGACTGAAACCAATGTCCCCACTGCCATGAGATCTTCCCGGAGCTCCTTCCTTATTGTCCTTGGGTTAGCCTTGACTCTTCGGACAAGCCTGGCCTCGGCACGGGAGGAAACTTTCAAAGGCTGTCCAGGCCGTGGAAGGCTAACAGTAGTTCCATAAGCCTTCCACTTCCGGATGATGCTCCCAACAGTGGAGACAGGTAGGCCCAACTCCTTGGAAAGGGTTTTGTACCCCTTGCCAGCCTTGTGACCCTCCACGATCTTGTCTCTGATGGCCTTGGAATGCTCCTTTGTCTTTCCCATGTTGACCATGTATGAGTGCTGTTCACAAGTTTGGGGAGGGTCTTAAATAGTCAGAAAAGGCTGGAAAAAGAGATAATTAATCCAAACATGTGAAGCTCATTGTTCTTTGTGACTGAACTACTTCTTAATACTTTAGGGGAACCAAACAGAATTCTGGTGGGTTGAGAGGTTGAATAATAAATGACCCTCTGAAAAGACTTTTCACAATTTAAAAAAAAAATAAACAAAGAAATAACATTCTTTTTTGCTGCAGTGCATTTCACACTTCCAGGCTGATCTACAGTCCAAATGTCACAATGCCAAGTTAATTCCAAATGTGTAAACCTGCTAAATCTGCAGGGGGTTGAATACTACTTGTAGGCACTGTAATTCCACACGTGTCAATTCATAGTTTTGATGCTTTCAGTGTGAATTTACAATTTTCATAATCGTGAAAATACAGAAAAATCTTTAAATGAGAAGGTGTGTCCAAACTTTTGGTCTGTACTATATATATATATATATATATATATATATATATATATATATATTTGCATAGAATATAAAGGTAACGTGTCATATTTAATTTAACTTTACGTCTTTTGGGGATCATTTCCTCTTGAACTCGCTTATCTGTTCACAATAACAGTAATTTTGACCAGGGACGCCCCGTTTACGTGCCACTGTACACTGTGTGATCTGTGAGCTAAACAACCGCCAGTCAGCAAATATTTGTAGGTCAGTGATAAAAGCTTAAAAGTTTAAAAGCTGTTTACACAGGCATCAGTAGTAGTGCATCAGATGTGCAGAACAATCTGTAATAGATCATTCAGGCATTTCATATACCTACTGCACATTTATAAAAATCTTTCTGTGAAGGCAACCTTGTTTGTTCATTTTTAACATGTAAAACTGATGATGATTGATCCCTCAATTACTGACTTCTTGGCAACAGATCTAAAACCTTTTTAAAGGACCGTTTTCAATATTTAAAAAAAATACTTTTTCTAAAAAAAAAAAACACAAAATCTACTATGGAATTGTAAGTTTGGCTCATCCTGCCTTACATAAAATTAAATAAAAAATTATCAAAAATGCTTATGTACACCAAAATGCTATCAATAGAAATTACAGCTCATTATGCAACAAAAAATACCCTCACAGATCTCTGCACTAAAAATTGAAAAAGATAAGAAATACAAAATAAATACAAGAATTGGAGTCTTTTGTTAATCTCCACTACAAAAAGAGAACAAAATATTAATAAAAAGTCATATGTACCCAAAATACCCAGTGAATAGTGAAACACTACAGTTTGTCTCACAAAAAATCCTTCACGCAATTCTGACTGCAAAATAGTAAAAGAAAAAAAAAGTTATGCTCCTGTAATGTGGCTGTGAAAAAAATGGTATGAAAAAATAAATGCATTTTCTTGTTTCAGCAAACACCTTTCCACTGGTTGCAGTTTCTTTTAAAAAAAAACATGACTTACTAGCCCTCATGGGGTACAGCGCTGGTTCTGTTTCACTGCTCCCAGTGTCTGTTAGGCCAGGGTCACACTAGAGAGGAATACGGACGTATGAGAGGACCAAAAACAACGCATTGCACACGGACCAATGTTTCTCTATGGGGCAGCTCCTATCTGCAGTATATTTTTCGGCCATATTTTATAGGCTGAGAAAATCGCAGCATGCTGCGTTTGTCAGCGTTTTGCTCAAAAAATCGTCCAATGAAAGTCTATGGGGGTGAGAAAATACGGATCACACACGGACCATGCTTGTGACTTGCGAGAAATACGCACCGATGTCCTATAGAACAGCCGGTAATTCAGTGCGGTGTACAGCAAAATTACACTGACAGGTTAGAATAGAATAGATAAAATAAATGTCTATACATAGAATAATATTTAGAATTGAGAGTCCTTAGTGGTTGATACCTTTTAATGGCTAACTGAAAAGATGGTAACAAATTGCAAGCTTTCGAGACTACATACGTACGAAAGCTTGCAATTTGTTACCATCTTTTCAGTTAGCCATTAAAAGGTATCAACCACTAAGGACTCTCAATTCTAAATATTTTTCTATCTACTAGCTAACACGGTACCAAGATATATTTCTTTCCTGTATACATAGAATAGGTATATATATATATATATATATATATATATATATATATATATATATATATATATACAGTACAGACCAAAAATTTGGACACACCTTCTCATTTAAAGATTTTTCTGTATTTTCATGTCTATGAAAATTGTACATTCACACTGATGGCATCAAAACTATGATTCCACACCTGTGGAATTATATACTTAATAAAAAAGTGTGAAGCAACTGAAATTATGTCTTATATTCTAGGTTTTTCAAAGTAGCCACCTTTTACTTTGATGACTGCTTTGCACACTCTTGGCATTCTCTTGATGAGCTTCAAGAGGGAATCACCGGGAATGGTTTTCACTTCACAGGTGTGCCCTGTCAGGGTTAATAAGTGGGATTTCTTGCCTTATAAATGGGGTTGGGACCATCAGTTGTGTTGTGCAGAAGTCTGGTGGATACACAGCTAATAGTCCTACTGAATTGACTGTTAGAATTTGTATTAAGGCAAGAAAAAAGCAGCTAAGTAAAGATAAAGGAGTGGCCATCATTACTTTAAGAAATTAAGGTCAGTCAGTCCTAAAAATTGGGAAAACTTTGAAAGTGTTCCCAAGTGCAGTGGCAAAAACCATCAAGTGCTACAAAGAAACTGGCTCACATGAGGACCACCCCAGGAAAAAAAGACCAAAAGTCACCTCTGCTATTTACACGTGCAGCGCCGATTCTTTGGAATGCACTACCTAGGTTAATACAATTAATCCCCAATCCCCACAGTTTTAAGCGTGCCCTAAAAACTCATTTGTTCAGATTGGCCTACCGCCTCAACGCATTAACCTAATTATCCCTGTGTGGCCTATTAATAAAAAAACAACAACATAATCACGTTCCTCCATCATGTTCTCATACACTTTATGCAGTTAATAGCCTCTGTGTCTGTACTGTTACATACTTAGGTAGTTAACTGGTTCATGCAGCTTTACATGAACACCCGAGCCTTACACTATGGCTGGTCCAAATAACTAAAGCAATTGTTACCATCCACCTCTCGTGTCTCCCCTTTTCCTCATAGATTGTAAGCTTGCGAGCAGGGCCCTCATTCCTACTGGTATCTGTTTTGAACTGTGATTTCTGTTATGCTGTAATGTCTATTGTCTGTATAAGTCCCCTCTATAAGTTGTAAAGCGCTGCGGAATATGTTGGCGCTATATAAATAAAATTATTATTATTATTATTATTACATACAGTAAACCATTTCATATCCCTTATATTTTTACATATTCCTCACTAATAATGTAAGAAGTGTCTGTGTGCAAAATTTGGGAGCTCTAGGTGTTAAAATAAAGGGTTAAATTACGGAAAAAACTGGAGTGGGCTCCCACGCAATTTTCTCTGCCAGAGTGGGAATCCAGTGACTGAGGGCAGATATTAAAAGCCTAGAGAGGGACCATGGTTATTGGCCCCCCTGGCTAAAAACATCGGCCCCCAGCCACCCCAGGAAAGGCACATCTGTAAGATATGCCTATTCTGGCACTTAGCCACTCTCTTCCCACTCCCGAGTAGCGGTGGGATATTGGGTAACAAAGGGTTAATGTCATCTTGCTAACGTAAGGTGACATTAAGCCAGGTTAATAATGGAGAGATGTCAATAAGACACCTATCCATTATTAATCCAATGGTAATAAAGGGTTAAAAATAACACTCACACTTTAGGAATAAAGTATTTTAATGAAATAAAGACACATAGGTTTTTATTATCTTTATTGTACTCTCAATCCAACTGATGACCCTTGTCTTCTGAAAAAAATGGAAAAAAAAAACAATATCCCATACCTGTCCACCGTACAGTCATGTCCCACGATGTAAATCCATCTGAAGGGGTAAAATAATTTTACAACCAGGAGCCTGCTAATGCAGCTGCCCCTGGCTGTAAAATCTGGGGAATGAATGGAGCGTAAAACAGTGTGCCAATACTTTACTGAGCCACCAAACAGGCAGATAACACAAAGAACAGTCCCAGCACGGTACCCAAGACATTGCACATGACAGAGTCTCACCTTCTGCTAACTCGCTGGGAAAATAGCAGCTGTTACTTCAGATCTTCCAGAGCCAATAACTCTGTTGCACACACAGAGAGGAGGTAACGACAAGCATAGGAAGATGACAGTCAATTCAGGTACAAGGGCCAGTTGACTGCAAGGTCACAACCTTCATCTTCCATGGATGACTATCCCACCTGAGAAGGTAACAACAAGCTTAGGAAGATGACAGTCCATTCCGGTAGAGGGCCATTTGAACGTATGGTCACAATCTGGCTTCTCCGAACATCTCCATGGAGCCAGGCGACCAGTGGAACTCAAACCTGGCTTTCTCCAAATGTATCCATGGATTTGTGATGGTCAATGGAGCAGATCTGTTTTCTTCCAGCCGGGGCCATTGTCCCCTAAGCTGGCATCTTGTAGAATGATAAATCTGTGTCCCTCATGATGGAGCCATGATGTCTTGGCTGCAGTCCTGTAAAGTCTCAGGCTATATTAATGTTTTGGCTTTATCTCTGGCTGGCTGTCTCTAAATATCTCTTTTTATAATTAACAAGTGTCGTTCATTCAGTATTTACAGGTAATGCTGAAAAGATCAACTCGCATTGTTTGATTATGCAATCTATTTGCATAGATTTTCCTCCTCTGTTTTGAATGCCAACGCACTGACTGGCCAAGACAATGTATAATTAGCATATCAGCAAACATCACTAGTCATCCAGGATAAAAGCACAGTATGTTACAGCAAATGTCAGCTTACAAAACAATATTACAGGTTTACACAAGCAAAAGTCTGTTTTCTTAACCAACCAGAAAGAAACACATAAATTCAAAAGTCAACATATAGATAACAGTCTATTCTTTCTGCCTGGATGAAAATAGACGTCTGGTTAATTAAGATACAATGCTGTGTCATCACAAGCACCATTTGACTTTTGGCAAGCAAAATTCTATATGCCTAAACAGTGGAAAGCCCCCACCAGTGACCCTATTGTGGAAACTACACCCCTCAAGCAATTTATTAAGAAATGTGGTGAGCACCTTGAACCCACAGGAGCTTCACAGAATTTTATAACGTTGAACTGTAAAAATTAAAAAAAAAATGTTTCCATAAAAATGTTGCTTTAGCCCCAATTTTTTTATGTTTACAAGAGAGACAAGAGAAAACCGACCATACAATTTGCTGTGCAATTTCTGAAAAGTACAGCTATATACCATATGTGGTAGAAAACTATTGTTTGGGCACATAGCAGGACTTGGAAGAAAAGGAGCGCCAGTTGGATTCTGGAGCTCAATTTTGGCTGGAATAGATTGCAGATTCCCTGTCACATTTGAAGAGCCCCATGTCAAAACAACAGACAAAAACAGCAGGTGACTCCATTTTGGAAATTATACCTATAGAGGAATTCTTTGAGGGGTGTAAAGTGCATTTTTAACCCTCAGACGATTTAAAGAGTTGTATAACATTAGGCTGAATAAATGAAAAATTACCAATTTTCACTATAATGTTGCTTTGGCCCCAAGTTTTTTAATTTTTAATAGGAGAAAATGAATGTTTCAATTTGTAGCACAATTTCTCCTGGGTGAGCCAATATCCCATATGTAGTGGAAAACTACTTTTAAAGGCACAGTACATTGCTTAGATGGGAAGAAGCTCCATAATTCAGATTTTGATGAAATGGTTTGAGGCTGCCATGTCACATTAGCAGAGCCCCTAAGATGCCAGAACAACAGAACCCCTCCATAAGTGAACCCATTTTACAAACTACACCCCAGTGAATTTATCTAGGAGTACAGTGATCATATTGACACCACATGTCCCTGTTAGGCGTCGGGATTCTCCCACTGCGCAGGAAAGATCCAAAGCATTATCTGCTTCTACGGTCTCCCATTCACGTCCGGCCACTGTGATTGCTGCTCAGCACAGATGTCGTATACGTTTGGTTACTTCTGGCTCTCCAGTCAAGTCTATGGTAACCAGTGATATGCGGGTGCAGCCTTGTGATCTAAAGAGATCACCTTACTGAGCATGTCCGTGAGGTGGCGGCTTCTCATTGGTGGTTGGACGTTAGCTGCTCTGATCATGTGGCAGCTCTGGATTGGCCCGTGGGCAATGTCTCGGCTGACTGGCGTGAGTTTTTGGGGTGGAGCCTAGCATATAAAAGGCTCTCAGCAGCGCTTGCGGGCACGCTAGTGTCATTTATATTTGGTGTGTGTGGATACTCTACCACTCTGTCTGCACGTGTGTGTGTCTTTGCAGAGACTGTACACGTTGGCAGGCTGGTTGCACACTTATGCGGCTTCGTTCCCTTGGCTCAACGCCTGAGTGTAAAGTCTGCTATATGCTTTGGGTGCCAGTCTGGCACAAGTTGAGTAGTGTCAGGACTGGGGTAACTAGCAACTTGGCTTTGCATCTGTTTCTTTCATGTGCGTGATGTTAGGTGTCGAGTTCCCACCGCTGCACAGGGGGAATCTCGAACCATGTCCGCTGCAGTCTACCCCCATTCTCCTTCAGCCGCAGTGGAACCTGCTCATCAGAGACATCAGTCCCAGCATCTGGCTCAAGCAGATACTGTGCATTTGGTTACAGCTGCCATTCCAGGCTCAGTCTTTGTAACTAGTATTGATCAGAGGCGAGCCGACGTTCCAGGGACTAAGTCCTGCTTTTCTTCTACTGAGCATGCCCACGGGACAACCACTCATTGGTGGTCGCGGGTCACATGCTCAGGTCCTGTAGCGGCTCCGATTGGAGCACTAGGAAGGTCCTGGAAGGCTACAAATATAAAAGGTTCGCGTGGCCGCTCGGCCAGTATAAATCAGTTATTGTGTGTGTGTGTGTGGATGTGTGCCTGTTCTGGTGAAAGCTCTGAATCATTCCTATCCCTAGTGTTGATGAATGCTTGCGAATGTTGGAGCTGTCTAGCGCCAGATAGTGCCATCCAGCACCAGGCACAATCTATAGCATCTGACAGCAGCGTTAGCCAGTGCGGCACCGTGCGCAACCAGTGCGCTTACCTGTTCCTAGTTAGGGTGGTTGGTGGTGTTCGCCAGAGCGGTAAATCATTATTTAGCTTTTTTCCCTGGCACCGCAGTTGTGGTGCTGAGGGCTACTGGTCTAGAGGGACTCTAAACCCGTGTCCTTGGGGCAGAGTCCTATGACCCAATACTAGTGTTCACTCTGCAGGGGACAGCAAGGCTTGCAGAGGCTTCGTGAACCAGTGCTCAATTAAGCTGGAGCTACTGGACTCATGCTTCCCATCCGAGTGGGCTAAGGTGGGATTTGTGGTGTCCCTTTTGTCTGATAGGGCATTGGAGTGGGCAACGCCATTCTGGGAGCGTAATGATCAGGTGATCCAGAACACCATCTGTTTTCTGGATGCTCTGAGACAGGTCTTTTTGGGACCTCAGATTACACATGATGCCGCACTCCAACTCTTGGCATTAACCCAGGGATCTTCCATGGCCAGTCAGTTCGCTATCCAGTTCTGCACATTGGCTACTGAGTTGGAGTGGCCAGAAAAGATCCTGATCCCCTTATTTTGGAGGGGCCTTGTAGACCATGTAAAGGATGCTTTGGCTGCTAGGGAGATTCCCACTACTCTGGAAGACTTAATTTCTGTGTCCACTCGCATCGATCTTCGACACGCCGAGCAAAAATTAGAGCAAGCTCTCTGTAGGCAAAGGATTTGATTAGCCCCAAACTTCATTAGTGCTTTGAATTCATCGGCTCTGACGAGTGATAAAGTGAAGTCCAAAGTGGTCTCTCGGGCGAAATCTAACTTCCGTCCTGTGCGTTCACAACCGACCTGCTTTGTCTGTAATCAGGCTGGTCATTACGCAAATAAGTGTCCCAGGCTCCAGGAATGACCGTGTCTAGTGGCTGTCAGAGCAGGCTCACTAGACATGGCAGATTTGTCCATCACGTTAACTTTTAAGGCTTCTCTGTCATATGGGTTGACTACTCTCACTACAGAGGCCTGCGTGGATTCAGGGGCTGAGGCAATGTTTTGTCTTCCACCTTTGTCTAACGGCACACAATCCCCTTGGTGATGCTCCCAAAGCCAGTCACCGTCTGGGTGGTTAATGGGTCCGTCCTTCCAAATCAAATTACTCATCAAACTATACGTCTTACCCTGATGATGTCTCCAAAACACCAGGAGATAATCTCTTACATAGTAATCTCTGAGAGCAGGGATGACATACTTCTGAGCATACCTTGGTTGTGCCGCCATTCACCCAGTATCGATTGGACAACAGGGAGCATACAGGGATGGAGTAGCTCATGTGAGGGAAAGTGTTATGACCTGGTGGTTAGGAGCACCCGAAGTGACCTGATGGTTAAAACAGAAAACCTGGGACAAGCTCTGAGGGAGTGGTAACTCTACTGACCGCAATCCCTAATCCTATCACACACACTAGAAATAGCCGTGGAGCGTACCTAACTCCCTAGACGCCTCTTCACAGCCTAAGAGCTAACTACCCCTAAAGATAGAAATAATAGCCTACCTTGCCTCAGAGAAATTCCCCAAAGTAAAGGTAGCCCCCCACAAATATTAACTGTGAGTTAAGAGGGAAGTGACAAACACAGGAATGAAACAGATTTTAGCAAAGGAGGCCGAATCTTCTCTAGAAAGACAGAGGATAGGAAAGGGAACTATGTGGTCAGTATAAAAAACTACAAAAACCATGCAGAGTGTGCAAAAAGACCTCCACACCGACTCACGGTGTGGAGGTGCAGCTCTGCACCCCCAGAGCTTCCAGCTAGCAAGGAAATATCATAATAGCAGGCTGGACTGAAACATAACATGTACTGAAAAATATATTAAAAAAACCAATGAACAGCAAATGATTAGCAAGGACTTAGCTTCTGCTGGAGTAGTCAGGTCATCTGAGAATTCCAAGAGAGATCTGAACCAGTACTGAGACATTGACAGCTGGCATGGACTAACGACCTGGGCAGAGTTAAATAGGGAAGCGAGCAGAAGCAATAAACGAGGGCAGCTGAGAAAGCCAACCTCAAAGATCAGCAGTTCCACTCAAAGCCACCAGAGGGTGTCCAAGGACAGAACTCACCAAAGTACCATTCACGACCACAGGAGGGAGCCCGAGAACGGAATTCACAACAGGAAAGAGTATTAGAATCCAAGTTCCGATTGGGTCGACTGAGATCACAACAGACCTAAACCCCTTTACCTAGGCACTACTGGCCATACGAGGACGTATTCTCCAAGAAGGCAGCGGAGACTTTTGCTCCCCATCGCCCCTATGATTGTCATATAGACCTCATACCAGGGTCCGAGTCTCCTCGTGGGCATATCCATCCTTTGTCTCTCCTGGAGACTGAAGCGTTGTCTGAATACATCAGGAATAATTTGGGGAGGGGGTTTATCAGGAAGTTTGTGTCTCCTGCTGGGACTGGTTACTTCTTTGTTCAAAAGAAGAATGGAGAATTACGTCCTTGCATAGACTATAGGGGTTTGAACGCAATCACTGTAAAGAACAAATATCCTCTGCCATTACTCTCCGAGCTCTTTGATAGGCTGCTGGGAGCTAGGATATTTACTAAGCTGGAATTGCGAGGCACCTATAATCGTATTCGTATACGTGAAGGGGATGATTGGAAGACCGCCTTTAATACCCAGGACGGTCATTATGAGTACTTAGTCATGCCATTCGGTCTTTGTAATGCTCCCGCAGTCTTTCAAGACTTTGTAAATGACATCATTCAGGAGTTGTTATCTACATCTGTAGTAGTATATGAAGATGACATACTCAACTATTCCTTGGATATTGATACTCACCTTAAAGATGTGTGTTAGGTCTTTGGACTTTTATGTGTCAATTCTATTTTCGCCAAACTGCAGAAGCGTGTGTTTGAGCAAGAGTCCCTACCATTTCTCGGATACATTGTTTCCGCCAAGGGTTTAGCTATGGACCTTGCTAAGCTGGAGTCGGTGTTGAACTGACAGGAACCTCATTCCCTTAAAGCGGTGCAGCGCTTTATGGGTTTCATCACTTATTAACTCCATTTCATTCCCCACTTCTCCACATTATCAGCTCCATTGGTAGCCCTCACCAAGAAAGGAGCTAATCCTAGGCAGTGGTCTGAGGAGGTCTCCAAGGCCTTAACCTCCCTGAAGGCTCATTTCGCTAGGGCGCCAGTTCTGCATCGGCCCGATCTAGCTAAACCTTTTATCTTGGAGGTGGATGCCCCTTCTGTTGGTGCTGGGGCAGTCCTGTATCAAAAGGATGCTCAAGGTCAGAAACATCCATCTTTCTTTTTCTCCTAGACCTTTTCTCCAGCGGAGAGGAATTATTTCATCAAGGATAGAGAACTGCTCGCCATGCAAATTGGCTTTTTTGGAATGGAGACATCTCGTGGATTTTAAGGATTTTACGGACCACAAGAATCTGCTCTACCTCCAGACAGCCCAATGGCTGAATTTTCACCAGGACAGGTGGTCCTTATTCTTCTCCAAGTTCAATTTTACCATCCATTTTTTGTCTTGGGAGAAAAAATTATGTGCCGATGCCCTGTCACATTCTGTTGTCTCATCTGAGGATGGGGACTAGCCATTTCTAATTGCCCCTTCGAATGGTGGCTCCGGTGTCTCTCGAGCAGGTACCTCTGGGCAAATCTTATGTACCACCCAATCTTCAGCCAGAGGTTCTCTCGTGGGCACACACCTCCAAATTGGGTGGCCATTAAGAACTGCTAGAGAGGTCTTATTGGTGGCCTTGGATGGTGCGAGATGTCAGGGATTACATGCAAGCCTGTGTCTTGTGTGCCAGGAATTGGCCTTCCAGACAGAGACCTGTGGGTTTGCTCCATCCCTTGCCTGTGGCAGATAGGCCCTGGGAGATGGTCGGGATGGACTTTATAGTGGACCTGCCTAAGTCCCATAATAATAAGGTCATTTGAGTTGTCTCTGATCATTTTCCCAAAATGGTACAACTGGTTCCTCTTCCTCATATACCATCCACATGGGCTCTGGTGGTACTATTTATCAAGCGTGTATTCTACCTTCATGGGATGCCTCACAAGATTGTCAGTGACCGTGGTCCCCAGTTTGTGTCTCGTTTTTGGAGGGAGCTTTGTCGCCTACTCTGTATAGATCTCAATTTATCTTTCGCGTATCATCCCAAGATGAATGGGCTGATGGAGATCACCAATCAGACACTGAACACTTATCTACAGCATTTTGTGTCCACCAGCCATGACAACTGGACTGGTCATCGCTACTGCCATGGGCGGAGTTTGCTCTAAACAATGCCGTCTCCGACTCAATGGGGCAGACTCCTTTTCTCCTGAACTACAGTCAGTATCCGCGTGTCCCTGTGCCCATACCCGTGTCATCTTCTGACCGGAGGGTGGTGGACTGGGCAGTTGAGGCTCATGACATCTGGGACCACACACAGGATGCAATTAGAGTATCTAAGGAGAGAATGAGAGCTTCTGCTGAAGGGAATCCTGCGCCTGTCTTCGCCCCGGGAGATTAATGTGGCTGTCAGCTCATAACATCAAGCTGCATGTAGAATCCACTAAATTTGCTCCCTGCTACTTAGGTCCTTTCAAGGTTCATGAGCAGGTGAGTTTTCTAACTTATCACCTCATTCTTCCACCGCACTTGAACATCACCTTCACTTTTCATGTGTCTCCTTCGAAACCCATGTATATGGCCCAGTTTTCTGGAACTCCTGCTGGGGATTCAGACATGTCATCGGAAAATTTTGAGGTCAATGCTATTGTCGGGTCCAAGGTCTTGCGCTGCAAAAAATGTTTTTGGTTGACTGGAAGGGTCATGGACCAGAGGATAGGACCTGGGAACCTATTGAGCATATTCGTGCCCCTCGGCTTATTGGGGCCTTCAAGTGTGGCGAATGTCGCCGGCAGGGGGATGCTAGGCGTCGGGATTCTCCCACTGCGCGGGATAGATCCCAAGCATAATCTGCTTCTGTGGTCTCTCAATCAATTCCAGCTGCTGCGATTGTTGCTCAGCACAGATGTCGGTCCCAGCGTCTTGCTCAGGCTCGTGGTATACATTTGGTTACTGCTGGCTCTCCCGTCAAGTCTATGGTAACCAATGATATGTGGGTTGAGCCTTGCTCTCTGTAGTGTAACTTCAGAGATCACCTTACTGAGCATGTCCATGAAGTGGCAGCTTATCATTGGTGGTTGGACGTTAGCTGCTCTGATGATATGGCAGCTCTGGATTGGCCCATGGGCAATGCTTCTGCTGACTAGGCATGAGTGTTTGGGGTGGAGCCTAGCGTATAAAAGGCTCTCAGCGGCACTTGCGGGCACCCTAGTGTCATTTATGTTTGGTGTGTGTGCCAGTCAGGCGTAGGTTCAGTAGTGTCAGGACTGGGGTAACTAGCCGCTTGGTTTTGCATCTGTTTCTTTCATGTGTGCGATTGGCACAATTCAGCTACAGAGCAAGCTCAACCCTTATGCTATACTTCTCGGTGTAAGCAACAGGGTATTGCACCTAGCATCAAAGAACTCTCTCTTTTGGCTCTGCATCTGCTTCATTCGTGTGTGCGGTTAGCACCGTTTAGTTGCAGAGCTAGTCTAGGGGTACCGTCACACCGTGCAATTACGATCGCTGCGACGGCACGTTCCGTGACGTCGCAGCGTCATATGAATATCGCTCCAGCGTCGTAGACTGCGGTTACACTTTGCAATCACGGCGCTGGAGCGATGCCGAGGTTCGCTGGTAACCAGGGTAAACATCGGGTTACTAAGCGCAGGGCCGCGCTTAGTAACCCGATGTTTACCGTGGTTACCAGCGTAAAAGTAAAAAAAAACAAACCGTACATACTCACCATCTGATGTCCGTCAGGTCCCTTGCAGTCTGCTTCCTGCTCTGACAGTGCCGGCCGTACACTGAGAGCAGAGCGCAGCGGTGACGTCACCGCTGTGATCTGCTATCACTTTCCGGCCGGCGCTCACAGTCAGAGCGGGAAGCAGACTGCAAGGGACCTGATGGACATCACATGGTGAGTATGTACGGTTTGTTTTTTTTTACTTTTACGCTGGTAACCACGGTAAACATCGGGTTACTAAGCGCGGCCCTGCGCTTAGTTACCCGATGTTTACCCTGGTTACCAGCGAACGCATCGCTGGATCGCTGTCACACACAACGATCCAGCGATGACAGCGGGAGATCCAGCGACGAAAGAAAGTTTCAAACGATCTGCTACGACGTACGATTCTCAGCAGGGTCCCTGATCGCTGCTGCGTGTCAGACACTGCGATATCGTAACGATATCGCTAGAACGTCACGAATCGTACCGTCGTAGCGATCGTAGTTGCACTGTGTGACAGTACCCTAAGCCACATGCTAATATCTCTGTGATGTTAACAGAGTATAGCACTTTGCATATTTCTGCCATACCTCTCAGTGAAGTAACTGAGCTTGGTATTCGGTATTCCGTTCACACTGAATGGAGTTAATTCAGTGTGTTCAAGGTAACGCTCGCTGTTTTGTTCCATCATTGTTCACACTAGCAGCAGTTATGCATCTCTGCATGGTGGACCCTGGGTTGTGATTGCACTTTAATTTATATTTTATTTAGTGCAATCCATCAGCCCTAATAGTCCCTCACAGAATTTTATACCATTGGGCGGTGATGAAAGAATAATTACATTTTTACCACTAAAATGTTGTTCTAGCCCCAAGTTTTTCATTTTTATAAGGGATAATGGGAAAATTTGCACAACATTCTCTGATGTACATTCTTTTCTGACTGCATCAATACTCTACATGTAATCAGGAAATACATTTCAGGCACAGTAGAAAGTTCAGAAGGAGAGATGCGTGAACTCGAACAGTAAAATTCGGCATCTGTACCGAACACCTACTGTTTGGGCTCAGACACCGAACATGGACTTCTCCAGGAAGTCTGTGTTACTGTTCGGGTTTGGCTGCCCATACACCTGGTGTTTTTTGCGCTGTCATGTTCGTGACTGTGTGGCAAACGCCACTTCTGATCAGCTGTAAAATCATCACCGCCGGTCAGAGAGCCACGGTTCCCATGCTGTTAAAAGAAAGCATGAATGCGCAGCTGTGATTGTACGTAACCTTTTTATCTCTGGTCACTGGTGTCAGCTGATGAGATTACTGCTCCCATCAGCCAACTGCTGCCGCTAATAACAGTGAGAGCAGGAGCGGCTGATGGGAGTATTCATCAGACGGCTCTTGCACTGTAAATAAATCATTTAAAAAAACACGGCGTGGGTTCCCCTGTATTTTTGATAACCAGCAAGGCAGAACTCACTGCTGAAGCTGAAAACTGAGGGTTAGAGCCCCCAGCTGTGAGTTTTGCCTGGCTTATTATCAAAAATACAAAGGAACCCTCTCTGTTTGTTTTTTTAAATTATTTATTTACAGCGTAGGAGCTGGCTGATGAATATTGCCATCAGCCGCTCATGCTCTCACTGTTATT
Source organism: Ranitomeya variabilis (assembly GCF_051348905.1). Lineage (NCBI taxonomy): Eukaryota > Metazoa > Chordata > Amphibia > Anura > Dendrobatidae > Ranitomeya > Ranitomeya variabilis. The sequence continues at coordinate 771,748,559 of NC_135233.1, read as the reverse complement.
AGCTGCAGCAGTCGTTGGCTGATGGGAGCAGAACTCCCATCAGCTGACACCAGTGACAGTAGGTAAACTTTATACCTCCGAATACCGGCAGTGATGCTTTTACTGCCAATCATAAGCATTGTTTGCTGCACTGTCATGCAATGGGTTCCGGGTTCGGGTACTGTTCTGGTACCCAAACGTTTTGTAACTGTTCGGCCGAACCCACCAGACCTGAACATCCAAGTGTCTCTCCATCTCTACTCCAAAGGAAAGGAGAGCAATATTGTAGTTTTCATTATCCCACCGCTCACTGTGTGAGTGACAGCTCAGCCATCCTTATAGATTACAGGGGTGTGCCCAGCTGTCAGCATTGTGAGTGACAGCTTGGTCAACCTATAGTAGGCAGGTGTGCTGAATAATGGTGTTATCCTTCAAGAACCTGGTGTTATCAGCATTGGTATTATATTTTTATCACACTAAAACTTGTTTTAGCCCCAGATTTTACATTTTCACATGGGGAAAGGCATAAAAATTACACCAAAATGTGTCAAATAATTTCTGCTGTATGTGGTAATGCCCCATATGTGATGTACAGTACTGCTTAGCCACATGGCGAGACTTTGGAGGGAAAGAGTTTGTGGACTCCATATAAAGAGCCCCAAATTGCCAGAAGAGCAGAATTCCCCCACAAGGACCGGCGTCAGCAGCGGGCGTACCCGGGCAAGTGCCGGGGCCTTGGCGAGACGGGGGACCCGTTTACGGTAGTACGGTACACAAGTACTGTACACACACAGACACACTTATGCACTCCTGGGGGGCCCCGCAGCCGGACTACATCCCTGCTGTGCTGTTGTGTGACACAGTGTGACAGTCAACTCGTCTCCCAGCTAGGACTCGGAGGCGGAGCACATCCATCATCCCCGCCCCGCAGCTGCAGGAATACTCACCTCCGGTACCGTCACCATGGATATGAAGAGTCACTTCCAGGCCGGGCCTGAGTTTTACTGGCGCTGCGCAGCTGCAATACTCACCACCATCACCATGGATATGAGTCACTTTCGGGCCGGTGTTCGTCTGTCCTGTCACTTCCGGTTGGGTGAGAGCTCGTCATCCTAAGAGCTCAGAGAAGAGATCCTGTCATCCACGTCCACCATCCAGGTGTCCAGCAGCAACGCAGGCACAGCGCCAAGCAGAAAGACAAGCAGGAGCAGCAGTAAGGTGCACGGACGGTGTACCCTGTCCCTGTGTCCACAACGGAACCAAAGGTGAAGTGAAGCAGTGAGTAAAGAGTGAGTCTTCCATCCCAAGTTCCTGGTCCCAACACATTGCGGGGGTGAGGGGATGCAGCCTGCTGTGAGCCTGGGAGCCGACTCCGAGGACAAGGTACGTACGGCCGTACAGGGCAGGCGGCGGTGGGAGTGGATCATCATGCCTGGTCTCTGCTCTGTGCAACTTGCAAGACAGACAGTACTGTCTCTGTCTGGGACTTGTACAACAATATGGTATGTTAGCGATGCTGGGACTTGTAGTCCAAGACTGTCTGTATACACTAAATGGCTGGCTGAGTTATATACTACGTACGTGGGCTGTGTTATATACTACGTCACAGCCCTGGCCTGTGCTATATACTACGTGGGCTGTCTGTGTAATATATACTAGGTGGGTGGCTGTGTTATATACTGCGTGGGCTGTGCTATATACTACGTGGCTGTGCTATATACTACGTGGCTGTGCTATATACTACGTGGCTGTGCTACAGTATATACTATGTGGGCTATGCTATGTACTACGTGGGCTGTGCTATGTACTATGTGGGCTGTGTTATATACTTAGTGGGCTGTGTTATATATTGCGTGGGCTGTGCTATATACTACACGGTCTGTGTTATATACTATGTGTGCTGTGTTATATACTACGCGGGCTGTGCTATATACTACGTGGCTGTGCAATATACTACATGGCTGTGTTATATACTACGTGGCTGTGCTATTTACTACATGGCTGTGCTATATACTACGTGGGCTGTTATATGCTACGTGGGCTGTTATATACTACATGGCTGTGCTATATTCTACGTGGGCTGTGTTATATGCTACGTGGGCTGTGCAATATACTTCGTGGCTGTGCTATATGCTACGTGGGCTGAATTATATACTACATGGGCTGTGTTATATGCTACATGGCAGTGCTATATTTCTCTGCTGTATCTGTGCATCATGAATCGTGGTATGTGTTAAAGGGGGGGCCCACTGAGACTCTTTCGCCCGGGGCCCTCAAAAAACTGGAGCCGGCCCTGAGTATCACAATATATAGCAGTTCACAATGACACAGCACCAGTTTGCCATATTAGAAATAATCTGTCTAATCATCAGGTAGACAATTAAAATGATAATAAAGTTAGTCTAGCATATAATTCAAAATAGTAAATACAGCAAATGGTCAAATGGGGTTAATCGTTATCACATGTACCAAGGCTCCTGAATGGATGTGCGTACAACCCTTTATTCTTTATTTTTATTCTGAGTGCCCGTGGCAATGTAATTTCTTTTCACAAAAACTACATCCCCTTTTTTGTAGGCAGGAGGTAGTGCCATAGGTGGGCGTCTACCCCTCATCTCATCCCTGGCTCCAGGCACCAATCACCTCTGTACTGTATGCTTACATTGTTAATTCATAGGTGCTTGGACAGCTGGCTGGAGAAGAAGAGAAACTAAGACTACCTGGATACCAGCACAAAAACTGGTGTCCTAGACAGGGACACAAAAGCTCTTCCTCCAGCTGCCCTCCTCTTCCACTGCATTTCAGTTGTTTACTACCTTCCATAGATGAGAAGCTGAAATGAAAAGATGGGAGGGCCATTAATAATGGGGGATCTGGACTTTTGTAGTCCTGGGTATTTTCTATATGTCTGCAATTATGAATAAGTAGTCTTGATGTATAATAAATTATATTCTGGTACCATGTTAGCCAGAAAAATCGATGTAAGTACTTTTATGCCCAACGATCACAAAAGTATTCTCGGAATGATACCTTTTTTGGCTAACCAGAAAAAAAATGTTTGCAAGTTTTCAGAGCACAGAGGTTTTTTCTTCAGGCAGGGTTACAAATTAATGAATTAGACAAAATCACAGCATTTAAAAGATATTATGGCAGGACATTTGCTCATGAGGTGGGAGGGGTGATGCCTCCTAAAGATAAGACAAGGAAATCTAATTAGGCATTTTGTTACAAATGGAGAGGCAGTGGGAATATTCCTCTTAGCTATCTGGAGTCCATCTGGGAGGTGTGAATTGTGTCTATGTAGTGAATCATAAATCCAGGTGTTAAACTGAGTCTTATTGTCAAAAAATGGAACATGTTTATCAGTTTGAATTCCCCATTTTTGCTCTCTCTGTGCTCCTTAAGATGACCTTTTAGTATTAAGACTTTTAAATCTGTCATACACTGTCCAGGTCCAGAGGACAAGATTAAAAGTCTTAATACTAAAAGGTAATTTTAATAACAACTGAGAGAAAAAAAATTGGGGAATTCAAACTCATAAAGATGTTTAATTCTTTGACAATAGGACTCAATTTAATACCTGGATTTATGACTCACTACATGGACACAATTTACACCTCCACCAGATGGACTCCAGATAACTAAGAAGAACATTCCCACTGCCTCTCCATTTGTAACAAAATGTCTAATTAGCAAAAAAACACGGCACTCAATAATCATTCAGGGAAATAATAATTGTGATACCAGTATGAACAATGTATACACATCGGTGTACTAAGCGTGAAAATTGAAGAGAAAATGGTGAAGGATTAGTGTTGAGCATTCCGATACTGCAAATATTGGGTATCAGCCGATATTCACTGTATCGGAATTCTGATACCGAGTTCCGATATTTTTGCGATATCGGATACCGGAATTGGAAGTTCCCACAGTGCAATAATGCAGTATAATTGAGTGTGGGCGGTGCGTGAGTGGAGACTGCGTGTCTCTGTGCGGGTGGGGTCTGTGCGGGACCGTGGGTGGTCTGTGCGTGCCTGCCGGCGGTCTGTACGGCCTGCTGGGGGGTCTGTACAGCCTACCGGGGGGTCTGTATGGCCTGCCAGGGGGTCTGTATGGCCTGCCGGGGGGTCTGTGCGGCCTGCCGGGGGGTCTGTGCGGCCTGCCGGGGGTCTTTGTGTCTGTGCAGGCATCGTCCGATGGGACTACAAGTCCCATCGGACGATGCCTGCTACAATGACAGTGATTGACACATTAGCCAATGATGGGACAGTAGTAGTCCCATCATCCGGCTAATGTGTTGAATGTAAAAAAATACTACATACATGCTACATACATGCTACATACATGCTACATACATACTACATACATACTACATGCTACATACATGCTACATACATAAAACATACATGCTACATACTACATACATACTACATACATGCTACATACATGCTACATACATACTACATACTACATACATGCTACATACATGCTACATACATACTACATACTACATACATACTACATGCTACATACATGGTACATACTACAAACATACTACATACATGCTACATACATACATACTACATACTACATACATGCTACATACATGCTACATACATACTACATACATACATACTACATGCTACATACATGCTACATACATGCTACATACTACATACATACTACATACATACTACATACATACATACTACATGCATACTACATACTGTACATACTACATACATACTACATACTGTACATACTGCATACATTACATACATACTACATACATACTACATACAATACATACATACAGACATACAGTTCATATAACATAGATTACATACTCACCATTACTTGTCACTTTGTTCCCCGAAGACAGTGTCTTCTGTAAAAAATATTAAAATAACAAACAACCAATATACTCCCTGATCCGCAGAAATCCACGAGTGTCCCACGATGATCTCCCGTGGAGAACGGCAGCATCAGCTGGTGCGACCACTCTCCAGGGGCTCCAGGAACACAATGACGGGAGGAAGGTATCCTTCCGCACTGTATTCCTCCGCCGCTGTAAAAAAATAGTCCCTAGTCTCACTTTATGCCATTGCTCTGTGAGAAATTTTCCCACACAGCAATTGCCATAAAGTAAGACTTTGAAATCAAGTAACCTCTCAGTGATATACTGCAGGAGCCATTGTCTCCTGACAGTGTGTCACTGAGGGTCCTATAGAGCAGTGACATCACCCCATGTTACTGTTCTATAGGGGAGATCATCGTGGGACACTCGTTATTAATTGGACTACGGCGGACAGGTAGTATACGGTTTATTATTTTACGTTTTTTGCAGGCGCTGAATTATGGTAAGCATGGTTAAATGAAGAATATTAAAATACTTTTTTCCTATTGTGTGTGTGTGTTTTATTAACCCTTTACTAGTATTGGATTAATAACGGATAAGCATCTTATTGATGCCTCTCCGTTATTAACCCGGCTTAATGTCACCTTACAATAGCAAGGTGACATTAACCCCTTATTACCCCATATCCCACTGCTACACGGGAGTGGGAAGAGAGGGGCTAAGTGCCGGAATTGGCTCATCTTACAGATGCGCCATTTCCGGTGCGTCTGTGGACTGGTATTTGTAGCCGGGGGGGCCAATATCCATGGCCCCTCTCTAGGCTATGAATATCAGCCCGCAGCTGTCTGCGTAGCCTTTCTGGCTATAAAATATAGGGGGACCCCACATAATTTTTTTTGGGGGGTCCCCCTATTTTAATAGCCAGTAAAGGCTACGCAGACAGCTGCGGGCTGATATTCATAGCGCGCTACTAATATTGGCCCCCGGCCGTCGGCTTTCCCCCTCTGGCACAGAAAATTGCGCAGTAAGCCCAGGCCGTTTTTTTCCTTTTTAAAAAAAATTCAACGCTCATTTCACCCTTGCTTCTGTACGGGTCCATCGCTATGCATTGGGCTGACATACAGGCGCGCATTGTGAAATTTGTGCACGACGTGGGCAGCGGATGCAGTGTTTCAATGCATCCGCTGCCCATTCTGAAGTCTGGGGAGGAGGGGGCATTATTTCGGCCACGCAAGCGCGGTAGAAAATGGCGGACATGACGGACAAAAAAACATTCCCTTGAACGTTTTTTCATGCCGACGGTCCACCAAAACACGACGGATCCATTGCACGACGGATGCGACATGTGGCCATCCATCACGATCCGTCGCTAATACAAGTCTATGGGTAAAACACGCATCCTGCGAGCACATTTGCAGGATCCATTTTTTTCCGCTGGATCCGTTTTTTCCGCCGGATCCTTTTTTTATTCCACCGGATCCATTTTTTACGCCGAATCCATTTTTTTCTGCCGGATCTCTTTTTTCTCATAGAGTTGTATTAGCGCCAGATTGTGCCTGATGGCCACACATTTCATCCATTTTTTGCCAGATCCGTCAAAAAGCTGTTTCTGCCGGACGGAAAACACATGCAGAGCAATGATTTTTCTGTCCGGCGAAAAAACGCACAGCGATGGATCCGGCAAAAAACGTATGAAACTGAGATGTGACATGATGAATCCGGCCTCCGAATCCGTTTTTTCATGCATGTTTCCATTCAAGTCATGCACATTTTCCGTTTATTTATTTCCAAAAAACGCATCAAAAACTGCATCAAAACTGTACCAAAAACTGTACCAAAACTGCACCAAAAACTGCATCAAAAACCACATCAAAAATCGCACCAAAAACCTGCATCAAAAAAGCACCAAAAACTGCAGGTTTTTGATTCAGGTTTTGATGCGGTTTTTGGAAAATAAATAAATAAACGGAAAATGTGCATGATTTGAATGGAAACATGCATGAAAAAATGGATTCGGAGGCCAGATTCATCATTTCACATCTCAGTTTCATACGTTTTTTGCCAGATCCGTCGCTGTGCGTGTTTTCGCCGCACAGAAAAAACGTTCCTCTGTATGTGTTTTCTGTCAGGCGGAACAGCTTTTTTGAAGGATCCGGCAAAAAACAGATGAAACGTGTGGCCATCAGGCGCAATCCAGTGCTAATACAACTCTATGAGAAAAAACGGATCCGGCGGAAAAAAGCGGATCAGGCGGAAAAAAATGGATCCGGCGGAAAAAAAAACGGATCCTGCAAATGTGCTCGCAGGATGCGGTTTTTACCCATAGACTTGTATTAGCGATGAATCGTGATGGATGGGCACACGTCGCATCCATCGTGCAACGGATTAATCGTGTTTTGGTGGACCGTCAGCACAAAAAAACGTTCAAGTGAACTTTTTTGTCCGTCGTGTCCGCCATTTTCTACAGCGCATGCACGGCCGAAACTCCGCCCCCTCCTCCCCGGACTTCAGAATGGGGAAACACTGCATCCGCTGCCCACGTCGTGCACAAATTTCACAACGTGCGTCGGTACGTCGGCCAGACGCATAGCAACGGACCCGTACCGACGCAAGGGTGAAATGAGCACTGAATTTTTTAAAAAAAGGAAAAAAACGGCGTGGGCTCCCACGCAATTTTCTGCGCCAGAGAGGGAAAGCCGACGGCCGGGGGCCAATATTTGTAGCCTGCTATGAATATCAGCCTGCAGCTGTCTGCGTAGCCTTTACTGGCTATTAAAATAGGGGGACCCCCCAAAAAAATTATGTGGGGTCCCCTATATTTTATAGCCAGAAACGCTACGCAGACAGCTGCGGGCTGATATTCATAGCCTAGAGAGGGGCCATGGATATTGGCCTCCCGGCTACAAATACCAGTCCACAGCCGCCCCGGAAATGGCGCATCTGTAGGATGCACCAATTCCGGCACTTAGCCCCTCTCTTCCCACTCCCGTGTAGCGGTGGGATATGGGGTAATAAGTGGTTAATGTCTATTGTAAGGTGACATTAAGCCGGGTTAATAACGGAGAGGCGTCAATAAGATGCCTATCCATTATTAATCCAATACTAGTAAAGGGTTAATAAAACACACACACATTAGGAAAAAAGTATTTTAATATTCTTCATTTAACCATACTTACCATACTTCAGCGCCTGCAAAAAACGTAAAATAATAAACCGTATACTCCTGCCATAGTCCAATTAATAACGAGTGTCCCACGACGATCTCCCCTATAGAACAGTGACATCGGGTGATGTCACTGCTCTATAGGACCCTCAGTGACACACTGACAGGAGACAATGGCTCCTGAAGTGCATCACTGAGAGGTTACTTGAGTTTAAAGTCTTACTTTATGGCAATTGCTGCGTGGGAAAATTTCTCACACAGCAATGGCATAAAGTGAGACTATGGAGTATTTTTTTTACAGCGGCGGAGGAATACAGTGCGGAAGGATACCTTCCTCCCGTCATTGTGTTCCTGGAGCACCTGGAGAGCGGTCGCATCAGCTGTTTGTTATTTTAATATTTTTTACAGAAGACACTGTCTTCGGGGAACAAAGTGACAAGTAATGGTGAGTATGTAATATATGTTGTATGTACTGTATGTCTGTATGCATGTATTGTATGTAATGTATGAATGTATTGTATGTAGAATGTATGTATGTAGTATGTATGTTATATGTAGTATGCATGTATGCATGTAGTATGTTGTATGTATGTAGTATGTTGTGTGTATGTAGCATGTATGTAGCAGGTATGTAGTATGTAGCATGTATGTAGTATGTATGTAGCATGTATGTAGTATGTAGCATGTATGTAGTATGTATGTAGTACTGTATATGTGTAGCATGTATGTAGCATTTATGTAGCATGTATGTAGTATATAGGTAGCATGTATGTAGTATGTAGCATGTATGTAGTATGTATGTAGTGTGTATGTAGCATGTATGTAGCAGGTATGTAGTATGTAGCATGTATGTAGTATGTATGTGTGATAGAAATATATATATCATGTAGATCTCACTTGCATGTATACTCCTCTATAATCAAATATATACTTATATGCTCACAGCTAATATATATATTATAATCAATGGTTTAAAATGGCTGACAAACTGATATAAGCCAGACAGATTATATGGGGTTTTCCACCCCTAAAAGCAGAAGAGAGTCAGATGTTTGGTGACTGCTGGTCAGGTGTCTCCACTTTGTCCTAGACAGAGAACTCGAGTTTAGTTGCTTGATCAGCAGTCATATGAGCATTAATCACAATATTCCATATATGTTTAGATAACCAATTACAGAGGAGCTAGACAATATGATAATTAACTAACCACCCCTGACAACCCCTAACCACTCCTTTCTATGTGAAAATATAAAACTATGTATGTACAATAAAGTATCAGTATTGATGGAATGTTGTTCTGTCACAGTTGTGTACAGTCCATTCTTGATGAGCGCTCAAAATACTCAGTCTAATTGGGAGCGGCCACAGCACACACAGGGATATATTTATCCAACCCTAATATTTCCATAACAGAATGGCGCCCAACAGCGAGGCCCGGATGAAAAGCACGTGATCCTTCTTACCGGAGATACGGAAGTTGTAGCGTGGCCTGGCACAGGGGCAGGAGACTGCGCAGCTCCATAAGTAAGGTAAGAAAATGTTATCATCTTACCTGAAAGTCCCCTGTGCCCAGTCCTTGTCTATGCTTCTTGCCGGTAAGATGTGGTCACAAATTCCCAGGTAATGTAAAAAATCCGGAGCCACGAATCCACCCTGGGAGGTGTCTGCTGTGAGCCGTGTATATGTATTTGTGTAAAATCCGAGAGAAGAAGGAAAAAGTGACTTTTGTTTGTAGTTGCTGAGAAACAGACCGCAGGATGTCAAATCGCTCGATAAGTTATTGCAGGATTCCCGTGCATAGGAGGAACACGCAGAGTTCCGGGGCAGGTGGTCCCATGATCCAGGCACGGGTAGTGATAACTTAAGAGGGCTACTGCAGATTCCCGTAGTGCCGGCGATCCAGTCAGGACGTCCGGACCGGGGTGGTAGAACCCGGGCGCAGGTGCGTCCAGTGCGATTGGCAGTAGTCTGTTCCCAGCTCAACCTGCATGTGTCACAGAATTTAAAAAGGCATCTCTCGGATTGTCTGTTTCTGTTTGTGTCATGTACTATTGCCGCTTTAAGAGCATGAAATAGTAAGAGAAAGTTTTGGGTTTTTTTCCTCTCTTGAACTTCCTCTTTTTCAGCTGAGAGGAGAGATATGCATTGTAAATCACACTGTCATATCTGTTTTTTTTCTTTTTCTTTTGCAATGCTGGCTATGTGTAGCTTTTTGTGAAGAAGTTAAATTGTATCCATCATTTTTGATGTGACATACGTTATTTTAGTGACATTTGATATTATTGCAATAGCATACGGAATATAAAAAGAGGAAGTATGTCTCTGACTGCATTTGAGCGCAGAGATTTTTACTCTCTTAAAGGGTCTTTTTCTTTTTGCGGCATTTTAAAGTTTTTTTTAATTAAGTTTTCCTCAATCTTCAATCTCTTTACCTTTTTATTTTTTATTTATTTTTTTTTTTTTTGAAAAAAGTTTTTCTTTCCTTTTGTATCAAAATTTTGAGTTTTTGGTTGTGAACTAAGTTTTTGATGGTTTTTCTTATCGTTTTGGGTTTTTCTTAGAGTTTTATATACTCATTTTTAGAAGTTTTTTTAGTACTGTTTTCTTTTTTTCATTTTTATGTGTTTTTCATTTTCATTTTTTGCTTTTGCTATGGGGAATAGGGTGGCCGAGCAACAGGAAAGTCTTTTTACTTCCTGATGAGAAAACAGCCCCTAGATAGTGGCAGAACACGAAGGTGTTAAGTATGTGAAGATTTTGGAAGGTGTTAAGTATGTGAAGATTTTGGAAGGTATAAAGTACGTGAAATTCATTAGAATGGCAGACTTCAAGCTGCAGAGTGGCATGACGTAGAAAGGAAAATAGGGGAAGTTAGCTGATGTTAGATTGCTGAATACTAATACATGGTATGAAGTGGCAGCAGAGCTTACATCGTTTAGATGGTACAGAAAGTTATGTGAGCAAATCAGGAAGTGATTTTTGTGGGTATGAGACAGGAGAATCTGCGCAGTCTGCTTTTAGCAGAATCCATGGTGTAGGTAGTTATTTTTGCACAGTATGTGGTGCGCCCCATCTCTCCCTACAGGGAGAAGGCATAATTGCTCCTCTCTATTATTCTTGTTGTTCTCATCTATCCTCCTTTTTTCTCTGTCAGTCTTTTTCTCTCCGCATTCTCTCTCTCTCTCTCTCTCTCTCTTCCCCTCTCTATCTCTCTCCTCCATACCCTCCATCTTCTCCTCCCTCCTTATCCACTCCCCCACCACACCTTTCTTCTCTCTCTCTCTCCTCTCTTCTCCTCCCTCTCTCTCTTCTCTCTCTCTCTCTCCCCTCCTACTATTCCTTTGTCTCACTCATCACCCCCTCCTCCTTCTTCTTCCTCTTTTTTCCTCCGTGTTGCCGGCTGGGCCAACGCCCAATTCAAACAATATGGTGCTTACAGCACAAGGTGTCCCTGGCACAGTCCAGCCATTGCCAGTTGTGATATCGGGGAAGGAAGGTGAAAGCCCCCCCTACAGTGGGCAGCCCCAGACATATCAGGCAGCAGTCAGCTCAGCCCTGGGTGCAGAGGGGGGAGGAGTTATATCAGAACGAGCTCACTGACAGATCCTCCGTTACCTCATTTCACAGTCAACAATATTGTAACCCTTAAGGTTTTACATGAACTTTGATATCACCATGTATTGATAATGTACAGCTTCAGCACCGGTCAGAGCTGCCTACATCCACATTCACACCAACATGAAACTATAAGCCTAATCCATCATAGCTTCAGCAAGGGGGGAGACATCCTCACACAAAAAAGCAACTTCTAAGTCCAAAATCAGTCAGTGTACGACCCCAGTACAAGCTATCACAACTATTCCTCTGATGAAGATGAAGAGGGAACATCATACATGCTGTCTAGTACTAGAAAAGAAACCCACAGGCACCAAGAATGCAGGGGCAGACAGAAGCACCACCATTACACTATGTGCACTGCACTTCAAGTCAGGTGACAATAGTCCAGACCCAGGGATGCATCCTATGCCATTTTACCGAAGAATGTAGCAGAAGCAGCAAACATATGCAGCCAGCTGGAATGATCTCTGGGCCATGAATGAAAATAGAAGCAGGTGATGCACTCTGGCCAATCATAAAGGAACAATTCAAATTTCCAGCAGAATTAGATGTACACGCTTGGGAGTCAGGGCCACAGCTAATTGAACAGCTCAGAGAGTGGGCCAAAGGCAGGCTGGCCGGACAGGCCCTCAGCTTACATGACATGAGCCAAGATAAGACAGAGTCTGTAAAGAAGTTTCATTGCAGAGTAATGCAAGTATTCCAAGACTTGGGCTTCACCATTCATGACCAGATACACAGGCCTTTGGGCATGGACTGAGACAGCCAATCAGGAAACCACTGATAGTGGCTAGGCCTAGGAACAGGTCAATAGCAGTGGACTGACCCAGAAAAAAAATGTTTTATGTGCGCCTAGGAGACTGTTTATTGCCGATTGTCACCAAAACTGCCGCCATTATAGCACCACAAAGAGCGCGAAGAAGGAAACGGGTGCCGTGCTGCTGAGAACGCTGGAAGGGGAGCCAGAGGTGAAGACGCTGCAAAGTGCCGATCGACACACCGGAAGAACCGCTGCAGACTACTCCAGAGAGGAGACACCGACCTCAATAAGGTTAGCAAAGGGGAGAAGCTATGTCGGAGCAGGGGGAAGAAGTGATGGCAGATGCAGCCGCAGCCCCTGTAATGCCCCAAGACCTTGGGTTGGATGCAGCCGTCGGTCTCATGGCACCCCCGGGCCTCGTCACGAATGCACCTGCAGGCCCCATCTTACCACCGCAGCATCAATCAGCAGGCCGGACCCCGCAGCCGCTGCAGTACCCATCAAGGGATTGAGTCACAACCAGGGGTGCAGAAGACAGCCCCTCTCATGGTGACCACTGACCTGGAAGCCCAACCACCCTACAAAGACAGAAGAAGTGTCAAGGGTTACATCTGTGGCAAGTTTGGCCATTTCCAGAACCAGTGCAAAGCACTCACGCCCCCGAAGAGACTGGACCCATGCAACCCAAGAGTTGGTCCAGAGAAACAGGTCAAGGAGGAAGTGCAGAAAGCAGTGAAGTACCCCATCCATAGGACAGAGGCAAGCAAGCCAGGTCCGCAAGACACTACGCTCCTGACATGTAAAACTTCATCTGCAGGACCAATACCTCAAATTACCTTTAAAAGTGGATGGCGTTGTCAGATCCAAAGTGGTGCAGCCAGAAGTGTGATGACACCTGTGGAACTCGCTCATCCCACCTGCCTATCAGAATTCTCTGTGTCTCGCATGGGCATTGATGGTCAAGTCAGACCTTCTCAGCTTACAAAGCCACTGAGCGTGTGCACTCAGCCAGGACACTCTATCCTGTCCCAGTTTGTGGTGTCAAGGAACTTCCACTCAACCTGCTGGGAGCGAACCTACTGCAGAAGCTGAAGGCAACCACAGTGTTCCACGAAGATGGGACAGTGACACTTTCTTCATCCCTGACCCAAGAAGAGTCATGCTGGCGGCCCTACAAGAACATTAAGCAACCAATGAGGCCTACCCAAGGAGGTACTGGATGTAGTACCAGAAAGTCTATGGTCTAAGGGACCCCAGCACGTGAGAAAAACCTCAAGTTGCCCCAGTACGGGTGTCACTCAAGCCATGAACCCCGTACCCTCGTAAGGCCCAGGCCAGGCCTAGAGTCAAGCTGCCTCTGACCAACTGAAGGTCCACCTGGAAATAGGAATCATTGTTCCTCGCAAATCGCCTTGCAATACCCCGCTTTTCCCCGTCAAGAAAAAGACTGTAAAAGGAGAGCCAGCCAAGTTCAGAATGGTATATAACCTGAGAGCTGAGAATGACGCCACAGTGTTTGAAACTGCAATTATGCCGAATCCGCACACTCTGCTCTCGAATGTGCCTGCCACAGCAAAAGTGTTCACAGTGACCGACCTGGCTAAGGTTTTCTTCAGTGTTCCCCCTCATCCGGAAGACCAGTTCCTGTTTGCCTTAATGCACCAGGGGGGACACCACACATGGACAGTGATGCCACAGTGGGCCCAGAACAGCCCTTCACAGTTCACCAAAGCAATGTCCACAGTTCTCACCAACTGAGTCACAGAACAAGCAGAAGTAAGCCAGCTACAATACATGGACAATCTACTCCTTTGTGCAGTTGACTTTGACACGTGTAAAGCCCATTCCTTGTATCTCCTACTCTGCCTGGCGGAGCAGCACTGCAAGATCTCAAAGAACAAAGTCCAGTGGTGTCTGAAGCAAGTTACGTTCCAGAGACACTGTATTGCTCACCAGGCGAAACACCTGACAGATGACCGGAAGACCACAGTGGAGAAGATGGTCCCTCCGACAACTCCAAAGGTGCTACAGGCCTTCCTTGGTCTAGTTTCATATTGCAGAGCCTGGATCCCTGATGCTTCCGTCCTAATGCAGCCTCTGTGTGAATACGTCAGTGTGACCCCGTTCCTCCAGACAGATGTGGCCTTCAGTTCGTTCAAGAAGTTAAAAGGCTCTGTAATCTCAGCGCCAGCACTAGGCCTATCTGACTACAAGAAGCCATTCCGTCTCTACTTGATGAGAAGAAAAGGCCTTGCTACTGGAGTCCTGACACAGCTTCAGGGGGGAAAGCAGAGACTTTCGGACTACTTTTCAGCTTGCCTGGATCCAGTTGCAAGGGAAGCCTCTTCCTCCCGCATGAGAGCAGCAGTTGCAGCACACGCCCTCCTGGACAGGACTACTGACATCAGTGGAAAAACCATTGGAAATCCTGGCTCTGCATGACATCTCAGCAATCCTCAACCAAACCCAGCTAAAACATCTCTCCACCGCCAGGCATCTTCGCCTCCAGTGCTCTCTACTCCTGCCCAACAATGTCACCATCTCCAAATGCACAGTCCTCAATCCGCCCACTCTACTCCCACTCCCAAGGGGGGATACAGATACGGATCCTCAGATAAAAAGTCTGATCAAAATCTGCATGATACCTTCTGCAGCGATCTGAATTTGCTCCGGACGGATGACCATGATTGCTTCAGCATCATGCAACAGGAAACAGCAGGACTACCCAAGGTGGCAGAAGAGCCACTGACCAACCCAGAGTTGATCCTCTCTGTGGATGACTCCAGATTTGCAGATGATGAAGGAAGATTCCACACGGGAGGTGCAGCGACCAGCAATCAAGAGATCCTGTGGTCCAGAAGTCTGCCGCCCAGTCTGTCAGCCCAGGAAGCAGAACTGATAGCGCTGATGAAGGCCTACCAGATGGCAGAAGACAAGACTGAGAAAATGTATACCGATTCAAGGTACTTGCATGGCATAGCACACGACTTCGGACCCATCTGGGCTGCAAGGGACTTCCTCACAGCAAGCGGAACAACCGTGAAGCATAATGGAGCCATTAAGGACCTGCTGAACACACTTCAACTTCCAAAAGTGGTGACAATGCTAAAAGTCAAAGCGCATGGAAAACTGAACACAGTAGGGGCACGAGGCAACAACATGGCAGATATGGCAGCCAAAGAAACAGTCAAGGGAAGACAATATGGACAAGTGGAAGAGGTCGTAGAGCCGGACGGCTACTACAGGACGGCTGAAGACAGGAAACCTGACAAGATGACATCCTGGGATCTGCTCAAAAAAGTTGCAAGAGCAAGCCCCAAAGGACAAGAAGGAATGCTGGATGCAGAAGTGAGCAACACATGAAGAAGGAAGGGTATACTAAATGGACTACAAACCCTGTTTACCCCGAAGCATGTACCCTATGGTGGTCCAGTGGGCACATGGGCCCACACACAGATTAAAGACACAGATGAATGATCCGATTGGTGCTTACTGGTTCGCTCCAGAAATCTCCACCCTAACAGCCAAGTTCATAAACAGCTGTCTGACCTGTGGCAAATGCAACCCTGGAAGAATGAAGAAAGTTCCCACACATCAACTTGCCAGACCACTGTACCCCCTTCCAGAGGATCCAGATAGACCACATCCAGATGCCGCCAAGTGGAGGATTCGAATATGCCCTTGTGGTCGCGGACGTGTTCTCAGGATGGCCAGAAGCTTTCCCAGTGAGGAACCAGTCAGCAAAGACTACTGCAAAGAAGCTACTCTCAGAGACGAGATATGCAGCTATGGGGTCCCAGAAGTGATAGAGAGTGACCAGGGACCCACATTCACAGCAAACCTCACATGAGAGATCTAGTCAGCAGTAGGGTCAGACTTAGGCCTACACACTCCCAATCACACTACTCAGTGTTCAGGCACACTCCCAGGGGCCCAGGAAAGCTGTTACCATATGAAATTTTGTTTGTGTCTAGTTCCAGGTTAGGGGGTATCCTTTCCCTCAGCAGCTGACTATGTAATATGATACTTTGTCTGCTTATGTAATTGAAATCACCAAGAAACTTGCTAACATCCATTCTCGAGTTTTTTCTTCATTGCCAGATCCAGATTCAGTGTCCGGTATGCACTCCTAGAAGCCAGGAGACTAGGTGTTGGTGAAAAAGCTTGTAAGGAGAACACCACTCGATCCCAGATTTGATGGTCCTGCTCAAGTGCTGCTGATGACACCAAACTCTGTGAAACTGGAGGGAAGACTCGCTTGGATCCACTCATCGCATGGCAAGAAAGCTCCCCTACCAGAAGATGACACCCAAGCCAGAATGATGTCGTGGATGCCCTGCCTGACCGAACAGATGACCTACCTGATAAAGACTGCACATCGCTCACTACACATGCTATTGACTAAGAGACTGATTGCAACGAACCCCCGTTAGGGACAGATCTCCTGACCGCCCATTTGCGAAAAGTCTGTATGGAGTGGGGCACAGGCGTTAGGCTTGTGTCAGTTCGCCAACAGCACAAAAGAGTTGCAGCGCTTTGGGACAGGAGGCTAGGATTAGGGCAAGTGATATCTAAGGGGGGCTTGTGATAGAAATATATATATCATGTAGATCTCACTTGCATGTATACTCCTCTATAATCAAATATATACTTATATGCTCACAGCTAATATATATATTATAATCAATGGTTTAAAATGGCTGACAAACTGATATAAGCCAGACAGATTATATGGGGTTTTCCACCCCTAAAAGCAGAAGAGAGTCAGATGTTTGGTGACTGCTGGTCAGGTGTCTCCACTTTGTCCTAGACAGAGAACTCGAGTTTAGTTGCTTGATCAGCAGTCATATGAGCATTAATCACAATATTCCATATATGTTTAGATAACCAATTACAGAGGAGCTAGACAATATGATAATTAACTAACCACCCCTGACAACCCCTAACCACTCCTTTCTATGTGAAAATATAAAACTATGTATGTACAATAAAGTATCAGTATTGATGGAATGTTGTTCTGTCACAGTTGTGTACAGTCCATTCTTGATGAGCGCTCAAAATACTCAGTCTAATTGGGAGCGGCCACAGCACACACAGGGATATATTTATCCAACCCTAATATTTCCATAACATATGTAGCATGTATGTAGTATGTAGTATGTATGTAGCATGTATGTAGCATGTTTGTAGTATGTATATAGCATGTATGTAGCATGTATGTAGTATGTATGTAGCATGTATGTAGCATGTATGTAGCATGTATGTAGTATGTAGCATGTATGTAGCATGTATGTATGTAGTATGTATGTAGCATGTATGTAGTATTTTTTTTTCATTCAACACATTAGCCAGATGATGGGACTACTACTGTCCCATCATTGGCTAATGTGTCAATCACTGTCACTGTAGCAGTCATCGTCCGATGGGACTTGTAGTCCCATCAGACGATGCCTGCACACTGCACAGAGTCCCGGCAGCCCACACAAAGCCCCGGCAAGCCCGCACAGAGCCTCGGCAGCCCATACAGAGCCCCGGCAGGCCCGCACAGAGCCCTGGCAGGCTCGCACAGAGCTCCGACAGCCCATACAGAGCCCCGGGAGACCCGCACAGACCACCGGCTGCCCATACAAAGCCCCGGGAGGCCCATACAGACCACCGGCAGCCCATACAGAGCCCTGGGAGGCCCGCACAGACCACCGGCAGCCCACACTAAGCCCCGGGAGGCCCACACAGACCACCTGCAGCCCATACAGAGCCCCGGGAGACCCGCACAGACCACTGGCAGCCCATACAGAGCCCCAGGAGACCCGCACAGACCACCGGAAGCCCATACAGAGTCCCGGCAGCCCACACAGTCCCCGCCCGCACACACAGACATGCACAGTGTCCACCCACGCACCGCCCACGCACCGCCCACGCACCACCCACACTCTTCCCCCCTCCAGAACAGGATGTAGAAGGACAGAAGGGGCTTATATACATTCCGATGTTTGTGTCCCATTGACTTGCATTGGTATCGGGTATCGGTATCGGTGATATCCGATATTTTTGGGATAACGGCCGATCCAATCCGATACCGATACTTCTGGATATCGGAAGGTATCGCTCAACACTATGAAGGATACATAATATCTCATGTTTTCAATAAGTTGGGACTATTAGAAACACCTTCCAGGGTATTTGATAGAAGCATTGGTATAGAACTATACAGTAGAAACATGCGACTCTAAGGTGAGTACCTGGAAAATACGACATCATAGTGTATATATATAGAAAACAGGTTTGCCGTGTAAGGAGAGACATTAGTGTGATAGTAATAGCTACATATAGTGATAGCGCTGACTTATATGGTGCCTGGAAATGGTGACCTTATGCATGGCTAGCAGCCGGGGGGGGGTTCTAGCAGTGTTAATAGCAGATGATAACTAACTGTACTTGGATGTGGAGGAATGCTTGATATGAGCAGTTGAGCGTCCAGAATATTTTAGCCTGCTGCAGCGAGTATATGCTATAGAGGAGGGACAAGAGGGGGTGAACGCAGGTGACATACATAGGCTAATGTGAGAGGATGTCAGGAGCTGAAAAATCCAGCACTGCTGTGTCATGTACCCGAAGGACTGTAAAACACCAGCCAAAATTGGAGAAAGCGCTAAAATGAAGGTGTGCAGCCGTTAGGTATGGAGACAGAAGGGGAGTTTGGCCATGGCCTAGTCTCCCGGCGTTACCTGTGTGTCCGGGTCCGTGTGTGGAGAGCGCACCGAGCAGCAGGAAGGACACTGGGACACTGAGTGACTGCGGTACTTCCGGGTTTGGCTACTTTCACACTAGCGTTAACTGCAATACGTCGCAATGCGTCGTTTTGCCAAAAAAAACGCATCCTGCAAAAGTGCTTGCAGGATGCGTTTTTTCTGCATTGACTAACATTAGCGACGCATTGCCACACGTCGCAACCATCGTGCGACGGTTGCGCCGTGTTATGGCGGACCGTCGGCTGCAAAAAACGTTACATGTAACGTTTTTTGCTCCCGACGGTCCGCTTTTTCCGACCGCGCATGCGCGCCCGGAACTCCGCCCCCACCTCCCCGCACTTCCCCGTACCTCACAATGGGGCAGCGGATGCGCTGGAAAAAAGCATCCGCTGCCCCCGTTGTGCGGCGGAGACAACGCTAGCGTCGGGAACCTCGGCCCGACGCACCGCGACGGGCCGAGCCCGACGCTAGTGTGAAAGTAGCCATTAAGTCCCGGCTAGAGGATGAGTCATAGCGGTCATGTGACCGCGACGAGGTGCGCATGCGCAGAGATAGAAAGCATATAAGGCTACATTCACACTTCTGTTTATTTATATCCGTCACAATGCATCATTTTGGGAAAAAACGCATCCTGCAAATTTGCCCGCAGGATGCGGTTTTTTCCCCTAGACCTGTATTGCCGACGGATCGCGACGTATGGCCACACGTCGCGTCCGTTGTGCACTGGATGCAGGGCCGGTTTTAGGCAAAGTGGGGCCCTATGCAAAGTTTAAAATGGGGCCCCAAATGCTAACATATTGCACATCATACAGAAGCATTACTGCTGTATTTACATGCACTGATCTCAGGCCGCTAAACGAGTGTGATCGACAATACTGAAGTCGCTGGACGCTTGTTTCCCGGCCTCTTTCCACCATCTGAGAAAGAATGAAGGTGACAGAACGATCACTAATAGATCACTAACAGATCACCATACAGTATCATGTTATCAGCAGCATATCTACAGTTTATACCGGCGATGTGCTGCTGAGAACAATGATTTTTATTCCGGCATAAACAATCCAATCACCCAATGAATATGCAGCATTTTGCTTGTTTAGTATAATACACCCCATAGTCCTTTATATAATATAATGTGCCCCATAGTCCTCCATATAGTATAATACACTCCTCATAGTCCTCCATATAGTATTATACACTTCCCATAGTCTTCCATATAGTATTATACACTCCTCACAGTGCTCCATATAGTATAATGCACCGTCATAGTCATCCATGTAGTACAATTCACTTCCCATAGTATAATGCACCCCATAGTTCTTCATATAGTATAATGTATTCCCCATAGTCCTCTATACAGTATAATTCAGCCCACATATAGTATAATGCAGCCACCACCCCACAGAGTATAATGCAGCCACCCCAGAGTATAATGTAACCCCCCCACAGAGTATAATGTAACCTCCCCATAGAATATAATGCAGCTTCCCATATAGTATAATGTAGCCCCCTCATAGAATATAAATATAATACAGCCTCCCCCATAGAATATAATGTAGCCCCAAACAGGATATAATACAGCCCACCTCCCCATAGAATATAATGTAGCCCCATCAAAGGGTATGATGCAATCATCCCTCATAAAATCTAATAAAGGCAGCCACAGAATATAATGCAGCCCCCTCCATAGAATATAATGTATAATGTACCCCCCAAATATATAACACAGCCACATAGTATATAACACAGCCTCCCCCATAGAATATAATATACCCCCATAGTATATAGCACAGCCCACATAGTAGTATATAGCACAGCCACGTAGTATATAGCACAGCCCACACAGTAGTATACAGCACTGCCCACAGTAGTATACAGCACTGCTCACACAGTAGTATACAGCACTGCCCACAGTAGTATACAGCACTGCCCACACAGTAGTATACAGCACTGCCCACAGTAGTGTACAGCACTGCCCACACAGTAGTATACAGCATTACCCACACAGTAGTATACAGCACTTCCCACAGTAGTAAACAGCACTGCCCACACAGTAGTATACAGCAGTGCCCACACAGTAGTATACAGCACTGCCCACACAGTAGTACACAGCAGTGCCCACACAGTAGTATACAGCACTGCCCACACAGTAGTATACAGCACTGCCCACACAGTAGTATACTGCACTGCCCACAGTAGTATACAGCACTGCCCACAGTAGTATACAGCACTGCCCACACAGTAGTATACAGCCCACACAGTAGTGTATAGCACAGCACACACAGTAGTATACAGCACTGCCCACAGTAGTATACAGCACTGCCCACAGTAGTATACAGCACTGCCCACAGTAGTATACAGCACTGCCCACAGTAGTAAACAGCACAGCCCACAGTAGTATACAGCACTGCCCACAGTAGTATACAGCACAGCCCACAGTAGTATACAGCACAGTCCACAGCAGTATACAGCACTGCCCACAGTAGTATACAGCACTGCCCACAGTAGTATACA
The DNA here is from genome assembly GCF_051348905.1 of Ranitomeya variabilis. Classification (NCBI taxonomy): domain Eukaryota; kingdom Metazoa; phylum Chordata; class Amphibia; order Anura; family Dendrobatidae; genus Ranitomeya; species Ranitomeya variabilis. The sequence goes on along the minus strand of NC_135233.1, from coordinate 771,726,918 downwards.
GCACTGCCCACAGTAGTATACAGCACTGCCCATACAGTAGTATACAGCACTGCCCACAGTAGTATACAGCACTGCCCATAGAGTAGTATACAGCACTGACCACATCCCCCCTTCCCTCCCCGCCTCTCTCATCCCGAGAATGGCCGCACAGTCCAGTAAAAAAAACAAAAAAAAACACCAGCTCCTTACCTCTCCCCGAGCCCACGTTGCTCCCTTCTCCTGTGTCGGTGGCTGCTGCCGCACTGCCTGGCGCACAGTGAGTACACGATGACGCGCACCCGCTGTGTCAGAGGCAGAGCGGGGAATGATGTGAGAGGGAGCGTCAGGTGATGCTCTCTCCTCCATCATTGCGTTGAACTGTACCGGCAGACGCCGGTATAGTTCAATGCGGCGGGGGAGTCGGCGCTGGTGGCAGGCGGGCCCCCCTGCCTCACAAGGGCCCCATAGTGGCTGCGTGACTTGCCGCTAGCTGGGGGCCCCTGGGGGAGCGGGGGGCCCCAGGCAGCTGCCTGGTCTGCCTGCCCCTAACGCCGGCCCTGACTGGATGCATCGGGTTTTAGCAGCCTCACACGGACCCGGACACACAGGTAACTGAGTGCCAAGTTCTTTACTACAAAATGTCTAATTAGATATCCTTGGCTTATCTTTAGGAGGGGTACTCGGTACCGGGTCCAGTCGCAAGGAGGGGATGTCACGGTGGCTGCGACCCGGTCCGTGGCCCTGGGCCTCAACATTAAAGGGGAACGGTCTTTAAATGGGGAAAATGTTCAAATTTTGTCGTGAAGCCACCTGTGGAGTTCGGTCAGTAATGGGACCAACGCTGCATTAATGGGGTCCCCTGGGGAATGTTGCAGCAGCACAGATGTTTCACTTCCCACAGGTGAAGCAGGTTCCCCAGGGGTCCTGTGGTGTGTGGCGTAGGATGATATAGCCGTAAATAAGTGGAGGAGACAAGTTGTCTTTACCTGGTTTACTGCAGATTGCTGGACACAGTCCAGGGTACCAGGCATGGGCGATGGTGGTCTGGCTGGCTCAGAGGCAATAGAGGGTTCCCTTCTCCAGTAAAAGTCCGTGAGCCTTTCCAACTAGCACCATTAAAGATGAGGTCCCTGCTGCCTGAAGCTTCCTACAGGGTCCTCGAGTTTCCTCTTGTCCTGGGACAGGTACCTGCAGGATGGGCAGCTTGAGCCTTTTTACAGGGACTCTATCATGCCCCAGGCTCCTCAGGTGCTGCTGTGTCTCAGGCGAGGTGCAGGCAGGTAACGTGTAGTGTCGTGCCCTCCTGTTCTGCTCTGTGTCCTAGAGTCCCACAAAAGCCTCGGGCTCCCAGTTCCTGGCTACTACGCTTCAGCTCTGAGGGTGCCCTGCCACAGTTTCCCTCTGAGCTCTGTTCCTCTCCTGTGCTCCTTCCTTTCCGGCTCCTCCACGTCCAACCCTTCAGATCTTCCTCCTTCCAGAGGCTGCAGCTCCCTCGTGGCTGCCAGGCCTCTCTGTCTGCACTGCATCTCTCCTAGACGTCTGCTCTGCTTGGTCTCCCAGGACCAACTGCTTAGCGCCTCCTCCAGGTCAGAATACAGAATGTGTTGCATGTGTGTGCCTTACCTGGTAAATAGAACTCCATTGCCTATCAGCATGATACTACCTTCCCCGAAGGAAAAGCAACATCACTGCAGCAACCAGTCACATGGGGTGCTGCAATAGCACTTAATAAGAGCAAAGAAAAATGTTAAAGAAAGGATTTTTAGAAAGAAAAGGACCCTAGGTAGTGTTATCAAAAAATTCAAGTAGGCAGGCAAATGAAAAAACAGAATACCGGTACATATTTCAAATGTGACATTTACTAAGGCTAAATTTACATTAAAGCTTTAAGGACTTAATACGTTATTAGCATAATCTTTAATTTTAACTTCAAAGAAGAGCACTTTGAGCAATATTAATTTAAGACAAATGTACCTGTTATATGTAGAAACAGACTGATAATTGCCAATGATCCTTAGCTAAAATGATATATTTAAATCCCAATCATATTTTTTAATTCTTTATTGCCTGAGATTCCACAGTAAATCTACATTAAACCACAAAAAGAATACCTAATATTATACAGGTTCATCTCACAAAATTAGAATATCATCAAAAAGTTAATTAATTTCAGTTCTTTAATGCAAAAAGTGACACTCATATATTAGATATAGTCATTACAGAGTGATATGATTCAAGTGTTTATTTCTGTAAATGTTGATGATTAAGGTTTATGGAGCGCCCCCACTGCCGCAGGGCCGAGGGGTACCCGGTACCGGGCCTCTCTGTCTCAGTTCTGGGGTTGTCACGGTGGCTAGACCCGGCCCGTGACCCTGCTGAGGGGCGTCCAATGAAGGTGGAGAGTGCGACGATGTTGTGGTGTGGTGCAGGTCGCGGTGAATAATGAGGACACCAGGTTGCAGTCTCTTTACCTCTTTACTGAAGGCTTCAGGATCCTCAGTCCGGAATATGGTTAACCGGGCTACCTGAGTCCGGCCGGTCCGATGGCACCTCCAGAGTTCCCTTTGCAGGTGGAAATCTGTGCCTACCTTCTAGCGCTTGTGTGTTGTGGTCCTCCCCTGCTGTGCTTACGGGATAGTCCCCACAACTGTTGTGTCTGTTTCTGAAGTTCCCTCTCAACTCGATTATGATGTTCTTCTTCGTCCCCCCAGATGATATGGCTAGGACGCACCCGTATGACGGGTAGTCTCGGAGCTCTTCCGGGACCCTAGTGTCGCCCCTCTCCAAATGTTGCCCCCTATGTCTTCTTAGGTGATTTGAGTGAGACAGCCCGCCTATAACTGACTGTCCTGCCATAGGTTTGAAGTAAGGCCTGGAGCTCAATACTTCCTCGGCATTTCCGGCCACTGGCTACGAGCTTCAGTAGGATGTTGCCTCATCTTACAGCATGACTCCTACTGGTATTTCTCCTTGTTGCGTTGATCTCGTTTCTCACTCAGCACAATAAACCTCGCTTCTTGTCCTTTCTTGGGGTACCGCCACGATGAAGTGCAGGCGCGGTCCCGTAATGTTCTTTCTGTTCGCTAGGCCTCTGTCAGGATCCCACCCCTGACAGGGACCTCCCTGAATCTTCCCCTGCAACACCCTCTGCCACAGGATATTGCCTGGTTTCAACCCAGTCAGCTTCTCTCTAACTTCCTATCTAACCCCCAGTTTTACCAGATTGTGAGGAGTGGCCTAATACATAGCACCCTTAGCTCCCCCTGGAGGCCAGACTGTGAAGTGTATTGGTGTCTGTGATACCTGGTCAGGTGAACTCCTTCAGTGCCATCAGACGTACAATAGCCCCCCTTAGCGGCGGAGCATCAGTACTGCAACAACCAGGACTCTGGGGCGCTGCACTCCCTCCCGGTTAAATCCAGTACTCCTGGACTGCGAAGAAAACAACACTACATGTCAGCAAAAAGACATACAATTATAACACTATAAGGCTAATCAACTTTTCTTAATTTTCCACCTTTACATCTGCAGGACCGCCTGTCTATCTGCCCCAGCCCTACTGCCTCTCGCTCTGTTGCAGGACCGCCCCTTCTCGCCCGGACCTACTGCCTTTCTGCTACTATACACAGTATAGAACTTATCAACCTTCTCTCAGTTCAAGATCACTGAGCCATCTCTGTATGGCTCCTAGGAGGACTCACCGACTAACCCCATACGGGTTCACTTCCTGTCCTCATTCTCTAACACATTATTAAACATTCCTTACAATTAACTAGCTAGCTACATATAAGTTCTGCATGTAAGCATTATTCGACTTTAAGTGCTATTGGCGAACGTCCCCTTTAAGAAGGGACCAAGTCTCTTGGAGGTAGTGCAACTTCTCAAGCTGCAAGTTCGTATACAGCAAGGACTCCGGTGCTGTTTCCAAGAACAGTTTCTTCGCAAAGAGTCCTTTTCTTTGTAAAACCAGTAGAGGGCACCTTTAAGAAGGTGCAAACTATTTACAATAAGTTTGTAATCATGCAGTGTTCATGATCCAGCAGTTCTTTTCAACAATGATGAACGAGAAACAAAAGCATAAAAAAAAGACAAAAATAGTGATCCCGGGTAAACTAAGGGATCCCTTTAAGAGTTAACCCAAGTCGGGTTGTAGCAGCAAGAAGACACATAGAAAGACGGACAGTTAACTATATACAGTTTGCAAAGCACTTTAAAGCTTCACAGTAAATTGCAAGACATCAGCCGGTAGTGGACATCTCCTGACCGTGGCGGCTTCGGTCCCTGGTCTCTGGCTGATGCGATGTCAGTATCGGTGGTTGGTTTCTCGGATGCAGTCAGGTCACCCGGTGTCTGGATTCGAAGGCTAACCCTGGCTGCAAGCTCGGTGGCTGCAACAAGGTGTACGGTGGCGATAGTAGCAAGATCTGTCAAGTCTGGTTCAATCATGGTCGAGGCAACAGGTGACACCCCCTCGGGTCCACATCGTTGGACGTTCCGAGTGAACCATCCTTGTGCACTTCGGTGGCGGGTGTAGGTCACCTGATCTGGTCAGGTGAACTCCTTCAGTGCCATCAGACATACCATAGCCCCCCTTAGCGGCGGAGCATCAGTACTGCAACGACCAGGACTCTGGGGCGCTGCACTTACAGACAATGAAAACCCAAAAGTCATTATCTCAGTAAATTAGAATACTTTATAACACCAGCTTGAAAAAATTATTTTAAAATCCGAAATGTTGGTATACTGAAATGTATATTCAGTAAATGCACTCAATACTTGGTCGGGGCTTCTTTGGCATCAATTACTGCATCAATGCGGCATGGCATGGAGGCAATCAGCCTGTGGCAATTCTGAGGTGTTATGGAAGAACAGGTTGCTTTGATAGCAGCCTTCAGCTTGTCTGCATTGTGGGGTCTGGTATCTCTCATTTGCCTATTGACAATACCCCATAGATTCTCTATAGGGTTAAGGTCAGGTGAGTTTGCTGGCTAATCAAGCAGAGTGGTACTGTTGTTTTTAAACCATGTATTGGTACTTTTGGCAGTGTGGACAGGTGCCAAGTCCTGCTGGAGAATGAAATTTCCATCTCCAGAAAGCTTGTCAGCAGATGGAATCATGAAGTGCTCTAAAATTTCTTGGTAGATGGCTGCGCTGACTTTTTTTCTTGATAAAACACAATGGACCAACACCAGCAGATGACATGTCTCCCCATACCATCACTGATTGTAGAAACCTCACAATAGACCTCAAGCAGCTTGGATTGTCTGTCTCTCCACTCTTCCTCCAGAGGGCCTTGATTTCTAAGGTATAGTGTGAAGTATCTGTGGTGCCCCAGGGTCCTGGTCATCACAGTAGCATTGCTTTCCTCACGGGGAGAGTGATGTTACATTTGGAAGCGATGAATAGTGTTGAGCATTCCGATACCGCAAGTATCGGGTATCGGCCGATACTTGCGGTATCGGAATTCCGATACCGAGTTCCGATACTGAGTTCCGATACTTTTGTGGTATTGGGAATCGGTATCGGATCTATATTAATGTGTAAAATAAAGAATTAAAATAAAAAATATTGATATACTCACCTCTCCGGAGGCCCCTCTACCTTACCGCTGTTAGCCGGCAGCCTTCTTTGCTTAAAATGAGCGCGTTTAGGGCCTTCCATGATGTCACACCTTGTGATTAGTCGCGTGGCGGTCACATGAGCGGCACGCAACCAATCAGAAGCCGTGACGTCATGGAAGGCCCTAAACGCGCTCATTTTAAGCAAAGAAGGCTGCCGGCTAACAGCGGTAAGGTGCAGGGGCATCCGGAGAGGTGAGTATATCAATATTTTTTATTTTAATTCTTTATTTTACACATTAATATGGATCCCAGGGCCTGAAGGAGAGTTTCCTCTCCTTCAGACCCTGGGAACCATCAGGATACCTTCCGATACTTGGTGTCCCATTGACTTGTATTGGTATCGGGTATCGGTATCGGCGATATCCGATACTTTTCGGGTATCGGCCGATACTATCCGATACCGATACTTTCAAGTATCGGACGGTATAGCTCAACACTAGCGATGAAGGATATCTTTTATCAAGTAAGCACAATACACACAACATGTTGACACTCCAGGCCACAAGGGGGAGCATGTGATCCTATTTCTAGGTGACTCCCCTATATGTATTGTGGTTTGGAGGGAAAGAGTTCAGATTGTCAGAGAGACAGGAGAGAGCAAACCGACATAGAGTGTCAGAGGGTCTGAAGGGGCTGTGTAGTCTGATACCAGGGGGAGGACAGCAGCAGGCAGCCTGTCTCCCTGGTAAAGCGCAGATAACTGGCAGCTGGAACACCGAGCATTTGTGGGACTCTAAGACACATAGCAGAGACCGGCAGGACAGCTGAACTGCAAGTTACCTGTCCGCCACACACACCTGAGACACAGTAACATATAGAGCCCTGGGCATGACAGAGTCCCTGTAAAAAGGCTCAAGTTACCTGTCATACAGGTATTGTCCTATCCTATATGGGGGACAGAAAGAAGAACTGTGAGGACCTTATCTGAAGCCATAGGCAGTAAGGGACTACAACACCACCGCGCTAGAGGAAGGCTTTTAACTCCACCTGGTAAAGGGGACTCTGGATTAGCTTCCAAGCCGGCCAGACCCTGCCTGCCCTGTGATCTGGTACCCTGGACTGTGGCTAACTTGAAGTCTTCAATAAACCAGGTAAAGAGACTGCAAACCTGTGTCCTCGTTCTTTACTGCGCCATTCACCATCTTCCATCAACACACCGGTAGCCCTGGGGATACACTTCACCTGAGGGAAGTTATACCATCTAGCTGCCATAACATCACCCCAGAGGACCCCTTAAAGCAGCATAGGTCCCCACTGTCCGAATACCACAGGTGGCGTCACAAACATAAACTTTATTCAATTTCCCCTTTTACATGGGCGCCCAGGGCCACAGACCAGGTCGACACCGTGACATCCCCCTGTGAACACTGGACCCGGTACCGGGTACCCCATGGCCCTGGCGGATGACTCATATTCACAATTAATATGTCATCTGCTGGTGTAGGTCCACTGTGTTTTATCAAGACCCAAGTCAGCACAGCTGTCTACCAGGAAATTTTAGAGCACTTCATGCATCCCTCTGCCAACAAGGTCATAGAAAGTTGAATAAAAAGAATCCTTGATATCTGAGATCCAATATTTTATTCAAGAGAGATCCGCATTTTTCTTAATATGCAAATGAACTATTAAGATGTATGGGTCGGTTATGAATCTCCCTGGAATCTGACTACAGAGCTTATTTTAAATGAAAGGGTAGTTAGAACTTAGTTCATTTACATATTAAGAAAAATGTGGATTTCTAGAGAATAAAACATCAGATTGCATGCGCATGTAGATGGCTTAGAAAGGTTGATCCTACTGACAGATTCCCTTTATATAAGGCAGTAAAAAATATTAGACTTTGTCAGTTTTTAAATAAAGAAAATGATCTCTCGCGTATCACCCCTACTCTGGAACCCTCTACCACAACACATCAGACTCTCGCCTACCATCGAACTCTTCAAAAAGAGCCTGAAGACCCACCTCTTCCGACAAGCCTACAACCTGCAGTAACCACCGATCGACCAAACCGCTGCATGACCAGCTCTATGCTCACCTACTGTATTCTCACCCATCCCTTGTAGATTGTGAGCCTTCGCGGGCAGGGTCCTCTCTCCTCCTGTACCAGTTACTGTATGACTTGTATTGTTTAAGATTATTGTACTTGTTTTTATTATATATACCCCTCCTCACATGTAAAGCGCCATGGAATAAATGGCGCTATAACAATAAATAATAATAATAATAATAATCTTTTTGCAGATTCTTGGTTGAGGAATGTACGGATCCGGAAAATATTTTTGAGTTGAAGTCATCAGAAAGTGGAAAGGGCTTGGATATGTGGCTTGAATGAGATATCGGGGTCAAGGATTACCCCAGGCAGTGAGCTTGTGGGACTATGGTGAGTGAGCAGCCATTTACTTTAATGGATAGGTCCGTTGAGGGGATCGAGTGAGATGGGGGAAAGATGATGAATTCTGTTTTGTCCATATTACGTTTTAGAAATCTAGAAATATGAAATAAGAAATAAGTTTTGAAATATGCAGCTTGCAACACACAGGAGCATTGCAAACATGAAGAGGAGTTTAGAGCTCACTGAGCATGGTCTGGCTGGGGCCAGTGATATGGAAGAGGGTGGAGATGGGGGAAATCAGGGCCCAGAAGTACACAGCTAGATAACAGTTAGAAGAAGGGGTAGGGTGAAAAAGTGCCAGATAGCTTTATCCTGATCTGTCACAACATAGTAATTGTGCCTTTTTGGCTGATATTAGGAATGCAAGTCAAGCACTAGGATCACTACAACGTTGCTCCTAGCAACCAGAAAAACGACTGCTATAAAAAGGAGGGAGATAGGAGTGTCGCAACGGCCAGAAAGATGTTGATGGTAGGGGACTCTATGATTAGGCGGAAAGACAGGGTCATCTGCAGCTGAGACTGTGAATGCTGCACAGTGTGTTGTCTGCTGGATGATCGAGTTAGGCATATGCGTATCGGATAGACAGATTGCTGGGGAAAACTCTCAGAGGTCATGGTACACATTGGTACTAATGACAAAGTTAAGGCCCCGTCTCACATAGCGAGATCGCTAGCGAGATCGCTGCTGAGTCACAAGTTTTGTGATGCAACAGCGACCTCAGTAGCGATCTCGCTATGTGTGACACGTACCAGCGATCAGGCCCCTGCTGTGAGATCGCTGGTTGTGTCGGAATGGCCTGGACCTTTTTTTGGTCGTTGAGGTCCCGCTGACATCGCTGAATCGGTGTGTGTGACACCGATCCAGCGATGTCTTCACTGGTAACCAGGGTAAACATCGGGTTACTAAGCGCAGGGCCGTGCTTAGTAACCTGATGTTTACCCTGGTTACCAAAAAAAACAAACAGTACATACTCACCATCTGATGTCCATCAGGTCCCTTGCCGTCTGCTTCCCACACTGACTGAGCGCCGCAAAGTGAAAGTGAAAGTACAGCACAGCGGTGACGTCACCGCTGCGCTCTGCTCTCACTGTACGGTGGCACTCAGTCAGAGCAGGAAGCAGACGGCAAGGGACCTGACGGACATCAGATGGTGAGTATGTACTGTTTGTTTTTTTTGGTAACCAGGGTAAACATCGGGTTACTAAGCGCGGCCCTGCGCTTACCCGATGTTTACCCTGGTTACCCGTGTGCTGCAGGGGGACTTCGGCATCGTTGAAGACAGTTTCAACGATGCCGAAGTCGTTCCCCTGATCGTTGGTTGCTGGAGAGAGCTGTCTGTGTGACAGCTCCCCAGCGACCACACAGCGACTTACCAACGATCACGGCCAGGTCGTATCGCTGGTCGTGATCGTTGGTAAATCGCTATGTGTGCCGGGGCCTTTAGAGGGAGGCAGAAGGTCCTTAAAAATGATTACAGAGAACTAGGAGAAAAGCTGACGACTGGGACCTCAAAGGTGGTGTTTTCAGAAATACTGCCAGAGCCACGAGTGTCACTAGACAGACAGCAGGATCTTAGAGAGATAAATAAGTGGCTTAGAAATTGGTGCAGGAAGGAAGGGTTTGGGTTCATGGAGAACTGGGACAACCTCTCTGTCGACTACAGGATCTATGGCAGTGACGGGCTGTGCCTCAGTGGGGAGTGTTCAACTGTGCTGGGGGGAAAAATTGTCAGTAGGGTTGAGCGAAACGGGTCGATCATTTTCAAAAGTCGCCGACTTTTGGCTAAGTCGGCGTCTCATGAAACCCGATCCGACCCCTGTGCTTGTCGGCCATGCGGTACGCGACTTTCGCGCCAAAGTCGCGTTTCAATGACGCGAAAAGCGCCATTTCTCAGCCAATGAAGGTGAACGCAGAGTGTGGGCAGCGTGATGACATAGATCCTGGTCCCCACCATCTTAGAGAAGGGCATTGCAGTGATTGGCTTGCTGTCTGCGGCGTCACAGGGGCTATAAAGGGGCGTTCCCGCCGACCGCCATCTTACTGCTGCTGATCTGAGCTTAGGGACAGGTTGCTGCCGCTTCATCAGAAGCAGGGAGAGCGTTAGGCAGGGTCCACTAACCACCAAACCGCTTGTGCTGCAGCGATTTCCACTGTCCAACACCACCTTCGGTGTGCAGGGACTGTGGAAGCTATTTTTTTTTTTTTTTCCCCTCAGCGCTGTAGCTCATTGGGCTGCCCTAGAAGGCTCCGTGATAGCTGTATTGCTGTGTGTACGCCACTGTGGAAACCAACTGCTTTTTTCAAAGCACATATCCTCTTGTTCCTTCCTTTCTGCACAGCTATCTTTTCTGTTTTTCCACACTTTTTATTTAATTTGTGCATCAGTCCACTCCTATTGCTGCCTGCCATACCTGGCTTACATTACTGCAGGGAGATAGTAATTGTAGGACAGTTTTTTTTTTTTTTTTGTTTTTTTTTTTTGTGGGAGATTAAGATTGGCATTTCTGCTACAGTGCCATCCCTGTGTGTGCCATCTCTCACTGAGTGGGCCATAGAAAGCCTATTTATTTTTTCCGTGATTTGTGTTCTAAAATCTACCTCAACACAAAAACAGTACATCAATCAGTGGGAGAAAAATATTGGCCTCAGTCAGGGCTTGTGTGCCACTGCTGTGTGTGCTATCTCTCATTCAGTGGGCTATAGCAAGCCTATTTTTTTTTTTTTTTTTTAATATTATTTGGTTTCTAATTCTCCCTGAAAAAAAAAAAAAAAACCTAAAAAAACAGTGGGAGAATAATATTGCCCTTTCAGCTTGTGTGCCAGTCTTGACTCCTGGGTGTGCCACCTCTCTCCCTCTCATTCAGTGGGCCATAGAAAGCCTATTTATTTTTTTTTTTAAATATTATTGGGTTTCTAAAGTCTCCCTGAAAAAACAAAAAATACATAAAAAAACAGTGGGAGAGTAATATTGCCCTTTCAGCTTGTGTGCCAGTCTTGACTCCTGGGTGTGCCACCTCTCTCCCTTTCATTCAGTGGGCCATAGAAAGCCTATTTATTTTTTCCGTGATTTGTGTTCTAAAATCTACCTCAACACAAAAACACTACATCAATCAGTGGGAGAAAAATATTGGCCTCAGTCAGGGCTTGTGTGCCACTGCTGTGTGTGCTATCTCTCATTCAGTGGGCTATAGCAAGCCTATTTTTTTTTTTTTTTTTTTTTTTAATATTATTTGGTTTCTAAAGTCTCCCTGAAAAAAAAAAAAAAACATAAAAAAACAGTGGGAGAGTAATATTGCCCTTTCAGCTTGTGTGCCAGTCTTGACTCCTGGGTGTGCCACCTCTCTCCCTTTCATTCAGTGGGCCATAGAAAGCCTATTTATTTTTTGGTTTTTTTAATATTATTTGGTTTCTAAAGTCTCCCTGAAAATAAAAAAAAAAAATACATAAAAAAACAGTGGGAGAGTAATATTGCCATTTCAGCTTGTGTGCCAGTCTTGACTCCTGGGTGTGCCACCTCTCTCCCTCTCATTCAGTGGGCCATAGAAAGCCTTGTTTTTTTGTTTTTTTTTTAATATTATTTGGTTTCTAAAGTCTCCCTGAAAATAAAAAAAAAAAACATAAAAAAACAGTGGGAGAGTAATATTGCCATTTCAGCTTGTGTGCCAGTCTTGACTCCTGGGTGTGCCACCTCTCTCTCTAATTGTGGGCCATAGAAAGCCTATTTATTTTTTGGTTTTTTTAATATTATTTGGTTTCTAAAGTCTCCCTGAAAATAAAAAAAAAAAATACATAAAAAAACAGTGGGAGAGTAATATTGCCCTTTCAGCTTGTGTGCCAGTCTTGACTCCTGGGTGTGCCACCTCTCTCCCTTTCATTCAGTGGGCCATAGAAAGCCTATTTATTTTTTGGTTTTTTTAATATTATTTGGTTTCTAAAGTCTCCCTGAAAATAAAAAAAAAAAATACATAAAAAAACAGTGGGAGAGTAATATTGCCATTTCAGCTTGTGTGCCAGTCTTGACTCCTGGGTGTGCCACCTCTCTCTCTAATTGTGGGCCATAGAAAGCCTTTTTATTTTTTTCCTTCATTTGTGTTTTAAAATCAACCTCAACACAAAAACACTACATCAATCAGTGGGAGAAAAATATTGGCCTCAGTCAGGGCTTGTGTGCCACTCCTGTGCGTGCCATCTCTCATTCAGTGGGCCATAGAAAGCCTTGTTTTTTTGTTTTTTTTTTAAATATTATTTGGTTTCTAAAGTCTCACAGAGAAAAAAAAAAAAATAAATTAGGTGGGAGATTAATATTGACATTAGTGCTTGAGTGACAGTCCTGCGTGTGTGTCATCTCTGTGATTTGGTGTCACAGAAAACAGAGTGTGTAACATTGTGCCTGATTTTCCTTGTGGTCTCACCAACCTGTTAAGGGATATTGAAATCATACTGAAGTTATAGCTCACCGTGTAAGTTGTTTGACAGCAACAAATAAAGTTAGTTTGGTTACGATTTTTAAACAATGAGGAAGTCTGGTGCAAGAGGTCGTCGTGGGCGTTCATTGTCAGCTGGTAATGATGGTAGTGGTAGTGGAGCATCAGGTGGTCGTGGGGATAAAAATATTCCACCTAAGTCTGGAGCTGTGGAGCCAGTTTCGTCGTCAGGCTACACAAGGCCTCGAACGCTCTCTTTTCTGGGAGTAGGAAAACCGCTTTTAAAGGCTGAGCAGCAACAGCAAGTTTTGGCTTACATTGCAGACTCAGCCTCTAGCTCTTTTGCCTCCTCTTCCGAAACTGGTAAATGTAAAAGCAGCGCGTCGCTTGTGGATGTTCACGGTCAGGGACAAGTCGCTTCCTTGTCCTCCTCAGCAAAAACTACAACAAGAGAGAAGGATGCAGCAGGCGACACAACGGGTCACTCCATGGAGCTCTTTACACATACCGTCCCTGGCTTAGAAAGTGAAACATTTAACAGGCCATGCCCATTACAAGTAGATTCTGACATGGAGTGCACTGATGCACAGCCACAGCCAGAGTACTATGCTGCTCCTTTGACTCAGACCACCACATTGCCCTCTCAGGGTACAGATCCACAATCAGACCCTGATGAGACTATGTTGCCCCGCCACGAACGCTATACCACCGACCGACACAGTGACACAGACGAAGTTGCACACGAGCTCGAAGAGGAGGTAATAGATGACCCAGTTATTGACCCCGATTGGCAGCCATTGGGGGAACAGGGTGCAGGCGGCAGTAGTTCAGAAGCGGAGGTGGAGGAGGGGCCGCAGCAGGCATCAACATCGCAACAGGTTCCATCTGCCGGGCCCGTATCTGGCCCAAAACGCGTGTCAAAGCCAAAACCTGTTGGAGGACAGCGTGGCCATCCGGTTAAAGCTCAGTCTGCAATCCCTGAAAAGGGATCCGAGTCTAGGAAGAGTGCAGTCTGGCATTTTTTTAAACAACATCCAACTGATCAGCGCAAAGTCATCTGTCAAAAATGTTCAACTAGCTTAAGCAGAGGTCAGAATCTGAAAAGTCTAAATACTAGTTGCATGCATAGACACTTAACCACCATGCATTTTCAAGCCTGGACTAACTACCAAACGTCCCTTAAGGTTGTAGCACCCTCGGCCAATGAAGCTAGTCAGCAACGCAACATCCCTTCCGTCACTGTAAGGCCACCATTTTCCGCACCACCGGCAGTATCTGTGCAGGTTTCTTTGCCAGCCAAAAGCAGTCAGGGTCAGGGAATCACCAGTTTAGTAGGAGGAAATATTGCATCTAGGGCACCGGCGGAAACAATACCGTCTCCAACCGTCTCTCAGTCTGCCATGTACACCGGCACACCCGAAAGTTCCACGATCTCCTGCTCTCCAGTCCAGCTCACCCTACATGAGACTCTGGTTAGAAAAAGGAAGTACTTATCCTCGCATCCGCGTACACAGGGTTTTAACGCCCACATAGCTAGACTAATCTCGTTAGAGATGATGCCCTACCGTTTAGTTGAAAGCGAAGCTTTTAAAGCCCTGATGGAGTACGCTGAACCACGATACGAGCTACCTAGTCGACACTTTTTTTCCAGAAAAGCCATCCCAGCCCTGCACCAGCATGTTAAACAGCGCATCGTCCATGCACTTAGGCAATCTGTGAGTACAAAGGTGCACCTGACTACAGATGCATGGACCAGTAGGCATGGCCAGGGACGTTATGTGTCCATCACGGCACACTGGGTGAATGTGGTGGATGCAGGGTCCACAGGCGACATCAATTTAGGGACAGTTGTGCCTAGCCCACGGTCTAGGAAACAGTTGGCTGTAGGCGTTCGCACCCCCTCCTCCTCCTCCTCGTCCTCCTGCAGAAGCTACAGCTCTTCCACAGAACGCAGTCGGCCAACCACTCCATCGGCAGATGACACTGTTGCACACCAGTTGTCCCATTATGGGCCAGCTACTGCCAAGCGTCAGCAGGCTGTATTGGCTATGAAGTGTTTGGGCGACAACAGACACACCGCGGAAGTTCTGTCCGAGTTCTTGCAACAAGAAACGCAGTCGTGGCTGGGCACAGTAGATCTTGAGGCAGGCAAGGTAGTGAGTGATAACGGAAGGAATTTCATGGCTGCCATCTCCCTTTCCCAACTGAAACACATTCCTTGCCTGGCTCACACCTTAAACCTGGTGGTGCAGTGCTTATTGAAAACTTATCCTGGGTTCTCCGACCTGCTCCTCAAAGTGCGTGCACTTTGCTCACATATCCGACGTTCGCCTGTACACGCCAGCCGTATGCAGACCTATCAGCGGTCTTTGAACCTTCCCCAGCATCGCCTAATCATAGACGTTGCAACAAGGTGGAACTCAACACTGCACATGCTTCAGAGACTGTGCGAACAGAGGCGTGCTGTTATTTATTTGTGGGAGGATACACGGGCAGGCAGTAGGATGGCAGACATGGAGTTGTCAGGTGTGCAGTGGTCGAAGATACAAGACATGTGTCAAGTCCTTCAGTGTTTTGAGGAATGCACACGGCTGGTTAGTGCAGACAACGCCGTAATAAGCATGAGCATCCCCCTAATGCGTCTGCTGATGCAAAGTTTGACGCACATAAAGGAGCAGGCGTCTGCACCAGAGGAAGAGGGAAGCCTTGATGACAGTCA
The DNA here is from genome assembly GCF_051348905.1 of Ranitomeya variabilis. Lineage (NCBI taxonomy): Eukaryota > Metazoa > Chordata > Amphibia > Anura > Dendrobatidae > Ranitomeya > Ranitomeya variabilis. The sequence goes on along the minus strand of NC_135233.1, from coordinate 771,711,780 downwards.
GCCATTGTCTGGTCAGGGCAGTGTACAGGACGAGGTAGCGGGCGAAGAGGAGGTGGAGGACGAGGAGGATGATGGGGATGAGTATATTTTTAATGCGGAAACTTTCACGGGGGCACAGGAAATTGGTTGCGTGTCACGGCCGGGTTCTGGTTTTTTGAGGGACACAAGTGACGTAGATTTGCCTGCAACTGCCCCTCAACCAATCACAACCGGAGATTTGACAACTGGAACTTTGGCCCACATGGCGGATTATGCCTTACGTATCCTAAAAAGGGACACACGCATTACGAAAATGATGAACGATGACGATTACTGGTTGGCCTGCCTCCTTGATCCACGCTATAAAGGCAAATTGCAAAATATTATGCCACATGAGAACTTGGAACTAATATTAGCAACCAAACAATCAACTCTTGTTGACCGTTTGCTTCAGGCATTCCCAGCACACAGCGCACGTGATCGTTCTCACACAAGCTCCAGGGGGCAGCAGACTAGGAGTGTTAGGGGTGCACACATCAGAAGTGGCGTTGGACAGAGGGGTTTTCTGACCAGGTTGTGGAGTGATTTTGCTATGACCGCAGACAGGACAGGTACTGCTGCATCAATTGAAAGTGACAGGAGACAACATTTGTCCAGTATGGTTACTAACTATTTTTCATCCCTTATCGATGTTCTCCCTCAACCGTCATTCCCATTTGATTACTGGGCCTCCAAATTAGACACCTGGCCAGAATTGGCAGAATATGCATTGCAGGAGCTTGCTTGCCCGGCAGCAAGTGTCCTATCAGAAAGAGTATTCAGTGCTGCAGGTTCAATATTAACCGAAAAAAGGACTCGTCTGGCTACCCAAAATGTTGACGATCTAACATTCATTAAAATGAACCACAACTGGATTTCGAAATCTTTTGCCCCACCTTGCCCGGCCGACACCTAGCTTTCCTATGAAAAGCTCTTGCCTGTGAATTACTTTTCTAATGTCTAATTTGCTGCAGCTGATTGTACAGCATACGACATGTTTACACCTCCCTAAATGGCAAAACTCCCCACACGGGGCCGTGGTATCGCGACTTGGCGCAAGCACCCGTGAGACTGCTGTTTGTCTGAAGAGGTGGGTGTGCTCGCTTTTGGTTGACGGCATTGCTACTGGGTCCCTCATAGTACAATGTAGTGTCTCTGGCGGTGGTGGTGCGCACCCAACGTCAGACACACCGTTGTAACATGAGGGGCCCTGGGGCGGTCCCGCCGGCCTCAAGAGAGTTCCCCCCTACCCCAGCTCAAAATGTGCTCTACCACGTGCAAAATTATGTCGCACAGCTCCACCAATCTTTAGTCTATTCGCTGACATCATTCAATGTC